>NC_136921.1:84702345-85357100 GCF_949752795.1 Hyperoodon ampullatus | reverse complement strand
GCCAATGCAGGGGACGCGGGTTCGTGCCCCGGTCCGGGAGGGTCCCGCGTGCCACGGAGTGGCTGGGCCCGTGAGCCGTGGCCACTGGGCCTGCGCGTCCGGAGCCTGTGCTCCGCAACGGGAGAGGCCACGGCAGTGAGAGTCCCGCGTACCGCAAAAAAAAAAAAAAAAAAAAAAAAAAACTACAATGAGATATCATCTCACACCAGTCAGAATGGCCATCATCAAAAAATCTAGAAACAATAAATGCTGGAGAGGGTGTGGAAAAAAGGGAACACTCTTGCACTGCTGGTGGGAATGTGAATTGGTACAGCCACTATGGAGAACAGTATGGAGGTTCCTTAAAAAACTAAAAATAGAACTACCATATGACCCAGCAATCCCACTACTGGGCATATACCCTGAGAAAACCATAATTCAAAAAGAGTCATGTACCAAAATGTTCATCGCAGCTCTATTTACAATAGCCCGGAGATGGAAACAACCTAAGTGTCCATCGACCGATGAATGGATAAAGAAGATGTGGCACATATATACAATGGAATATTACTCAGCCATAAAAAGAAACGAAATTGAATTATTTGTAGCGAGGTGGATGGAGCTGGAGTTTGTCATACAGAGTGAAGTAAGTCAGAAAGAGAAAGACAAATACTGTATGCTGACACATATATATGGAATTTAAGAAAAAAAAATGTCATGAAGAACATAGGGGTAAGACAGGAATAAAGACACAGACCTACTAGAGAATGGACTTGAGGATATGGGGAGGGGGAAGGGTAAGCTGTGACAAAGCGAAAGAGCGACATGGACATATATACACTACCAAATGTAAGGTAGATAGCTAGTGGGAAGCAGCCGCATAGCACAGGGAGGTCAGCTTGGTGCTTTGTGACCGCCTGGAGGGGTGGCATAGGGAGGGTGGGAGGGAGGGAGACGCAAAAGGGAGGGGATATGGGAACATATGTATATGTATAACTGATTAAATTTGTTATAAAGCAAAAAAATAATAATAATAATAAAAAAAAAAGAAAGGCAACTGATACTGCCAATTGATTACATCACAGCCCATGGGTTTTAAGAGACCCAGGAGAGTTGAAAGTTTAAAAAAAAAAAAAAAACTTTATACTTACCTATACTAGTCATATTTTGCTGGGACATACATTATTTTATTTTAAAAGATAATTTTTTTTTTAACAAATAAGAGATCTCTAGAGAGGAGATTATTCTGGCCCAGATGCATGCTGAAATCATGTAAAAGCAAAAACCACGTGAGGCTGTAGAAGCCCATCTTGAGAAGAACAGGAAAGCAGAGAAGTAAAAAACCAAAGGACCATGACTTGACAGAGGACTGGTGAGCGGGTTCCCTATGAATCCTGTATCCAGGCCCTCTGAGGCCTGCTGAGCTTTGCTGTCTGTCCTTGAATATCTATGCAATTTCCTATTGCATTCTTCTAAGAAGACCCCCTTCTCAAGAGCCAATTTGAGTCCCTCACAGGCTAGCTTTAGTTCCTAACAACCCCAAAGAAGCCTGGCCTGTACCATTGCTGAATACCCTGTGTTATTCCATAGCGGAGGTGCAGCCTTACCTTGCTGAAAATAAAGCAATCTGAAGCTCGCACCCCATGAACTCCTGCGGTCAGTCATGCCTAGCAAGTATGATTTAAATAGAAACTTGTCCAGCAACATTTTATACTTGTAAGAATATTCATGATGAAGATATCCATTTCTGAGTACGTTACTCAGAATATTTTGTCTATATGTTATAGTATGTTCTATACAAATCACAAATCATAGAACAATGCTTTCAAAGCTAGAGAACAGCTTTTAAAAAGAAATCAGAAGAGCGAACAGTGAAAGTTCAGAGGAAATTAGTACAAATATTAAATATAATAAACATGCAGAGACACACAAAATAAGAAAACACGTAGTACATAAGCATGAACAAATTAGAGAATAATTCCAAACTAACATATAAGCAAGTACCTGATATAATGGCCAAGGCTGGTAAGAAAGAGACTAGGCCCATTTGTAGGAACTGACTTCTTCACAAACAACCTATCTGCACATGGTTAGACAGAACCCACTCAAGGACAGCACAGATGTCATCTCTTCTGGGAGGCCTTTCCTACTTTTCCCAGTAGAGATGCCCTTTCTTAATGGTCTCACTGTATTATGTACTCTTTTCTAGGAGTTATCACATGGCCTGACATTTATTGTTCACATGCTGGTCTTCTCCACCAGTGACTCCTAGAGGAGGCCATGCCTTAATAATTTTCTCTACCTCATCGGCAAAGACCCAATGTATAATAAGTGCTCAGTAAATGTTTATTTAGCATAGGATTAAAAATCAGAATTTTAAAAAACAATGAGGTTTTCTCAATTTTAAAAACAGTTCTAGTTTCATAAAACACTAAAGAAAATACAGACAAATAAAAGAATAAAAATATTAATACTCATAAATTCCACCATCCAAACATAACCACTCTTAACTATAAATATCATTGCAGATACAAACACACACACACACTCATACACTCACATAAAGATGAATGGCTTTGTTTGTTTGTTTGTTTCACATGGCTGACGATCTGGTTTCTAGCCCAATCTCCTTACCGAATTGCTATTTCAAAGGCTTCTATCAGTCATGAAATTCAAGACACTTAATCCTCATCCTCACCCTCCAGGGCATCAGCCATTGCTCACTGCCTTTACCTTTCTAAAACACTCCCCTCAGGCTTCCCTGGTGGCACAGTGGTTGAGAGTCCGCCTGCCGATGCAGGGGACACGGGTTCATGCCCCGGTCCGGCAAGATCCCACATGCCGTGGAGCGGCTGGGCCCGTGAGCCATGGCCGCTGAGCCTGCGCGTCCGGAGTCTGTGCTCCGCAATGGGAGAGGCCACGGCAGTGAGAGGCCCGCGTACCGCAAAAAAAAATTAAAAAAAAATAAAACACTCCCCTCCCTTTGTTTCCTTTACATCTTACTTTCCTGGTTCCAATTCTGCCTCTCCAATCTCCCATTAATGTGGACATTTAAACTGAAGTCCTGCCTTCAGTCCTCCACTTGTCTCCCAAATGGCTCATCTACACTGAAGGTTTTAACCATCATGCTTTGGCACGTGGCACCATCTTTCCAGCCCTATTTCGTTCGATTCCTCTGGCTCCAGTCCAGGATTACTAACTACCGGCCACACATCTCCACTTACATGCACCCCCTAATCCTCAGACATAGCACGTATAAAACTAAAACAACCACCTGCGGTTCCTCAAAGCCACTACTCAACTCCCAATGTCCATCAGGGGTCCCATCGTTTTCCTGGTAGCCCAAGCTACTGCCTCACTCTCACATTAGTCAGCCACTAAGCCGTGTCCATTCTTTGTTCATTCCTGTGCCTCCATTTTCACCCCTGCTGCTGCCACCTCTATGCATCTCACAAGGGATGGCTACAAAAGCTTTCTTGTCTCCCTTCCTCTAGTCTCCTTCTATTACAACTCCTAATGGACCTCACAACCAGATACAACATCCAAAGCCATCAATTCACTCATGTCACAATCTTGCTTAAACAAATAACCTGTGATGGCTCCCTATTGCTAAATTAAATAAAGACCAAATTCTTCAAATATTTAAGCAACCTAAATGCTTCCATTCCTGTGTCAAAACTCCTTTCATTTCCTTGTGTCAAGCTTATAATGAATTTCAACCTAACCCCTTGCCATTTCCTGAACCATCCTTGGATGTCCACACCTCTGTCATTTTGTCCAGGTGATTTCTACCCCCAGGAGTGCTTATTCCACCATATCCATTAATCAAGAATCCTGCCAGCCCTTCAAGAGCCAGCTCATTTTCCCTAACCTCTCCACAAATAGGCAGCACCTCCTCCTCTGAAACTCTATTCTGTCATATATGAGGAGCTGCCCTGTGGTGTTGCTCTGTGGATAAACCTCAACACCCAAACAGGCCCTGGGCATCTTATAGACAGGGACTGTCTAATTCATATGAGTCCCCTCTGCACTTGCATCAGCTGTCACTCAACAAATAGTTATGAAACCAAAGAAGAGGATGAGTAAAGTTAAACAGAAAGGGCTGAATCTTGGAGTCCCAAAGCAAAAACTTAAGCTGACCCTTGAAGAAAGTATATGCCTTGAATTAGTGGGGATTGTGGAAAAGACATTCAAGAAAAAAAAAATTAATGGAGGCAGGCTGGGCATTTTCAACAAGAAAGCCCTTCACTGTGCAGGGCTGTCCTGCAAATATCAGGATCCTGCGCCCTGGCTCACTCTGTGCCAGCCCCCCTTCCACTGTGACAACCACAGACAGCCCCCGGCCCTGCTTCCAGGTGAGAAGGATTAATTGAAGGCGCTGCAGAGTGAGCTATGGGCACTGGAGAGGGAACTGCTGGACCCTGACAAGATTTGACTGGAGCAAAAGAATTACTTCCATTGAGGAGGTGAGAAGAAGAACACCCAGCACCATCTATCTTTCAACGTCTCATGCTGCTGTGGACGAAATAAAGCAACTGACAGCCACTCCCTTTCTTCTTTTTTCAAACAGCTTCACTCACACACACACTGAGAAGCAGTGAAAAATAAGGTGAAGACCGTGGTCTCCACGGTCCAAATCTCAGCTTTTACATTTACTAGCTTTGTTGGCAAGGGGAGAATTGCTTAACCTTCTGTGCCTCTCCTTCCTCATCCATTAAACAGAAATAATGAGTACGCACCTTTCAGAGTTGTGTGGTAGTCCCAGGCAACAGAAAGCACAAAACACACTGTTTATTATCACATCTTGGAAAAATCCACTTGCAAGAAAAGAGCGGAATATCACCACTGCATACCCTTTTAGTAACCAGTAAAACCTCTTCTATCATAGAGAACACTTTCTGAGTAAATACTAGATGATGGACACAATGCCAGGTGCCATAACTCCATGAGACAGTAACTATTACTATTTCCACTTTACAGATAGGAAAACTGAGGCATTGAAAGGTTAAGTAAGTTAAGCTGGGAGCCAGAGTTTAAATCTTTTTGTTTACCCCACTCTGACTCATTGATTCAACTAATATTTGATGAGCATCTACTAAGTGTTGGGCACTGTTCTAGGTGCTGAGGATACAGCAATTATCAAAAAAGGCTAAAACCATGCCTTCGTGAAGCTTACATTCTAGTAGGGGGAGAGAGAGAATCAACAAAATAAATAAATATAATAAATAGATGATGGGTAGTGATCAACTGCTAGGAGACAATTAAGTAGGGAAGGTGGATAGAAAGAGTGGTGGTAAGTAGGGGAACTGCAATTCTAAAATGCACGGCCAGAGAAGCATCATTGAGCAGGACACATTTGAGAAATGAGAGGAAAGAGGTGAAAGAGTAAAACTCTTAGCCAGGCGGTGGGGGTGGGAGCCATTCCAGATAGAGGGTATAGGAAGTGCAAAAGCCCTGAGGCAGGAGTTTGCCTGGCTTACCCCGGGAATAGCAATAAGCCAGTGCAGCTTCAGTGGAATAAGCAAGGCAGAGAAGTAGGAGTTGGGGTCAGAGAGATATGGGGTGGGGAAAGAAGATCATGTAGGCCTTCATCAGCCTTGTAAGGTAAGGACCTGGCTTTTACTTAGACAGATAGAAAGCTGTTGGTGGGATTTGAGCAGGCGGGACATGATCTGACTTACGTTCTAACAAGTTACTCTGGTGGCTGCATGACGGGTGGACTGAAGGAGATGTCACTTGGAGGTCCCTTAAGAACAGCCAAAGTTATTGGCAAGAACAAAGAAGCAACAATGTCTTCCTCAATTCTAGCAGGTGTGATCACAATGGACTTTTTTTTTTTTTCCAGAGCCAAGTGCTTGGGAAGCCTCTTTCCACTCTATCTAAGACGTTTGTTGAATACATAGGTCATAGGGAACCTTCATCAACTATACTGTACTGGGACCCTTTCTAAAACAAACTGTCAGGATGCACCCACAGTAGCTGGCTGGAAATTGCTACATTCTCACTCATCACTCCTCAGTGTTTCCCTCACTTTGGGAGGTGAAGCTGAGTACAGAACTGGTTGTCCAGTCTTAGTACAAGGTAGGCCTGCTATGATCGGAACATTTAGAACACGGTCAAGTGGTAGGACAAAGTCCAAAGAGAGCTAGGCTTAAGCTTAGCCAGATATTCCACAAATGCATATTGACACCTACTCTGAGCAAGTCAATGAGAGACTCTAAAATAAATCAAATTCAGCCCTGACCTAAGGGGGCATACTGTTCAGTATGTGAAAGGATACGACTTGAACACAAGTCACTAGACAGCAATAAGTATACACTACACATGATACACTATATAGTATATTTACTTGAATAGAGTTATATAGTTACTTATAGTTACTGGAATACTTGAATACAAGTAACTACACTGAAAAATAGAAAGTGACAAATGTCCCATAAGGAGGAAAACAGTATATCCAGCCCAGAGGATCCAGGGGTGGCATTTGACTTGGCCTTAAAGAGGAAGCTGGAGCTAGAGACACAGAGATGGGCAGAAGGCATGCCGGGCAGAGGGAGCAGAGGGAGAGACTAGAAAATGGAGGACTCAGGATGGGAACAAAGGTTGGGAGCGTTTCAGGAGACCCACAACATATTTATAATGAAGATTCTGGGTCCACTCCCAGCATTTCTGGTTGATGGGTGGAGAAATCTGTATTTTTAGCAAGAACCCTCAAGTAATTCTAAAGCAGTTATTTCTCACTCAACTCCACCTCCACCTCCACTTTGAGAAAAACCAGTAGACATGAGTTAAAACTACCCCATGGGGCTTCCCTGGTGGCGCAGTGGTTGGGAGTCTGCCTGCCGATGCAGGGGGCGCAGGTTCGTGCCCCGGTCCGGGAGGATCCCACATGCCGCAGAGCGTCTGGGCCCGTGAGCCATGGCCGCTGAGCCTGCACGTCTGGAGCCTGTGCTCCGCAACGGGCAAGGCCACAACAGTGAGAGGCCCGCATACCGCGAAAAAAAAAACAAAACAAAAGCCACCCCATGTAGTTTTCCTTATTATTCTCTCTCATATAATCCTGTTTATTTCCTCTACAGCACTAACTATTATAGATACTATTTATATATCCGTTTAGTTACTATTGTTTCACTCCACAGGATATGAACTCTATTAAGTCACCAACATACAACAGATACTAAACACTGGCAGAATGTTGAATGGTAGAGCTGGATCTAAATCCTGGAGGCCTTGAAAACTCCACTAGGTGTGTAAACCTTATTCTAAAGGCAAGTCACTTAACCTCTCTGTGCCTCAGTTCCTTCTTCTGTAGAATATGGATAATAAGAATACCTTCTCTATCGGCTTGTTCTATGGATTAAGATAAACATGCAAATACATGTAAACTTCCTAGATCTATTCCTGGTTCACAGCAAGCTCTCAATAAATTATTATTATTATTAGCCAGTGGGAAGCTATGGACGTTTCCAAACCTAATAGTAACCTAATGGTCCATTTAGGAAGATTCACCTGGTAGGAGCATGTAAAGATGGATGAAAGGAGGTGACTCTAATTAGGAAGATGAACCAGAAGGCTACTGTGGATTTGGGTTAGAATTATGAGGGCTTGTACTAAGGCAGAAGTCTCAGGAAGAGAGAGAGGGCTATCTGGGAGAAGATTAATAGTAGCAGAATCAACAAATTTGGGGTAAAACATAGGCTGTAGAATGAAAAGAAACAGCAGAATTAAAAAACAGCTGAAGTTTTGAGCCTGGAGAGCTAAGAGACAGTCGATCAAAATGGAGCCCTGGAGAAGGCACGGTTCTGGGGAGAGACTCTGAGTCCTTTTGGGGACCTGCCGAGTTGAAGGATAAGCGACAAGAAGGTGGAACTGGAGCTAAGGAAAGAGGCTGCGCTGGAGAACTGACTGCAGAACAATCTGTAGAGAGGCACGTTTACCTGTGACCCTGCTGTGGTTCCCAAGGCAGAGGTGGGTGTGGGGGAGAGGTGGCAAGGGCAGAATCTCACACAGTCTGTCCACTGAGTGCGGGTTCAGGGAACGGAAGGGGAGCCACAGGAGGGGCCGACGAGGAGGCAGAGAGAGAACAGAGAGCAGAGTTTTGAGAAGTGAGGTTAATACTGGGGCGAAATGCCCCTGAGCGGATAACGAAAAGGGTTAAGGAAAGGTCTAGAATTTTGTCTTCAAAAAGGAGGCTCCAGGTGAGAGTATGGCCAGGACTTGAACCGCCCCATCTGGGAGCTAAAAGCAATTGTTCCTAAATGGCCTCCAGGTGGCATGGTCAGCCCTGTCCACAGAACTGCATCTTGGGGGGCAGCTGGGCCCAGCACACGGTCACTCTGCCTGGAGAATGTCTCTGAGCTGCAGGGACCCTGTGCTCACAGGGTGGCACGGAACATTTTTTTTTTTTAAAGGATTACAGAAAAATCAGACAAAAGTCATAGTTTCATGGGCTCGTGATAAAGCCATTGTCACTCAGGCCTCTAACATTTGCAAAATAGCTCCTGTAGATGAAAAAGTCTCAATCAGCTGCCTAAAAATACATTTCCAGGTAAAGATGGATAAAAGGAGGTGACTCTAACTTGTGGAAGTGACCATACTTTACAAAAATTATGAGTGAAAAAAAAAAAGCATTAATTAACAGAACATGTTCTGTAAAATCCTTGCTTTTACTTAGAGAAATAAAGCAATTTTTCTATGGTGAAATCTTTTGCTCCGAGGCAAAAAGTCACTGCTATGGACTAAATGTTTGTGTCCCCGCCCCCCCACCCCCAATTCAAATGCTGAAGCCCTAATCCCCTATGTGATGGTATTTGGAGGTGGGGCCTTTGAGAGGTGATTAGGTCATGGAGCCTTCAGGAATAGGCTTAGTGCCCTTATAAGAAGAGACAAAGAGAGATGATCGCTCTCTCCCTGCCACGTGAAGACACAGCAAGAAGGTGTCAGTCTGCAAACCAAGAAGTGGGCTCTCAACAGAACCCAACAATGCTGGTACCCTGATTTTGGACTTCCCAGACTCCAGAAACTGTGAGAAATAAATTTCTGTTTTTAAGCCACCTAGCCTATGGTGTTCTGTTATAGCGACCTGAACAGACCAAGGTAGTCGCCAAGCTATATCAGAGACCAAAACAGAAAACTATCTGATTTCATCATCAAGGGCTATATGTGGATGGGAAGGAAATCTTACAAATTTACAAGATTTCTTATTCTAACAAGGTCTAAATTACTTCACAAATATAACTAATTAATAAGCACTTTTTATGAACAATCAATAAGTCTGGTCAGCTCTACTTTAAAAATACATTCCTGAGTCCAGATACCTGTCACCACCACCACCAGGGCCACCACAACGCCCCGAGGAGCCTTTCGGGCATCTTAGAAAAAGGACCCCTCACCACCTCTGCCAGGCCCCTCCATCACGGCACTACATGCAGCCCTGCCACCTCCTCCAGGGGTCCAAGCCACCCAGGTCCCCACCTGGACCACAGTCACGGCCTCCCTTCCCGTCTCCGGCTTCTGTTCTTGCTCCCCGTCCCCAATAGTCTGTTCCTCACTTAGCTACAAGCAAAATCTGTTTGTTTGGTTTGGTTTTTTTTTTTTTTTGCGGTACGCAGGCCTCTCACCGTTGTGGCCTCTCCCGTTGCGGAGCACAAGCTCCGGACGCGCAGGCTCAGCGGCCATGGCTCACAGGCCCAGCCGCTCCGCGGCACGTGGGATCCTCCCGGACCGGGGCACGAACCCGTGTCCCCTGCATCGGCAGGCGGACTCTCAACCACTGCGCCACCAGGGAAACCCCAAAATCTGTTTTTAAAGTTACACCAAATGCCACTGCGTTTAGAACAGGATCCCACCTCCCACCACGGCCCAAAAGGCCCTTCATCGCCTAGGGCGTTTTCCCTCTTTGACCTCGAACTCTCATCACTGGCGCGTCGTCACCACCATCTTGCTGGCCCGCTGTCCCCTCGGCAAGCGGAGCTCACCCCGCCAGAGGCGGTAGCTGATGCAAAGTATCCCCTACTCCAATCCCGCGAGGCAACGTGGCAACCTCCTTCCCATCACTCACGGCTATGCTCACACGTCTCGTCCTCAAAGGAAGATTCTGGAACCACCCGGTTTATTGCGGATCCCAAGGGGTGAGAGGGAGTGTGCCGGATGGGCTGGGGTCCAGGGAAGAGTCACGCTCAGAGGGACGGAGGTCGGGGTTGGAATGGGTGCGAGGAGGAAGATCGCCGCTGCCTTTTGCGGGGACCCCTGAGCAGCCCCGGGGGGACCTCGTACAGAGCCCCGAGCAGCAGAAAAGAAAGTGGAAAATTGGTTCGTTTGCTTTCCAACCGTTGAGTCTTACCTGAGACCTCGGGTTGGGGAGAAGGTGACCCTGTTGGGCGATGGCTCGGGGAATGGCCCAAGGGGATCCCCGGCGACGAGCGAAGCAAGGAGGCAGGAAGAAGCTAGGTCCTAACCGGAAGTCCTCCCCTCTCCCGCGCAAGGCGGGGCTGCGGCTGCGCAGGGGCTGCTGAGCGGCGGAGCCAGGTGAATTCTAGAGCAGGAGGAACAGGGCCTCTCTTCTTTTGGGTGGTGGAAAGTGCACTCAGCCAGATACCAGGAGACCTGGTCTGGAGAGGCAAGCTCGTATTTTTGGAATCCTGCGAAATGCCTTAAGTCTCTTCACCTCTTTGTGCCTCAGTTTCCTCTTCTGAAAAATGAGATGGTTGAACTAATCACTGTTTTCCGAAGTCTGCCCCAGGCACTGCTCACTGAACTTGCTCAAACCCAGAGCTGCTGACACCTGATCTCCAAGGGAGAGACCAGGAATGGATGTTTGACAGAGCTCCCTGGGCGAGGCCAGTGATCTCTAGGTTTTTCTCTAAGTTCCCTTCCCTAGCGTTCTATGAATTTTAAACCTTAAACCTATACAAATACTCGGAGAAAAAAAGAATCATGGCATAATTGAATTAATCTACTATCGTTCAAATCACAAAGCAGTCACGATGTTGCAGGCACTAAGGAACATTACACACCCACAGCCATGACAAATGATTAACTAAATGCTCAGATTTTTCACTTCCGCACCAATGTATGGGGAAATTTATCTTAGCTTTAGATGCTTTAAACCTGAGTGAAATACATTAAAAGCAGCTGCAAGTTACTGATGACTAATGCCCTTCAATTTGGCCTCAAGCTGAGAAATTCTGTGCAGAAATAAAGTGGTTTATAATCCCACAGGTCTATTCTATTATAAACTGCAGGTGGCAAATCAAGTGGCTATGAACTATGCTGCGTGTGTGTGTGTGTGTGTGTGTGTGTGTGTGTGTGTGTGTGTGAAAAATCAATACTCAAGGAGGGTATTTGTGCGTTCCTTTAATGGGAATTTAACAGCCCAGAAAAAAGGCAGATGCTAGTCTTGAGGACCCAGGAATCTGGGTGGTGCCTGACAAGGGTCTAAGGCCAGAGTAACTGTCACCCCCCCACACCGCCCACCAGCCAGGGCAGCTGCGCCTGCCCTTTGCAGAAAAGCAATTGAAAGCAAGCACAGAAGAAAGCTGGAAGGAAAATAACTGCAACTCACATTGATGACCTATTTTCTGAATCCGGCTTATCTGAGATTGGATTGTCATTCTTCCAAAAAGCAGCCGAACACTTCAGGCCCAGGAAATGGCGTCTTTGAGGAAAGCATGGACGAGAATGTGCAACACATCATCACCAGAGGACTTTCTTCCAACCCAGGTTCCAAGTGGTGTAGCTTCACAGGGCTATTGTGGGAGTGGCTGATAAATCTACCAAATCCTTGGGGGTGCTTCACTATTAGCCAAGATTAACATGATGCTAATTGGTAGTGAACCTGATCTATTTAGTGTCTCCTACCAGCATAAGCAGCAGAATCAAAACCATCCTCCCAGGCACATCCTGTAATATTTCCAATGTTGTATTCCTGCAACATCAGGCTGCAATGCCCCTTCATTCCAGACATTGCACAATCAAGCTAATCATCTTTTTCTGAGTCAAGGGCTCAGTCAAGGCCTGCAGGCAGGTTCACTTTTCTGAGCTGCAGTTGTACCTGGGGGAAATGCCATGAGTTTCTGAATTCCTGAGGAAAGAAAAGTGACTGTTGAACAGCATTCAGCAGCACGCTCTGGGCTAAGAGGAGAGAGGAGGAGCTGGGAACAGGAAGGCAGGGCCTGCCTACCTGCCTGCAGCGAGCTTATTTCTGGCCAGCCCAGGTGACACGCAGGCCCTTGTGAAATAGCTGAAGACTGCAAAGCGGCAGGCAGCCAGAGCAAATAACCTTGGATTACCTAGATCCATAAATTGTGAGGAAGAGTCTCTTCAACCCAGGACGAAGAGCCCAGGGGGAATGCTTCCCGGAGCAGATAAATTTAGGTACAGTTTTGAAGGAAAAAGTGAACAGGATTCATGTAGATGAGGCAGGAAGGAAATACAGGGCCAAGAAACAGCTCTCAGAGGATGCAGACGTAAGAGTGTAGTTTAGAGCATTCTCATGTTATAGCTTGTGGAATCATTACATAGCTGGACTGAACTGATTGATCATCCCATCTATTCGCTGAATGACTAAATGGATGGATGGATGAATGAATGAATGGGATACAAAAAAGAACAGATTCCAGTAGAAGGGTCACAGACATAATCAAGAGATGAGTCAGTATACAGAAATCAGTTGATGGCAGTTTTCCGGCAGCCTAGAGGGCTAAAATTTGAATCCAGAGGTGATAGGGAGCCACACCAGGTTCTTAAGTAGTGGGGTGAAATGTGAAATTTTCTTTGAGAGAGATTCCTGGCAGTTTTCACAGGAAAGAGCAGAACAGGAAGGCCAGCAACATACAGTTTCAAAGGTCATTGACAGCCTGCCCAGGCACCAGCGAAGGAGGACCAGCTAAAACATCTTTACCAGGGATTTTCCCTGAGCCCTTCCAGACGACAGCACCCCAGTAACATCCTGCCTTCCTTCCCGTCCTCCCCACCCCCTACCGCAGCCCTGACAGTACTCGTTAGCTCAAAATGGACCGTCTGAAGGAAGGGACATGCTCCTGCAAATGGCTGAGAACCTGATCGCCTCCAGTTGAGTGTTTTCCTCTGAGAAACGAGTTACAGCTCATTCCCCGTGTGAGCGCAGTAGCGACAACCTGACAGCCATTTGCATAATTTCTCTTCTGTTAACAGGCTTCAAAATAACAACAGGCAGGGCTTCCCTGGTGGCGCAGTGGTTGAGAGTCCGCCTGCCGATGCAGGGGACGCGGGTTCGTGCCCCGGTCTGGGAAGATCCCACATGCCGCGGAGCGGCTGGGCCCGTGAGCCATGGCCGCTGAGCCTGCGCGTCCGGAGCCTGTGCTCCGCAATGGGAGAGGCCACAACAGTGAGAGGCCCGCGTACCACAAAAAAAAAAAAAATAACAATAGGCAAACTAGATAGAATCTATTAATTTTAAATGTGCTTGAGCTGCTAGCTTTCATGGAGCTAGCTATAAAAGCACCATAAACATTTTAAATCCACAAATTATGTAGTGTATCATTTGTTCTCTCCGAGGAGACATTTGGGGAGATTTGTGTTACTATAATTATCAACAGATTTGATTCTGGGATTTTGATGGCCACTTGTTTTTGGAGGTACCGATAAGGCTGGAAGGTAGCTTGCTTAGAAAGTTCATCTAAGGGTAGGAGAAAAAAATGGTATCGAAAATAATATAACGGGTGGACTTCCCGGTGGTCCAGTGATTAAGTGCTTCCAACGCAGGGGGCACGGGTTTGATCCCTTCTGGGAACTAAGATCCCACATGCTGCATGGCATGGCCATATATATAGCTAATGGTATCAAGATAACAACAATGATGTAATAATATGGTATCAGGAATAAGATACACACACATCATGTCAGCAATAACTCAAGAACCCAGAAGCAAAAGAATGTCATAGATGACTTTTGCAGGTGCTGACATCACTACATGGTCTGCAATGCTGCGACAGGGACTGTGCCTGCCTAGGCCACCATTATATATCCCAGGCTTAACATAGTGCCTGGTATGTGGCTATAATGTTGAAAGATGTGAGCAACTGGCTGAATGAATAAGTGAATGAAGAATGAATGTGATTTCTTTACATAATAAAGGCAATTAGGATATGTAAGAAATTTATGCATAAGATTTATTTTTCAAAATAGATGGAAACAGCAAAAAATTTCAACATATTCATTCATAAGCCTATGTGCCCACATGTTTGCACAACTGCACACACACATCTCAAGTAAAAACACCTTCAGAAGGTAAGGACATCAAAAAGAAGGACTTTAGTTTTTAATTTTTTTATACAGCAGAAACATTTCAAAACTAGCAAAGCATTTTATAACATTTTGAAATGAATTACCGCCAGTTAACATTTGAGCCTCCCCCATGCATTTATGGAGTGCCAGGCACTGCATTTGGTGGCTGAAGAATTGCCAAGGAAGGAAAAAAAGAGCAAACTTTGGGGTTTCTTCCCCTGGATAATTTTTCCAAAGAATATGCTATTATGTTTTACTCTAAACAGTTGCATTTTTGGCAGGACCAAAATAATCCATTTTCTGCTCTATTTTAATATCCACATTTCATTTCATGGGTTTTACCCCTCAATTCCAAATGACATTCTAAGTCAAATGAGAATTTAACCAAAGTCATCAGCTGGTACTTTTTTAAAAAGATAGATCTTAATGGTAAAAGGAGATAGGCTCTCTGGATATTAAGTCTGTCCTGAATGGAGCAGCCATTGAAACACAGGGCAAACAATGTGTTCAATTTGAGATTTTTTAAATTTGGGGGTCTGGAGTTCACCTGTTTTACCACACATACACACACACACACACACACCAGGTACACAGAGCTCACTTGTGTGTCTAAGGACATGAGAGAAAGAATGGCTGAAGAAAGAGGCAGACTGAGGACTGTGGTTTTGATGTGGGTCAAGTTCCCAGGGGGCTGTTCCTACACTTTTATCCTCCTGTCTACGTAAAGGACCATCTTCCTTCATCCTGAATGCTATGGAATTTACTATGATGTTGCCATTCTACTGCCCCAATCATATTTTGGATAACACCATGTCAAAATCCTTTGGTATTCGTATTTTTAAATTAATCCTTCTAACACGCCCTCTAATCAAAGCATGGTTGGATCCAGTCTATCAGCACTCAGTGTGCCGTGGTGTGACGGGTCCTGGTGATGTAAAGCAGACCCCTTGTGCTCAGGAGTGTCACAGAAAAGGTGCTGTGGGAACCCAAGACAGACAGAGCTAATTCAGCCCAGGCAGTGCTTCTCCAACTTGGTTGCACATTGGAATCACCTGGGGGGATTTAAAAATACTAATTCCTGGATCCCACCCCTAGAGATTCTGATTTAATTGGTCTAGAATGTGGCTTTGAGCATCAGCAATTTTCAAACGTCCCAAATGAATCTAATGTGCTGCATCGTTGAGAATCGTCGCTGCTGGGCAGTGGTCTCAAATTTTAGGGGGCATCAGAATCCCCTCGAGGGCTTGTAAAACATGGATTGCTGGATCCCAAACCCAGAGTTTCAGACATTAGTTGCGAGGAAGAGCCCTGGGATGTGCACTTCTAACAAGGCCCCAGGTGAAGTGGCTGCTGCTGACCAGGGACCACGCTATTCTGGGAGATCAGGTCAGGAGGGGAGCTAAAGGGATGGGGAAGATGGGAGCATTCCAGGCAGAATAAAGACCCAGAGAAGAGAGTGCCCAGGGGAACCACACATTCCAGGAAGTGAAAGATTTGTTCCATGGCCAGCATTTAAGAAGCAAGGAGAGGGTCACGCAGGTCAAGGCTGAGAGGTAGGTGGGCACGCACCCTGTTCCTGCCATCCCTGGTTTTGCCTAAGGAGAAAATGACTCCACGAGGCAAAAGAGTTTGTGCCCTTCATAGGGACTGGCCCCAGCAGTTATACAATCAATAGCCCCCTTAAGTCTTAGGTTATTAAAAATCCAGGCTAGCTTGTCATTAAAAAGGATGAATACCCTATGCAGGTATAACATTCTATAGCTTTCAGGACACTTTTGCAAATGTTATCTCACTCAGTTCTTACAGAAGTTCTGCAAGGCAAGAAGGGCTGGCACTCCTGTCTTCACTTTGCTGGCAAGGGAAAAGGGATCAAATGGTGGGGCCAGGTTTCAAACCCAAGCATTCAGCCTCCTGGTCTGGTGATCTTCTACAGTTCATTACCCTTCGACTTTAAATCTTACCCACAAATGGAAAAGTGCAGTCCCCCTAGGAAAGTTGTCCTCAAAGTGCTAAGAGAAAAAAAAGGGAAGTAAATCAGCTCTCCACAGGGATTAGGTAACACATATGCCAGCTTATAGAATTTGTACATGTGTCACCATAGAATGTTCCAGAGGGCCTTTGACTCCAGAAATTCAGTCAGATATAAAGTTGATTTGAAAGAGAGCTAAGATGTTTGTCATCACATTCTAGATGACTTTCTTAGGCACTCATCCTGAAATTTGAGTAGCTGCCATAAGGGGGCTGTGATGTTTAAGTACTGTCTACTGTAAGCCAAAAAGCTGGGCTTTCCTAAGCTATGGATAGCTGAGACACTGCATGAATGCAGTGAGCAATTCAGGGGCTTACTGTTTTATTGCTTTTTTGTGTGTCCAAATTAATACTCTTTTGAGAAGATTGACCCCTACTTTATCTTTTGCATCCTTTTTAAATTTAAGAATGTGTTATTTCCTTTTCTCTGGTTATAAAGTAGTACATGTTTGTAGGCAAGATATTGGAAAATACAGGAAAGGACATAAGTGAAAATAAAATCAGCCATAATCTTGCCCCCAACATTATCAATGTTTTAGTATGCTTCCTTCAGACACTTTTTTAAATGCATGGGTGTGTTTACAAAAGTTGACTATCTACTGTTTGACATTTGATTTAAAAAAAAAAATATTACACTAGTAGGGTTCTACATCATTTAACTATAATTGTGATTCTTAAAAGGGAATATGCCCACTATGAGAGTATCAGAATCACCTGAGAAGGTTCTTTTCAAATCACAATTTTTTCCCAAGCTACATCCCAACCAATCCCACCCTCAAATTAAGACTTGCTAATGGATAAATGCTGTTCAGATGAGGGAGAACATCACGTGCCTCTCATATGAGAACCGCCAGTCTACATGTTACTGACCACTTCTCTTTCCATTATGTGGCTCCACCAAAACGTATATAACCAATCTCCTGTGAACATTTTGTTGTTTCCAATTTTCCCACATTTAAGAACTATTACAACAAGATCTTCAAATTCTTGAACGAATCCTTGTATACATACCTGTGATTTTAGGCTAAAGGCCTGGATGTAGAACTGCTGGATCAAAGGAGTTGAATATTTCTAAGGTTTATGCAGAGCTTTGGGGGGAAAGACATGGCACAGACTAGAGAATGATCAAAATAAATAGAAACATTTAAATATATTAAGAATTCTTTCTCACACTGAATGAGTTGTTTTCAATCACTGGTTCTTCTAAGTAAAAGGCAACCATAGACTTTCCTGTTTCTTACTTAGGTGTCAGAACCCTCTAGATTTCACGCATGCACACAGCTCCAGGGAAGCTCTCAAATCTACCTCCACTGTGACTTCAGAGACACTTTGGCCTCTGAAGTCTTGACTACCTGCTTATGCCGTCTCAGGAAGACCCATTAATTAGCCTTCTTAATTCTCCTAAGTACCTCTGACAGTGTCTAGCTGCCTATCCAGGCTCTTCACTGGGAAACCTTCAGCTCCCTTCTTTCAAAGTCACAGTGGAAAGGCTAACTATGATGATATGCACGTCTGCACACGCACAGCCCGACACCTGTTATTTTTTTTCAGTCAGGATATGTTGCCTTGGCAACCATCTACATCACTGCCTCAGAGCCTCCTGCTCAGTAAGTCCCTGATATTAGCAAAGAACAAGACTCTTTCTCTGGAGATTTTACTGCTTTTTTCCCCCCAGAGTATTTCTCCACGTGGGCAGGAACTGTGGCTGTCTTGTTTACCATCAACCGCTGATCTCCCAGTGCCTGGGAATAGTTCTCAAAATATGTCTGCTAAATGAATAGGTCTGATTTAGCAACCTCCCTTTTGTATGTAAGACGTGAAATTCATAAGCACTTTGAATATTTAAAAACAAACTTGACAAAACAGTTTGCAAATAGCCACATGGTGGTTTCCTCACAAGAGTGGTTAAGAATGAAAATATCGTAGTTCCTCTAATTTGATCTGAACCAAATCAGCAACATATACCCATTAGAAGTAGCTTGTAAGAACTGAATACATAGTAGATGTGTTATTTCCCCAACCAGATTACAAAGTGGGAACTGTTCTTACCATGACTGCTGAGTATGATTGGGGAAGTTGTACACTGCCCAAAGTCAGCCAGCCAAGGAGATGAGTGGGAGACAAAATCTAGCTCAGGCTCTGCTCGTCAACACATGTGCCCTGGCATGGGGCTTCATCTACCCACCCAGAGAAAAGGGAAACTTTTTCTAGTGATCACAAAGGCACCGTCACTTACCAAGTTGTACAGCATTTTGTAATTCACACAAAAGCACTAGATGGGTTCTCTGTTTCTTACATTTATTCATATTCCTCAACCGCATGTAGCAAAGTCCTTAAATATTGCAGGTGCTCCATCAATATATCAACTAGACTGAGTGAGTATGGTGTTAATTGATAATTCATAATTTTATTAAAACTATTCTGAAGGGGGAAAAATCCCAGCAGAACAGTGGTTCACTCATTTGGGATCAAATACCATTTTAGCAATTGAAGAGAATTCAGAAAACATGTCCTTCTCATTTAATAGGAAAAAAGAGGCTCAGAGAGTTGTCTAGATTACTGGACTCTTAGAATAACACTCTTAGGAAAAGTCAGATATAAATTAAATTTTCCACTAATCTAGGCCCTAAAAAGCTCCTCCGGCAGGACCAACCCTCAGTTCCCAGCTAACCAAGTCTCATGATAAGTGAGCAGCCTTGCAATTCGATGGGGGGCTTTGAATTCCAACTGTATTGTTATATTGCACGAATTATTTCTCATAACATCAAGATATTCTCCTAACTTTCGAAATGAACTCTGATAGAAAAGAAATAAATCAAACTTTTATAAGATCTGATAGATGTCAGAGTGTTCATTCTTTGACAGGAGTTCCAATTCTTTTTTTGAAAAAAAAGATTAATCATCAAAGCAATTTAGTATAAAATTGAAGTCCCTCATTTATATTATATTAAATTTATATTACTTGCCACTTCTATCAACTCTAAAGGGGTCATTTTCTATGTTGAATTATTTATATTCTCTTGTAATCAGATATCTGATAAACTTTTAAACATTTATACAACCACCTCATTTAAAGATAAGTGAACTAAGACTGAAAATGAAGTTCCGCCTGTCAGAACTCAGGGCACTACAGAATTTCTGCATGTCTGTCTATCTATCTACTTACCTGCATCCCTACACATACACCTGCATAGCATGTACCTGATCATTGTTAAATGAATGATGAATAAACGTAATAAATACTGTGACTTAAGATGGCAAGTCACATAATGTCCACAATAGTAGAGAAAGTAAAATATTACCACATTATTTCAGCACTCCATGAATTTTTATGCAGCCTACCTTGTTTGTTTTTGCCATTTCTATAGAAAACTCTTAACAGTGTTGGATTTCTCCTATAGTACTAAGACTCTTATAATACAAGCATATTTTAATTTGGTATCAGCCATAAGAATTCCTAATCAAGATATGAGCTTTCAAAAGAGAATTAAATTTACTCCTTTAAAGTGTCAAAAGAAGATAATGTATGTATTGCTTAACTGTTCTGCCTTTCTGTATTAGTTTCCTATCGCTGCTGTAAATTAACACAAACCTAGTAGCTTAAAATAACATAACCTTACAGTTCTGGAGGTCAGAAGTCTAAATATAGGTATTATTGGGCTAAATTTGATGTGATGGCAGGGCTACATTCCTTCTGAAGGTCCTATGGTAGCAGAGGATCTGTTTCTTTGTCTTTTCCAGCTTCTAGAGGCCACCTGCATCCCTTGGCTTGTGGTCTCTTCTCCATCTTCAAAGCCAGCAGCATAGCATCTTTAAATCTCTCTCGGACTCTGACCCCTGACTGACCTTCCCCCTCTTTCTCTCTCTTTTTTTTTTTTTTTTTTTTGCGGTATGCGGGCCTCTCACTGTTGTGGCCTCTCCCGTTGTGGAGCACAGGCTCCGGACGTGCAGGCTCGGCGGCCATGGCTCACGGGCCCAGCCGCTCTGCGGCATGTGGGATCTTCCTGGACCGGGGCACGAACCCGCGTCCCCTGCATCGGCAGGCGGACTCTCAACCACTGCGCCACCAGGGAAGCCCCCCCTCTTTCTCTTATAAGGATTTTTGTATTTACGTCAGGCCCACAGATAATCCAGGTAATATTCCTATCTCAAGATCCCTAATTTAATCAGTCTGCAAAGTCTCTTTGGCCATGCAAGGTAACATAGTCACAGGTTCTGGGGATTAGGACATGCACATCGGGACGGGGCCATGGCATGGTGCATTATTCTGGCTACCCCCTGTTCTAAAACTGTGGCTGGCATTTAGCAGCGAGCAGTGCCCTGGGGAGGCAGCCTAGAAGTAATGAATGAAACACATTTTGAGAGTGAAGGAGACAAGTGTTTGAATCCTGGCTTTGGCCACTTACTAGCTACAGGGCCTTGGCCAATATATTCAAACCCTCTGAGCCTCAGTTTTTTTTCACTTGTAAAATAGGACCACAGTATCTACTTCATTTTGTTGTTATAAGGATTAAAGAGAAAGCAAACATAAAGCATCTAGGTTCCAATCCACAGTGGGTGTTGAATAAATGTTGAGTCAATTCCTCTCACCTATACATTGAAAGGCACAGCGGCATTAAAACCAGTTACATGCTGATTTGTATTATACTGACATGAGGTTAATTACTATTAAATTCAGTGTAGAGAGGATTTCTCTGGCCCAGAAAGTTAAGGATGAACAGTCGATTGTGGGCTTTCTCTGTTAGCCAACACTGTTAAATACCAGCAGGGCTGCTTGAAAACCTGCTCTACTCAGTAGCTTAAATGTCAACCTGATTTAAGACAACGGAAAGAATTTCTCTTTATCTCCAATTCTCAGTTACCTCCTAGGAAAGATGCTTATAGCCAGGAGTCACCAAATCATGTTTTAAATCTGTAGAAAATGATACATTATGGAGGAGTTCATATTAGAGGGCATTTAAAAATGCCAAGTTTCTAAATAATTTTTATTATACTTTTAAAATTTAGAAGTTATATATGCAAAATATATGTTGAGTTGACAAAACTGACCAAAGAAAAAAATGCAGTAACTATTCGAATGTCATCAATTGGGATGTCATGGATAAAGCCTTAGTTTTGGAGTTAGATGACTGTGATTATCAGGAGACCCATGTCCAAGTCCTGCCTATACCACTCCCTGCTGTGTGACCTCAACTGGTTCACATTACCTCTCTGGATCTTATTTATAAACTCACAGGATTACTACAGGGATTAACTAAGATTTTAAATGTGAAACCACTACATGAGTATAGGATACTGTTATTCTTTATTCATCCAATAAACATTTATTTTATCTTTATACTGTGGTAGATACTAAAATGAAAAGAGAATGAAAAATGAGCAAGACTCTGTTGACTACCCTCCAGGCTCTCTCAAGCTAAGGGGGAAAGGGACAGAAACATATTTTTATAAAATTTCTCCTTTAATGTTGTTATTTTTTAGTTGAAGTACAATTTACTTAAGAGTGAAATGCTCAGATCTTACATGCACTATTCAGTCTAATTTTGTCAAGTACACATCAAGAGACAAAACCTTTCCACCACCCCAGAATGTTCCCTTGTACCCATTTCCAGTCAATCCACACTCCTTTCTTAAGCAACAACTGGTCAGCTTTCTATCATCATAGGTTAGTTTTGCCAGTTCCAAAATTTCATAAAAGTGGAATCATACAGTATTTACTTTTTTGTGTTAGGCTTCTTTCATTCAGCATATTTTTTATATTGACCCATGTTTTCACACTTATCGGTAGTTCTTTTGTGGTTTGTTGGTTGGTTGATTGGTTGGTTGGTTGGTGTGCTTTGCTGAGTAGTATTCCTTTTCTGGATAAATCACATTCCCCATAGTGCAAGATGGAGTTGCTGATGTTTGTTTTTGTTTGATATCTACCTTGTCTGTCTCGTTCCCTTTGTAATCTCATTGCTTAATATAGTGTCTGGCACATGAGAGGCACTCAGTAAAATTCTGGTAAATAAATGAAGGAATGAATGGTGAGCTGGGCAAAAAGAGGAGCTGGAACTAAACAGCGCCCAAACTGTTTTACCATCTTTGATCCTGCCATCAAGTAGCAACTACCCCTTCAACTCTCAAATCACTTTTCCCAACTATCTGAGCAAGAGTAGAGATATGAGAGTCACCACTGTGGCTCTTTTCAAGTCACATAAGCCTACCCCACCATCCCCCGCCACCCCCAGGTGACAAGCCGGGTGGTTCTCAACCCTGGCTGCACACTGAGCTTTTAAAAACACAAGACCTGGATTTACCCTCAGCAATTCTTATTTAATTGAGCCACGGTGGGGCCCAGGCACCTGTCCACGATGGCTGATGTGATCAGCAACAACAACAGTATCTTGATTATACAGAAATGATCTTATTCAAGTAGTTCATTAAGACTTGCTCCATGTTTACTATTATTTACTATGCAGTTAGCAGGCCAGATGCTTAGAGCCAGGAGCTACCATTATATAGGAACAGATTAGAGAAAAATGAGCAGCATTGTGCATTTTATACTCTTAGCATAACCCAAAAGAGAGCACGTAATTGGTGGCACATTAAAAATCCTGTACACTGGGTGTACTCTGATGCTTTCGTAAAAATGTTCCTATAAAAGGGTTTCGTCTACAAGGAATTCATGGAAAAGACTCTGACAAGTACAGGTTTCTGGTAACTGACTATACTGCTGAACTGAATGAATAAGCATTTTCAGAACTCTAAGGGAAAACTGATGAATTCATAAGAGTGCTAACAAAAGATCAAGATGAAAAAAAAATTAATTACATGGGACTGAGTGAACTGATGAGGATGATTATAATTTTTGTGACTTTCTGTTTGAATAAAAAAAAATCCCACAAGGACTCAGAGGCAAAAAAATATACAAATCAATTTTCATTGCAAAGTAAAGGAGCTGTTACAGTGGAGGATTACTGGACTGAATGTCAATATTATGACACAGTGTGAGTGTGTTTCGTGTTTGGTAATTGCAATCATTGTTGCTTTTGTTGTGGCCATCCACTTACAATGCTTGGTGTCAGTTTATTTATCTCTTGTAAAAATAAAATACAGGGGCTTCCCTGGTGGCGCAGTGGTTGAGAGTCCACCTGCTGATGCAGGGGACACGGGTTTGTGCCCCGGTCCAGGAAGATCCCACATGCCTCAGAACGGCTGGGCCCGTGAGCCACGGCCGCTGAGCCTGCGCGTCTGGAGCCTGTGCTCCGCAACGGGAGAGGCCACAACAGTGAGAGGCCCGCGTACCGCAAATAAATTAATTAATTAATTAAATAAAATACAGTGTGTGGGGGGAAAAAAAATCCTATACAATGAAATCTGCTGCTCCCACCCCAGATGCCAGGGTGGGGAATGATGGTGGTGCAGACCCAGTACGACTGATGTGCTTTTGTAAACAGTGCAGAATTAAGGGCTCGCTGAACCTTTTCCAGGTCAAAATCATTGTGGGGTAGAACAGCACTGGCCTGGCAGTGTTCTACACCTGGCTACCTGTCGGATCATCTTGAATTCAAATTAGGTACTAAGCCCTTTCAGGGAAATGGGTGGTGACTAGGTTGATTTCTTTCATTGGGTTTATTTTGAAGGACAAATAAAATCTCAAAGTTTGCATAGCATTCCAGGCAGAGGGAATTTAGGTAGCAAAAGAAGGAAGCATAAAATGGCATGACACGCTTGGGGAACCACAAGTACGTGAGCATAGCCAGAGCATAAATATCAAGGAGAAGCAGAGGCAGGATGTGGGGACTTAGGCACACCCGTTTCTGACATGCTCTTGTGTGCCATGCCGGGAAGCTTCAGTTGCATTCAACACAGGCAACTGGAGAGTCATCGAAGAGTTACCATAAGAACATAGTAACAAGGCTTCCCTGGTGGCACAGTGGTTGAGAGTCCGCCTGCCGATGCAGAGGACACGGGTTCGTGCCCCGGTCCGGGAAGATCCCACATGCCGCGGAGCAGCTGGGCCATGGCTGCTGAGCCTGCGGGTCCGGAGCCTGCGCTCCGCAGTGGGAGAGGCCACAACAGTGAGAGGCCCGCGTACGGCAAAAAAAAAAAAAAAAAAAAAGAACACAGTAACACAGTCATAGTGTGGTTCAGAAAAATCACTCTGGTATCAGAGAGAAAGGGTGAAGGATAGGGAGCAATCCCAACCCAGTGGCAGGAATTCTAATTAAAAGACTCCTGCAATCACTTCGCCTCTCTGCTCTCAGTGTCCTCATGTGTAAAATGGGCAGTGTATTAAGATGCCAATTATAAATGACAGAAACATAACCTCAACTAGCTTTTTTCAAACTAGCTTTTTTTAAAACGTAAAGATGTTTCTTGGCTCACATTCCAGAAACATCCAGGGATTGATGGATTTCAGGCATCACTCAAAGGATTTAATCAGAGTTCTCTCCATCTTTCTAACAGGATCTCTCTACATGGAAAACCAGATGGTCACCAGCCACCCATGGTGTATAACTTATAGCCCCTCCAGTAGACTAACAGTTCCAAAGAAAAGTCCTAGGGAGGATTCTGATTGGTCTTGCTTGGGTCATACATCCTTTATTATCCAATAAACCAGTAAACATAAGTAAGTGTTTCCCTAGGTACTGTGAGCTGTTCTAGCAAGTGATCTAATCCAAGGAGGAAGTCATGGAATCTCTGATTCATGGCCAAGTCAGACAGAAATTGTGGGTAACCTGGGGATCTACTACTTGTGAATGGCATCTGAAGTGAGGCTGGGGGGCAGTCCTGTGGGGCTGGGCCCTTTAACTCTGGGGTCTGCACTAACTCTAGGCAGTTAGTGTCAGAATTGCTTGGTGTGGAAAACTGACACGTCTGGCATCAGAAGTATTGTGAGTGTGGTAATAGTACAAGAATAAAGGAGAAACAGGGAGTTTTTCCAAGCCACTACCCAAGTGAGGGATCTCCAATCAGCTGCACAGGGGGGAGGGACCTGTCCTAGGACAAGCCCCGTGCAGTACCCCAGACAGTCATCTATGGCCTGCTTTCTCTTCTTTCTACCAATCGTATTTCCAAGACTGGGCGGAGTTTCTCTTTCACTTCTGAGAACTTGATCGAACACAGCCTCGTTCTGCATCTAAAATCCCATATCTGCACACTGTCCTCTCAGAGACATACTCCCCTCCTGCCCCCTTAACTGAGATGGACCTGGAATTGGACTGGAATTTTCCATTGCCTTTTGGCCTGGGTGTTCTAACCTGTTGGCCACTGGCCTTTATCTGGGAAGGGGCCTCTACTTCTGCCCCAGGGTTTTCCTTCTCCGCTTAAGCTCACACTCATATTCCCTGCATGTCTTGTAGGCTATGTTAATCCCTTCCTGGAAAATATTCTTGGTAGAAAGATTAGTGGGAGTCCAGAGTTTCAAAGAAAGGAGAGCAGAGTTTCAAAGAAAGAGTGATCAGGAGTCTTAAAGGCCACCAGAAGACTGAGGACCAGGAAAAGCCATTTGACTTAGCTAGTGGGGGCTAAAGGTGGCTTTCAAAGATGCTAAACAACTGAGGCAAAAGACACATTGCAGAACTTCCCTGGTGGCGCAGTGGTTGAGGGTCCGCCTGCCGATGCAGGGGACACGGGTTCGTGCCCCGGTCCGGGAAGATCCCACGTGCCACGGAGCAGCTAGGCCCGTGAGCCATGGCCACTGAGCCTGCACGCCCGGAGCCTGTGCTCCGCAACGGGAGAGGCCACAACAGTGAGAGGCCCACGTACAGCAAAAAAAAAAAAAAAAAGACACATTGCAGGAGTGAAAAACAGAGGAGCTGTAAACCACTTTTTCCCCAAAATTCATCAATGACAGGAAGGGAAAAATAGGATGAAGAGAAAGGGGGAGCCATATGGTCAACTGAAACTTTTTCTCAAGGTAGAAAAATACCTAGAGTTATTTTCCAGCAGAGAATAAAGAAATAGAATATGAAACCAAAGTCTAAGGTGCAATAAAATTTCCCTCTTGTTGATGAAATATTTCTATTTGTCATCAAGAATTAATTTCACTTTCCAAAAGCTTTATTGAGCCAGTAAAGTGTATATAAATATAGGTACTCTTTCACATGGATTTTTGGATTTTGAAAAGCTAATACCTACAAATCCTTCTAAAATTATAAGCCTTGTAGGACTCTCTGACCCCTTTTGATTACATTCAATTGGCATGAAAAGCAGTAATTGAAGTATTAAGAATCAATTAACAGTGATCTGGCTGATTGTCATTACACCTTTAATTAGCAGTATTGGTTTCAGTATCACAGTGCAATGGTTAGCGGCTGTAAATAAATTGATTGCCCAGCCACCAGCTGACATTTTGAAAACCTTGATACATCATCACTTTTTTCTGCTACTAATTAAGATGTATATCTTCCACTGTATTAATATTGCAAACGCCTTTGTGATGAAGGCAGCATTTTTCCACTGCCTTTGTGTCCATGGGTCTCGTGGTTACAGTGTAGACACTCTGGGACCACAGACTTGTAAACTCCACCCCAGGACTCAGTTTAAACTGGATCCTCTGCTGATTCATCCAACAGATATTTATAAAAGGACGACCACGTGCAAATCACTGTGCTACATGCTAGGGCAAGGGAGGAGGAGAGAAGGGAATACCAAGATAAATAAGGCACTCACCCTGAATTTAAGAAGTTCATTACTTCCGGAGGATACACACAGTGTAGGTACTCACTGTAATACAGTAGGATGCAAATTACAATAGGCTAGAAATAAAGTGAATAGGGGCACAGAAAATGGAGCTATTAGTTCTGATTTCCAACAAGTGACTTTTTAAAATGCCTATTGTCACAAAGATTCAGGGGCTCACCCCTAAGTCATAGAAAAGGGAAAGGGATTTTTATTGGTTAATTACATGGCCAGTCTGGACATTCGTGAAGAAGCAGCTCATCCATCTCCAGTCATAATTCCCCCTCCGCGGGGAGCAGAGACCAGCATAGCCTGAGTGTGGCTCTGACTTGGCTTTCCACTCATTGGCCACAGTGTCAGTGCCACTACCTTGCAGGGCATAACTTCTCACTTCCTCCCAAAGCAGCTCTATGCCAACTGTTGCTGATTCAATTATACTTCTACTGCTATAATTAAATCATTATGTATAAGAATCACTTTGAAAGCATTTTTAAAAGCCCCTTTTCAGGCCCCACTTTAAGAGATTTTATTTAAACTGATAGCCTAGGTTATTTTGATGCTAGAAGTCTCCAAACCAAATTTTGAGAAATATGGCCTAACCCAGCTTTCTTGCTTTACAACTGAGAAAACTGAAGCCAGAGAGGTAACTGCCCTAGGACCCAGGTAGTGTATAATAACAGCAAAGACTTATATAGCACTCGATACGAGCAGGTGTAGTGCCAGATGTTTTACACATGCACTAGTAGTTCCTTTAATCCTCACAACTCTCTAAGGTAAATATAGGTATCATTTCTTTTTACAGATGAAGAAACTGAGGCACAGAGAGGTGAACTAAATTGCCCGAGGCCACTCAGTGAGAAAATATCAAATCTAGCCTTAGAACCCGGACTACCTGCCTTCAGAGCCCACCATAGTCACTACCCCACCAGGCAAATGTGGATCAGAACCCAGGTCGTCTGACTCCCAGGCCAGGGTCCCACACCACATTACCTTGAAGGCTGTGATTCTCAAGTAAGGACTTGTATGTTCTTCTGTTGGCCACTGAGAACTCCAGTGGTTTTTCCTTCTGGGAAGAGCTGGCTTATTTTGGAGACTTGCCCACATCACTTTTCTTCCTCTGCAACATTCTACACTTCTCTTTGCTTAGAGTATCTTGAGAATCAGAGGAGATCAACTTCAGAGCTACAAGTAAGCTTCGCTTTAACTGATACATTCTTTGGGCAATTAAACTGATGCATCCATTAGCAGTTCTGGTAGGGCCAGGAGGAAAAAGATATTGCATATCCATCGCTGAGTGTGTGCTGAATATGAGAAACCCCAAATTATACTTCCAACTTTGCCTCAACATTGAAATTTTCATTTTTTTTTCTGCCTGAACTGAGAGTCCAAACTTCTCGTGGAAGAGTTTGGAAAAGAAGTTCCAGGTCATTAAGAAGAAAGTATAGGAAGTTGGGTTGACAGAAATAAGTTCCAAAGCTCAAGGTCCTGACTACAGATTCAAGTGCACCCATCTGCATGAGAGAATAACCTTCATGAGACATTTCTCTTTATGACTCTGCTGTTTGGAATCTCTGGCAGGCTGTAACATCAATTAAGCAAAGCTTTTTATTTCTGAGTCCCTTCATTAAAAAAACAACACAGGGCTTCCCTGGTGGCGCAGTGGTTGAGAGTCCGCCTGCCGATGCAGGGGACGCGGGTTCGTGCCCCGGTCTGGGAGGATCCCACATGCCGCGGAGCGGCTTGGCCCATGGGCCATGGCCATTGAGCCTGCGTGTCCGGAGCCTGTGCTCCGCAACGGGAGAGGCCACAACAGTGAGAGGCCCACATACCGCAAAAAAAAAAAAAAAAAAAAAAAAAAAAAAAAAAAAAAAAAACACAAATTCTCCCTGGTCTCCTTAGTAAGCCCTTTCTTGCTGCTTTGTTGCTTGCTGCGATAGCTAAAGGTTCCCATTCCAGCTGGGTCTGCAGCTCTGACTCAACTGCCGACTACTTCCTGATGTTCAGAAATCTCATCTCCAGGTCCCTGTTGTTTTCCTGTGTGAGGCTGATGGCTGGCTCTGGTTCCCAGGAGGCGCCTGGCTCAGCCAAAATGCCAGCTTCCTACCACATGGCCTTGTTCTCAGAACCTCTATCCCTGATCAGCAAACTGCTTCTCCACCGACCTTCTTCACCATGCTGGTCCTGCACCATGTGGTCACCATGGTAAGTCAGCCAGTGTGTGGTGCTGATGTCAGGGCCATACAGTACAAGATGCAGAGCTCACTTTTGTTGGACTTATGCTTTCACCAGCTGTCGCCCTCTGGATTGTCAGAACTAACAAGTGCAATTGTGGGAATGGTGTTGCCTGGGATTTTACTGCTGGACCAGCCTACAGCAAGGAAAGCGGTTGTTATGCAATGTGGACTGGGATCTAAGTAGTCTTCATTGGTTTTGCCACATTCAAGACTTTTGTAGATGCTCTTTATCAGGTGGAGGAAGAAGTTCCCCTCTATTCCTAGTTTGTTGCAGGTTTTTAATCATGAATCAATGTTGAATTTTATTTTCAAATACTTTTTCTGCATCAGTTGATGTGATCACATACTTTTTCTTCTTTAGACTGTTAATAGGGTGAATTATGTTGATTGATTTTCGAACATTGAATGCCTTACGTTCCCAGGACAAACCCCACTTGGTTGTGATGTATTATTCTTTGTTTATGTGTTGGATTTGATGTGCTAATATTTTGTTGGGGATTTTTGTGTTGGTCATTGGTGTTCCATCAGGATTTTGGTCTGGAATATACTTTTTTGGTACTGCCTTAATCTAGTTTTGGTATCAGTGCTGGCCTCATAAAATGAGTTGCGAAGTGTTTCTTCCTCTTCTATTTTCTGAAAGAGATAATGTTGGACTGATTTCTTCTTTAAATATTTGGTAGACTTAGCTAGTGAAACCATCTTATTTTTGGAAGGCTTTTGATTATGAATTCAATTACTTTTGATAGTTATAAGACTATTCAAGTTATCCATTTCATCTTGGGTTAGTTTTGGTAGTTTTTGGTTTTTTGAAAAACTGGTCTATTTCATCTAAGCTGACATATTTATGTGCATAACAACTGAGGCATCATTTCTGCAGCCACAAGGAAATGAATTCTGCCAAACAACCTGAGGAAGCTCTTCCCTAGTTGAGACTCTGATGAGGCCACAGCCTGTTGAGACCCCGAAGTAGATAATCCAGCTAAGTCATGCCCAGACTTCTGACCTATGGTAACTGTGAGATAATAGATCTGTGCTGTCTTAAGCAAGTTTGCAGTAATCTGTTATGCAACAGAGAAAGCTAATACAATCTTCATCTGTATGACTATATTTGAAGTGAGCTCTTACAGAGAGAATACAGGTGTGTCTAGATCATTTACATTTAATATACTTATTGATAAGTTTGTACTTAGGTCTACAATTTTATTGTTTTCTGTTTTTTATTTCTCTGTTATTCTTGTCTGTGTGTGTGTTTTTTTAAATTCATTTTGACAATCTCTGCCCTTAATTAGTATTAGCTGGAGTTAGTTGACTCTTCTCTGCCTTCTTTTGGGTTATTTGAACATTTTTTATTATTCCATTTAAATTTATTAATGTATTTTCTAACTGTATATTTTTGTATAATTTTTTCAGTGGTTGCTCGAGTGATTACAACTAAACCAACATCCCACTTGAAATGATAAAACACAAGTTGACTATGAAACAAAACACTAAGTATGAATTAGTATTACCAAATGGAAAATGATGTAGTGGAATGGAATGAAATAAAAAGAGCCTGTGGCCCATTGTTCCAACTCAATCCAGAATGCCAGAGTGTCAAGATGCTCAAAAATAAATTTTCTTTTACACTACCAAGTTGAAAAATATTGAAACCTTTCCTAGATCATTTATCTCATGTATTTATGTTCTTTGGCCAGATTTTATATAATCAAGAAATTGGGTTTTTTAATGTTTCTTTTCCCTTCCTCTATAGACCCCCATACCCTGGCTAGAGGTGGGGTTTGTGGGGCCTCTGGCACTGTTTTAAAAAGTGATCACAGTTCAGAAGTTGGATCCCAGCAAAGTATCTTTCATCATGGGTCAGTCCTTACCGTGTCTAGCAGACCAGACACACCTACCACTGGAAGTCAATGCTATGAGAAAAGTTCAGGCTAAGACGATAGTTCAGACTCTCAGTCTGGTGGGTATAGTGGAGTAAGCCTGAACAAGCCCTGCAGCTCCACAAAGCCCCAAAGCAGATACTGGCCCATTCCCCATCATTTTGAGTTGCACCAGTATACCTCTCTATTCATTCTCTGTCCTTCACCTGAGTGAAGTAGGGTGGTAGCCATGAGTCCTGGCCAATTCTCCCCTCCCTACGATAATTGTGTCCAGCACCATGCCAAGGATCTCTCAGTCCCTGGGCCCTTAGCATTGTCCTCAATGGTGAAGATGTTAGGATTTCTTGAGGCTCCAGCATAGAACAGGTCCACACAGTCACCAGAACAGCAGAAGTCAGTGAGAGGTAACTGAGCAGAGAAGTGCCATGTGTGCAGCCAGAGAGAGAACTGTCCAGAGGCCTCGCCTTGGCCAGACACAGGCAGCACCTGGAGAGCACAATTTGGATTACTGCAAAGTCCTGTGATGGAGGCGACCTTAATTAAGTCCAGTTAGATATACTTGAAAGGTGGGAGGGGGAAGGCAGAGCTACACTTTCTCACTATTCTATGAACCTCTGATAACCCTGAGCCCTAAATGCTCAGAGAGGTTCTGTTCCAGTTGCTCTTATCTTGTTTCTTCCTCATTCCTTCCCTTTGACTTTAATTCTCTTCCCCCTAGGTCTATGAACATCAAAGAGGACATGTATAGAGTTGTCATATATCATTTACAGAATCCAAGGGACACAAATAATTACTTAGTACTGAAAAGATTAAACACAAACGGGGAAGCATGATCCTTTATAGATAGTTTTGTCTGTGTGTAAATGGGCAGGCATACACATGGTTGGCATCTTCTTTCCTCCCTCCCTTCCTTCCTTCTTTCCTTCCTTCCTTCCTCCTTCCTTCTCTCCTTTCCTCCCTCCCCCTCCCTCCTTTCTTTTCTTTCCCCCTTCCCACCTTCCTTCATTTCCTCCTTCCTTCAATAAATATTAATCAAATATTCATTCCATACCTGGTTCTGTGTTAGGCACTGGGACACTTTTGGTCTAAGAATCATTCTGTAAGAGTTAAAAAACACTACTGGCCATTCTTTCTTTGCATACTTATGTGATTGTAGCTGGGTACATGGTTAGACTGATTTTCCAGTCTCTATTACAGTTATGTGTGGCCATGTGTCCACATTATCCCCCATGGATAATGAGAAGCAATGTGTGACACTTATGACCAAAGCTTTTAAGAAGTAGATGTGTGACAACTAGGGCACCTACCAGGCACCGGTGGGGGACCACAGACACCTAAGGAGATGGGAGGAACCCCCAGCGACCAGCTTGCAGGAGCGTGGTTCCCAGGCCGGATGTCAGGCCTGAGGTCCTGTGGTGGGAGCTCCGAATGCAAACCACTGGACTAATAGAGAACCTCAGACTGCAGGGAATATTAATCAGAGTGAGGCCTCCTGGGGGTCCTCATCTCAGCAGCAAGACCCGGCTCTATCCAACTGCCTGAAAACTCCAGTGCTGGATGCCTCAGGCCAAACAACAAGCAAGACAGGAATACAGCACCATCCATCAAAAAAAAACAAAAAACAAAAATGATATGGCAAAAACATGTTACAGATGAAGGAGCAAGGTAAAAACCTACAAGACCAAATAAAAGAAGATGAAATAGGCAAACTACCTGAAAAAGAATTCAGAGTAATGATAGTAAAGATGATCCAAAATCTCGCAAACAGAATGCAGAAAATACAAGAAATATTTAACAAGGATCTAGAAGAACTAAAGAGCAAACAAACAGCGATGAACAACACAATAACTGAAATTAAAAATACTTTAGGAGGAATCAATAGCAGAATAACTGAGGCAGAAGAACGAATAAGTGAGCTGGAAGATAAAATGGTGGAAATAACTGCCGGGGAGCAGAATAAAGAAAAAAGAATGAAAAGAATTGAGGACAGTCTCAGAGACCTCTGGGAGAACACTAAATGCACCAACATTCAAATTACAGGGGTCCCAGAAGAAGAAGAGAAAAACACAGGGTCTGAGAAAATATTTGAAGAGATTATAGTCAAAAACTTCCCTAACATGGGAAAGGAAATAGTCAATCAAGTCCAGGAAGTGCAGAGAATCACCATACAGGATAAACCCAAAGAGAAACATGCCAAGACACATATTAATCAAACTATAAAAATTAAATACAAAGAAAAAATATTAACAGCAGCAAGGGAAAAGCAACAAATAACAAACAAGGGAACCCCCATAAGGTTAACAGCTGATCTTTCAGCAGAAACTCTGCAAGCCAGAAGGGAGTGGCAGGACATATTTAAAGTGATGGAAGGGAAAAACCTACAACCAAGATTACTCTACCCAGCAAGGATCTCATTCAGATTCGATGGAGAAATTAAAACCTTTACAGACAAACAAAAGCTAAGAGAATTCAGCACCACCAAACCAACTTTACAACAAATGCTAAAGGAACTTCTCTAGGCAGGAAACACAAGAGAAGGAAAAGACCTACAAAAACAAACCCAAAACAATTAAGAAAATAGTAATAGGAACATACATATTGATAATTATCTTAAATGTAAATGGATTAAATGCTCCAACAAAAAGACATAGGCTGGCTGAATCAATACAAAAATAAGACCCATATATATGCTGTCTAAAAGAGTCTCTCTTCAGACCTAGGGACACATACAGACTGAAAGAGAGGGGATGGAAAAAGATATTTCACACAAATGGAAATCAAAAGAAAGCTGGAGTAGCAATTCTCATATCAGACAAAATAGATTTCAAAATAAAGACTATTACAAGAGACAAAGAAGGACACTACATAATGATGAAGGGATCAATCCAAGAAGAAGATATAACAATTGTAAATATTTATGCACCCAACATAGGAGCACCTCAATACATAAGGCAAATGCTAACAGCCATAAAAGGGGAAATAGACAGTAACACAATCATAGTAGGGGACTTTAACACCCCACTTTCACCATGGACAGATCATCCAAAATGAAAATAAATAAGGAAACACAAGCTTTAAATGACACATTAAACAAGATGGACTTAATTGATATTTATAGGACATTCCATCCAAAAACAACAGAAAACACTTTGTTCTCAAGTGCTCATGGAACATTCTTCAGGATAGATCATATCTTGGGTCACATATCAAGCCTTGGTAAATTTAAGAATATTGAAATCGTATCAACTATCTTTTCTGACCACAACACTATGAGACTAGATATCAATTACAGGGAAAAAACTGTAAAAAATACAAACACATGGAGGCTAAACAACACGTTACTAAACAACCAAGAGATCACTGAAGAAATCAAAGAGGAAATCAAAAAATACCTAGAATCATATGACAATGAAAACATGATGACCCAAAACCTGTGGGATGCAGCAAAAGCAGTTCCAAGAGGGAAGTTTATAGCAGTACAATCCTACCTCAAGAAACAAGACACATCTCAAATAAACAACCTAACCTTACACCTAAAGCAATTAGAGAAAGAAGAACAAAAAACCCCAAATTTAGCAGAAGGAAAGAAATCATAAAGATCAGATCAGAAATCAATGAAAAAGAAATAAAGGAAACAATAGCAAAGATCAATAAAACTAAAAGCTGGTTCTCTGAGAAGATAAACAAAATTGATAAACCATTAACCAGACTCATCAAGAAAAAAAGGGAGAAGACTCAAATCAATAGAATTAGAAATGAAAAAGGAGAAGTAACAACTGACACTGCAGAAATACAAAAGATCATGAGAGATTACTACAAGCAACTATATGCTAATAAAATGGACAACCTCGAAGAAATGGACACATTCTTAGAAAAGCACAACCTTCCGAGAATGAACCAGGAAGAAATAGAAAATATGAACAGACCAATCACAAGCACTGAAATTGAAACTGTGATTAAAAATCTTCCAACAAACAAAAGTCCAGGACCAGATGGCTTCACAGGCGAATTCTATCAAACATTTAGAGAAGAGCTAACACCTATCCTTCTCAAACTCTTCCAAAATATAGCAGAGGGAGGAAAAATCCTAAACTCATTCTATGAGGCCACCATCACCCTGATACCAAAAGCAGACAAAGATGTCACAAAAAAAGAAAACTACAGGCCAATATCACTGATGAACATAGATGCAAAAATCCTCAACAAAATACTAGCAAACAGAATCCAACAGCACATTAAAAGGATCATACACCATGATCAAATGGGGTTTATCCCAGGAATGCAAGGATTCTTCAATATACACAAATCAATCAGTGTGATACACCATATTAACAAATTGAAGGATGAAAACCATATGATAATCGCAATAGATGCAGGAAAATCTTTCAACAAAATTCCACACCCATTTATGATAAAAAGTCTCCAGAAAGTAGGCATAGAGGGAACCTACCTCAACATAATAAAGGCTATATATGACAAACCCACAGCAAACATCATTCTCAATGGTGAAAAACTGAAAGAATTTCCACTAAGATCAGGAACAAGACAAGGTTGCCCACTCTCACCACTATTATTCAACATAGTTTTGGAAGTTTTAGCCACAGCAATTAGAGAAGAAAAAGAAAAAAAAGTAACCCAAATCAGAAAAGAAGAAGTAAAGCTGTCACCATTTGCAGATGACATGATACTATACATAGAAAATCCTAATGATGCTACCAGAAAACTACTAGAGCTAATCAATGAATTTGGTAGAGTAGCAGGATACAAAATTAATGTATAGAAATCTCTTGCATTCCTATACACTAATAATGAAAAATCTGAAAGAGAAATTAAGGAAACACTCCCATTTACTATTGCAACAAAAAGAATAAAAGACCTAGGAATAAACCTACCTAAGGAGACAAAAATCCTGAATGCAGAAAACTATAAGGCACTGATGAAAGAAATTAAAGATGATACAAATAGATGGAGAGATATAACATGTTCTTGGATTGGAAGAATCAACATTGTGAAAGTGACTATACTACCCAAAGCAATCTACAGATTCAATGCAATCCCTATCAAACTACCAATGGCATTTTCCACAGAACTAGAATAAAAAATTTCGCAGTTTGTATGGGAACACAAAAGACCCAGAATAGCCAAAGCAATCTTGAGAAAGAAAAATGGAGCTGGAGGAATCAGGCTCCTGGACTTCAGACTATATTACAAATCTACAGTTATCAAGACAGTATGGTGCTGGCACAAAAACAGAAATATAGATCAATGGAACAGGATAGAAAGCCCAGAGATAAACCCACACACATACGATCACCTTATTTTTCATAAAGGAGGCAAGAGTATACAACGGAGAAAAGACAGCCTCTTCGATAAGTGGTGCTGGGAAAACTGGACAGCTACATGTAAAAGAATGAATTTAGAACACTTCCTAACACCATACACAAAAATAAACTCAAAATGGATTAAAGACCTAAATGTAAGGCCAGACACTATAAAACTCTTAGAGGAAAACATAGGCAGAATACTCTATGACACAAGTCACAGCAAGATTCTTTTTGACCTACCTCCTAGAGAAATGGAAATAAAAACAAAAATAAACAAATGGGACCTAATGAGACTTAAAAGCTTTTGCACAGCAAAGGAAACCATAAACAAGACGAAAAGACAACCCTCAGAATGGGAGAAAATATTTGCAAATGAAACAACAAAGGATTAATCTCCAAAATATACAAGCAGTTCATGCAGCTCAATATCAAAAAAAACAAACAAACCAGTTAAAAAATGGGCAGAAGACCTAAATAGACATTCCTCTAAGGAAGATATACAGATGGCCAAGAGGCATGTGAAAAGATGCTCAACATCACTAATCATTAGAGAAATGCAAATCAAAACTACAGTGAGATATCACACACCAGTCAGAATGGCCATTATCAAAAAATCTAGAAACAGTAAATGCTGGCGAGGGTGTGGTGAAAAGGGAACCCTCCTGCACTGTCGGTGGGAATGTAAATTGATACAGCCATTATGGAATACAGTGTGGAGGTTACTTAAAAACTAAAAATAGAACTACCATATGACCCAGAAATCCCACTACTAGACATATACCCAGAGAAAACCATAATTCAAAAAAAGAGATGTACCACAATGTTCGTTGCAGCACTATTTACCATAGTCAGGACATGGAAGCTACCTAAATGTCCATCAACAGATGAATGGATAAAGAAGATGTGGCACATATATACCATGGAATATTACTCAGCCATAAAAAGAAATGAAACTGAGTTATTTTTAGTGAGGTGGATGGACGTAGAGTCTGTCATACAGAGTGAAGTAAGTCAGAAAGAGAAAAACAAATACCATATGTTAACGCATATATATGGAATCTAAAAAAGAAAGAAAGAAAGAAAGAAATGGTACTGATGATCCTACTTTCAGTGCAGGAATAAAGAGGTAGACATAGAGAATGGAGTTGAGGACATGAGGTGGGAGGGGGAAGCTGGGGCGAAGTGAGGGTAGCATCAACATATATACACTACCGAATGTAAAATAGTTGGATGGTGGGAAGCAGCAGCATAGCACAGGGGATCTGTTCTGTGTTTTACGATGACCTAGAGGGGTGGCATAGGGAGGATGGAAGGGAGGGGATATGGGGACATCTGTATGCATATGGCTGATACACTTTGTTGTGCAACAGAAACTAACACAGTATTGTGAAGAAATTATACTCCAATAAAGAGCTATTAAAATAAATAAATAAATAAATAAATAAAGTGAATCTCTTATAAATAGGAGAAAAAAAATGAAGTAGATGTATCTGTTGGTGGGAATGTAAATTGGTACAGCCACTACGTAGAACAGTAAGGAGGTTCCTTTAAAAACTAAAAGTAGAATTACCATATGATCTGGCAATCCCACTCCTGGCATATATCTGGAGAAAACTGTAATTCAAAAAGATACATGCACCCCAATGTTCATAACAGACATCGAAAACAACCTAAATGTCCATCAGCAGATGAATGGATAAAGAAGATGTGGTATATATATGTATGTGTATGTGTGTATATACACACATACACAATGGAATACTACTCAGCTGTAAAAAAAGAATGAAATCATGCTGTTTTCAGCAACATGGATGGACCTAGAGATTATCATACTAGGTGAAGTAAATCAGAAAGAGAACGACAAATACCATATGATATCATTTATATGTGGAATCTAAAAAATGATACAAATGAACTTACAAAACAGAAAGAGACTCACAAACATAGAAAGAAAACTTATGGTTACCAAAGGGGAAAGTCGGGGGGGAGGAATAAATTAGGAGTTTGGGAGTAACAGGTACACACTGCTGTATATAAAATAGATAACAAGAGACTTAATGTATAGCACAGGGAACAAGGGAACTATATTCAATATCTTGTAATAACTATAATGGAAAAGAATCTGAAAAAATATATATATATATGTAACTGAATCACTTTGCTGTACACCTGAAACTACTACAACACTGTAAATTAACTATACTTCAATAAAATAATTAATTTATTTATTTATAAAAGAGGTAGATGTGTTTCCTCCATGCTCTTTCCTCTTCTACACATTGGGTACAGGCCAAAATGAGAGGGTGGCAAGGCCCCAAGAGGGAAAGGAAGTACATTGACGCTCCTGAATCCCCATGTAAAGGAGAGCCACTCATCGACCAGTAGTACATATGTACTTTCTATTATGTTTGTGCCATTACATGGCTTTTGGGGTCTTTTTCTTAGCAGTTAGGCTACCCTAACACAGAAATTGGTATCTCAAAGTAGGGAGCTGCTGTTTGAAAAATGTGCTTATGAGAATTGGCTTTGTTGTTTGGTACCAGATATCGCAAAGAAACAGATATAGCAGGTTGGAAAGCTAGAAATTCCTCTTATCCCATAGGCAAAATATTTGATAAAACTGTCCTCTTTGTTAACTTATAAGGTTAATCCAATACCTATAAGGTCTGTAGCTCTAGGGCAGGAGTTAGCAAACTAACACTCATGGGCCAAATTCAGCCTGCTGTCTGGTTGTGTAAATAATGTTTTATTGGAACACAGTCATGCCCATTCCTTCACATATTGTCTATAGTTGCTTTTGCACTATAAAGGAAATGTTGAGTAGTTGCAAATCCTAAAATATGTATGACTTGGCCCTTTAGGAAGAATTTGTCAACCCCTGATATCCTGGCATTGATAGTGACAGTGATGGGACTTGGGTGATGATGGAGCTAAAGGATAGAAAGTGCCTGGGTCCCTGAATCACTATGTGAGGAGAGTCACCCCCATCCCACACTCTGCAACCGGGACATATACTGTTAAATGAATGAGCAATGAACTTCTGTATTTGAATCATTATGTGCTTTGGAAATATATTTGTTTCAGCAGTTTAGATTACCCTATCTGAGGCAGACTGATGGCAAAAATGGCTCCAAATCCTCACTCCTCCCTGGATCTCTTTTCTGTATAACTTTGCAGTGCCTGCCCATCATGGGTGGGGTTTTCTGTCCCACCCCTTAACTCTGGGTTCAGCCGTGGAATTTACTATGGTCATTGGATGTTAGCAAATACAGCACAAGCAAATGCTTGAAAAAGCACTTGCACATTTTCACTTTCTCTCGCTTGTTCCTCTGACTCTGCCATGAGAAGAAGCTCAGACTAGCCTGACAGAGGGTGAGACACACAGAACGGAGCTGGGTTGGCACACTTGTCTCAGCCAAGGTCAGCAGAGCCACCCACCCAACTTATTAACTCCTAAGCAAAAATAAGTGTTTATTGCTATAGGCCACCGAGATTTTTGTGGTTATTTGTTACGCATCATTGTGGTAATGAAACTGAGCAGGGCCCTGTGGGGTCCTCCCGGGTACAAAAGCCCCTCCGTGTCCCCCATTTCTTGTTTGTAGAAAAAAAGCTTTAGTCTCCTAGGCTTTCCCCAAATTCCAAACAGCAGACTCGAGCAGTTACTAATTAGAGAAGTGATGGAATGCAGAAACAAAGGAAATCAGTCAAGCAAGAAAAGTAATGATAGCTTAAACAATAGTTCAGAGATAAAACTAAGTCACAGGACTCCTCAAAGGATATACATAACATCGGACATGTATCTTTGAGTTGTTCTGCAGAAACTAGACTCCCCAACCTGGTGGAGGATGGTGACTATGTGATGACCACAAGCATATAGGCCCCAGACTGGTTGGAACCAGAAGGTTGGTGATTAAGATTCCCAAAACATCACCTTGTTACCTTACCACTAACCAATCAGAAGAATGTCCATGAGCTGATCACACACCCTGTGACCCTCACCCCTAATGCTGCCTTTAAAAACCCTTGCCCAAAAGCCATTGGGGAGTTTGGGTCTTTTGAGCACTAGCTGTCTGTTCTCCTTGCTTGGTGCCCTGCAAATAAACACTGACTTTCCTTCACCGCAGCCCAATGTAAGTAGACTGGTGCGTCAGTTGAGCAGATCCTAGCTCAGTTCAGTAACAGTAATAAATAACTGGATATCTACTAATACATACATATGTGTGGTGTTCAGTCTTGTTTATAAGCTGAGGTCCTTATCCTATGTAAAACCTCCCCCAAATCTTATGAGACAGTTACCATGTTCTACTTTCCATATGAGAAAAAATATTCAAGAAGGTGAAGTGACTTGTCAAAGTTGCCCCAATGCCAGAGCTGGGGCTTTAGCTCTGATCTTTCCACTCCAGGGCCAGTGGTTTTTGTCACAAAGTCAAAGCAGCCTATCTAACATCCTCAAGTATCATGAATCTAGTGTACTTAGGAGCCAGGCAGGCCACACAAACAGCACAAGGGACCATTCTCATTGGCAGAGAGCTGTCAGGGAGGGGTGGAGATTGAGGGAATTGAAAACCTCATGGTCCATCTAACAAGGCTGCCACAGTTCAACTCAGGCCAATTGTTGCCACACGGAAGTGGGGCCCAGGTCGCCACATGGCTTGGTTTTTCAAGAGAAGCCAGAAGTCTAAAATATTATGTAAATCCTTCTATGTATAAACGTTAGCTCTATTTTTTAAAGTACAGCGCAGGCCAAATAAAATACGTGTGCAGTGCTTGGCCCAAGAGCTGCCAGCATGTGGCTGTGGCCTTATGTTTACACAACATTTCGCAGGTTAACAAGTAGTTTTACATCCATTATGTCATTTCTCCCTTACAAAGCCTTTATAACGACAAGAAAAATAGATATTATATGAACACTTTTAGAGATGTGGAAACTGAGGCTTGCAGAAAGTAAATAATTTGCCCAAGTTCACATAAACAATTAGTAAGAGTCAAGATTAGAATCCACAGGCCTTCAGGTTTCTGTACCATTTTATTCCTCTTTCACATAAGATGCCCGGGATGATTGAAAGCTCTCCTGTGTCTGAGGCACAAGGGACAGGCACGGAGAGGCTCCGTTATTTCAGGAAGGCGTGGTCTTGTCAAGTCTCCAACGCTCTGTGCTGTGGGCAGATCTTTGTTTAAATTAGGGAACTGATTATAGTCACTCTCCCCAAAGTGTTTACTTTCTCTGATTATTTTCTTCTTTTTCTCTGTAAGTGAACCATATCTACTTATTTAATTTATAAAACTCTGCCTGTGCATCAAATAGCCTTAGACTATAAAAACAAAGAAAAGTCATAATTAAGGTATTATAGAGTTTTAAATGCTAGCAGAAATAATGATAAAAGACATAGGCATCAAATCTATAAATTCAGCATAAAATTACATTAAGAAATAATTTCCTCCCAGTATCCAATCAAGGTAGCTCAGCAGACTGCAAAGGTAATATCCTATGCACCAAAGCATCTAATAAATAAATGGCCCTCCTCAGAACAACCATGTAGGGGCTTCCCTGGTGGCGCAGTGGTTGAGAGTCCGCCTGCCGATGCAGGGGACACGGGTTCGTGTCCCGGTTGGGGAAGATCCCACATGCCGCGGAGCGGCTGGGCCCGTGAGCCATGGCTGCTGAGCCTGCGCGTCCGGAGCCTGTGCTCCGCAACGGGAGAGGCCACAACGGTGAGAGGCCCGCGTACCGCAAAAAAAAAAAAAAAAAAAAAAACCATGTAATTTCTGCACAGGAAGCAGTACTGTTTTTACTGATTTACTCTTTAACTGGTATGTTTGGGTTTTTTAAAAAGAAATTTATTAATTTATTTATTTTTGGCTGCATTGGGTCTTCGTTGCTGCGCACAGGCTTTCTCTAGTTGCGGTGAGCGGGGGCTCATTCTTTGTTGCAGTGCACGGGCTTCTCATTGCTATGGCTTCTCTTTGTTGCCAAGCACGGGCTCCAGGCACACGGGCTTCAGTAGTTGTGGCACATGGGCTCAGTAGTTGTGGAGCACAGGCTTAGCTGCTCTGTGGCATGTGGGATCTTCCTGGACCAGGGTTGGAACCCGTGTCCCCTGCATTGGCAGGTGGATTCGTAACCACTGCGCCACTAGGGAAGTCCCTCCTCTTTAACCAGTTTAGCGATGTTTATATTTGAGAGACAGGGAGAAGTGTAGGAGACAGGGAAGATTAGATGTCTTTTCACAGTTCACAGCTGGCCAGGAGTGGCCACAAAGGCTTTAGAAGGTCAGGGCATTCCTGGAGTCATCTGGGTTTCTATTCTGAGGGCTCTGGTTTTTCAAATGGGCCTGAAAGTTTGAAGTGAAAGATAACGTAGGTACACGGAGACAGCAGCAGGGATGCACAAGGACAGCCATCCACACCGGGTAGGTATCCATCTTCAGGAGAAAGACCATTCACAGACAGTTCTATTTCCACAAGTGCTAATGAGACCTTTGACACAACAGCTTATAAACTTACAGCAGTCCACAGATTGCCCAGAAAAGCAAACACAGTTTAGTCGAGCAGAAAATGTGTTTGAGAAATCCCCTTGTTGAAATTTCAGTCTTTTTTCTTATTTTTTTGACATTGAAAAATATATTTGCTTTGGCCTAGCTCTGAAAAAAAAAACCAGAAAAAACCAACCCAAGGTCTTTTTATAGGAGCAAAATAAATAAAGATTCCTCTCTCATCCTGCCAAGCAAATAAAGTGACTACTCGATAAGCAGAAATTATACCTCAAGTCCTTAAATAATCATCCCCAATACAAGCTCTGTTAGCTACCACTGATTGCTTCTTTTTTCTAAGCAACTCACTCAGCAGAAAATATTTCCAAAACATCAGAGTGATAGAATTGAGTCCTGAGGAGACATGACAACTAGAGAAGCGAGCTGAGGAGGAAGACTAGGGGTGTGGGTTCTCCATCACGAGAGTCCCAGAGCGCTCTGCTTTAGAGTTGAAGCTTTTGAAAAGATTCTTTTAGCAGAGCTTTAACCTCTCCCATCAAAGCTATAGCCAGGGTGAATCTCCCCTTTGAAGTAGGCAGCGTTTCCCAACTCGCTAAACGTTTGTAGTCTTCAGCCCAGATGCTTGTAGGCGGTTGCTTCCAGGGAGTTTGGGAGCTGCCTACAAGGGCACTTTGCTGAGCCAGGCAGTGCCTCGAGTCCCGGCTGGCTGAACACCCAGATAACGTGCAATGGGGAGACTGTAAGGTCAGCTTCCTCCCTCCACCAGCAGATTTGGCACCAGATAAATCCATTAATATTTCCCCTTGAAAGAATCAGGACTTGTCAAATGCAGAGAGGATGGAGCTTCCCTCGCATCCCACAATTGCTGTTACAGATATTTTTAGCGAGTGACCAAATACCAGTATTTAGGATTCCCACAATGGACTTTCTTGGTTAAAATATATATGCCAGATTTACTTTTCCATACAGACAACCCCTTCTGGGCTCTTGTCTATAATACTCTCTCTAATGAAAGATTACCGGGGTTTAAAATGAGAGTTTTATTAGAGCCTGCCTAAGTTATATCCAATCAGAGCATTTTAGTTCAAATCCATTGTCCTTTTTACTTAATGTCTAATAGACTGAATCTTAGATAAGCAGCGTTTGAACACCAAACAGTTGCCTCCTCCAAAATCACCTTCTTTTCACTAGAGATTCATCTCTAATTATTCACTCCACAAACACCTGTCAAAGGTCACTCTGGGAAAACTGCTGTGCCAGGCCTGGGGACGTGACAGTGAGCAAAACACTGTTCCCACCCCCAACAGATATTACAGTCAAGTTGGAGAGATCCTGTGCAAACTGCTTTTTCAGATTCCAAAGAAAGTTGCCTTCTCCCTTCATCTTACGTGAGACTGAGTATCCTACTTCTCTTTCTTATTAAAAACTTCTGATTATGAAAGGTAAATGTACTCACTAAAAAGTTGAAAAATATTAAGAGGTAGGAAAGAGAAAAGTAAAATCATACATAATCCTCTCACTCAGGGATAACTGTTAAAACATCAGGGAGGCAACGTTCATATATATAAATAACGCCATTTGCAGCAACATGGAAGGACCTAGAGATGATCATACTAAGTGAGGTAAGTCAGACAGAGAAAGACAAATATATATCACTTATATGTGGAATCTAAAAATATGACCCAAAGAACTTATCTACAAAACAGAAAGAGACTCACCACATAGAGAACAGACCTGTGGTTGCCAAGGCAGGAGGGTGGAGAGGGATGGATTGGGAGTTTGGGATTAGCAGATGCAAACTACTATATATAGGATGGATAGACAATAAGGTCCTACTGTATAGCACAGGGAACTGTGTTCAGTATCCTGTGATAAACCATAATGGAAAAGAGTATAAAAAAGAATGTAAATATATAACTGTGTCACTTTGCTGTACAGCAGAAATTAAACACAACATTGTAAATCAACTATACGTCAAAAAATTTTTTTAAATAAAAAACATCAGGGAGGCATATATTTCCAGGCCTTTTTTAGTGTGTGTGCATGTGAGTGTGTTTCTGCAATTATATACACTATTTTGTTAGGTTTATTGGTAAAAGAAAAGGTACAAGAGAGAACAAAGAAGAGAGGGAGAGAAACAGAGACAGATTTTTAAACTTTTATTTTATATTGGAGTATAGTTGATTTACAATGTGGTGTTAGTTTCAGGCATACAGCAAAGTGATTCAGTTATACATATACATATATCTATTCTTTTTCATATTCTTTTCCCACGTATGTTATTACAGAGTATCGAGTAGAGTTCCCTGTGCTATACAGTACGTCCTTGTTGATTATCTATTTTATGTATAGTAGTATATATATGTTAATTCCAACCTCCTAATTTATCCCCTCCCCTTTTTCCCCTTTGGTAACCATAAGTTTGTTTTCCAAGTCGAAACAGAGACAGATTGACACAAAGAGAGACAAACAGAGAAGGGGGGAGAGACAGAAAGAAAGAGATAGCAAGCTGGCAGTTTCCCTTAAATCAATGTAGGGTCCTTCCTCGCTAGGAAGATTAACCAGTCTCAGGGTCCTGGGCCAGCTAATTAATGAGCCAAAAGCTTTTATCCTGCTTCTCTTTCCAAGCACACTGTATCTATAAACTAACCCAATCCTGCATGTAAGCTCAAGTACAACCCTCCTGCCACTGAAAATTTGCCCTGGGCATATTAATAGTAAAAAGGGATAAATTAGGAGTATAGGATTAACAGATACAAGCTACTATACGTAAAATAGATAAGCAACAAGGACTTACTGTATAGCACAGGGAAGTATATTCAATATCTTGTAATAACCTATAAAGGAAAATAATCTGAAAAAATACAAATACATGTAACTGTATCACTTTGCTGTACACCTGAAACAACACAATATTGTACATCAACTATATTTCAGTTAAGAAAAGTAAAAAGCATCACTGTTTCCTGACTACTGGTTTAAAAAATTTTTTTAATATTTAAAGAATATGGCTTTAGCAGTATATTGAATATTGGGAAAATATTAATAATTTCTATCATGTATTTTTGATACCACTTTATTTTGCTTTCTTTATGCTTATATGTTGGTATCTGATTAAACTGTCACACTATCTCCTGTTTTGACATTAAAAGGGTTTATTTGGCAAAAAGGCAAAGAAAATGCCTATTCACAATCCAGCTGAAGATTCTGGCCAAACCCAAGGTCACTACTGAAGAAAAGCAAGCTAAATGTATTCAAAAGCACTAGAGCAAACGCTTTTTGGTTAAAGATACACCCAAGCCATATGTCAAAACCAAGACATAGAAGTACACGGTCTTGTCCAGGCAAAACTGCCCTATGATAACTGAATTTGTTTCTCTTTATGTGGGGGATTGATGTCACATGGAGATGAATGACTATGTTTTCATTCTGGTTAGAAAAGGGGAGCAAAGTCTTTGACGATCCCCATCAAGGGGCCCCCTGCCCTCCAGGATGTCCTCCCAGAAAACATTCTTCGTGTTTCCAGCAGAGGGCTTGACAACACCAAGTAATTACTCCCAAAGCACAAGAAACCACCAACGGGGGTCTCGGGAGCATGTGGGACCAGTGGAGCCGAGATGACAAAAGCACTTGGAAGCAGCCTAAGTGTCCATCAGCAGATGAATGGATAAAGAAGATGTGGCACATATATACAATGGAATATTACTCAGCCATAAAAAGACATGAAATTGAGCTATTTGTATTGAGGTGGATGGACCTAGAGTCTGTCATATAGAGTGAAGTAAGTCAGAAAGAGAAAAACAAATACCATATGCTAACACATATATATGGAATCTAAGAAAAAAAAAAGTCATGAAGAACCTAGGGATAAGACGGGAATAAAGACACAGACCTACTAGAGAATGGACTTGAGGATATGGGGAGGGGGAAGGCTAAGCTGTGACAAAGAGAGAGTGGCATGGACATATATACACTACCAAACATAAAATAGATAGCTAGTGGGAAGCAGCCACATAGCACAGGGAGATCAGCTCGGTGCTTTGTGACCACCTAGAGGGGTGGGATAGGGAGGGTGGGAGGGAGGGAGACGCAAGAGGGAGGAGATATGGGGATATATGTATATGCATAGCTGATTCACTTTGTTATACAGCAGAAACTAACACACCATTGTAAAGCAATTTTACTCCAATAAAGATGTTAAAAACAAACAAACAAACAAAAAAAGCACTTGGGAACAGCCATGCCTGGCAAACTGCCCTGACTGTTCCAGGCGACGTTGCAGTTGAGCTCCTAGCTCTCAAAAAGCCCATCGCCTCCGCAGAAAATGTGCTCACCCAGCCCATTTTTGCCTCATCACTAGGAAGGGAGAGCAGCCCAACTACTAGTTTTTCGGTTAAGCATTACCCAAGGTGAACGCACTGAGCCTTTGACGCACCTGTGGTTACACGCCAAAAATCTTAATATAACTCTCAAAAGGCAAACAGTGTCTGTCAGTGGGCTGTGTACACCTTAAAACATTACGCTCGGAATGCGGACAATTTTCTTTAACTGCTTCCTGATGACCGGCTCTTGGATCCTCCTTATCTCTGCCGTCTGAAGACACCCTGCCAGGGAAGGCACTCCCGACCTGGCTCCTGGGCCAATGAGCGGCATAAATCAGTCTGAGAGCAGTGATTGTAGGGAGGGGAGGAAAGAGACATCCCTCTCTGGTCCCTCTCCACCACCCTCAGCCCCGTAATCTTATCTTCATCTCCAGATAACACGGGCCTTCCATCAGCTCCTGGAGGCCGGCCCTGGGAGGCTGGGAAGAAGAGAGGGTGCTCAGCCTCTGGTGGGTAGAAAGGGGGATAAGACCCCTTCCTTCCACCACCTACCTGTGCTCAGAACCCTGAAGCTTTCCCAGAACATCAGCGGCTGATGGCAGGCTAAAATTTTTGAACTATAGGCATAAAACCTGATAGATTATTTCTGCTAAGTCCTAAGAAAGAGCAAGAAGGTCTGAGCAATTCAGCAGCCACCTGCCCCCAAAGTTCCTGCTCAGCAGGGACTAGTTTGTATCTGCAACACGGCCTCCTTTTGGATGGGCTACTGTGGGCTGCTCTCAGCCTGGGAAGGTCTCCCACAGCCAAGGGCAAAGGGAGGCCAGACAGCTTGACTCCCCAGAGGGAGAGCAGAGGAGGCATGTGGAGAGAACACAGCAAACAGTTGTACCAAAAGACCTCATCAAAAGGCAAATTTTTATATTGACTCCGCACAGTTGCACTAAAATTCACAGCTATTGCTGAATATTTGTCTGACAAGAACACGTTAAAGAAAAATATATGCTGGGAGGGCACGGTGCACAGCCAGTGGCTTTTAATCATATTTTAAACCAAGTTTACTTAAACCTCACAAATTTTAACTCTTGTACTGCAGCTGACAAGCAGGATCACGTGATTTGCAGATGTAGCTATCGTATTTTTTAAAAGGGAAATTCTTTGGGATGAAAACAAATCACACACGCTGGAAAGATCAAGCCCAGCTTCTTCACATGGGCCAGGCCTACAGACCAGTTCTCTGGGGTGAAGGATGTGGCTTTGGGAACTCTTTCTCTTACCCTTTTGTTTTGTTTCCTTTGGTGCTTTCGCTGCTCACCTCCGATGCTGCTGCAACAAACAAGCGAAAAAGCAGAATCGTGACAGCCACCCAACACCTGTGGCCCTCAGTGTGGGCCAGCCCCAGGTGGCTGCCTGTGACACCGGGGTCCAGGCAGTCTTTTCCGCTCCCTCAGCTCCTGGCCAGAGGAGGAAGGGCCTTACCTGTCATCATCCGACCTGACCAAAGGCAAGCCTAACCCCGAGGATGTCATGCTCCCAAGCTAAATGACGAGAAGAGATGAGTAATGAATAATTGACTGGAACTCGAAACGGATGGTAAGTGTGAGGCCAGGGTGAATAAAAGAAAGAAACGCTAAACAAAAGGCCATGTTTCATTCATCAGGAGGCTCAGAGAGGGGATGTTATGTTCAACTGCTGGGAACCTGAGCCTCTGTTTCCACACACTAGTTTTGCACTGAAAGAAACCACACTTGGGTTCCAAAAAATTCCCAGGGGATGCTTGCTAGGGAAATGCCCTCTGGCGCCTGATCACCCAGGTTCCTGCACCTGGCTTGTCAAGCAAGTTGATTCGGAGGAGTCCATCCACAAGTTCCTCCCTGTCATATTAGTTCCATTCCTAGGAAACTTCATTTTCAAAACAGTTTACTATTGCAGGTACGATGACTCAACTAACGGCATTTGCTGATTCTTCTACCCATGTGTCCTTCATTCAGCACATATGTATGAAGCCTTTCCCTGTGCCAAGCTCTGTGCTAAGACCTGGAGTGTCACAGAACAGGCTTACAGTCTGTGGCTCGAAACACCTGTGTGTGTTGGTGAGCTGCAGGTAATTATCTCCAGCCCAGACTTCTCCCAGGAACTCGGAATTCACAGAGCCAAGACCACACTCAGCATCCCTCCTGGATGTCTCATGCCGTCTAACAGGCATCTAATTGGAATTTGTCCAGATCCAGACTCTAAACCCACTCCTCCCACAGCCTTGTCTATCTCCATTGAGGTACCTCCATTCTTTCTGTTACTCGAATTTTTCTTGGAGTCATCCATACTTTCGGCATCAGTCTGTTTGGGAATTAGAAACCACAGCACTCTGTGTTCTTTTGTTTTGGTTTTTGTTTGGCCATGCCACATACCATGGCGGACTCTTAGTTCCCCGACCAGGGATGGAACCCTTGCCCCCTGCAGTGGAAGCTCGGAGTCTTAACCGCTGGACCGGCAGGGAAGTCCCATCAGTTATTTTAACAGAGTTTCATGTAAATCATTAAGCAGGTACTGGAGAACTGAAAAGGCACAAGAGCGGCATGAAGTAGCACAGAGGGGGCCTCTCTTAAGCCTATTTGGAGATCATACAATAGAATTTAATAATGAAGACACCGTTATTTACTTCTTTGTTTTGCAGAGAGCTGGTTGAAAACCTGGCTTCCCTGTGTGCTGGGTAGACTTTCTCCATGAATGGTTGGACAGTTTTGTGTTTCCAGCACAGCTCAGCTCTGTCAGGCACCTTGGCATCCACTTGGTCCTGGAACGGCTGTGCACAGCTGGGGGCCAGATAGGAGTTTAAATGAGTCCTCTGGGGCTCTGCTTTGTTATGAGGTTGCTGGATTTTGTGGTCTTTTTAGAAGTCTTGGCAGCGGCTAGCTCACTCTAGAAGCTATCCTTCCTCGGACATTGCAGGATGCCTCCCCCACTCTGGGAACTCTGCTAAGACAAGGGCCTGGGCTACTGATCCCGCAGAGTGTGGGAGGCCAGGGACTCAGTTTTACAAAACCAGGCCAAACTTCACTAGCGTGGCTCAGTGACTAACTCTCCTGATCTCCCAGCCCCTCCAGTCCATTTTTCCCTTTCCCGGAGCCAAGCCTGGCTTCTGGAGGCAGTTTCCCCCTCTTAGATCCTCTAATTAACACTCCATCTTTCCTCTTTCTCTCTGCTCCAGTTCCATCCGCAGCTTCCTAATCACAGTATTAAAACCCACAGGTCTGATCCCACTCCTGATACGGCGTACCCGAGAGGGCTTTGAGCCAAGAGAAGACGGGCTTGTGGTCACGAGAAGCAGAGGAGACTCCCTGGGATGAAAAGAGGCCATTTCTGTGGCTCGCAGTGTTTGGCTGGGAAAAGTGCCCTCACAATGCTGCTGGGATATTAATTAAAGTGACTCCCCACACACTGCTTATTAGTGGCAAGGGAAAAAAGACCAAAAGAGCAGCCAGAATGAAGAAATTGTACAACACCTTGACCAGGTCCAAATTAACATCATCTATGCGGGGCGGATCACATTGTGTGGCTCCAGATACCCTGGACAGGACTCACATCACCTGAGACTGTATAACCTCAGTCTAACCAGGACGAAACGCCAGACAAGCACACAATGAGGAGTATGCTATCGAAACCAAATGGTGTGCGCTGCTCACTTTGGCAGTAAATACACTAAAATTGGAACAGTATGAAGAAGATCAACATTGCCCCTGCACAAAGATGGCACACAGATACGTGAAGATTTAAAAAAAAAAAAAAAAAAAGGTGCATGTGAGGGGAAGGGGGGATCAATGTCATAAAAGTCAGATTAAAGGAGGTTAAAAGACATGACAACAAAATCCAAGACCTCACCCCACACTGGATCCTGTGCTGGAAGGCGGAATGCTAGAAAGGACACTGATAAGTCATCTAATAAAATCGATATATGGAAGGGAGATTAGATAAACGTACTTTGTCAGGTATTAAATTATGTTATGGAGTATTGCCATTCTTAGGAAATACACACTGAAACATTTAGGGGTAAAGGGCCATGAAGCAGGTAACTTACTCTCAAATTGTTCAGAAAAACATTATATTATACTTATTATAATAGATATAGAGATGTATATTATATATAATGTTATATATAATTTTTTCTTAACCATTATATGTATGTGTGTGTGTGTGTGTGTTTTCTTATATATATATATGGAGAGTGGAGAAACACGCAAATAATAAAGCAAGTAGAGAAAAATGATGACAATATAGGGGCTCTTGTACTATTTTTATTTTTGCAAGTTTTTTGTAAGTATGAAATTATTCCAAATAAAAAGCTCAAAAATGTAGCTGCTGTTCTTCTGATTCTCACATATTCTTCGAGTGTGAACCTTCTGAACCAGAACAAAAAGGACATGAAGCAGCATCTCTGTGAAGGCACTCAGGCTTATAGACACTCATGAGCTGGGAAGTATTTTGAATTTACCTATAATTCTGAAGCAAGTGTTCTACGATGGCAACCACTTTGGAGGACAGTGGGCCGCCACGAGGGAAAGGCATCAAAATGGACTCAGGAAGGCACAACGTCATGCCAAGTCCAGTTCAGAAAATAAACAATGCCCTGCTGTCATGATCAACAAAAACAGAGACTGATTTTAAATTCCATTTTGGGGGCAAAAAAGTAGAGATGAGCATAGCACAGAGATTGAGTGTGGCCTGGGTGTCCAGTGGACCACCGGCTGACTCCTGAGGCAAGTTACTGTGCCCTACTTTGCCATCCCAGCCTCAGTTTCCTTCTCTGGAGAGGCATAGTCCTCAAAGGGTTGTTATGTGGTATAAACGAGGCAATGCAGGTGAAATGCTAGGCATGTATGAAGTTCAGGCGCAGTCAGAATGCAGCAACCACTAGGTCGCATTATTATAAAGACAGGGTCCCATCCCCCAACTCTGTGAAGCTGCCAGATGCAGTCTAAGAGTTACAAAGGCTCCACTGGGTCAGAGCTCAGGGCCATCTGGGGGCTGTGGTCCTGGAAACATGGATTCTGCAGGGCAGGAAGGGGTCCTCAGTGGGAGAAAGCCTAATCTAGAGAGCCCCCTAAGCCACACGGTGTTTGCTCTGAGGGCCTTCCCGGGATTAAAGCCATGGTCTGCTCAGGCCTCTGTCCACTGTCTGATGAGGACACGATACAGGTGTGCTTTATTCAATCAAAGGGCTGTGCATATTGGACGATTTTACCATCAAAGCCTAATCTCTGCTCGAAGAAGTTACCGATTCCTCCACTTAGGTCAAATTTCTTTGGCCTCCAAAAAATACTTTAAAAAGTGAAAAATGCCTTTAGAGAATGAACTCCCCTCTAAGAAATCTGGAAGGCATGAAGAAACCAGGGGCGTGGAGGGGTGGGGTTGTGCCAGGGTGGAGAGGGCAATACCCCTCTTCTTGCAGCCTGCTCATCACCCAGTCTGGCTCTGTCACCCACCTTTCTGGAGGTGCCTGACGGCCTCTCTGTTACAATTTCAGAGACACTTACTGAGCCACATGTAGATTCTGATTTGGGCCCTAAAAGCTTCCTGCCTGGCCATTGTTTGCCTGTTGGGAGCTGGTTCCCTGCGTTGCTAAAATTCTCTTCCCATTGCCTTCTGCCTAAATTCTACTCTCAGCACGTGGGACTTAGGATGGCCCATTGTCAACACAGTGCACCAAGGACAGGAGGATTTTTCAGCCAGTTCTTTAACTTGGTAAAGAAAAGTCCACTCACACAGTACCTCCGACTTTTTCATGCCCCAGCCATCTACTGATGCCACACTGGGTGCCAGGTCCTGGGCTGGACACTAAGGTGTGGACGTGAATGAGCCATCATCCCTGCCCATCGGGAGCTTGGCATCCAGCCAGTCAGGTGAACACAGACGGCTCAGGCAGGGTAGCACTGCGGCTCCAACACCACTGTTCATCAACGCAACTTCTGTGCCAGAATTCCTGAGCAGCTTATTGAAGACACGGCATCCAGGCCCCAAATCTACCAAATCAGTCTCTGGGGGTAAGGCCTTGAAATCAGCATTTTTAACAATGGAGTCTTAGACACTCCAATTCTGAAGGGCCAACAAAAGGCACAGGCCCCTTGGAGATCTATCTCTACAGGGTTCCTAGGAGCCCCCAGGACTGGAGGAGGATCAATAAAATAGCACAACCCATGAGAACTCTTTAAGAAACGGGAAGCCTGGAGCTTTGGGAACACAAGAGAGGGTGAAGGGGATTCACCCAACACTGTACAGCTGGGAGACCTCTGGGTGCAGCGTGGAAGGAAGTGACAGAGGCCAGTACACACTGGAATGGAGGAGCGGGAGAAGTCAAGTGGGCAACGGCGCCACCTCCTGGTGTCAAGAGAGGGGGAAGCAGCCAAGGTCGGTGCTCTCTGTCCCGCACAACAGTGCTGCAAGCTGGGGCCCTCCTGAACGGGTCCGAAAGAAACTGCAGGACATAGAGAACGGACTTGAGGACACGGGGAGGGGGAAGGGTAAGCTGGGACGACGTGAGACAGTGGCATGGACTTATATACACTACCAAATGTAAAATAGATAGCTAGTGGGAAGCAGCCGCATAGCACAGGGACATCAGCTCGGTGCTTTGTGACCACCTAGAGGGGTGGGATAGGGAGGGTGGGAAGGAGACGCAAGACGGGGGAGATATGGGGATGTATGTACATGTATAGCTGGTTCACTTTGTTATACAGCAGAAATGAACACACTATTGTAAAGCAATTATACCCCAATAAAGATGTTAAATGAAAGAAAGAAAGAAAGAAAGAAAGAAAGAAAGAAACTGCAGGAGGTGGGGTGAACTGTCTGCACCTAAGCTGCCAATGTCTCTGTGAGTTGTCTACTCCTAGAGGAGCCTTTCTGGGCATTTCTGAAGTGTCAGGCACCAGAGCTGCTGTGGGATTCATGACCCAGAGTTCCACTACAGCCTCCTCCCCCAAGGACTCTGTTACAGGGCCACACGCTGTGTGCTTCCAGATCTGTATCCCAAAAGCGCCATGGTGAGACAAGTCCAAATGCTCAGGTGAGCACATGTTACACCCAAGCCGAGCCATCTACACTGGCTTCAACATCGGCCTCATTGTACACACTTGGTTAATGGATTCTGTCCCTGGGAGATCACATAGTTACAACTAGATCATCCTGGCTCTTGACAGCCAGCCAGCCAGCCTCCAACGCCGCCAATTCAATGCTGCTTTTTTCCTGACCTTTACATTGGCCTCTGGAAACCACACTCACTTCAGTCCATTGAATCCCAGCTCTGCCATGAACTCATTGTGTGACTTCGGGAAAGTTATTTACCTTCTTTGAGCTTCAGCTGTTTCTTCTATTAAACTTGGATAATAACATGTATATCACAGTGTTGCTTAATAAATTTCAGCTCCTTTCCACTTCTCTATAGTTGAGTGTCATCAATAATAGACCCATGATTTGCCATTTGAAAAGACACATTTATAATCAGCCATTTTGTTCATATTTTCATATATTGATCTCAGTTTCAACATTTAGTTAATAGAAGAAACTGACACAGTATTGTGAAGAAATTATACTCCAATAAAGTTCTATTTTTTTTAAAAAAGAAAGAAAATACTTTAGATACAGCAGGAAATCTTCCAAAGATATTTTTTAATGTGTGGTAGGTTTTAAAGTGTCTCTAGGCCTTCCGGAATGGATGGTAGACAATTAGCCTGCCTCTTGCCTGAGAAATCAGACTAATTACTAGTGAGGCTTGGCTAATGGGGTCCTCCGGGAACTCCCTTCCTAAATGAGAAATCTTTAACTTTTCACAAAAACTCAATCTCATTTGTGCTGCTGATTCCTAATATTTCTAAATAAATGCTTGGCCTCTGGGCTTTCGTAGTCAAATAACCCAAATCAAACCAGGCTACTGTGCCAGGAGGAAAATTTATTTTGTGTGAATCTGCTGGAAGAAATGTTTAGAATCAGTTTGGAATCACCATAGGCAAAGACTAGCTATAGCCCATTCTGAGGCAAGTTTTGTGGACCTGGGCTAAGAAGTGAGTTTACCCCATTTGGGCTGAAATGGCTTGCTGAGATGCTCTAACAGTAAACACTGGCATGTTTCAGAGTCCCCAGTGTGCAAGAGGCTGGCTAGTCCCCTGACCCCAAGTCAACTGCCACACATAGGCAGGTTCAGGGTTCTGTGTCTAAGGCAGAGGAGACAGAGTCCAGGAAAGCCAGTTACCTGCCCTGCATCAACCTAGAAAGGAGGCAAAAGAGCCTCAGAAGGTAGAGGAGTTTGAGGCATGGGGCACCTTAATAATGACAGGGCCATCCACCAGTGGGAGGTCATTTGAAGATAGCCAAACTTGAAGTAGAGATACATGTAAATGCTGAGAGGAGGAGAGGGAGAAGCAAGTCAGAGTTCAGCAGAAGTCTGGAGAAGATTCCAAAAGTGACCCAGAGCTGAGATGTGACCTACATAGCTGGCTGGAGGGACCTGCTCCAGGAGAATCTCCAGTGACGTTGGCGGGGATACTGGAATGGTCTACCTACGAGTCCTCCCTTCGTAGTTCTCCCTCATCAAGGACTCTCACAGCAACAACTCTTGAAATACAGGGTCAGAGTGGAACTTGGGATTCCTTTTATAATATTAAAATACATTAAATTACTTAATGACCCCATGCTCTTCCTCTGTTATTTTATTTTTCCTCTGTTATATTTTTACCAGCTCCTTTGGTTCTTTCCAGAAACTTTAAGACGGGATGGTTGTTCACCCATAGCTGCTTGAGATATTCTGCATCCCCAATCTATCCTGACTATGGAATGGAAAACATCCTTCTTTTTGGCTGAATAAAGGTACCATCCCATTATTTTTTTCAAAGGAAAAAATGGGTAGAAGATTTCAAGAAGATAAAACAAAGAGGGACAGAAGTAGTTTCAGGACATAGGTTTTCATTGTAATGCAAGTGTTTGGCAAAAGTGTCCAGTAAACCCCAGTTTCTTTCCCTCTCCTCCACTCTTTCACTTGGCCTAGAACAACCTGACCAAAATCATCTTTAAATCCTTCCGCATCTCCATTCTCCAGTTTCATTCTTAGTGTTATGTACCTCCCCTCCAGGAAATAAGCTTAGGCAGAGGCCTCAGTCACCAATGTAAGACTATACAGGTCATTAAAGGTCTGTCCCTAGGGAGAGCAAGAAAGACTCTCATTTGTCAGTGACCATGGCTCTCAACCCGTAGTATACATATGGACCACTTGGGGAACTTGTTAAAATGCATAGTCCTGAACGGTTCTTTCAGATTCAGTCTGGGTGGGTCTCAGGAATCTGCATTTTTTAAATTCTAGTAGTTAAATCATTCTGAGTAATTCTGATTCAGGTATAAAGAAGACACATCTGAAAGCCTGTTTTAGGGCTACATCAACATGACAGTGAACTTAGAGAACTGGTACCAACTCCTAAGAGAAGTAAAGGATCATTTCCCTCCACTTCTCTAGACCAAAAAGAAGTGATTCCCAGGATCTGGACCCTCAAAAGTCTACCTGGTTCAATCCTCCTTCTCCAAGATGGCACTCTGTGACCTCCATTACCCACAACAGCTGCTGCCTCCTTTTAAAGATCACAAAAGAGCGAGATTCCACAGCCTCCCAGGCAAAGTCATTCCAGTGTTTAATTGCCCTTCAGTTCAGTTCTTCACATTTAATCAATCGTCTCATTGCAAGACTTAACAACTCATGCTCTATTCTCTGTGGAGATGGAAAAACAACAAGCTAGTGTACAATTTCTAACCCTTCATTGTATCAGAGTGTTGAAGCCAAAAGGGATTGCGGATATTATCTGACCTGACCCTTTTATGCTACCTATGAGAATGCTTGTCCAAAGACATGTATATATTCAGTGGGTTTTAGTTTCCATTGCCTACAAAACATCAAAAGGACGCTGTCCAGGAAGAAAAGGTAGCTTTACTAGCTCCCAATACTCTGTATTTTCTATTTTATTGTGTTGCCTTAATTTGGGGATGGGAGCATCCTCTTAGCCTTCTTTGTTTCAGAATACACATATAAACTCCTTCATTATTCCTCCAAAAAATGTATATTCCATTCTTGTAATCATTTTAACTGTTTGTCTTCAGATTTTCCTTTGCTCCAAATAGGGTTGCCTAATATAGCAAATAAAAACTGAGGATACCTAGTTAAATTTGAACTTCAGATAAACAACTAATAATTTTTAGTAAATATTCACCATGCAATATTTGAGACATGCCTACACTTAAAAAAAATGTTGTTTATCTAAAATTCAGTTTTTGGGCTTCCCTGGTGGTGCAGTGGTTGAGAGTCCGCCTGCCGATGCAGGGGACACGGGTTCGTGCCCCGGTCCGGGAAGATCCCACATGCTGCGGAGCGGCTGGGCCCGTGAGCCATGGCCTCTGAGCCTGCACGTCCGGAGCCTGTGTTCCGCAACGGGAGAGGCCACAACAGTGAGAAGCCCGCGTACCGCAAAAAAAAAAAAATAACAATAAAATAAATAAATAAATAAAATTCAGTTTTTACAGGGAATCTGTATTTGATCTGGCAACTCTCATTCAAACATTCTAGAAGTATATCAATTAAAACTAGACACAGGGGCTTCCCTGGTGGTGCAGTGGCTGAGAGTCCGCCTGCCGATGCAGGGGACACGGGTTTGTGCCCCGGTCCGGGAAGATTCCACATGCAGTGGAGCGGCTGGGCCCGTGAGCCATGGCCACTGAGCCTGCACGTCCGGAGCCTGTGCTCCACAACGGGAGAGGCCACAACAGTGAGAGGCCCGCGTACCACAAAAAAAAAAAAAAAAAAAAAAACTAGACACAGAACTCTTCCTATCTTTAGCAATTCGTCATAGTCACTAAGGACACTCCCACCTCGTTGTCTTTACATTTGAAGCTCCCTCTGCTAGAGTGTTCTGCCCCCAGATATCTGTGTGGTTTCATCCCCCACTTCAGATCACTGTTCACATTTCTACTTCTCAAAGAGGTATACTCCCTCGCCATCTTATAGAAACCTCAGCATCACTTTTCATCCTTCTTATTCTGATTGACTTTTATCGCCTGCCATGTTTATCTGTTTATATAGTTTTTATCTTCTCCCTTAGAGTATGAACTCCGTGAGAGCAGGCATTTGGCTTTATTCATTGCTATATCCCTAACATGTAGAACAGTGCCTCACATACAATAGATCTATATATTAGTTATTTAATGCTGCATTAAAAAGTACCCCAAAGTTTAGTGGCTTAAACAATAATCATTTATAATCTCTTACTGTTTCTGAGGTCAGGAATTCAGGAGTTGCTTGGCTAAGTGGTTCTGGCCAAGAGCCTCATGAAGTTGTGATCATGTTGGCTAGAGCTACAGACATCTGAAGACTTGATTGGGGCTGGAGGATCCACTGCCAAGGTGACTCACTCATGTGACTGGAAGATGACGCGGGCTCTTGGCAGGAGGGTTCCATCCCTTTCCATGCCAGCTTCTTCACAGGGCTACTATGGTGCCTGTGTGAGGCTGTCTTCAGTCATACCCTGTCGTTACCTTCATATTCTACTGATCACATAGGCCACCTCTGATTCGATGTAGGAATAAACCTATATTACTTTTCTACTGCTGCATAACAAATTACCACAAAAGGAGCAGCTTAAAAGCACACAAATCTGTTACTTCTAAGTCAGAAGCCTATGCAGGACTCTTTAGGCTTTTTGCTTAGGATCTCACAAAGCTGAAAACAGAAACATACACTCACAAAGAGAAAACAAATTCTAAAATTATAGACCTAAATCTAAACATAATAATTAAATGTAAGTGGTCTAAATATGCAGTTAAAAGATAGATATTATCAGAATGAATTTTTTTAAATGTCCTAACTATATGCTGTACCCAAGAAACTAACTTCACATATGATGATATAGGTAAATTTAAAGTAAAAGGATGAAACAAGATATACCATGCACACATTTTCAAAAAAGAAAAAAACAAAAACAAAAACTGAGTGGTTATGTTAATTGTAGACAAAGCAGACTTCAGAACAAAGAAAATGACCAGGCACAAAGAAGGACATTCTATAATGATACAATGATCACTTCACCAAGAAGACATAACAATTCTAAGTGTGTATGCACCAAACAACAGAGCTTTAAACATAAAGCAAAAACCCAAGAACAGAAAAGAGAAATATCCACAATTATAGTTGGAGACTTGACATTCCTCAGTTATTGACTGAAGTAGTACACAGAAAACTTGCAAGATTATAGAATTGCTGGTTTGAACAATTACCATTGGTGATTGAACAGCACCATCAGCCACTGGCATCTAATTGATGTTCATAGAATTCTCAACCCAACAACAACAGAATATGTATTTTTTTTCAAGTACACATACACCATTCACCAAGATAGACCACATACTGGGTCATAAAAGAAAACTTAACAAACTTAAAAGAATTGAAATCATACAATATATGTTCTTTGACAATAATGTCATTAAACTATAAGTCAACAACAGAAAGAAAAACTAGCAAAATCTCCAAACAGTAAACGCTTACATTCAAAAAAAATCTCAAGACAATAATCTAAGCTTCCACCTTAATAAACTAGAAAAAGAGGGGGAAAATAAGCCCAAAGGAAACAGAGGAAGGAAATACTAAAATATAGAAATCAATAAAATTGAAAGCAGGAAAACAATAGGGAAAAACCACAAAATCAAAAGCTAGTTCTTTTTTTTTTTTTTTTGCAGTACGCGGGCCTCTCACTGTTGTTGGCCTCTCCTGTTGCGGAGCACAGTCTCCGGATGCACAGGCTCAGCGGCCATGGCTCACGGGCCCAGCCGCTCCGCGGCATGTGGGATCTTCCCAGACTGGGGCATGAACCCGTGTCCCCTGCATCGGCAGGCGGACTCTCAACCACTGCGCCACCAGGGAAGCCCAAAAGCTAGTTCTTTGAAAATAATAATAAGATTGATGGACATCTTCGAAGACTGAAAAGAAAACAAAAATAAAAAACACAAATTCCCAATATCAGGAATGAAAGGATATCATTATAGATTCAATATGCATTAGTAGGATAATGAGTAAATACTATGAACATCTCAATTTTTTTAAATTAGATAAAATGAACCAATTTCTTAAAAAATCAAACTACCAAAACTCACCCTAAATGAAATAAATAACCTACATAATCTTAAAACTATTAAATCCATGGTTAAAACGTTCTGAAAAAGAAATTCCCATGCCCAGACCGTTTCACTGGTAAATTCCACCTAACACTTAAAGAAGAAATAGCACACATTCTACACAATGTTCTTCCAGAAAGCAGAAAAGGATGGAATAATTCCCAATTTATTTTATGACACTAGCACTACACTGATACAACAGTACAAGCAAAGTATAGACTAATATACCTCATAAACATAGATGCAAAAATCTTCAGTGAAAATATTAGCTAACCAAATTCAGCAATATAAAAAAATAATAGTATACCACCACCAAGTGGAGTTTATCCTAGAAATGCAAGGCTGGTTTCAATAATCAAAAATTAATCAATGTAATCCACTCTATCAACAGTCTAAAGGTAGCACCAATTGATGCAGAAAAGGAATGTGACCAAATTTTGCATCTATTCATGATTCAAACTTTCAGCAGACTAGAAAGAGAAAGGAACTTCTGTTAAAGCAGTGATCCCCAAGCTTTTTGGCACCAGGGACCAGTTTCGTGGAAGACAATTTTTCCACGGATGGGGTAAGGGAGAGGCGGTGGTTCAGGTGGTAATGCGAGCGATGGGGAGTGATGGGGAGCGGCAGATGAAGCTTTGCTCGCTCACCCGCTGCTCACCTCCTGTTGTGCGGCCTGGTTCCTAACAGGCCACCAACCAGTAGTGGTCTGTGGCCCAGGGACTGGGGACCCCTGTATTAAAGGACATTTACAGGACTTCCCTGGTAGCTCAGTTGTTGAGAATCCACCTGCCAATGCAGGGGACACGGGTTTGAGCCCTGGTCCGGGAAGATCCCACGTACCTCAGAGCAACAAAGCCCATGAGCCACAACTACTGAGACCACGTGCCACAACTACTAAAGCCCACATGCCTAGAGCCAGTGCTCCACAACAAGAGAAGCCACCGCAATGAGAAGCCCACGCACTGTAATGAAGAGTAGCCCCTGCTCACTGCAACTAGAGAAAGCCCATGCACGGCAACGAAGACCTAACGCAGCCAAAAATAAGATAAAAATTAAAAAATAAAAATAAAGGAGATCTACAAAAAACCTCTGCCTAACATCATACCTAGTGGTGAAAGGCTGAATACTCTCCCCTTAGATCAGGAACAAGGGAAAGATGTCTGCTCTTACCACTCCTATTCAGTATCATAGTTGACATCCTAGCTACTGCAATGAGGCTATAAAAAGTAATAAAAGGCTTACAAGTTAGAAAGGAAAAAATTGTCCCCATTCACAGACAGTATGATTGTCCTCAAGGAAGAATCTGAGAAAGTTACAAAAAGCTCCTAGAGCTAATAAGTGAGTTTGATAAGGTCACAAGATACAAGACCAACACACAAAAATAATTCAACTTCTATATATTAGTAATGAACAATTAGGAACTCAATTTTTAAAAAAAATACTACTTACAAAATGATATCTTTATCAAGTACAAATATAATACTCAGCCTTAGATTGTTTTTCAAACTCTTACTATACGAAAGCCTTTAAAAGTTCTAAAGTTCAAAAATAGACAAAACTAAGCCATGGTGTTAGAAGACATTAGGTCTTTGGGGAGGAGAAAGGATGTAGCATTTGGGGCAGGGCACAGGGGGATTTCTGGTTTCTCTGGTAGTATTCCATTTCTTGACTTGGGTGATGATATGTTTACTTTGTGACAATTCATTAAAGTAAACAACTATGAATTGTGTACTTTTCTGAATATGCATTCAACATCAACTTTTTAATAGTAATGATAAACATAAAAAGAAAATATAGAGGACTATCATTCGTTGAAACATTTGTAAAACTGCATTTTGAAGTTATAATTTGCATTTGGCATTAGCCAGAATGATCTGAGAAGTATGTTGATTTAATTTAACCTTACCTAATTTACAAAGATCATTAGATCTCCATAAAATCCTTTTGTTTCATAAAATTTTCCTCACCCTCACCCATATTTCCCTCACCATTATTACCTATCAAAGACAGCAACTGTTGGTACAATGGTAACGTTAATCGTCCTCACAAAACTTGAGGATGCTTTCATTTGGGGGGGTTGGGGTCTTCGGGTCAGAGAGTTGGGATAATCATCTTCCACCTACACAATGTCCATCTTTTGTCTTGTTTGTTTCCAGCATCCCCAATTCTATTTCCCACTCTGTCCTCCCCCTGCCCCCAAACATAAGGACCTAGAGAATGTTTCCTTGAGATTATCTTTGGATGTTAATATATTCTTTAAAATTACAAAGGGTACAAAGTTACAGTTATACAGGATGAAGAACTTCTGGAGATCTAATGTACAGCATGATGATTATAGATAATAAAACTGTATTGTATACTTGAACTTTGCTAAGAGAGTAGATCTTAAATGTTCTCACCACACACACACAAAAACCGATAACTATGTGAGGTGATGAATATGTTAATTAGCTTGATTGTGGTAATCATTTCACAATGTATACCTGCATCAAAACATTACGTTGTACACCATAAATATATATATACATAATTTTCATTATATGTCAATTATACCTCAATAAAGCTGGAAAATTATGTCTTTATGTGTATAAATTTTTAATTTACATAAATGGTTTGTACTATGAATATTATTCTTTTTTCATTTTTCACCCAACACCACGGTTTTGAACAATCATCTCTCCAGCTATGTATGCTTATAGTTCATTATTTCTGACTGCTACAGAGCTTACTCAATGTGTATCTACTACTTCTGTGATGAATAATAAAAAAGCACTGTAAACCTCCTACCCATGTCCTATGCAAAAAGATTCTCTGTAATAAATATCCGGGGTTGGGATAGCTGGGTCATAAATTATGTATATTCATCTTTGCTAGGTACTGCCAGAATACCACACTCTAGTAGAATATCTCATTATGCTTTCAGTTTGTATTTCCCTGTTAGTGAGGTTGAGTATTTCCTTCATAGACATATTAGTCATTTAGGTTACTGGTTTTGTGAATTGCCTATTCATATCTTTTGCCCATTTTTCTACTAGGCTTCTAAGTACTTTTTACTGATTTAAATAAGTCTTCCCCAAAGCACAAAGTAAACAGTTGATAATTTTGACATCAAAATTAAGCATTTCTCTTCCATGAATAACACTATGGGCAAAACTCAAAGTAAACAGACAGTTAACCAAATGGAGGAAGATACTGCAGCATCTAAAACATCAAGGGAGTCTCCATTCTAACTTATTCAATCCTCCCAATGAGCCCAGAAGTCAGTGCCCTTAAAACTCCCACGTTATAGGTGAGAAAACTGAGACCAGAGACACTATATAACTTACCCATGATCAGAGAGCTAATTAGAAGATTCTTCGATTCAAAGGTCTATGCTCTGGGACTCCCGGTTTCCGTTTCCACAAGCAAGGAGCTTGAGTAGCCACTTGGTCTTAAGAAGTAAAAAGCTGACAGGCTGAAAAGTCAACTCTCTTGGATCCATAAGAGAGGGTAGGACACAAGGCAAACTGCAGAGACAGGCAAATACTGGGAGTTCTAGCTGCTGGAGCAGACTCACAAGCAGAAACAGCTGCGGGAGCCAGTGCTGGAGTAGGAACACCTGAACTACAACCGACGGCTTGCTGGAGGCTCAGTGCGGACCACGACTCTGAGAGTTAAAACTCCATAAGGACCTGGTCATGGGGGGCCCACAATACTGTGAGATTTACCTCCAGGGGCTTGACCAGTTTCCCACAGTAAATATCAGAGAAAAATCCCTCATCCGTCTGTCAGGGGGAGGGGAAAAGCACCACGCACTCTGTTCTCTTTAACGAGGCCTGAACTCGGCAGGGAAAGTAGTTATCAGAGCCTGACCTGCTGGGGTATTTTCAGAGTCTAAGTGACCAGGGCAAGGGAATTACGCAACTCCAGCCAGCTCTAAGCCATCCTGTACCACTTCAGGGAGGAGGAAAAAAACCCGAGAAACAACCAAAGACATCACGTCTGGCTATCAAGAAAAAATTACAAGATGTACCAAAAGGTAAAAAAACACAACTTAAAGAGACAGAGCAAGCATTTGAACCAGACGTGGCAGGGATGTTGGAAGGATCAGACCAGGAATCTAAAACAACTGTGATTAATATGCTAAGGCCTCTAATGGATAAAGTTATCAGACCAGGAACTTAAAACAACTGTGATTAATATGCTAAGGCCTGGGCCTCCCTGGTGGCGCAGTGGTTGAGAGTCCGCCTGCCGATGCAGGGGATACGGGTTCGTGCCCCGGTCTGGGAGGATCCCATATGCCGCGGAGCGGCTGGGCCCGTGAGCCATGGCTGCTGAGCCTGCGCATCCGGAGCCTGTGCTCCGCAACGGGAGAGGCCACAACAGTGAGAGGCCCGCATACCACAAAAAAAAAAAAAAAAAAAAAAAAAAAAAAATATGCTAAGGCCTCTAATGGATAAAGTTATCAGACCAGGAATTTAAAACAACTGTGATTAATATGCTAAGGCCTCTAATGGATAAAGTAGATAGCATGTAAGTACAGAGGGAGAGTGTAGGTAGAGAGATGGAAATCCTAAGAAAGCACCAAAAAGAAATGCTAGAGATAAAAAAAAAAACACTGGAACAGCAATGAAGTAGGCCTTTGATAGGCACATGAGTAGACTGGACACATTTGAGGAAAGGATCTCTGAGCTAGAGGATATAGCAAGAGAATCCTCAAAAACCAAAAAGCAAAGAGAACAAAGACTGAGAAGAAGAAAAAAAGAAGAACAAACTATCCAAGGACTGTGGGACAACTACAAAAGGTGAAACATACCCATAGTGGGAGTACAAGAAGGAGAAGGAGAGAAAGGAAGAGAAGAAATATATGAAACAATAATGACTGAGAATTTCCCCAATTTAGTATCAGACACCAAACCACAAATCCAATAATCTTAAGAGCACCAACAGGATAAATGTCAAGAACAAACAAATAAAACAAACAAAATAAACTACACCTAGGCATATCATCTTCAGAAACTACAGAAAATTAAAGATAAAGGGAAAATCCTGAAAGAAGCCAGAAGGAAGAAACCTTTACCTACACAGAGGAGCAAAGATAAGAATTACCTCTGACTCCTCCTCAGAAACCATTCAAGCAAGAAGAGAATGGAGTGGAAGACCTAAAGTGTTGAAAGAAAAAACCCATCAGCCTAGAATTCTGTACCTTGTCAAATCATCCTTCAAAAAGGAAAAAATAAGGGCTTTCTCAGACAAATAAAAATTGAAGAAATTTGTTGTCCAGTTGACCTGCCTTGCAAGAAATATTAAAAGAAGTTCTTTAGAGAGAAGGAAAATAATATAGGTCAGAAACTTAGATCTGCATAAAGAAAGGATGAACATCAAAGAAAGAATAAATGAAGTAAAATTAAAATTTTTATTTTTCTTATTCTTAATTGATCTAACAGATAACAGTGTTCAAAATAATAATAGCAACAATTTGTATTAGATTTTATACACACACATGCTTTTGTATACTTATATATAAGTGAAATGAATGACAGCAATGGTACAAGGGACTGGAGGAAGGAATTAGTATTATTTTGTTATCATAAGGTACTCATACCACCCATAAAGTGGTATAGTGTTATATGAAAACAGACTTGGGTTCATTGTAAATGTATATTACAAACTCTAGAGCAACCATTTTTAAAAGTATTTTAAAAAAGAAGTATAACTGATACACTAAAAAAGAAAGAAAATGGAATCATATAAAATGCTCAATTAAAAGCACCAAAGGCAGGAAGAGTGGCAGACAAAAACAGGAACAAAGAACAAGGTCAACAAATAGAAAACAGTAATAAATATGGTAGATATTAATTCAATTATATCAGTAATCACTTTGAATGTCAATGGTCTAAATGCACCAACTGAAAGACAGAGATTGTCAGAGTGGGTCAAAAAACACAACCCACCTGTATGTTGTCTACAAGACACTCACCTTAAATATAAAGACCCATGCAGATTAAACATAAATGGATGAGGAATATGCCATGCTAACGCTAATGAAAAGAAAGCAAGAGTAGCTATACTAATTTCAGACAGAGCAGATTTCAAAGTAAGGAAAGTGATCAGGGATAAAGAAGGGCATTATATGGTGGTAAAGGGGTTAATTCTTTAAGAAGACGCAACAATTCTTAATGTGTATGTGCCTAACAACAGATCATCAAACAGGCAAAAACTAATAGAACTGCAAGGAGAAATGGATGAATCCACTATCATAGTTGGAAACTTCAACACCCCTCTCTCAGAAATGGACAGATCCAGCAGACAGAAAATCAGTAAGGACACAGTTGAACTCAACAACACCATTAATCAACTGGCTACAGCTGACATCTACAGGCTACTTCATCCAACAACAGCAGAAGACACAATTTCCTCAAGCTCTTATGGAACATTTACCAAGATAGACCACATTCTGGGCCATAAAACGCACTTAAACAAATTTAAAAGAACAGAAATCCTACGAAGTTTCTCTCAGACCACAAGGAATTAAACTAGAAAGCAATAACAGAAAGGTAACTGGAAAATCCCAAAATATGTGCAGATTAAATAATACCTTTCTAAATAACACCTGGGTCAAAGAAATCTCAAGAGAAATTTTAAAATATTTTGAACCAAAGAAAATGAAAACACAACTTATCAAAATTTGTGGGATGCAGCAAAAGCAGTGTTCAGAGAGAAATTTATAGCATTGACTGAATTTATTAGAAAAGAAGAAAGATCTAAAATTAGTATTCTAAGTTTCCACCCTAGGAAACTAGAAAAAGAAGAGCAAATTAAGCCCAAAGTAAGCAGAAGAAAAGTCTATGCTTCTAATAGTTACCTTCTATTTCCTCCTAGTAGACTGAGAACATTAGCCCTCGACTTGCCTATCTTGTATCTCTTGTTCCCTTTCTCCTCCTTCAAGGTCCATACTCCTCAAGAATATCAGTGTCTCCAATCCTAGGAAGTTTTTATAGATTTTTTTTTTTTTTACTATACTACATTTATAGTTGTTTGTTTTTACTATACTACTAGCTATTTGTGGTTCATACTATAAATGCATTGCTAATTACTGTTTATAGGTAAATTAATGTTTCATCAACCACAGCATAACCCCCTTGAGTATATGTACATTTTACTTCTTTGTATTCCCAGGAACAACCAACAAAGGGTCTTGAATTTAAGGCCCTCAATAAGTACCTGTTGCTTTAAAATAAATAAATACATAAAACACCTCTATATTCCTCTATCCTACTTCTTGTCATCAATTTCCAGAGAATAAAAGATAGAAATGTTTGATATTTCTTTTAGGCACACTGTCTGGTTTTCATTTGGCCCTTGTCATAAGTATTGGTGAGCTTTTTTTTTTTTTTAAGTGGCTAATTTAGTAAACAGTTACAGCTGAAATATTTGAAAGATTTAATTCTGCCTTTGGCCTGACCATTCACTGGTTGAATCATCTTAGGACAGTTACTTCTGTTACTGTTTTTAGTTTTCTTACCAGTAAAGGGTGGAAGATTGTCTGCGTCAGGGTCTTTAGGACAGAATAACACAAGAACATAGAGCCTACATAAACATGGTGGATGGGTGAGTTAAAAAAAAACAGCATTGGGTCATTGTTAAACCCCTTCACTGATGAAACTCTGTCCTATAAATCTATATATGTGGACTATCTTTTTATGTAGGTCTATCTTTTTATCATATATCTTTCTTTTTCAAAATAGTAAAATAGGTGGGGGACAGAGTATTACTGGAATTGGAAGCTAGCCAGTTAGATCTGGAGGCAAACAGAACTGAATCCAAGAAATTTAAAAAAAAAAAAAAAAACCCTCAAGGTTGATGCTTAAACACAATATAAGGGGTATTGAGAAAGGCCTCAAATTTGTTGTCAGTCAATAGGTCTAGAACAAAGATATCAAAGAGAGATGGACTGAACAGAATCACCTGCCTTAAAAAATACAAATTTACAGGAAGTTGCAAAGATAGTACAGAGATGACCCTATATCCTGCGCCCAGTTTCCCCCAATGCTTACATCTTACATAACAATAGCATGATATCAATACTGGGAAACTAACATTGGTAAAATAGGTGTGGGTGTCACTTTATCACGTGTGGATTTGTATAACCGCTACTACAATCAAATACAGAACCATTCCATCACCATGAAGAGCTCCCTCTTGCTACTCTTTACAGTCCGAGTTTGCTTTTAAGGAAGATAACAGTAAATAGAGAGTGAGTTAAAAGCCGTGTCTGGGAGCACATCCAGGGAAGTGGGTGTGGAGAAAGTATGTGGAAGAAGACCTAACTGTCGCTAAGCCAGACTCTCCAGTGCGTCATGGAACCTTGGTTGCGGACCTCCCACCTTTGCTGGTCGCTCCCGTGAGAGGCAAAACTCTTAAGTGGGAAGAGATCTGAATTTCCTGCTACATTGTCCCCAGATCTCCTGCACAATCTTCCTCATCTCCTGCCCTGCATCTCCCCCACCCTGGCCTAGTCACTCACTCTCTGGCCTCCTATTCACTAAGAGACAAGTTGCACTCAATCCTCAAGTCCCTTAGTTGGGGACATCGACTTACCTAGTCTAACAAATACCACCACCTACCGTACAGTAACCAGACCCCACAATTACCTGCAAATGGAAGTATTCCTAAGACTCTGCCCTCTTTCACTGTGTCTTATCCTCATGGCCTCACAGAAGTCACCCCAGGTTTGCATCTCAAGCTCCAGACAACTTCCTGTGAGAAAGCTCCAAGTGTAGGTCATTGGAACCCCAGAACTATCCCAAACTCAACCCTACACTCTAACAAAAAGCTTCCCCCACCGTGCTCTCTGTTGTTGTGACTAGAATCATTACCCACTTGGTAATTTAATAACTTTAAAAAATAAGTAATTTAATTTTAATAAATAAGAGTTTAGAAGGCTCAGTAACTCAACTCCCGTGTCCCTCACCTCCAGTATCCAGTAGATTGGTCTTTTGAGCACCTTTTTGCAGTTCCTTAGTTTTTTCTCCATTTCCCTCAGATCCTGACTATTTCTCACACGGACTAAAATAATGATTCAGCCCCTGCTTCACAGTGCCACAGCACTCTTCCCTTCAAATCTCAGAACGGAGCACATCACTCCCCTACAACACCTGGTTTTAATGGGAAAACTCTTTTTTAAAGGCCTCCATTCCCCAGATACAGTGTGTGCTCTACAGCTAACCTGCCTTTGCTTCTGCCGCACTTTATCAGCCCGGAAGGCCCCGATCCCTTTTACCTGTTTAATAAAATCCTATGCATCCTTCAAGGCCACTTTCAAAGCCATCTTCTTGGTTGAGCCTTCTTTGATCTCCCAGATGGAACGAATCCTTCTTGGCATTCCCATGGCACTTCATTCTAACAATTATTTAAGTCTGCCTAGAAATATGGCTCATGCACTTTTTTTTTTTTTTGCCGTACGCGGGCCTCTCACTGTTGTGACCTCTCCCACTGCGGAGCACAGGCTCCGGACGCGCAGGCTCAGAGGCCATGGCTCACGGGCCCAGCCGCTCCGCGGCATGTGGGATCTTCTCCGACCGGGGCATGAACCCGTGTCCCCTGCATCGGCAGGCGGACTCTCAACCACTGCGCCACCAGGGAAGCCAACTGCACATTTTTAAGTGTGGCCACCTTAATCATTTTTGATATTGCAAAATACTGAAGACAATAAGTTTGACTTAAACTAGGGTTTGCGTTCCAACTCCTTTACTGTGTCACGTTGCACCAATTAGCCTCTCAGCCTAATTTCTTTATCAGTAAAATGGGGAAATAATGTCTGTCCAATAGGGTTGCTATAAGAATTAAACAGTATAATGTGGACAAAATGCCAAGCACAATGTCTTCTTACTCACAGTCATTAGCTCATTTCTCTGCTCTGTGTACCTGACATCTAAGGCAAGGCTTTACGAACAGCAGGCTGTTAAAATGTTTCTTGATTAAAACTGATAATACTGATGGGAGAAAAGTGTATCAAAAGAGTCCAAGGGGTTACAGCTAGAGCCACAAACTGGCCAAAAACTGAGATGAGATCAGGAAGAAAATATTTTCAAAGAGAGAAAAAAAAAAGGGGGGGAAGGATGAGCTTTAGGAAGTAACCTGATAAACAAGGATTCCTGTGTGTGTGTGTGTGTGTGTCTCCTAGTGAACACCAATAGTAATAACACAATCAACCTCACCTTAGACGCATTTGTTCAAATTGTGCTATTTTCAAATGTTCTCCCATCTTTCTATCTTGTCCAAAATGCTGACCAGTGGGGACACTCCCACTCTTTATTCATCCATTTCAGATTATTTGCAACAGAGCAAGTGCTTTCACAAATGCTTTTCTCAATCACTGGTATAATTAGTTCACAGGCTTCGCTTTCCTCCCTCCAGCAACTTAGGGTCCTGATCTAGTGCTCGCTCTACTGCGCCATCTAGTGGAGTTGGTATGAAGAATTACGGGATAGCCGAGATACGGGAAGTGTACTCCAATGTTAGAATAAAATGCCTTTGTGTTGTAAAAATTTCCCCAACATACCAGACTAATTATCAGTGAGCTTACAAAACAGGGTTGGGAAATGCCTAAAAACGTGTGATAGGAGACAGACCTGCTAGCTACCATGAAGTCTTGTTTATTTCCCTCTATAAAATAAAATCAGTATCCCAAGCACCAAAAAGGAGAAAAAACATAGAAGAACCAAGAGTTTAATTTCCCTCACACATCTGAAAGAACCTTACTGCTTATATCATCTTATAGAGAAGTAAAATTATGTGTGATGAATTTTTTTAACAGCAGAGTAACTGTATGGTAATATCATAGATGAGAACCATATCATAGATGAGAATGGTAAAATAAACCATTTTTATTTTACAGGTAATTAATAGTGGAAAATTAGGGAGAAAGTAATTTCTTTGAAGCAGCTATTCCTTTAAATAAACAAGAACATTTAGGAGAAATTGCTTGCCTATAACATCCATTCTAGGCAAGCAATATGTGTAGACCTGGGTCTCCAAGATGATGGAATCATCTCTACATAGTCATTCACCAGGGATATCCCCTTTGGAAAAACTAAAACCAAAGTGAAGGGCATTGATCTGAAGAAATGTAAAGGTCACTGAAAAAAAATGACCCGAATGTCACATAAGAAAAGAGAAGCTTGGGGATAAAGTTATATAATTTTGATTCCTTTAGAGTATCCATATGATACTCAGAAGCCTCAGATGACTGCTGCCCTGGCTGACACCTTGATTGCAGCCTCGTAAGAGACTCTGAGCCAGAGCCACCCAGCTAAGCTACTCCTGGATTTCTGATCCACGGAACTGTGACCTAACGAACACTGTCGTACTGCTTTAATCTTCGGGTAATTTGTTACATAGCAATAGATAACTAAGACAGTCGGAATCACTTAATCTGTCATTACTAGAATCTAGAAGTGTCTATATTCATTTAATCATGTATTAGCTATTGTCTTCCCTGCACAGATGAGAAACCAAAGCGTGGCAGGCGTTGAATTAGCTATCTAAAAGCCACTCACAGTCTGTTTTTCCCCTTATATTTCTCTAGCACTGGGGCTCAAAAGCCGTAACACTTACCTTCCCAGATTTCTTTGCATTTAGTAGTGGCCATCTGACAGTACTGACTAATGGTATGTAAAAGTGTGCTGGGAAAGGACTTCCCTTGCTAAACAAAGGACAAAACCTTAGGAAGAAGCTTCTGTCCTAATTTCCTGCCTGGAAAACAAGGTTAGCAGTCATCTTGCTTTCATCCTCATAGTAGCCATGAGGTTGAACGATACACTCTAACAATGCAGAAAAGAAAAACAGGAAACCTAGATCCATAATGATTTCCTTGTGCAGGTGCCCCTTTCTGGTCTGCCTACCTTCAAATTTCCTTTTACTTGAAACTAATAAACCCCTTCCTTCTTCAAGCCATTGCTTAGCCAGGTTTTTGTTGTTTGAAAAAGGGCATAATCCTAACTATACTGAGATAAAGAGAGGTAATTCAAACCCAGGTCTGTTGACTTTATGCCCTAGACTCAGATGGTAACATACCATCTGAATAAGAACAAAAACCAATTGGAAGTAGATTTTGATGCATACATGACCAGGTGTCCTGCAGACACGGGTAAGTCCTGGACACTCTAGGGAGAGTTAAAAAATTGTGTTCTAGGCCTTTACTTCATTGTCAACTTTCTACTTTCTCACCTCCAGAAGCTATACCTTGGCTTCTACCGCTACCATTTCATCAAAACTGTGCTCATCAAGGATATCACTTAGTCCAAAATACAATGAATTCTTTTGTAGCTTATATGTCACTTAACCTCTCCACAGCACTTAATGTTTACTGGTTTCTCTCTCTTAAAATACCCTTCCTTCTAGGATTTCACTTTTTTTTCCTTTTCTTCCTATCGGCCTCTCTTCTCCTTTTCAATCTGGTCCTAATCATCATGTAGAAGATAATCTATTCTTTACCAGTATACTAAAACCCCCACCGTATTGATTTTTTATAAGCCTTTTTACCTCTCTGTAAAAACATATATACATAAGTGTATGATGTACATTTTAATTCTTAACTTTTTTATGGTTTCTACTATGTATGACCAATGCAGTCATTGCCTTAAAATGTACCACGTAAATATAAACAGATCATATCAGAAAAACTCCCTGTTGATCTCAGGGGCCCTATAAAGTCACAGAACCTTTCTAATTGCTTCCATTTAGATGTTATGGCTTCTAACCCTAGTGGGCTCTCAGTATGACTTCTGTGGTGCCTCTCTTTATTTCTAGCCTATTCTCTCCTACCATATGTCTAAACATTTAACTCAAGCTCCCAGATATACTAGGCCTGTTCCACTATCAACTCTTATCTGCTTCTCTGCACTAATAAGAGGTAATCAGATATGAATCCTCTTTGCTCTAGACTTTTTTCCTTTCTCTTGTCCCTTTTTCTTCCCCTCAAGCTTTTATTTGTGCTCTTGACTCTACTTCTCTAGCCTGCTCTTGGGCTCGGCTGCATCAATTTCGGTATTGCTGCATTTTACATTGATTTAACTCGCACAAAGGCAGCTCTACATAAGGTCCCATCATGCCTTTTCATTGTGTTGCATCAGTTGAAGTTAGCTTCACTCCACTGCTAGTTGATTACTGTACACTAGGATGGTAGGTAATAGGTCTTCCACAGTTAATGTGCCTCATTATCAAGGGAGCTTTAAGTGCCATGAATAGAGAAGTGATCACGTTGCCATTCAGCTCATCCCTGATGAACTAAGCAATGCTTGATATCATCCAGCCAGATCATAACGTTAAAGGAAAGAACTACGTGCTGTGAATGGGACTGAGACAGTCACAAGTCTTCTGCTCTCCCACTAACCATCAAGTGTCAGGCATAACCACCAGTGAATGCACCTTGTCTTTGTGTTTTCACTCTAGTGGTTAAAACCATGTTGTTTTGTTTTGTTTGTTGTTGTTGTTCAACATGACCTCAAATGCAAGCCAACAACAGGAACCTGAGAGTTAGCAGGTACAATCCTGGAGATGTTACAGAAACCCTTGGGCCACACCTCCTCTAATACTGCTGTTAGCTCCAAGCCTTCGGTGCTTTCAGTCAGCATCTTTTCTAAGTCACAGAAATCAATATCAAATTACATAAAACAGAAAAAAAGGTTTGTGAACACAAATGGATTCCTAGTTGATAACTGGCTGGTGAGCTACAGGATGGAATGGTAGGGGCAAGGACTGTCAATTCAAACAAGATACAGATCAATCAAAATAAACATTATCATAAAGCCTTCAGATTTCTGAAGTTTAGCTGGGGATTCTCAGAAAGCAGAAAGGACCACAGCAGTGTTCTTCAGATCTGCACATCCATTTCCTTCTCTAAAAACCCATTTCCTCTCCCTTCACCCATTTCCTGATTCTAAAAACACATAGAAAGAACACTTAGCAAAGGCTTTGCATTAGTTATGAGACAAAGACAGAAGAAACAGGAACTAGCTCTGTAAATAAGTGGTTAAAGGAAAAGCAAACCCTTTATATTTACTTCACCTTACAGCAACTATGATGTTACACTTTGATCTTTTCATCTATGCTCACTTACATATATTATTGTCAGTATCTTTGAAAAAAAAGAAAAACATGTAAGAATTAAACATTTTAAGGATCTTTCACAAACCAAATGACAGTAGGTTTTTATTAACATATCTTACAATGTTGATTATTCCTAGTTTTGTAATTTCTGCTTGCTTATAAAGATTGATTTAGCTTCTACAGTAATGTACTGTATTTAAATGATCATTCATACAAGATATCACACCAGTACATTTTTTTGAATAATATACACACATCACTCTAACTTGGACCTGTTATTTTTAAAAGTGGGTTTATAAATGGGACTTATAAAAGTTATGGGGAAAAAATTAAAGTTCTAGTTTAGCAGCATGCATGTATGTAATTCAAGTACAATTTTCAACCAAGTGCTTTTTAAAATTTTACTGGTGACTAATTCACCAGTATCAAAATAAACACTATCAAATACCCAAATTTTAATGTTAAGGCTAATATTTTCACTTCACATCCGTATGCACAACCATAAAACATTCCATTTTAAATATGTAGTAACCAAAGTCTGAGTACATTATACCATGTATATATAGCATCAGAGTTTCAAACTGTAGAATTATTCAAGTTCATGAATCCTGTAACAGTATTTACTAGAGATGTAAATTAGCATTTTGTTCTTCAACCACACTTGAAGAACAAAAGTATCTGGTCTGGTATCCATAATGACGGATGCAAAAAAATAAGACAGGCTGAACTTATGATACAGTATTTAAAAAAGTAGCAATGTGTTGGAAAGAACAGCTGTTTAATTAAACAGAATCATTCTAGTCTTTCAGAAAGTTAACTTAATATTTTGGAAATGTATACAAAAATAGCAAGCTACTTCCATATTGTATTTTTATTGTAGAGCTATAGGTAATTTTTTGACTTTTTGAACACATTTGAATATTTACTGTTCTGTTTTAATGCAAGGCCATCATTTAATGTCCACTTTTATATCCTGTAATATCATGTCATTCAATAATTTTTAGAACACAGATCTGACTTTATTTTTATAGTTTATCATTAGATGTTTTTTAGTTTATTTTTACATGTAAAAATGTAATTTTATATAACAAGCCATGGAAGTCCAAAGTACCAGGAATTGCTTGATAGCACTATATATTAAATAATCATCAAATTATTGAATCATTTGGAAGAAAAATTTTGGTAGCAATATATCACATGCTTTTCTGTCATCTTCCCTCTGTAAGTACAGAGTGGGTTTTAGCTCAATTATTTTCATTCTTACTAACTTAAAAACCCTACAAACAAAAATTGCTTTTCACAGCAGCTTCTAACAAGAATGCAGAGGTACAGCTCATTCATGAGGATCATCACCACTGAGCCCTTCTTCCCTTTTAGGAAACCGAGCAGAAATAGCAGTGATAACACTGCACAGATACAATATAGATGAACCTCTTGAGCTGATAAGGAAAGTTCCAGAACTATGCTTCATTTGTGGGGAAGTCAAGGCATTTTTCCAATCCAATCATTTAAACAAAAACTTGGTTGGTAATAAAAGGTGGGCATGCAGAGAATCAAAATCTGCCATGTATATGCTCTTAAAACTTCTGATTTCATAATAAAATCTGTTTGTTACTACCTCAAGTAATTCATCCAAATGAAATAGCAAATTTTGATTTTTAGGGACTCCCCCAACCATACATGTCCTCCAAAATGTACTGTATTATATTAACAGCAGCTATCTACTTATTTTACAACTATTTCAATTATTTACCTGGGGAGAATATTTATGAAATTCCTGAGAATGAATTAAGTTTTCAGCAAAGCCTTAAACTTTTAACAGATTCCTCACAATAAGAAAAAAATGTAAAGTTCTACTATTAGACCAAATTTTACTATACAGTATTTCACATAAATCATGTTTTACATTTTTTTCTAATTACATATAGCAAAAATCTCAAATCAACACAAGAATGGCAGAGGGAAAGGATGCATTACGTTTAGCAGATGCAAATTAAAACACACAGATATAAAGAAGCAGTAAAACTTTAAATAAATCACACCCACTCTAAATATCAATGAATAGCAGATATGCATTGTTGGGAGAATCATTTTTAAATGATTTTGTCAACAAGTTGTGCTTCTTATTAATTGTGGACTTAAACAAAAAAAGGACCACTAAAGAATGATTTAACTTCTTACTTGTTATGCTCTCCATACACTTAAAAAAAATTATTATACCATTAATGTGATTACCAAGCACCTAATTTTGGAAAGGCTTTATAATGTATGTTTTCTTTCTTTCCCTCAGCAAAAGCGTTAATTCCCCAAATTAAGTTAAAGCTTATTGTTGATAAATTCTTAATGAAAATGATATAATGCAATGCTAAGGTGGTGAGTCACAGCCCATTGTAATGTGGACCCCATCTTTTATTGATGTGATCAAAAGTATGAGAAATCCACTGTTGTTCAAGAACTTTGTATCTTTCTTTACAAATGTAGAGAGGCTTGCCTCGCCTAGAATAAAAAGGAAAAAAAAAGTATTAAAAGTAATATATAATACAATGAAGATTTCACACACATTTTTAAAAACAGATTCTTTATGGCAAAAATCTCACATAGTAATTTGGTTTATTTCATATTTCTTTAACATGATGATGGGGAAAATATCCCCCAAAATAGAAATAGTTCTAAATTAATGATTGTCAGAAATAAAAAATAATTATTATTATAATTACAAAGTCAGGAATGGTACATTATTCTTACTAGCCAAACTTCAATAAAACATGTGGCTATATCCATGCACATCTAACCTAAGATCTCGGTCTTCCTCTCCATGAGCATCCAAATACACAGAACCCCAGAGACAGAAGCGGTGCCCTCGAATGATGATAATCACTGATGCATTGATCAAAAGGAAAATCCCTGTTCCAGCACCACAGTTCTGAGAATGCTAAAAAATTAAAAATATATGAATGAACTTCATAATCAAATGGACTTTATAAGAAAATCAAGAATGCCTTGTCTTCTAAATAATACAGAAATATTTAAATGTTTTAAAATCAGATTTCACCTAAGTTAAACTTATTAACTCATTCTTAATACTTTATTAACAATACATTAGGAGGAATTTGGATAAGGATTACCTAGGGAATCAATTAAGAGCTAACCTAAACCTAATTCAGAGGCTAGTGTCTACAACAGCATATATGACTGCTGTTTCACAGCACAACATCTAAACATACATACCATTAAAGGGCAGCGGGATTAGGGAGAGGAACTGAAGCTGCACTTATGAAAAGTTTTACTCACTTAAATAAAACCCCAGGTGTTTTTTTGTTGTCATCATTGTTTTTGTTTTTACCCTTCTACTGGATTTAAAACAACAACAACAAAAACAAGATCCTTATATTTATCGTGTATTTAATTCAAAGAGTAGTTAAATTTGAAGAGCTGGCTTGACCATATATACCACATTTCCATGTGATATGAGATTTGAGTTTTCATAAATTTTATACTATTTACTCTTGCTTACCAATACACATTCACAGTAACTTTGTTGCTTGCAGCAAAGTCCTTTCAGGCATACAAAAGTACCACAAACAAGGCAAACGGCAGGATCTTTAGGAACCTTGGTGCAGACACTACAGGTTTTTCTGTGGTAGTACTGGAAAATGGTGTTATAATTTTCAGGCAACTGTAGTAGGTGTGGCAATTTCCATCTTGACTCTTGGATAAGCAAGGCCTAAAACATTATTCAAAAATATTCATTAGTCCTATGTATTTAAGTCACTGACACAAAATATTTATTTTTTAAAAGGCCTTTTTTTTTTAAAGAAAAGAAAATCTGTCTCCAAGAATGTGGCTTATTTTCTTTATTAACACTCTTCCTATTTCCATTTTACAAATGACTAAAATAGTACTTCAACAACTACTATTCTCTATTTTAATGTAATTTTCAATTAAAACATGATGTAAGTTTTTAGACTAAGCACCTAAAACATTTAAATTTGTTATTACTTTAAAAGAAAAATATTAAATATAACTAAGCATGCATGGAAAATATACATAGATGTACTTGTTTTTAAATATTCTTAACACATAATTTTAAACAGTTATACACATTTTTCAAAACCAAGTTTTTGACCTTTCTTAGATAAACAAACAATTCATTGGCTTTTTCTTTAGGGAAGATCATGGTTATAATTCATATTTCTATTTCAATACTTTATAATCTTTCCTTCCTAGAAGATGAAAAATCTTACACCTCAAGCTGTTAAGATCTTTTGTATCCATAAGTGCTGGGGCTACAACTCTTTTCATAAATTTTCTCAGTAAGTGTGAAAAAAAAAAACCCAAATTAGTTAAATTTCCCTACAGGGTATTTTGTTCATTTTTTGCAGTTATATAAAAATACTGGAAATAGCATTGATTTTTTTTCGAGATGCTACTTCATTAACACTTAAATCAGATAAAATGTAGTATGACTCTATTACCTTCAGAAACTGTATAGAGGCTGGCAATTCACATGGTGATCATCTCACATTACTTATAGCCATAATACATCTAAATCAGTCCAATAACTAAGTATCCAGCTTGGTGTTTATCAGTATGTTCATGGATAAAGCAGCCAAGGAAGCAAGGATAAGGACAGTATATGGGCTTACAACATGCTGTTTGCCAGTACTCAGTGCCCAACCCCGGACTCCAAAGACTGCATATTCTGTAACGGGTTCATTATATATGGAACCCTTCCATCAGTGGAAGGAACAGCAATTTGTCCTCGTTGAACTTGATACTTATCCAGATTAGGTTGTAAATTACCCAGTAGCACACACCACATGGTCTCTAATCAAAGAATTTTCTTCATAAAGAAAGATGTAACGCAATAGGTGGATGTCTATGGAATTAACTGATCTTAACATATAGTCAATCATCTGAAAAAATCACTGGTCTTTTAAATGATGAACTACTTTGCTGATGAATTTTTAGATGGTACCAACTAGAAGGAAACACCTATTGAATGAGGTATATGCTCCTACAGAATGAGGTATACGAGCTAAAAAAGCAACCAGTACATAAGGATGATTGTTCTCTGACAGATGGAGTGCACAGGTTTGGGAACCAGAGGGTGGCATCTCTCATAATTAGACCTAAAAATTTGGTCTTTAATTTCTGTTTCCCTGCTATTCTGGATTCTTCTGTGGTTTCAGTACTATTGTAAGGAAGCTGTGTGCTATCTGCCAACAAGGGACATAATAATAGTACCATTGAATTAAAAACTAAATGTCATCTGACCATTCTAGGTTCCCTAATACCACTCGGAAAAGAAAGGGAATGGCTTACAGTATTGTCTGGAGGGAGTGACCTCATCAAATGAAATAGGAATACCTCCTGTAGCAGTATGTTTGAAACTTAGAGATACACCCCACCCCCACCCCTAGCGCGTTCAGGCTTGAAAGGTAAACATTTCACACAAAACTATTACAGTCTTATATAAGCATGACAGGACAAATCACTGAGCTCAGACCTCTCAGAATAAAGTTTAGATCACATCTTTGTTCAAATAAATCCAACCAGTTGAGGTGCTGGTCAAAGAAGGTGAAAGAAGAAAGTCATATACTTGACTATATTAGCTACAGTTTTATGACTAATTTAAAATTTTCTTGCTTGTTGTGGCATATATTTTTGTAATATTTTTCATTCTCTTTTCCTTTCTCCTACTACTGAATTCAGGGTGAGTAGGTGCTAATTAAAAATTTCCAGGCCATTGGGGTGTAAGAACAATAAATCACAGAAGGAATGGACATCTCCCAGAGCCTCTGGATTCAGGGAAGCTTGATGATATAACTATAGGATGTGACTTCAGGTTAGGTATTTGGGAAATGGTGGCTGCATCTGTGGTTGTAAAAGGAACAGTTACATCATTTTAAACAGGGGAAGAAATGAAACTCTGTGAATGAGAAGAAGGATGTCTACGTGCTGGGGAGGTAAGTAAGATGTGAAGGTAGCGGGCCACCAGTGTTCGTTTTTTCCAATTTGTCTAGCAACCTCATCTGCCTTCCTACATTGACAGCATTATGACTTATTTTGGAAAATAACCTCTTTTCCTGCTCCATACAGATCTGATGGGGTTGCCCCATCACAAGATCCTGCCCCATCACAGGGGTATACATATGATGCAAATTAGGCCAGTCACATTCTCTCTCCCAGGAATCTGAATTTGGAGCATATATATAGGGAAGGAAAGTGGTTGAGATGCAGTCATCTAGCAGTAGCGCTTCAGAGAAAACAGGCCAGAGGTTTGCAACCAAACTGTCTGCAATCAAACAATCTTAGCTGTTACAAGAAAGGAGAAGCAGTAATTCAGACTATCTTTCAAGGGAAGCTGTTGCACTATTCAGCTCCAATCACTGTTTATATTTATCTAAGTCTATTCAAATTTAAAGTTGCTGGTTAAAAAGAAATCTGGTTGACAAATGGACAGAGTTGAGGTTAGAGATAGAACAGAGTGAAGGGACAAGTGTAGGGATGTAGGTCAGATAGGGGTGCATTCAAATAACATAAAAATTCTGCATAAGTATAAATAAATAAATAAATGTCTACTGTTCTGACTCTAAAACAAATAGTTATCACTCAATTTTACAAAAAGATGAAATATATTTAAATGGTAAATTCTTACTTTCTATCAATATTCACAACAATAATCATTCACCTAAAAAGGTAGGCTTATTCTTATACTATCAAGTGATTTTGTTTTTATCTATTGCTTATCCCATGGCACATATGAAGACAAAATAATTTTAAGTATGCTCATCACTTTTTCTCCTGTCCTGGTTCTACAATAATACCCAACTCTTACTCCAAGACATTTCTCATAGGTTTTCAGCATCAAAATATAACTTCAGATTATAGCTATAATTGTGAATAAAGCAATTACTAGATAGGAAAATATTTTTATACACAATACACAAGGTTCAACTAACTTCTTCAATTTTCCTTTCCTTTTAAAAAAAGTATAAAATGAGATAATATCTCTTTAAGGATTTCAATAGAAAATGAAAATGAACAAAAGCAGAGACATTTATTATTTATGCTTACCTTGCCTTTGTTATTCACTTCAATGTTTTAAGAATTAAGTCTAGTGACAACCTCCATCTGAAATACTAATTTTTCTATTGTTCCTTTGACATTAAATTAAAATTCTCGTTTTTCCTGAAATCGGTTCCCCTTTCATCAGTTCTATTTCTCCCAATGACATTAATCCACCATTTAATTGTTTCACAAATATTTATTAGGTGACTAGTCTATATCAGGCACTTTCCAGGAACTAGGGATTCAAGAATAAACAAGAAACAATTTTTGCCTTGTGGAGTCCCCATTCAGACACATTAAATAAACAAAAGTGATAAACATGGCAACTATTAGAAACAGTGGCAAAAGTACCATCATACATAATAGAGGGAGATGGACTCTCAGATAACGCTTTATAGAAGAGGTAACATTTATCTTAGCAAAGCTTTCATGGATGATTAACAGGAAAACAGTAGGAAGGTTGCTTTAAATAAAAGTAACAGCAATAAGCAATAGCACAGATGTTTAAAAAATGCATAGCATACTTAAGAAATATTCTTTCGTGGTTTAACCAAGGTGTTGGCTGGGAAGTGGTATGAAATGAAGTTAGAAAGGCAAGCAAGATGGTGAATGCCATGTAAAGATTCCTGTCTTTCTCCATAGCCAATGGGACATCCATCGTCAGCGGTTTTTAAGCAGGAGCAGGTTCCTATCAGAACTATGTATACTAGTTACTACTCTTCTGATGACTTGAGTTCAAGATTTTAAAGTCATGTACACTTGGTCACCAAGGACTATATATTTTTCTCAAATGTGTCTCTTGCATTGGTTACATTCTGTCTAATTTCTGCTAGCTATCAAAACAATAATCCAGATTTTCTTCACCACTAAATAATCTCTGGTTTCCCTTTCTCCATAACGCCAATTTTACTTACTAAAAAAGCCACTAAAATTACCTCCCTAAAACGCTACTTTCATCATATTATTCCATTTCTCAAAAACTGTAATTCTAGATAGAAGAAAGTCTGAGCACCAAACCATGGCACTAAGAGTCACCCACCACTGCCTGCACCCCACCTTTCCAATTCCCTCATCTCCAACCCAACAACTTCACCCATTGAGCTGGCAGCATAGAGTCAGCAAATTTTAAAGTAAAAGACATGATCTTTTAGATGTGAAAGTCCAAATCTTTAATTTTTATGTGACAGTCCTCTTTCCAATAAGCTTACAAGTTCCTTGTCTATCTTAAAATTCCTTTGTACTTTCCAAGTCTAGTGCTATGACTATTTAAGGTATTCAATAAAAACCTGATGACCTAAAACAAACTAAAAGTAACATACTATACCTTAGTTTTGTTAACTGAAACATTTCTGCTTTTATACTCATAAATAAATATAAGTAAACCATTTTTTCAAAATAATTAGTTTAATAAATACTGCCAAGACTAGATTACCTGAAATTTAAAATTCTTCATTATTCTCTTACCTATTAGCATGTCACCACTATAGCAAGTGAGTATTACTCTTTTTACATACCTTTCCTTGTTCGGCATGTCTTTCAGTAAATGAATTTATCTCAAAACACCACTGAGATATAATATCAAATGCTGGAACTGGCCAATCCAGACAGGAGGCACTGATGAATGGATGTTCTGTTTGGTAAAATGTTGGCAGAAGTCCCAGGCAGCTGGAAAGAACTGAAAATTCTTCTTCTTCCTTTTAGATATGAAATAGAAAATTCTCAAGACATTTCATCATGAACATTTCCCATTATAGATATTTTAAGTGTCACTCTCATCAATTACTTCTGGATAGTAAGAAAACCTTCTTAACTGAGTCAACTAAATAAAGTGAGGGGAGTAAGAGGAGCAAAGAGAGAAAAAGTTCCAAGCTCTTATATCCAATATTCCCAGAATGTTTCTCTTTGAAATTTAACTTCCAAGTGCCATAGCATCTGCTTCATTTATACATTTATTTTAAAAATAGTGTTTTCACATATCTGATGAATATAGCCTATAGCACCTAGCTACTCTATGAAAGCAAATGTTAATTTGGGGCAAAGGGAAAGTGACTTTTGGTTAAAAAGACATAGACTGTCAGTGTGGATAAAGAAGAAGAATAGCGAAAACATGGAATTCACAACAGTCAGTGCTAAATCATTTGCCTAGACCCTGAATGAGTGTGAAACAAAGTCAGTTTTAAAAAGAGGGTGGAGTTTTTAAAAACTTGAGAGCCCTAAGTGCCAGGTAATCTGAAGCTCTACTCAGTAATAAGAGAACCAGTGGAATCAATGATCCAAGGACTCATATCTTGAAAGTTGATTTTTAAAGGAGTTTGTTAGTCTTGTAAACACCAAAATATACCCCCCACTCCTCTTTATTTAACTGAAAATCCATTTAGGAGGCAAGTTAGTCTACTTTCCCGTCCACTGGATGAATTAATTCCTAACATCTTTCAAATTCCAGCTCCTCAGGGAAGCCTTGCCTGACCCCACTTAATGACACCTTAGACTACCTAGTTCCATTGAGATAAAATTAGTACGTCCATACTATGTAAACACTTCAGTTCTTACATTTATATTTTCTACTTTAAAAATAAATTAGGGCTTCCCTGGTGGCGCAGTGGTTGAGAGTCCGTCTGCCGATGCAGGGGACACGGGTTCGTACCCCGGTCCGGGAAGATCCCACATGCCGCGGAGCGGCTGGGCCCGTGAGCCATGGCCGCTGAGCCTGCGCGTCCGGAGCCTGTGCTCCGCAACGGGAGAGGCCACAACAGTGAGAGGCCCGCGTACCGCAAAAAAAAAATAAATAAATAAATAAATAAATTAGCCTGTCCTCTAAGACTGTGGGAGTCGTCCCTGGGAGTAGGGGCTCTGTCCTCCCAGTGCTTGGCACATAGCAGACATTCAACAAACATCTGTTTGCAGAACAACTAATTGTGTGGATTAAGTACAAAATTCTGAAATACGCTATAAAGAAGAAATAAAGGGGAACTCCCTGATGGTCCAGAGGTTAGGTCTCTGGCGCTTTCACCAGGTTCAATCCCTGATCAGGGTACTAAGACCCCACAGGCCATGCAGCACAGCCAAAAAAAAGAAAAAAAGAAATAAAGATGAAAAAGCAAAATGATATGCAGGCTGAAAAAGATGTTAATTTTTTAAATCACTAGAAATGAGGCCACAAATCCCCCATTTGCATAGATACATTAATAAGGCATGTTAAAAACTAACTTTACTGAGGTATAATTTACATACCATAAAATTCACCCACTTTCAGTGAAGTCTCATGAATTTTGGAAAATGTATAATCATGCAACCACTGCTACAATAAAATTTTAGAACAATTCCATCCCCTGAAAAAGTTCCTTGGTGCTCTTCTGCAATCAATTCCAGCCCCTACTCCTGGCCCCAAACAACCACTTATCTGCTTTCTGCCATTATAATCTGCCACTTATCTGCTTTCTGCCAACTATAATCTGCCATTATAGTTTGGGGATTTTTAAAAATTCCATATAAATGGAATCATACAGTATGTAGTCTTTTGTACCTGGCCTCTTTCACTTAGCGCAGTATTTTTAGATTCATTCATGTTATCGCGTGTATCAGCAGTCCATTCCTTTTTATTGCTGAGTAGTATTCCACTGGATGAATACATCACATTTTGTTCATGCATTTGCTTGTTGATGGAATTCTGGGTTGTTGCCAGTTTTTAACTACTACAAATTAGTCTGCTATGAACATTCATATAAAAGTCTTTATGTGGACATAAGTTTTCATTTATTTTGGTAGACACCTATTTATTTTGGGGTTGTACTGTAAGTATGCTTAACTTTTTAAAGAAGCTGTCAAACTTCTTCCAAATTTGACTATACCATTTTGCATTCCCACCAGCAAATGACTGAAGAGTGTCAGGTACTCCAGATCCTCACCAACACTTGTAACATTAATTTGTACTGTAATCAATAATGATGTTGAACACCTTTTCATGTATTGTTGGTCATTCATATACATTCTGATGAGAAGTGTGCCCTATTCAAATTTTTTGCTCACTTTGTGTTTTTTGCTTTTTTATTATTGAGTTCCTGATATATTCTGGATACAATAATTTCTCAATATATTTTTTGAGATATAATTTGTATACCATAAAATTCATCCTTTTAAAATGTATAATTTAGTGAGTTTTAGTATATTCACAAAATTGTGCAACCATCACCCACTATCTAATTCCAGAATATTTCCATCACCTTATTTTCTTAATTTCATTTTCAGACTTTTCATTACTAATGCACAGAAACACAACTGACTCTTTTTGTACATTTATCATGTATCCTACAACCTTGCTAAACTCGTTTATTAGCTCTAATAGCTTTTTAGAGATTCCTTACAATTTTCCACAAACAAGATCATCTAATTTGCAAACAGAGATTGTTTTCCCTCTTCCTTTCCAATCTGGATGTCTTTTATTTCTTTTTCTTGCCTAACTGCTCTTTCTAGAACCTCCAATATAGTGCTTAAAAGACAGGAAGAGGGCAGACATCCTTGTCTTATTTCTTACCTTTGTGGGAAAGCTTTCTATCTTTCACTTTTAAATATGATATTAGTTATGGGTTTCTCATAGGTGCCCTTTATCAGACTTTCCCTTCTATTCCTTTTTTTAGTGTTTTTTTTTTAACCATGAAAGGGTGTTAGATTTTGTCAAATGGCTACTGAGATGATCATATGCTTTTAAAAAATGTATTCTATTAATATGGTGAATTAAGTGTATTGATTTTTTATTGTTGTTGAGCCAATGTGCATTCCTAGGATAAACCCATTTGGTCATAGTGTATTATCCTTTTTACTGGTAGTATTTTATTAAGGCTTTTGCTTCTATGTTCATGAGAGATATGGGTTTCTAGTTTTCTTTTCTCATGATGCCTGGATTGGGTATTGGTCTAAAACTGGCCTCATAAAATGAGTATGGAGTGTCCCTTCTTCCTCTGTTTGCTAAGAGTTTATACAATATTGATACAATTTCTTCCTTAAATTTTTCATAGAATTCATCATGATGTTATCTTTGTTGTTATAAAGTTGTTGATCTCATTTTTTGGCTGGATAATGATTGTTGAAGTTTAATAACTAAATCAATTTCCTTACTCAATATAGATCTATTCAAAATTTTCTATTTCTTCTTGAGTCAGTTTTAGTAATTTGTATCTTTCAAAGAATTTGTTCATTTTATTGATGTTATCAAATTTGTTTGCAAATGTTATTCATAATATTCTCTTATGGTTCTGTAGGAACGTTTCCTCCTTCATTCCTGATATTGGTAATTTGTATCTTCTCTCTCTCTCTCTTTTTTTTTTTTCCATATCAATCTAGTGAGGAGTCTGGTTCCTGGTTAAAAACCTATGTATGCTTCCCTGGTGGCACAGTGGTTGAGAGTCCGCCTGCCGATGCAGGGGACATGGGTTCGTGCCCTGGTCCGGGAAGATCCCACATGCCGCGGAGCAGCTGGGCCCGTGAGCCATGGCTGCTGAGCCTGTGCGTCCGGAGCCTGTGCTCCGCAACGGAAGAGGCCACAAGAGTGAGAGACCCACGTACCGCAAAAAAAAAAACAACAAGTATGTGTGTTTTTTCAGGCCTAACCACAGATAATTACAAAGGTTTTACTTTGCAGGCCTCATGGTGAAAAATGTCCTCCCTCCACCAGACTTGGCACACAGTCAATGCACTGCAGTCTCTGAAGGGATTTGCAGTCATGGTCTCAGGCCCCCTGGCCAGTCATGCTCTTTCACACATTTACATTCCAAGGCCTGGCGCCTTTATTCCTAGGCCTCTCTATCTGAGGCCTTGGGCAGGTGTCACTTTGACACTTCTGCCAAGGCCACCTTATGAAGGGAAAAAGCTGAAACCTTCAAGAAAGTTTTCCCCACTCTGACTCAGTACCCAGGACTTTTCCACTCCTATCCCTACCCCTTCACCCCCCTCTCCATCTCAGAGTTCATAACACTGCAAGAACCTTCTGTTTGCGGCTCCCTTAACAGATTCGCACATCTGTGCTGATCCACCTGATCCTTAACCGGTATACCATTTCATTCTATGAAGGTAATGGAACGGGGAATCAGCATTTTCTCTGATTTTAGCCTCTTGATTATACTATCACAGTAAGTGATTAAAGGTTTAACTCTTTCATTTGCGGCTTCCTGCTTTAATCAGCCACTCCAGTACCTAGCAGCTCAGTTCTCTCTCTCCCAGCTCAGCTGAGCTCCGGACATTTAGGTGTATCCATTTTATTGATCTCTGCAAAGAACCAGATTTTGAACTAATTGATTTTCTCTACTGTTTCTCCATTACTATTCATTGACTTCTGCTCTGATTTTTGTAATTTCCTTTCTTTTACTTGTTTTGGGTTTAATTTACTCTTATTCTAGTTTTATAAAGTAACAATTTAGATAAATGATTTTAGACCTTTCGTCTGTTTAAATATAAGCATTTGAAGCTATATCTCTCCAAGAACTATTTTAGAGGCATTTCACAATTTTGCTAGGCTGTGTTTTCATTTTCACTCAGTTTACACGTTTTCTGATTTCCATGTGATTTCTGCTTTGATACATAAGTTATTTAGAAGTGTGCTGCTTAATTCTCACACATTTGGGGATTTATATATTTCTTTCTTTTACTCACTTCTAATTTAATTCTGTGTGGTAAGAAAATACGTTTTGTGATTTCAATTCTTTTAAATTTATTGCTACTTGCTTTATGGTTTGGCATATGGTACACTCTGGTGAATGGGCCATGTGCACTTGTAAAAAATATGCATTCTGATATTGTTTGGTGGAGTATTCTATAGATGTCAATTATATCAAGCTGACTGATAGTATGGTTCAGGTCTCATTTATCCCTGTTGATTTTCTATCTACTTGTTATTGATTACTAAGAAAAAACACTGAAGTTTCCAGCTATAATTGTGGATTATCTATTTCTTCTTTCAATTCTGTCAATTTCTGCTTTATGTAATTTGGGGTTTTGTTGTTTTGTGCATATATATTTACAGCTGTTATATCTTCCTGCTCTATTGAGAGAGGGCATTTATGTTCTAATGTAAGGCACAGAAACAACTTGAGACAATGGGAACTACTAATGGTAGGAAAATAGCAATACTTCATCTTCTTTATGACAGGAAATCCAACAATGGATAAAAATGAACAAAGATCTACATAAATGTATTTTTCCCCCTGGGATTCACAGGCTACTTCAGGATTACTTGGCCTCTCATGAAGCAGATGTTGAATCCAAAAATGGGTCACTAAAATGAAAGAAACCTGAGGAAAAATTTATAAAAGAAGAAAAAAATGAAAGAAAAGTTTCTCATTCCTCCCTATCATTTGACTTGGACAAAATAGATGAGAGTGGCAGATTATTCTACACAAAGAAAAACTCATGAGATACTTTTTTAAAGATCAGATACTAAATGATTTTCCCAGTCATTTTCATTTCCTAATTATTTTCAAAAGAAGCATGCAACAAATAGGTCACAGTAAAGAAAACCAAATAGCTCTGCATAAGGAAAATGCTCAACCTTAGGAAAAATGTAAATTGAAACAACCTTAAAAAAAAAATCTACATTGAGATATTTTACCTAGACCAAAGATCTAGAGGCAAAGATTAAATAATATGATAACACACTAAGTAGACACAAGTACAGGGAAACTTTCACACATCACTGGTGTTAACATAATTGGTACAACTTCAATGAAAGGCACTCTGGCAATAACCATCAAAACTACAAAAGTATGCAAATGATGAAACAGCAAATCACTTCTAAGGATTTTTGTGTGTCTGTGCATAAACTTTTTTTTTTTTGGAGTATAACTGCTTTACAAAGTTGTGGTAGTTTCTGCTGTACAACGATGTGAATCAGCTCTATGTATACATACGTCCCCTCCCTCTTGGACTTCCCTCCCATCGCCCCCCCATCCCACCCATCTAGGTCATCACAGAGCACCAAGCCGAGCTCCCTGTGCTATACAGCAGCTTCCCAATGTGGTACATATATACAATGGAATATTACTCAGCTACTTCTAAGAATTTATCCTACAAATAAAATAAAAAACATGCAAAGTAACTTGTGCATACTATTATTCACTGTGGTATCATTTGTAAACAGCAAAGGACTAGAAATAACCCAAATGTTTATTAATAGGGGACTAATTAAATACATCCTGGTACATCATACATGAAATATTCTGAAACTGTAAGACAAAATGAGAAAGGTCTTCATGTATTGAATATGAAATGATCTCCAAGATACACTCTTAAGGGAAAAAAAATGCAAGCTGAAGAACAATGTATAAAAAGAGGACTAGGGGCTTCCCTGGTGGCGCAGTGGTTGAGAGTCCGCCTGCCAATGCAGGGGACACGGGTTCGTGCCCCGGTCTGGGAGGATCCCACATGCCGCGGAGCGGCTGGGCCCGTGAGCCGTGGCCTCTGAGCCTGCGCGTCCAGAGCCTGTGCTCCGCAATGGGAGAGGCCACAGCAGTGAGAGGCCCGCGTACCGCAAAAAAAAAAAAAAAAAAAGAGGACTAAAAGAAAAAAAATACACCCTCCCCACACACACATATTTCTTGTATATGCATAAAATGTCTCTGGAATAATACAGAGGAAACTGATAGCAACTGGGCGGCAATCAAGTGGCTAGTGAAAGGGGTAAAACAGAGATTTTTTTTCCATAGAATATCTTCTTGTACCTTTTGAATTTTAAAAAATGTGAATACATTACCTGTTCAAAAAATAAATACTTTTTTTTCCTATAAATTACTGCAGTGGTATATTTACACTATTTAAAATCTAGAAGTATAAAACGATACTGTTTTTAAAAAAGTCTCTCCACTATTCTTGTTTCCCTTCTATCCAAATCTCAAACTCACTAACCCAACTCCTCGGTAAGAACTGATCATAATTCTTAACATATTTTTCCAGAGTATCATACATACACACACACAAGCAAGTATGAGTACTATTATTTTTCCTCTATTTTCATTTAATATAAGCACACCTTGCCTTGGGATACTTAATATATTTTTGAGATTTTTCCAGATTAGCACATAGAAAACTTTCTATTCTTTTTTCTTCTGCAGAGTATGCCATTGTATGAATAAATCACAATTTATTTAACCAGTTTCTCACTGATGGACACTTGAGATGTTTTCAATTTTGTCTGCTATTCTTGTATGTCTATTCGACTATCAACAAATCAATCACTATATTATTATACTTTAAGCAATGTCTATAGAGTATTCATATTGAGATCAAAGAGAGTATAATATGCAATAAGATAGTGGCTTTTACAGACTTAAAACTAGAAGAAAATAACGTACTCCTCAAAAACTGATTTGTGTACTAAGCAGCAGCATAGCTCAGATGTTAATTGGACAGATTTGGCATCTGGACTAAATGTGTTTGAATTCTGGCAGCTTTACTTACTAGCTGTGAATCTTGAGCAAGTTATTCATCTTTCTGTGCCTGTTTTCTTGTCTGTAAAGTGAAGATTATAACAGCTACCTCATAGTTTTGTGAAGCTTAAATGAATTTAAATGCAAAGCACTTAAAACAATGCTTAGCATGTAGTCAGTGTACAATAAATGCTAGCTATCATTATTATTCAAAGAGAAACTACTTTTGACAGATAGAAGAAAGACGAAAGAATTAAAGGAGACATATTAGAGCAGTGGTTTTTCAACTTTGGAGGGTGGGTGGATAACCCACCTATAATAATCTGATAACTATTTTCTTCCAAGAAAAATACACATACACAAACAGTTTACAAACAATGCTATGGAATTCAAAAACTACCTCCAGTCCTTCTGTTAATAATTCCAGAATTAGAGTATAAATAAGAGAAGATGCAATTAAGTTGGAACAAAGATAAAGAGAACCACATGAGGTACTATAATCAGCCCTAATATGGTACTAGAAATAGTGTTAGACTAAGATGTTTAACTAAAATAGATTTGTGTGGAGAGCAGGCTTCTGTGTCAGACATGTACCAGGTACCATTCTTGATGATGTCCCATGGATAACAAAATGTTTGTTTAAAAAGTGTATTATTGGGCTTCCCTGGTGGCACAGTGGTTGAGAATCTGCCTGCTAATTCAGGGGACACAGGTTTGAGCCCTGGTCTGGGAGGATCCCACATGCCGCAGAGCAACTAGGCCCGTGAGCCACAACTACTGAGCCTGTGCATCTGGAGCCTGTGCTCCGCAACAAGAGAGGCCGCGATAGTGAGAGGCCCGTGCACTGTGATGAAGAGTGGCCCCCGCTCGCCGCAACTAGAGAAAGCCCTCGCACAGAAACGAAGACCCAACACAGCAAAAATTAATTAATTAATTAATAAACTCCTACCCCCAACATCAAAAAAAAAAAAGAAAGTGTATTATTAAACTCAAGAGCGTCCTGGCTATTAGAAATAATCACTGAATTCATTAGCAAGGTGGCTAAATATAGAAGATTAACGTTAAAAAATTCCAACTGTATTTCTCCATTTTAGCAACATATTGAAAATGTAATTTTAAATGATTCTATTTACAATAAAACAAACAGACATACACAGGAAACTTTAAAGGCATTCTCTTTGGGGTAGGGCACAAAAAAGGATACTGCCTATTACTTTCACTGCTCAAAATAGTACTGGACATGCATTAAGACAACAATAGAAAAATAAAGATTTGAAAGGAAGGGATGATACTGTCATTATTTTCAGATGATATGATACACAGAATACCTAAAAGAATCAACAGGCAAACTACTAGAATTAATAGAGAGTTCAGCAAGTGCCCAGTCACAAGAACATACAAAAATCAATAGTATTATTTTATACCAGCAAGGAGTAATCAGAGAATGTTACAGAAAACAAGATATCATTTAAATAGAAACTAAAACCATAAAGCCTCTAGATTAGCTTTATAAAAAATACCAGACCTTAAGATGACAATTTTAAAATTCTATGAAAATATTAAAAGAAGACCTGAATAAATGGACATAAAAACTATGTTCAATGCCTTAAAACGATAATTCAAAGAGATTCTCATCTAACAGCTTGTAGGAGTTTGGAAAGATATTTATGAATTGATATAACATTTATATATAAGAATAAAGGTGCATATATAGCTAACCAGAAAAAAATTTTAGAAAAAAGCATTTGGCAAAAAGTTATTAGAAGGAAAAAAAAAGTGAAACTGACCCTGCCAGATATAATGTCTATAATAAAACCATTGTTAAGAGTGTGCTACTAGTATAGGAACAAATACGTCAGTAGTACACAACAAAGAACCCAGAAATATAGAAACATGTTAGCATAAGAAATTAGTATGAAAAAGTTAGGCTATTTTATAAATAGATTATTTTGTAAATAGTCTTAGGAAAACTGCCTCATCAAATGGAGAAAAAATTTGATCTTTACTTCATACCTTACTACAAAATAAAGTTCAGATTAAATGAAAAATATAAATGTAAAGACAAAACTATAAAATAAGAGAAGAAAATATAAAATAAATTTATAATCTCAGACTGGAGAAGGATTTTAAAAATAAGATTCCAAAAGCATAAGTCATAAATAAAAAAGTGATAGGTCTGACGACATTAAAATTAAATATTTCTGTTCCACAAAGGGCAATACAAAGTCTGTTAAAAGATATCTGCAAAACTGACAAAGCAACAGCAAGATAGTGACAGAAAACACATTTTTTTAAAATGCTCAAAGAATAGGAATAGGAAATATACGGAGGAAAATTTAAATGTCTAAAAAGTACATGGACTGATGATCAGCTGCATTTATATTAGAGAAATGCAAAGTAAGTTAACCATAAGCATATACTTTACCCCCATCTGACTGGCAAATATTAGAACACGGGATAATAAAAAGTGCTAGCAAGTACAGGGCAGAAAACAAGAACCCTCACACAATGCAAATGGGAATGTGAACCTTGAGCAGCCATGTTAGAAGGCAAGGAGGCAGAATGTATCCCATATATACATAGGCAATCCCATAGCTAGTTAGGTATAGAATCCAGAGAAAGTTTAAAAGTATACAAAACATTAGGTTCATTGCAGCAGTTTATTTTTTTTCATGGTAGCAAAGATTTGAAGGCAGCCTAGATGTTCACCAATGAGGAGTAAGTAAAATGTGGAATACACATATACTGGAATACCACTATGAAGAAATAAGAAAGAATTATCTCGAGCTACATGATTAGGTCTAAATGATAGAATATTTAGCACAAAAAAAGTAAGAAAGATACAAGATTTATAGCACAATACCAGTTATACAAATTAAACAAACACAAAATAACACTATATGCAGTTTATATTGACATACACATTACTTCTGAGAAGTAAGGGATAAGATATCATGTGGGCAACAAAGGGAGAATAATATTAGAGGCACTATACTTAGTACGCCAAAGCTGAGGAGTGTGATCAACTGAATTCCGTGCATATGCACCTCCGTCTTTCCTCTCAAAATTGAAAAGATAATTTCAGTTAAAGAAGTGAACAAGGGGAACAACATAAATACTATCAGATGAATGCGGTAAATTCTACCTCTAACTGACTTACTAGCTTAGATGTGTCTTCATCCTTCAGTTTCCTCACTGTAAAGTGAAAACCTAGTTTATAAGCTAGTTAAGAAACAGCCAGCCATTATAAACTGCTTTGTAAATATCTTTGAACAAATACATGTTTAGTCCTTTCTCCCCCAAATGAAACAAAGGGCTATGAATGAACGATTCCTGAGTTAACTTCAAGAAATAAAGAAGAAAACATTAAGAGAAAACTGCTGAGTGAGTAGATTTGCAATTAGAATCAAAGGGAGCAAAAGAATAAATTTTAATAAAACATTTTTTGGATAAAAGTATGAGATATGAATGGGTGAAACAAAATACTCCAAATGAAAGAAAGTGACATAAAGAAAAAAATGTCAAATCCACAAAAGTTAAAAGTAGGCATAATTTTATACCCATCTATATCATACTACCATGATTAATAGAAACAAAAAAGCCAAAGTGAATAAAGTAGGAGAGCAAGCAAATATCTAACTGTATATTTATATTTCTATATTATATATTCATGTATTTCTATAATTACATACATTTTTATATATTACATATATACTTAAAAGCAAAAAAAGACTACACAGATGACAGAACTCTAAACAGAAAGAGCAAACTTCTATCTAAAGTTGTAATCTTACTTTTCTCACTTCAGGTGAATATATCCACTTAACTCAAATAGTCCAACCAAGCCCTCAAATTGAATATATGCAAAATACTTTCATCTCGGCCCACACAAAACTGCTCCATATTCCTCCTCCATCAACTGTACCATAATCTCCCAGGCTCAAAAACCAAGTACAGTATGCTTCTTTCTTCTCCCTTGATTCCTACATGTTCAACTAGCTGTCAAATCCTTACTATTTCATCTCCGAAATCTTTAATTGCTTCCTATCCTCTTCTATTTCTAATATTTCCTTTCCCAACTGGCTTTTCTGTTCCTAGTCCCTCCAATCCTCACAGCTCACAAAATGCCTTATATTAGAATAAGGTTTCATGCTGAAATAAAATTTGAATCGTGTCACATTTTTGTCCAAAAATCTTTCAGTGGTCCAAATGCCTTTCATGTGAAATTCAAGATCCACCACAGGGCTTCCCTGGTGGCGCAGTGGTTGAGAGTCCGCCTGCCGATGCAGGGGACACGGGTTCGTGCCCCGGTCCGGGAAGATCCCACATGCCGCGGAGCGGCTGGGCCCGTGAGCCATGGCCGCTGAGCCTGCGCGTCCGGAGCCTGTGCTCCACAACGGGAGAGGCCACAACGGTGAGAGGCCCGCGTACTGCAAAAAAAAGAAAAAAGAAAAAAAAAAAAAAAAAAAAAAAGATCCACCACAATTTCCCCTTAACCTGTCTTTCTGACACTATGTCACACCATTCCTTTTCATGCCTCCTAATAGATAAATTTCTTCCTTGGTCTAAGTATATTCCCAGTGCTCTACTATAGGCATCACTGTACACCCAAGCCCCGGACTAATTTTCAATGCTCAATACAAGAGCTTCTGCTTCTAGGTACTTCTCAGTTTATGGGAGAAAAATAACCTCCAATAAAAACAAATGACAAAATAAACCAAGAATACAAGAACACAAAGGTAACAAGAACACAAAGAACCACAGCCTTTGGCTTTTAAATGTGAAGAAAGCAAAGCTGATGAAGGAAGTAGTAGATTTTGTTTGGTTAACCTTCTCTATGCTTGAGGATGTTCACATGCCAGAAGGAAACATGCTTTTAAGTTCAAATTTTAAAATAAATAACTATGAAAGAAAATATCTAATGGATGAATATTTTTAATTTGTTCAATATCTTAGAATTCTAAATAGAATGTTTTGGGGACAAATGTGCAGAGTTTATCTTGAATCACTTGATAAAAACCAAGGAATCCAAACTATTTAATGCAATGGTCAATTTTTTAAGAGAGAAGGAACAATCAACAGCTTAATTCCGATACACCGCATGCAGGTTTCAAAGACCATAAATATAAATGACTTAATTCTCACATCAAATTCCCTGGAAATGAATGGCAGATAATGTCAGGGACATAATCCTATAAACACAGTTTGGTTTACTTACCTTCTGGTTTCCTACTCTGTCACTTTCTTGCCTACTCACGCTGACCCACAGTTTTACAAAATAGAGTAAACCAGTGATAATTCATTCATCCAAGTTTTAATTGGCTACAAATTGAATATTTTGCAATTCTAAAATTACATAAATGCCATCAGATATTCAAACAACCAGCTTGCTGGCTAACATAACATGACACCCTTTAAAAAGGATATTAAAAGCCAATGATGATTAGTGATAAATATATTAATATGAATACTATCTTCTGTTCAAGTACTGGGCATTTATTACCACAGATCTAATCCAAAACTCCTCCAATGTCAAATATTAGTAATATTACCATAAAATGGGTAGATGCTAACAAAGACAAAAGTAACAATAATAGTAAATATTCTAAATATTTATTCCTTTGAGTTAGACTAACATATACTTGTATGACAGTTCTGGATATATAATAGATAGAAGTATTATATGTCAGTATATTTTTTAAAATTAGATAATTGTTTAAAAAAAAAAAAGGCTCCCTACTCTCTACCACAAATTATACCTGGCAGCTAGGTAAATCTTCCCCAAAAAGGTGGTGCTGAAGAAGGCTGGTGATTCTGAGGAAAGGTAAGCAGAAGTCCTGTAAGTATTTTTCCGTGGATTCAGGAGACCAAGCAATAGGGCTAATCTAAAGTTAAAAAAGAAAATCAGAACAATTCGTTCTATAATAGACATAACAAACAGTAATATTCATAATGGCAAGAAAATCTAAATTTTTAAATAACCACTACATCTGGTCATAGAGAACATACCGTTGCACACTCCTGCATTCCTTCTTCATGGTATAACTTTCCTTTAGATAGTTCCCTTATCACAAAGCTCAATAACACTTCATAAGACTTCTCTGCATCACATGTATTCTGGAAAAAATTAAAAATTAATTCCATTAGTCACTGAAAACTACAAAACCATTTACATTGGAAAGAATACCTTTTAATGAGTAGAGTATAATCATGATTACATTACTTTTCAAGCATGTAAACTTCACTTTCTCAAAATCTGTGTACAACAGTACACCTCTGGATTCACAATGAATTTGGATAGGTGATGAAAGCTATTCCAATACTTCTTTAAAAAACAGCATATAAGTTACATAATATATGTGTAAATGAGCATATCTATATCATATCTTTTGTCCCAGTAATTCTCACTCCTGGAAATTCTTCCTAAGGAAATAATCTAAAGAGAAAAGAAGAACTTTATGCCCATGACATTCACTGAAGCATTATAATAGTGAAAAATTAGAAATGACCAACAGAAGTGAAGCAGTTATTGGACTTCTCTGGTTAAGAATTCACCTGCCGGGGCTTCCCGGTGGCGCAGTGGTTGAGAGTCCGCCTGCCGATGCAGAGGACATGGGTTCGTGCCCCGGTCCGGGAAGATCCCACATGCCGCGGAGCGGCTAGGCCCGAGACATGGCCGCTGAGCCTGCGCGTCCGGAGCCTGTGGCCACAACAGTGAGAGGCCCGCGTAATGGAAGAAAAAAAAAAAAAAGAATCCACCTGCCAATGCAGGGGGCACGGGTTCAAGCCCTGGTCTGGGAAGATCCCACATGCTGTGGAGCAACTAAGCCCGTGCACCACAACTACTGAGCCTGTGCTCTAGAGCCCACAAGCCACAACTACCGAAGCCCACGAGCCTAAAGGCCATGCTCCGCAACAAGAGAAGCCACTGCGATGAGAAGCCCACTCACCGCAACAAAGAGTAGCCCCCGCTCACCGCAACTAGAGATAGCCCACGCACAGCAATGAAGACCCAACGCAGCCAAAAATAAATAAATAAATAAATAGATAGATTTATTTTTTAAAAAAAGGTGAAGCAGTTACCTAAATTATGCAATATCAGAATATTTTATAGGCAGTAAATATGACAAATTTGAGCTACAGAAAAAAATGTTTACAGAGTGGTGTGCAAAAAACTAATAGAAGTATATATATACTCATTACAGTGATAAAATCGTACATGCATGAAATATAACATGGACCCCAAATTTTTTTCTTTTACAGTTTTACTCAAATTCCTTGAATAGAATTTGTTAAAACAACTTAATGTAAAAATAAATAGGACCATATGTTTATTACAGAATTACAGATAACATTAAATAACAATCTAAAAATTAATTAAGCTTAATGACTATACTTTTTATAAGAAAGGAAAAAAATGTCTATTTATAAATTTAAATTTACTTCAATAAGGTTTTAATTAATTAATTATTATTATTATTATTTTTTGCGGTTCGCGGGCCTCTCACTGTTGTGGCGTCTCTTGTTGCGGAGCACAGGCTCCAGACGCGCAGGCTCAGTGGCCATGGCTCACAGGCCGAGCCGCTCCGCGGAATGTGGGATCTTCCCGGACCGGGGCACGAACCCACGTCCCCTGCATTGGCAGGCGGACTCTCAACCACTGCACCACCAGGGAAGCCCCCTAACTATATTTTTTAAATAATAAAATATAAGAACTGAGTAAACACTATGGGATATAAGTTTATCCTGAATTTTTAAGGCACTAATAGTCAGGACCACAGAATTTGTTGTTTGATGATACTGTCTTTCTTCCTCACATGTTACTGTGCTCTCTTCAACTAGACTGTAAATCCCAAAATGTCAGGAACTATGCTTAATATCTTCTATGTCTTCCTTTGCATAACAAAACCCTGAGCAATAATACCTGGTGGTTAACTGATGGAATTTATTTTGGTAATGGAGTTTTTGACCTTGGAACTTGCCTGGATGTCTCTCTTTTAATAATCAATTCTTTGCATTATCTTTAAATTACTCCTCTGTTTTCTGCCATATCATGCAGCCATGTAGTGTTATCATAACCTGATAAACTATAAAAAGTCCCTGACTCAGCAACTGCTTTCCTTATATCATGTGGCCCACCCCACCCCTGCCTAATTAATCAACAGGATGATAACTTGCCAAATATGATGACTTTCAGGTTACATATAATTTACAAGAATCAATATCCCACTGAATATCAAAACAGCAACATGGTATATTTTTAGAATTGATTTAATCAGAGTAGTTCTTGAATAGGCAATTCAAAAGAAAATATTACCACAATTTTGCTGCTTATTAATCAATGTGACATATTTAAAGTTGTGAAAATATACATGACAGCCTAAAAGCCTAATTCAATATACTCTTTTGAGTAAAAGATTTATAGAGCATAACAACAGAGAAGTATTTCAAGTATAATACTTTCCAAATTATGGGGAAAATATCCTCCAATAAGAAACAAATGATACTCAGATCACCCAAAGCAAGTTACTGAGCAATAATTATTTTTTAAATTATTATTATCAGATACATTTTAAGTATTTTTTTTTACTTAAAGGAGGTACTATATCAGATCAGAGAGTCAAATATAATGTAGTAGTCATTATTTTGTATTGAGAACTCTTCCCACTAGAAGAGTATTAGATAAGAAAATAATTTTATTTCATACATAAGAAGTCTTAGGAAACCATATTTTATATAAGCAATATTTAGGTAAAGCAAAGAGTAGGTTCCTTGGTAAAGCTAAGAAGATAAGCTTTGGGCTTCCCTGGTAGCGCAGTGGTTGAGAGTCCACCTGCCGATGCAGGGGACACGGGTTCGTGCCCCGGTCCGGGAAGATCCCACGTGCTGCGGAGCGGCTGGGCCCGTGAGCCATGGCCGCTGAGCCTGCGCGTCTGGAGCCTGTGCTCCGCAACGGGAGAGGCCACAACAGTAAGAGGCCCACGTACCACAAAAAAAAAAAAAAGAAGTAAAGCTTTTCTTTTTTTTTTAAAATAAATAAAGCTTAAGAAGAGGATTTCTGAGACTGTGGATGCAAGACCCAGGATCATGATCAGAAGAATCCTGTGGGAGAAGTGGCAGAAGTATGTGAGTTAAATAAAGAAAAGAATTAAGAGTTGAGAGATGCAACAGATGCTATGTTGGGTAGATGCTTTGTCTAAACTATAGTGCTTCTAGGGACTTCTCTGGTGGCGCAGTGGTTAATAATCCACCTGCCAATGCAGGGGACATGGGTTCGAGCCCTGGTCCAGGAAGATCCCACATGCCGCGGAGCAGCTAAGCCCATGTGCCACAACTACTGAGCCTGCGCTCTAGAGCCAGCAAGCCACAACTACTGAGCCCGTGTGCCACAACTACTGAAGCCCGCGCACCTAGAGCCCGTGCTCCGCAGCAAGAGAAGCCACCGCAATGAGAAGCCCGCACACTGCAATGAACAGTAGTCCCCCCTCGCCGCAACTAGAGAAAGCCCGCGTGCAGCAACGAAGACCCAACACAGCCAAAAATAAATAAATAAATTTATTTTAAAAAAGAAAAAATTATAGTGCTTCTTAAACTTTTTGGGGTGACAGGCCCTTTGAGTATATGCTGGATGCTATGGTCCTACTCCCCAAAACAAAACAAAGGGAAAGGACCCCAGATCAAGAAATCCTGGTATAAAAACTCTTAACAGAAATTCCACTAACAGAAAGATCACAATTTATACTAACTATAATGATGATTTTTCCAAACTACTAAACCTCATTATCAAATTAACTGTAAATTCCCTTTGAAAAATACACAGTACCTATGTATTTTATTTTACCAGATTAGATCTGTTTTCATTGGAATTACCATACCTGAGGATAAGGAATTATAAGGATGAAATGAATGAGACTCAATGAAGAAAGAAAACAAGGAAGGGAGTGAGAGGAGGGAAGAACTAAAGGAAGAAGGAAATTTTTTAAAGGAGGAATGAATGATACAGAATAATTACAGAAATCACAGTGATATTTCATTATTCATAAATATTATTTTTGCTATTATTTACAATCCTATATACCTAAATGTTTAGATTTATGGTAGAAAAAGCTAATCATGTGGCAAACCAACCTGCAGAATATCATATTTTTTTGTTTTCATTCACTGAAGCAATTTATATGGCTATAAATTTCTAATTTATGTTCTATTAAGAATCTGCCTTATATTAAATGTTTTATTAAGTATTTTAAAAAATAGCTAACAATGATCAAATTGAGAAAGAAAATTGACAGAAGTTACCTAAATTACTTCATGTTCCTTCCATCATAGATTTACAATTGTCTAATTTTCTGTCAGTAGGTCTCATTTTAGTGAACAGTCAGATGAATAGATTTAGACCCAAACTATATCAGAAAATGTTTTAAATGTGTACTTTTTCATGGTTAGACAACTTACTAAAGAAACATTTAAACAATGACACAGCATAGAAACCTGTTATACCTGATTTGAATACAAACAATCCCAATATCAGATTAGAGTGCACTCAGAGAGACTAAAAGAATATTTAGAAAAAAGAAAGATAATTGCAGAAGGCAAAATTATCCAAAATACAACTAGAAACAAGGAGGAAAAAAATCACTGAAGGAAAAGACAGAAATTCATTTTGTTATTTCGAATAACAGAATTTTAGAAATAGAGGGGCCCTTATAAATCATATGTTCTTAATTTCTCATTTACCTATGACAAGGCTGAGGTTCAGAGAGTTTTTATGTCTTGAACAAAAAAGTAATATCTTTATTTAGTGGCAGGAACTTGGCCTAGTACTCAGGTTCAATGGCCAACAACCAGTATCCCTAAATTAAGATGTAACGAACTTCATAATGATACTACATTAAATTTCTGTACACATAATCATGATTTGGGACTAAACTAGTGATAAAAGTGAAGGTTATATTGAATACATTTCATGTATCAATAGCTATAATTGGTTTTCTCTCCTTTAATACAAGTAGATATGATTTTAACAGAAACTTTTCAATGAGGTTTAAAACTTCTTTAAGAGCCTATAAACCAAAGAAAAGGTTCAATTTACACTATACTTATTATTTTTTCCTACCAACTTCCCCAAATAAACAGGGAAGTAATCTTATTTCACCTTTCTCTACACCAAACTATTCACTTAGTTCTTTGGTTCCATAGTATCCCATTTGTTTTCAAGCCACTGAAAATACTTACATTTAACTAAACTTGCACAATTTTTCTAAACTGTTCATATAATCTTAACTGAAAGAGAATGCCTTTAAATTTACTAAGAACTTATATATCTATATATTTTTAAACATGGGAAAAAAGTAGTTTTTAAAGAGGTATAACTAAGAAAAGGCCAGGATTTTTACATCTATAAGTGGTGAGTCAAAAGCGATCTTTGGATTGTGATTGGGGATGAGGCAAGGAGAAGAAAAGATGACAGATAAGTAAAACAGGTAAGTCTACATACACTGTATTACTTGCTAACTGTGTTGATACAATTTTTATAACTTCTCTAAGTTTAAGGCTTGCAGCAAAAACAAAACTGTCCAGATACAAAGGGGAAAAGGTCAACGTTTAGAGATGGATACAGAAGACCTCATTGTGCAAGGAAAACATTTTTAACTTTTATAGCCTGAAGGTGCTCCATTTCCAATTAAAATACTGTTAATAACTCATTTTGTGGACTTCCCTGGTGGTGCAGTGGCTACGAAACCGCCTGCCAATGCAGGGGACACAGGTTTGAGTCCTGGTCCAGGAAAATCCCACATGCCTCGGAGCAACTAAGCCCGTGCGCCACAACTACTGAGCCCACACTCTAGAGCCCGAGAGCCACACTACCGAGCCCACGAGCCACAACTACTGAAGCCTGCGCACCTAGAGCCTGTGCTCCACAACAAGAGAAGCCACTACAGTGAGAAGCCCACACACTGCAACAAAGAGTAGCCCCCGCTCGCCGCAACGAAGACCCAACGCAGCCAAAACTAAATAAATTTATTTTAAAAATTATTAAAAATAACTCGTTTTGCCTTTCAAATGTCTAATCTCATTCATTCATATCACCAGCTTAAATAAATTCACCTAACTACTAAATAACAAATTCAGACAAGACACTAACCTTTTTGAGAGCTCCCGTGTGTTTCCAGGCTGACCTATCTTCCTCACTGCATTTAACTGAAAGTGCCACAAGACCTTGCGTGTACAATAGGGTAAAAAGCACCTTCACAATGCAGGTGAAATGGTCTACAAGAGAAAGAGAAGATCATTATTTCTTTGGAATCTAGACATTTTGTACTCAAGATAATTTCACAAACACGTGACTTTCCTTGCACGTGTAACTGGTTTTTGTTCAACACTTAAGTAATAAAATAACAATGTGATATTATATTTTCTACCCAACAGATCTGAAATTATGAAATCAAATTCCCTTTACTCATCGACACAATATGCCAATAAGAGGCTTTTAGCAGAATGAGAAGTGTGCTCTGTTTCAACCTCAGAATAACTGTGTACCCTTGGCAAATCCCCTTACTGGGCATCATGTGCTTAATAACAATGTCTGGGAGTCTGAGTGTTTAAAACCAACACTTTATCTGCTTCTAATTTGATATGTATCTTATAAAAAACAATATAATACAATATAGAATTTCTAAAGTAAAAAAAAAATCCCAATATTTTAAGTACTCTAATTGAATTTTAAAACTCAATGAAAACTATAACAGTGCAAAAACAGTAGTAACCATATGTAAAATGCCTTACACATATTAGGTACTTAACAAATGGCAGCTTAGTCATCATAATTAACGTTTATATACAGCTAATAACTTAGAAAATTTCTTCAAATGTCTCCTTTCAATCCTCGTTAACAGTCTCAGTTGGACAATTGAGCTTCAAAAGATGTGCCTGTGACAACAAAGCTAATAAGCACCCATGTCTGAACTTGAATCCATACAGATCATTCAGTTATGCCTTCTATTATATTATGCTACTCCCCTAGTAAATAGTTACCACCACTTAATCAGTTGCTAAATTCAGAAACTTGTAGACATCCTTGATACTTTCCTGTCTCTTTTTCCCTACATTAGAACAATCACCAAATCCTATCAATTCTTTTTAAATATCATTCAAGTCAGTTCCAACACCCCGGACCATGCTTCCATCATTTCTTGCCTAGACCTATAAATTCCAGCCTAAATAGTTGTGTTGGGGGTTCCCAAGACCACTTCCAGATTTGATTATTCACTAGGAAGACTCACAAGACTCAGCATATAGTCCTATGATTTATTACAGCAAAAAAACCCCAAAAAAACAAAGTAAAATAGCAAAAGTCTATTTTGCTATTTTAATAGCAAATAAATAGCTATTAATTTGCAAATAAATAGCAAATAAAAAATAGCAAAAGAGGACTTTCAAGAGTCCTCTCCCTGCAGTCACACAGGATGTGCTTAATTCCCCCAGCAATGTGTTGTGACAGTACATGTGAAAAATACACCAGGGAAGCTCATTAAGAAACTCTGCCCAAGATTTTTATTGGGAGCAGGTCACATAGGCACCCACTGCCTAGCACATACCAAAGTTCTAGATTCCCAGGAAGAAAGCAGGTATGTTCAGCATAAACCACACTGTTGGTACAGTTTAGGCACAGAGAGCCATTCTTATCAGTGGGATGGTGGAAACTCTCCCAAAATCAAAGTTCCCAGATACCAGTCAAGGGCCAACCTTGGAAGCAGGCCTTTCAAAGGATAGCACTCAGGCCTTCTTTATTAACTCTTTTCTGCACAGGGGTTTATCAGCATTACCTGCCCCCTGCAATCTTTTTTGTCTGTTTATTACAGCAAGACTGATCTTTTTAGGGCTTCCCTTGTGGCGCAGTGGTTGAGAGTCCGCCTGCCGATGCAGGGGACACGGGTTCGTGCCCCGGTCCGGGAAGATCCCACATGCCATGGAGCGGCTGGGCCCGTGAGCCACGGCCGCTGAGCCTGCGCGTCCGGAGCCTGTGCTCCGCAACGGGAGAGACCATAGCAGTGAGAGGCCCGCGTACCGCAAAAAAAAAAAAAAAAAAGAAGAAAAGACTGATCTTTTTAAAAGAGGTATTTGGCATCCTTCTACTGGGTCTCTGTTCAAGTGGAATTACTCCCTCCTTGTAACCTGGCTAACTCTTAAATTAGTCAGATAACACCTTAAAAAATCATGCCCTAAGGAAAATCTTGCCTAATTTTAAATTTGTGTGTTTCTGTGTGTGTGTGTGTGTGTGTGTGTGTGTAGTGTGCCTGTGCACACATGCATACACACACACATGCTTTCTCTTACCAATGTTTATGGGTTGGGGTGGGAACTTGATATAAGCTGAGCCAGTCAGAGTACCTATCTGGGATTTCTCTAACTGGAGGCAAAGGGAAGGTGTAAAGATGTGAGTCTGGAAATATCAGAGGTCATGCTCCTAGTCTATGGCAGAGACTGTTTAAGGCAAGGCTGAATGAAGCAGATCCACAGAGAGAGGGATAGACCCAAGATGGCAAGAACCCTGCCAGCATCTGAAGCCATGGTTCTAGTCATCCCTAAGACTACCAATTCCTACAGTTTGGTTATGTGAGTCCATCAGTGCTCTTTCTTTGTGCTTATAAGCTAGTTCTAAATGGATTTCTAAATTTCTTAACACCTAATGCATGCCAGGTTATAGACAATAAGGACTTGGAGTCTGGATAGTGAGAGAGACAGATGGCTATATGTATGTACAGGGTGTGATCGGAGCAAACAGGAGGAGGAACTAATATAGACTAAGGGCAGGGAATAGAAAAAAATTCAAGCCTCCTGCCCCAACGAGGAGAGTTAGTCTTGAATGATGAAGAGAACTAAGCCATAATAAGGAAGGCAAAGATGGAATGAGTCAAGGAAAGGGGGATTCCAGACAGAAGAAGCTGTTTGTACAAGGGTCACAAAAAGAGCCCAAGGCTTACAAGAATTGTAAATTGTCCAATGTATCTAGACTATAAGTAGTGATCTATGAGAGATGAAGCTAGAAAAGTAATCTTTATGCCGAAGACCAAAGGTTGCAAACTGAGGGTTACCTGTCTGAATGCAGCCTGGAGAGATGTTTGGTTTGTCTTTATCTTGTTTTGTCTTTAGTTACTGACATTTAAAAATCGGATATTTCTTGTAAAAGTCCAGATTTCCACTTACTCTTGAAAAACAGGAAGATCTGACAATACTGGGTCCATATTCTTACATGACGACAGTTATCTGGAGCTGAATAGTAAGTGTCCTCTTTGGCCAAGCATGCATTCTCTAACTTGTCACAGTCCCCAACTCCCATTTATATCAAACCAAAGACATTATTGTTAAGAATGAATGTAGGCTATGAAACCAAATTGTCTAGATTTAAATTGACTCTTCTGATCTTAGGCAAGTTAGTTAAACACTCTGCTTCTATTTTTTCATCTGTTAAATGAGGACAATATCACCTGCTTTAAAGGGATTAAGTTAAATGCTTAAAATAGTGATTGGCAATGGCAATCAGTAAATATCTGTTGTTATTAATATTACTATTTACGTTACTTATTTGATATCTATAACCATTTGATTTATAGAATCTAGACTGGGCAATGAGAAGTAATTTTAAGCAGGATAGGGATAATATTAGATTTGAAGTTTAAAATATTCACTGGTGCTTCTTAGGAGAAAGGGACTAAAACAAGACTAGAGGCAAGAACACCTATGAGCAGATGCAAAAGTACTCTAGCATATGTCAGATTAGATGGCCTGATGGAAAGAATGGGTCGAATTAGAGAAGTATTTAGATGACAGAAATTACAGCATTTGGTAGAGCTTTGGAGGTAGAAAATAATGGTAGACTCTCATTCTACAAAGAGTAACTAGTAGTAGTATTGACTAAAATGGAAAACAGAGGAAGAGAGCAAGTTTGGATGGGAAGAAAATGAATTAATGTTATATATGTTGAGTTTGAGGCACGTGTAGAAATCTGCAGCTCACCAGGGAGCTGCAGACTGGAGCTAGAATATTTGGGAATCATCAAAGAATAGGTACAGATGATGCTATAGGAAAGAAGGTAAAATTGAGAAGGGGTCAGGAACCAAGGAACAACTCAAAGAATGGGAAGAGGAAGGGGTGAATGAAAAGGAGCCTTGAAAATGAGCAGAAAAAGAGATACGAGGAAAACCAAGAAAGGACGGTATCATCAAAATTAAAAAAAAGTATTTCATGACGATTAAATGTTTTAATAGAATGATAAAAATTAGAGCATTTGTCTACTAAGCACAAAACAAAATGATTTTAACCAGTAAGTCATTTACATGGCCTAGAAATACCACTCACATTTAGTTTCTTCTCATTATAAACTACATAAATTAATTTTTAATTAAAAAGAAATGATGCATTAAAAAAATGACAATGACTTTTTAAGCATAATTTTAGCTTTCTGTTGTAGCAAACTACTAATTTTTTTGTTACTTTTCCTTGATTATCATCATTTTAAAAATATTTAAACTGGAAGTTTAAAGTCACAGATTAAGCTTAAGTTCTCACATTCACTCATTCATTTAAGAAATATTTATTTACTGAATACTTGCCATGTGTGAAATCAATGCATTTTAGGGACTTAGGAAAAAAACAAGGAATCACTCATTTGAGGTGTATACTAAGTCAACAGGTTGCTGTCTTCCAAGGTTACAACAGAGAGCAAAAGCCCTTCACATAAAATCATCAAAATTTAAAAAGGAGAAAAAGGAATTGGATATCTACTCTCAATCTGTTTTTTAAAAAAACCAAAAATCCACTATCAACCTACCTGAGGGTAAACAAAGGAAGATCAATATTTATTTTAAATGCCTTAAAAGCAAACAGACTTTAAACAACAGTACAGATTTTAAGTTTTATAGTGCTACTGTGTGATAGGAAAAAGGAAGGGTGTAGGAGACAAGGCACTTTCAAGGGCTCAATAATAAAGGCTTGCCCCTACTGATCACATACGATAAAGAGTCTGGTAAGGTAGAAATGTTGGCCTGAGGCTCTTTAAAATGTGAATTTCTCCTTAGAATCACAAATGAAAATTATTTCTTTACTTCATATTCTAAATTGCTGTGAGGACTGAACTAGGTTGATGCCACATCTATCTCACCACACTATTTCAGAAGATGAAGTCATCATTTTGTTGTTAGCATGCAATTCATCATTGTTAAAAATTTTCAACATTATAACTCATGAAATTAAACAACTTTTTAAATAGATATCACATGTAAATCTTTATCCGTATTTCTGATTTTTTTTCATCAAAATAAAGATCTTAAAACAGGAATATAGTTCAAAGGATAGTGATGTTAAGCTGAGACAACAGCTTGACTCTGGAATGATATAAACAAAATCTAAGTAAACCAGATTTTCTTCAGTGGGCAAGGCATGAAAACACAAGAAATTTTCAAAAATCAGACAATTAAATATTTAGTGAGTACGCACTCTATGCAACAGTATTTGTGCTGTGTTTTGCAAGAGTAATCCAGGGAATCTATAATCTCCTGCAGAGATACAGTTATTCAACATCCATTTATTTACTGGCTTGCCTACAAGTACCAGGCTTGGTGCAGGTGATAAACAAGAAGACAAAGAGGATGAGATGTCTGCAAAAGTTTCTTTTCCATAAACTGTTTTAGAGTTAAGGTGACATAAAATGCTCCAAGTTTCTTTTAGGACAAGATAGAGTACATATAAAATAATAAAACCCAAATGTGAAAAATCATACAAGTAAATAGGACATAATCTGAAGGCAGTATCAGACACTTTATTCTTTTCCTAAAATTACCATGAAAAATTAACAAAACAAAAATGGTAGCTTACTGAATGGAAGAAGATATTTGCAAACAATGTATCCAATAAGAGGTTAATATCCAAAATATACAAAGAACTCATAGAACTCATACAACTGTGGAACAATAATTAAAGTGTTTCTAATATAATATTAATTCTGTTAATATCATACTAGATGATATTAACACTCATTAAAAATAATGGGTCATCACATTTTGAATAACTCTATGATACTACTATATCAAAATATGTATATATGCATGTAGATAAGGTAGAGGCATTAAGGCTGACAGTTTGCTCTATTTTTCACATTTTGTATCATTTTAATTTTTTAAAAACAGAGTGATTTCTCCATGTCTTTACCTTATTACTGACTAAAAATCTAAAAATAGACCCACAAGGGAAAAAAACTATTTCACTGTCATCTTCTTTAGACATATATGATTACAATGCTATTCACCTCAGAACATTTCCATCAGACTGAATGCTATACTTATGCCTATAATTTTTAGAATATTCATTATATATACAATATAATCTAAGAATCTAAATTATAAAGACATACCTTTGCGTAAGGGTTGTGGCATCATTAAGATCTGGATAAGCAAAAGGGATGTAACATCATGATAAAGAATTGGAACCTCATGCTGTTGTTCCTCATTTCCCAGCCTAAAAGAAAAATGCATAATCACTTTAGACAGTATTGTATCTTCCTTCTAATTCATTTTATATTTCACATATATGTCTATGGAACAGAAATCAACTTTCATAAGCAACTGAGAAATCTCAGAAGAAAAAGTTAGAGCCATATTTTTGGCCTAAAAATAAAACCTTTTAGGTTCACATATTTCTTTGACTCTGCCTAATATGAAAAAATTACATAGAAAATTTATTAGGTCTTAGGATATATTAACTTGATTATGATTAACTTTCTGATCTCTTAGATTACAGAAATCAAACAAAGCATTAAACGGAGCTTAAGAGAATTAGTTTCACTACAAATGGGGTGGCACTTAGGATACTTGCTATGACGAACTTCATACTAAAGAAGAAATATTCATGTTATAAAAAAACAATTCACAAACAAGTTACATTGAAAAGGCATGGTCAATATCTCTTGTTAAAAGTTGTTTCAACTTTATGACTAATATAAAATTCAAATAAAATATTTAACAGTTTCAAAGTTTCAAAAAAAAAATAACCAAAGCAGAACTTAAAATATACTATAAAAGATAAAATAGTAAATCTAAGGAATGTATAGTACTATAAAACACATAGAATATATTATAAAGCAGCTCTTTTCACTCTAAAAGAATTTTTAAAACTCCTTTAGAAGTTTCAATTTTTGGTCATAGGTTTAATTTTTAATAACAGAAAAAAGTTAATCTTAAGCTTCCAGAATTGGTTAAATTCTGAAGCTACACTTCAGACTAGACTTGGGATAAACAAGAATTGCTCAAATCTTTTATTAGGCTTCATCACTCAACAAATATATAGTGATTACTTAACTGTATGCCAGGCACTGGACACATATGTGAGTAAACCAATCTCTGCTGCTGTGAAGCTTAAATAACTGCCAGAGGACGACAGCTCTTTGAATGTCTCTATTCTCTACAAATATCTCTTTAATATACTTGTCTTTCTCTCCAAAGGTAACCTTCCATTAATGCCATGAATCCTAGTATTTCTTGTCTCGTAAGTCTCTCTGGCATCTCTTCTTTACATGACCAAAGTTCTTAAAAAGAAAAAAATCGAGGGGACACCATTTCCTCACCTATTATTCAAATTCCCACAGAAATGGTTTTCCATTGATTACACAAGTGGTAGCTTTTGTACGTTTGTAAATTAAATTGGGAGTAAATAAATAAATTAGGTATATCGTTTAAAGAATTTTTAATGATGTGGGAATTTGGTTGGTGTTATTTTTAAAAAGCAGATTCTAAAACTGATACAATATGATTCAAACAGCTTTTTTTTCCATTTTTATGTATTTATGTATTTATTTATTACTGGAGTGTAACTGCTTTACAATGCTGTGTTAGTTTCTGCTGTACAGTGAAGTGAATCAGCTCCATGTACACCCATATCCCCTCCCTCCTGGACCTCCCTCCCACCTCTCCCCCACATCCCACCCATCTGGGCTGTCACAGAGCACCGAGCCGAGCTTCCTGTGCTTTATAGCATGTTCCACTAGCTATCTATTTTACACATGGCATTTCTGCGTGTGTATGTATATATATATACACACACACAGAGAAAAAAAGAGACTGCAAAGAAATGTCTCTCATTTTTATGAGACATTATGTTTCATTTTTATGGTTCATGAGTTCATTAAATTGTAATAAACAATATATAGCAGGTAGGTTATGAAATTTTAGTTTGTTTCATTTTCTTTCTCAACATTTTTGTACATTCTAAACATTGTACAATAACTACAATTTTATAATCAGGAAAAATTTACAAAAACAATAACCTGGAGCTTGTTGGCTACTAAGATAATAAAATCATCTGAGGACACAGGAATGGATCTTTCCTGGCACACAGTAAGCACATATTCTGAATGAATGAATGAATGAATGGATACACCCCACTGTAGAGAAGACAACCACAGTTTTGGTTTTCCTTTTCAAATTTATTTATTTATTTATTTATTTTTGGCTGTGTGTTGGATCCTCATTGCTGCACGCGGGCTTTCTCTAGTTGCGGCGAGCAGAGGCTACTTTGAAGTGTGAAGGCTTCTCACTGCATTGGCTTCTCTTGTTGCAGAGTTCGGGCTCTAGGCACATGGGCTTCAGTAGTTGTGGCTCACGGGCTCTAGTGTGCAGGCTCAGTAGTTGTGGCGCATGGGCTTAGTTGCTCCGCGGCATGTGGGATTGTCCTGGACCAGGGCTCAAACCAGTGTCCCCTGCCTTCTTAACCACTGTGTCACCAGGGAAGTCCCAACCACAGTTTTTTAATGTAGGGTTTAATATCATCATTGTGATAAGTATCTGTTAAATGCTTAATATTTTAAAATACATAATTATCTCTATCTCAAAGTCTTTAGGTAATCTTTAAAATCCAGATTATAAAAACTGTACACTACTATTAATTCCATGGATAATAAGGGGAAATGGGTGGGTTAGACTTAATAGGCCTAATTTTCCCATTTTTTTAAACCAAAGTGATTATCAACACAGTGAAACTTAAAGAAAATAAGGAAATAATTTTCATGAGGATTATAGACAAAAGTGTATATGAGAAACCTATATCATTAGACATAGAATTTTATGTTGTAAAACGATTAAGTGAGAATACAGAAAAAGATACTTCCATTTTTAAAACTCTTATACAGAAATGAAACACAGATGACATAATCAACTGTAATATTACAAGTTAGTGAACTAATGAACCATAAAAATGAGAGCAAATAAGAAGGGGAAAAAAATCAACCAGATTTTCCAGAAATTCCTCAGATCTCTCCAAATCTTTCTGATTCCGGAGCCTAAGTTTTTAGCTATTACTCTATGCTTCCTTAGGTTCTGGAATCAGAAAGATTTGGATTCAGATCAGCTCTATTCCTTCAGAGCTGTGTGCCCCTAAAGAACATATTAATTAACTTTTCTAGGCCTCATGTTCCTCATATGTAAAAATTGAGACAACAATGGTACCTAGTTTATACAGTTATGGTGATGATTAAATGAGATTATATATGCAAAGCAGAAAAATGTGTAGCATGATGTTAACACTGGATAACTGTTCACAGCATTTAGTACTATCCTACTAATCTTAGGGCTATAAAAGAACACAACCCAGCAATCAGTAATATGGAAAGCAGAGTACCTCTGCCTGGTCTTTAAAACTTTTAATTCACCAATGCTACACTTAAGAAACCTCTTGTTTGCTGAGTATCTTTAGACTCAGAGAGTTAGGCATTATAATACTTCATCTGCACACCATCCCTGTCCTTGAGTATTCAAGTCTAGCTAGGAAAGAAAATTACTAGCTACTATCAAGAAAAGTGATTTATTTTCCTTAGCCAGAACATACAAAATACTCACAGCTTACTAATTTTGTCTACAAACACAAACACACACACATACAATTTTTTTTTCTGAGAAGCAGCAGTATTTATCCATAGCCTCAAAGTATACCCCCACCAGATAATTAGTAATTACAAAGGATGAAATAATAACTTTACGGTGGAAAAACTTGGCAGATACCACATTAGCCAAATGATCAGAGTTATTAACATTAATAACAAGACAAATCAATAGCATGTGCCTCCTGATGTGACACACGAAAAAGAACACAATATTACTTCTGCGATATTTCTGCCAAAAGTTTATCACCTGAATCTAACCACAAGGAAATATTGGACAAAAATAAACTGAGGGGTTCTACAAAATAATTGGCCTGAGCTCTTAAAAAAAAAGTCAACATCATGGAATACAAAGAAAAAGTCAGGAACGATTTCACACTGAAGGAAATTAAAGAGACATGAAACTAAACACAAACACAATCTTGAATTTTCTTTGCACTGCATTTGCATTTCCCAGGATATTACTGAAATAACTGGCAAAATCCGAATAGGTTCTGCATGAGGTAGGAGTCAATATTAATTACTTCTCATATAAATATCCAACTAACCCAGCTCCATTCACTATAAAGACTGTGCTTCCCCAACTGCTCCACAGTTCTGTCTATGCTATAAATTCAATATCCACATATGTATGGATCTGGTTTGTTTTGTTTTATTTTAACAAGCAAATACAAATTTATTTCTCATCTCCCCTTGATTACACAAGTGATATCATAAAGTACAGATTTAGTGCTCCTGAATTGTTTTTCTTTTAATATTGTATCTGAATGGTGATCTTTCCATATCAGTAAGCAAAGCACTTTCTCAACTTTTCTTCCATCTCTCTCTTTCTCTCTCTCTCCTCTCTCTTCAAGTACATGTCTCAATTTACTTATGTAGGGAATGCAAAGCAGTAGGATATTTGATCACTATGTGGCAAAAAATAAGATTGAATCTCTTCCTTATACCATACATTATGAAAAATTCCAAATAGATTAGAGATCTAACTGTAAAAACTGAAGCCACAGAAATAGAAGAATCATATATCTGATAAAATGTTAATATCCAAACTACATAAAGAACTCATACAACTCAATAGCAAAAAACAATCCAATTAAAAAATGGGCAGAGAATCTGAGTAGATATTTTGCTAAAGAAATACAGATGATGACCAAGTGCATGAAAAGGTGCTCAACATCACTAATCACCAGGGAAATGCAAATCAAAACAACAATGAGATACCACCTCACACCTGTCAGAATGGCTATCATCAAAATGAAAACAAACAACAAGTGCTGGTGAGGATGGGGAGAAAAGGAAAGAAACCCTGGTGCACTGTTGGTGGGACTGTAAATTGGTGAAGGCACTATGAAAAACAATATGAAAGTTCCTCAAAAAATTAAAAAAACAGAACTACTGTATGATCTATCAATTCTACTTCTGGGTGTTTATCTGAAGGAAAGGAAAACACTAACCAGAAAGACATATGCACCCCCATGTTCACTGCAGCATTATTTACAATAGCCAAGACATGGAAACAACTTAAATGTCCATTATTGAGTGAATGGATAAAGAAATTGTGGCATATATATACCATGGGATATTATTCAGCCATAAAAAAGGAAATCCTGCCATTGGTGACAACATGGATGGACCCTGAGGGCATTATGTTAAGTGAAGTAAGTCAGACAGAGTAAAACAATCTCACTTATATGTGGAATCTTAGAAACAAACAAAGAAACTCCTCATAGATACAAAGAACAGACTGGTGATTGCATAGACAGGGGTAGGGGATGGGGATGGGTGAAGATGGTCAAAAGGTACAAACTTCCAGTTATGTAATGTACATATAGGGATGTGATGAGCAGCATGGTGACTACAATTAGTAACACTGTATTGTATATCTGAAAGTTGCTAAGAGAGTAAATCTTAAAAGTTCTCATCACAAGAAAAAATGAATGAATCAATCCTTTTATAACCAGGTAGTGGGAAAAGACCTGAGTCAAAATGGATCAAGTTCCAGAATTAAGTAAAAAAAAAAGATTAATAAATATGACTACCTTAAAAATAAAATTTTCCATGACAAAAAAAATCATACACACACAAAAAAGACATTAGACAATCTGGTGAAATATATTTGCAACTTATCACACAAAGGACTAATATCCACAATCCATAAACATATTTTTTAAGTGAAGAAGAAGAAGACCAACAACTAGATTTAGGGAGTTCACAAAAAGAAGTGCAAATGGACAGAAATGAAAGACATATATCTCTGAATTTTCTTTATTATATAGTTTTTACTTTGGAAAAAATATGTTTTACATAATTAAAATTTAAAAATCAAGGGAAAAAAGGCAATCTTTTCAGAGTTAATAACATTCCATAGTTTGTTTCATTATTATTAAACAAAAATAGAATTATAACAATGATTTTGAAATTTTTGCTTTTTTAATATATCTTTTTTTGCCTTTAAAAATTTTTTTAATTTTATATTGGAGTATAGTTGATTTACAATGTTGTGTTAGTTTCAGGTATACAGCAAAGTGATTCAGTTATACATATACATATATCTATTCTTTTTCAGATTCTTTTCCCATATAGGTTATTACAGAATAGTGAGTAGAGTTCCCTGTGCTATACAGTAGGTCCTTGTTGATTATCTATTTTATATACAGTAGTGTGTATATGTTAATCCCAAACTTCTAATTTAACCCCCCCTTTTAAATGTATCTTATCGATCTTTCCAGCATATACAAACCTACGTTCTATTCTACAGCTGGGCACTATTGCTTTAAATATTGAGGGGGGAAAAAAGAAAACAAATGAGCCTGACTATAAATCAAGCTGATAGCATAACCACACAAGAAAAAGTTACTTCAAATGACTTAGAAATTAGTATTTTGTCTGTACATCCCTAGTGGTATATATTCTAAGGACAAAAAGAAATTATAATTAGTACTAATATTGGTATTTAAAAAAAATAATTGTAGTTATACTGTAGGTTATGCAAATAGTAATGCTGTTATTAATATCACTAGTAACCAAGATTTCCAGAATAAGAGAAAAAAGATGTAAATAACAAAAAAGCTAAGAAACAAAATATAACCTTACAATCTTATGTGTGAATTGCAAACACCAGTAAGAACTCACGATCTTTCTCCTTAAAAAAATATTTCCTAATCCTGTCCACTGGAATGGCCTATAAGCAATAATAGCACAGTAGCTATGGATACCCCTTAGCACCCAGACTGTGATGTCTAAATACCACTTCCCATTAAAAGGAATTATATGGAGAAATGGCTGATTCCAGGTACAGAGTGGAAAATGTACAAAATAAACCCAGGTCAACTTACTGTGTCAGAAAGCAAGGGCATTATCAAAGACTACTTTGATCATGTTGAAGTACAATAGCTAACCTAAAGGGATTCTCACTAACCTAAAAGGAAGCAATCTGCATTGAAAAGAATGTCTGAAATGGGGCTTCCCTGGTGGCGCAGTGGTTAAGAATCCACCTGCCAATGCAGGGGACACGGGTTCGAGCCCTGGTCCAGGAAGATCCCACACTTAGTTGAGATGGAGCAACTAAGCCTGTGCGCCACAACTACTGAGCCTGCACTCTAGAGCCCATGAGCCACAACTACCGAGCCCACACGCCACAGCTACTGAAGCCTGCATGCCCTAGAGCCCATGCTTTGCAACAAGAGGAGCCACCGCAATGAGAAGCCCGCGCACTGCAACGAAGAGTAGCCCCCGCTCATCACAACTAGAGAAAGCCTGCGCACAGCAACGAAGACCCAACGCAGCCAAAAATAAAGAAAGAAAAAGAAAAAAAATTTTTTAAAAGAATGTCTGAAATGGAGTGAAATACATCAAGTATATAAAAATCCATGAGATCATAATAACCACAACTTATCAGTCACCACTGGAAGTTGCTAGGGTATCAACTCATTTCTTTGAAGATTTATAAATAGGGAAGAATTAAGCATTCATCTTGCCAAACTATGTTTCAGGATAACCAAACAGCTGATACTGGGAAAGTTTTTCTTTATAAAAACAACCTAGCTAATAAATCATAAGAAAAATTTTTTTGTGGTTTTTTTAAAATCACTATTTCTCAATACCTAATGAAATACTGGATTTAGGCAAGAATAATCACAGGTTTCAAAAATCATTAGGGGAAAAAAAAATCATTAGGTGAAAGGCTATGGGGAACTTTACAATGACGGGATCAGTCTACGGTTACCCGAACCCACTGATCAATTCTGACATAAAAAGAAAGACTACCAGCCATTATGTGCCTCTATCTGAATGTTTTGTCTGCATAAAAACCAATGAAATTCTTTAAAAGACTTTCTCACTTAGTAGGAATTCCTAGGCAATTTTTACAGAAAGTATAATGGTAAACTGTTTTCAATTTTTATTATATATTTCTGAGTTTCATAAGAAAAATTCACATATTTATAAAGAACTTCAATCCTATTTTTATACTTAACTATTTTTCAAAAACAGTTTTAATTGATTTTAACCTTTCAATAATACTTACTGTGAATTCATCTCTTCTAGTAACTGTGTGAGCTTTCTCCAAGGATTATACTCAGAATCAATGCTGTAAAGCCGCATGTGCAAGGCTAATACATGGAACAACTGATCTAAAAAAATGGAAGAAAAGGTAATTAGAAGGTTCACAAAATTTGTCCAGAACAATATTCAGGCAAAATTTCTAGCTAATTTATAAGGAAATGTTTCCTAACCTTATAATTATAATTCACCAAGTTTAAGTACCAACTACTTCATGCTCTCTTTTAAGGTAAACTCTGAAATATATATCCAAATAAATTGTACTAGAATTTGGACTGTCCTTACACTCAATCTTAATACAGGAATGGTTTGTTTTCTTCATCTCCTGTCAGAGACCTACTTTTCCTTGGCTTTATGCTTCAGGCTTGGTAACTTGTACTTCTCACTATTGTGATCTCCTAACCAAAATTCACTATTATCTTTAATACCCTACTCTGAGTAATATGGACAATAACTTCCATATAAACCACTGTTAGGTGAATATCTTTCTTTACCTAATATTTTCTCCTAAATATTCATTAGATTTAATTGTGACTTCATCATCTTTTGATTCAACATGAAGAAAAAATAATGGAAATAATATTATTTAAGAGGATTATTCTGGCTATTTTCATTTCTTCTACCTAAACCATGACAATAATCTACCAGTCTTAGCTTTCAACAAAATTCTGCTATAACATTTAGAAAGAAAATTTTGTTTAAAAATTTTAAATTATTTGGGGAAAAAATCCTAAATTTTGCTTTCATATCACATGTCCATTTTCTGGTATAAATGACAAGGATCGGACTAAATTATTCTGCCACTAATACTCAAAATATTTGAATTAAAATGAATCAAAATTCACTTTCTAGAAAGTTAGATAATAATTTTTTGACATGTGATTAAAACTAATTCTTAAAAACAGAAAGAAAAAAGCCAAATGACACAAACATATTGTTGTCACTCTCTAAATTAAAATATTCAAAACTAAACAACATTTTGTTTCTCTGAGCAACTGACTTAGAAATTAACTATACTTTAGAATAACTTGAGATCCATCACTATGAGGAGGAGGAGGAGGAGTAATATTAGTGGTGGAAGTAGTTTGGGGAAGTTATTTGTAAGACATGAGAGCTATAAGATGAACAAAATAAATGTTCCACTCTGTGGGGCAGGGTAGAGGAAATGGGACTAACACTCTGTACATACAACTGTTTCAATCTGGTGTCTCTATAACAAACAGAAGAATCTAAATACCTTATCCTGCTTCACCTTCTGTCTATAAGTCAAAGTACAGTTAAGTATAGCTAAAATTTCTTCATCCTATTAATGGTTAACACTAGCTGAGTATTTATTAGTGCCAAGCACTACTTAATAATCACTTTATACGGATTATCTCAATTTATTTTCACAAAAATTCTACCAGGTAGGTAATACTGTTAGCCCCAGTTTTGAGATAAGTTTCCCAAATTTTCAGTTTTTCTAGTAATCTGGTTCCATTGATAACACTAAGAACAAGAGACATTTTTAGCAGAGAAATAACATGATGAAAAATATATTGGTCATTTTAATTTTATTTCAATTCAATTATAAATAAGAGACTTTTTTATGAAGTATATAATTTATAACTTTTAAAAAAGTGTCTAAAACCTAAAAGTGTTAAAAAAAAATAAATCCCTCTAGCAGAAAATATTAAGATTGACTCAAGTTGCAAGTTGAGGAGTTTTGCATTCTTCTTATATAGGTTTTAAGTGAATCAAAGGGCTCTCTTTAATATCTCCTTTCAAGATGAAAGTCAATTAACTTGAAGTTTTGATTTAATCAAAAGCATAGACATTGCAATTTCACTAACCTGTTTTGCACTGAAACCATGGCCAGCATAAAAGTAATGTTATAATCTGCCTACTTTCCTAGCCTTTACCATAATTAAAGAAATACAAATGCTGAAGAAAACTTTTTTTTTATCTTCTTATATTCCCTCATTCTACACATGAGGAAATAGGCCCAGAGAAAGGAAGTACCTTGCCAGGTCACCCTAATATTTACTGGAAAAGCTAAGAACAGAATTCAAGATTTCCTACTTGTTAGTTATTAATACCACTCCAGTTCTCCTTGGGGTTTTTATGATTAAAAGAAAAGTATAAAATTCCTTCTGTAACACACACACCCGTTTCCATTCCTATGAAAAACTGAGATTGTAACCCTGCAGCATCTTCTAAAGCTATTAATACAATAAATAACAAGAGTCTTTGGTATTGGTTTTAACTAGAACTGAAGGATGATAACATATCTAATGACGTACATCTACCTTTCAAAAACAATGCTGGAAACTGCAGATAACTTCAACAGGAAACAGAATAGGCCAAATAACAATCAATACTTTTCACTATGTTTATATAATTCACTGTGTTTTTAAAATTTAGTCTGAGACCTATCAGTAAGAATGAACTCTAATAGTTATTTAGCAACAAAAATATCTTTGAGGGAATTCCCTGGCGGTCCAGTAGTTAGGACACTGCGCTCTCACTGCCAAGGGCCCAGATTTGATGCCTGGTTGGGGAACCAAGATCCTGCATGACACGTGGGATGGCCAAAAAAATTAAAAATGATAATAATAAAATAAATACCATTCTCTAATAAAGGAATCAGGGCTTTAAAAAAAATCTTCTATACTAAACACATATTGACAGTAGCAGATAAGAGGATGAAGAGAATCTTTGATCACATCAAAAAGTTAAAGACTAAAAAATAATAGAAAAATGTATTAAACACCAACTATGTTCATGACATTTTAAAAGTTGAAAAGCAATTATACCAAGAAAGCATATTATTAAAATTTTGAATAATAACAGCAAAAGGAATAGACAAGTTTTTTTGGAATGACACATTTTAAAGTTGTGAAGTTTAGACCTTCATTTATAAAAGGGTTTAGAAATGAGAAACATCATTAACTTATAGATGTGCTGTGATTTCAATAAACAGGCACCACTGCCTAGTAGGACCCAGGAAGTCCTGGATTTGAATCCAAGCTCTGTACTAGCCATGTGTCCTTGGGCAAATTACCTTAGTTTTATTATCTGCAAAACAGGGATAATATCAACTTTCTGGGCTGTTTTAAGTGATAGTAGTTATGGTAATAGCATACATCTGTAGTATGTAGACAGTGTGTTTATATACATGTACATACATGTATGGTTTCTAAGGATAAATTCCAAGTAATAAATTTAATATTTATAAATGAGATAATACAGCTAAATTAGAGATTATGACTACATTAGGTCTCCACATAAAACTACCACTCTATACATAATATTAACATATATTTTTAACCTCTTCTCTCTCCTCCCCTGAACTTTTGGTACCACTCTTCCTTGGTTCTCCCCCAGCTTCTTCTCAATTACTTGTAAGTGTTCTTCTTCCTCTACTGAACTCTAAAAGGTGTCATTCTCCATAAGAAAGGAAAAGGGATCCCTTTCAACCCCTTTCCCTCTCATTCTGCACACGCTACTTCACATAAGTTCAACTTCCACTTCTACCTGTAAGTTTACAATTCACAAATTTCTCTAGCACTTCAGATGTTTGACAGGCACCACAAAGATCAATAGATCCAAAACTAAATTGATTATATAGCCCAGCCTAGCTCCAATATTCATTTCCTCTTATAATTCCATCTGAGTGAATGACATCACTGCCCATGCAAACATCCAAGGAAGAAACTGGGAGTCATCTCCCACATTCTTGCCCTCCATAGCCAGTGGATTACCAATCCTATTGGTTCTGCCTCCTACGACCCCTCTTCTACTCTACTCCACCCCTACATCATTTCTCAATTAGGTTACTCAACAGTGTCCTCATCCAGTTTTATGTCTTTTGTTTCACCCCCTTCCAATTCCTGTAAACAATAAATCTATTTATATTATCTCATAAATGGTTGGTGAACCACTGAAAGAACAGGCATAGAAAGCGCTTCATGAGATAACCCCTATCTTCTTTTTCTGGTTTATTATTTAACCTCCTTTCCTCCCTTTACTTTAGCAACTATTCCCTAATGTGTCATATGGTCTCACTTTGTCTTTGCAAGATGTTCTCTCAGCCTAGAACAGCATCTTCTTGTTCTCCAAGCAAACCTGATTCATCTTTCAAGAGCCAGTTCAAGTGCTCCTCTGTAAATTTTTCTCTAATACCACACCTGAGACAGATGTGATCATCCCTTGCTTTAGGCATTCTCTACACTTGAGTTACCTTTATTTTAGCACTTCTCATACAGCCCTGTAATTATTTTTCACATTTTCCTCTCCTATGAGACGGTGAAATCTCTCTGAAAAAGACAACTGTTTCTTTTCCTCTTTGTAATTCCCAGGCTAGCACAGTGCTTGACATTTAATAGGATTTTTTTAAGCATGCTGAATATTGTATGAATATGTCAACAATCCTATTTTTTAAAATCATATAATATAAGCCTAAAATTCATGATGGATTTATACTCTTCCTTTTCTGCTGTAATGACATACTGGCTTAGTAACCAAGAAAGAGGCCACTTAACTAGCCCTAATTTCACTGCCCCAAAGAAAGTGACCTCTCAACTCTAACTACTAAAGTAGTGCTTGACTTACTTGCTCCCACTATCTTCTTCCCCATGTTGGTTGCCGTGACAACTCACCTGGGACAATGAGCTCTATTTTCTGCAATGCCTAATCAAATTCTTTACAGCCGGGACAAGTCTAAGGTATTATAATGTACTTAATCACAAGAGAAACATATCATTACTAAAACAGAAAACACCATTGAAAGACTGATTTGTCGTTGAAAAAAACCAAAGATTTAAATATAAGAACTCTTAGCTGGAACAAAAAGGTAAGATTTAGCAATCTCTTCTATCTGTATCAATATTAAAGTAAGACTATTATACCAAAAAAATCTATAAAATAAAAACATAACTCCAATTTTATTGTAAAATTAAGAGTTTTACACATATGGCTATGAATACCATATACACACATGAAATACCGTTATGCCAATTTTTATGACTTGGGGAGTATCCACTTAAGGAGATGGAACACAAAGTTGTTACATATGCTTTTGTTATATGTTATATGTTTTTCATAACATATTTTTCAAAAATGCTTTCGAAACAGATGTTTACTGAGCTCAGTACCAGGTTGGAAATTCTGTGTCTCCATCAGTCATTTCTAAACATATAAGAGTTCTAAACAGGCAGATTATTTCTTAGTATAACACTCATACTGGTCATTAAGACAGAAATACATATTAAAGGAAAGACTTATCCTAAAGACTTTTATAAACTGGTTCTGTCTAAAATTGTACCACTGTTAAAATTTACCTAAGGCAAACTTAACTGGGTCTGCATTTCCAGATCATTCAAACTCTTAGTTCTATCAGTGCAGTTATCACTGATTGAATACTTGTCAATGAAAAAAATTTCAACCTGCCAAATGACTCTCTAAATTACCATGAAAACAAATTTCAATTTCTCTATAACTTATTAATAATCAAAGTAAGGAAATGGTTCTGACCCATTTATCCTAGGGTGAATATAATTGGTGTGGATATACACTCTCACAGCAGAGTCAGCTTCCCCGGTTCCTCTACACAGTCCTGAGAAATTACCTGTGGAAAGATGGAGAGAACTCCCAAGTGAGAACCTGAAAACTTTTTTCAGCTCCTGCTGAAAAAAGGAGCTGCCCTGCCCTAAGCCAAGCAAGATCTCAGGACCCCTACGCCCTGACAGTGGAAATTATTATCTGTGGAACTTACTTCCTGGAATAACCACACCATTAACACAGGAAGGCCTAGCTACCTGGGCCACAAAGCACAGGACCTGCAGAAAAACTTTAAAGAATAGCTGAAGCCACTCTTCTTAGCTCAAAATCTTAAACCACACCTCTAACCCAGGCCACCCCAAATTAACAATGTATTTTGTTCCCAATAAGTAAGTTATATCAGTCTTTGGGAATAAATCCCATTCTGTCCTTCTAACCCCATCTTTTAACAGGTCAAACTTCAGGTTTGTTAAGTGCTTTAAAAAAAAAAAAAAAAAGACTAGGCTGAAAATTAACTTTTATCTTGCTTCTGGTCTCCTTACCCACCCCCAATTTGATGATGATAGTATTGAAGTAGTAGAAACAGTAATGTTGAGATTTACAGTCTATGAAGACTTGAACACACATTGTAAAACTGAGTTCTTACAAGAATCCTCTGGTTGGATACTATGAAAAACAGAATCCATGAGATTAAATAAGCTTGCCATTAAACTATCTGCCCACTCATGAAGAGTGGAGTCTGAAGGCAATTTCTACATTTTTATATTAATTTATGTACTTTGACCACTATAATAATTTGGTGGCCAAATTTTCTTCTTGTTATGGAGTAACAAAAAGAATAGAACAAAAGTTGTGATCCGACCTATTTGTAGAATTCAGTTTTTTAAATCTGAAAAGGACCTTACTAAGCCATGGATATCAGAATTTTACCACTGTTAAAGAATAAGATTAGACTACTTAATAGCAATTTTGTGATATTAAACAATATCTTTATGAAGCCTTACTGCAGGGTGAAATTAACATCAAAATAATTGTCTCTAACTCTGAATTCTCCAAAAATCCATTCTTTGAGCAACTAAAACGACTTTGAGCTGCATGCTGCATGCACACATCTAAGCTGGATTGCTTTCTATGAATAACAAACACAGGGGGCAGTTTTCCACTGTGTGCATCATTTCTTGAAAAGATCATATATTATGTCAAAATTAAATTAAAGCACCTTAAATGAAAATGTCAAAGCAAGGGTTTGCCTCAACCTTTCTCGACTAAAGTCCAATTTTTATCTCTATAAAATCATGAAATCCATTTGTGATATGAACTTTGGCTCCTTAGTTAAACTACAGTAATAAGCAGAAAGCTCAAAGATATAGAAAGAGGTTGATCTAACTAAAGATAATTTTAAAAAAATTATCCTCCAATATTAATAATTTATCAGTGACACCTCTTCCTCCCACCCCCACCCCAGCCACTGGTTTCAACAATTTCTGCTTGAGAAATACACTAAGAATATCATGGCAAAAAGTGTTGAAAGCCTGTGAACTTCACTGGAATCTATGGCATTCCATGTCTATTTTCAAATCACTTGAATGAAGAAATTGAGTAACTTTAATAAAATATTCTTAATAAAAAGTTATGCCTTCAATTTTTGCATCTGCTTTGTCCTACATCTGTTGCTAACCAAGTTGGTGGTACTTATCAGTATATATGCCAATTTGTAACAAAAACTCCAAATTCACTCATCTTTCAAAACCTTGTTCAAATGCCACGTCCTCCAAAAGCTTCACTGATTTTACAAGCTAGATATGATCCCAAACCTCCAAATTTTCTAGAACTCTATCCATACCCCACTTTAGAACTTAACACTTTCTATCTTACAATAAATTATCTAGAATCAGTCTTATCTGCTGAATACAAGGTCCTTAGTGCCTGACCTTCCAGTGAATAAAGAGGAGGTCCACAGCTCGGACCTTGGAATAAGGAGCAGAGCTGCATGTGGAAGCTCATGAGATGGCTCCCACCGGGGGCAAGGGGGAACCAGCCAGCAAACTGGTGAAAAATAAAGGAGAACCAACTGGTGTCCAAGGAAGAAGGAAGGAGGACTTGAGAAGATGTCTGAAGGAGTGGCCCAAAACAAAAACAGAATTCACAGTGAAAGGCTGGCAAAAGAAAATAGGCAAGATAACAGGAAGGATAGCATGGGAGATGCTGGAAATATCCCAAGGCAACAGTGTGCAGTAGGATATCTGTGACTAAGCCCAGGGGTGAAAGTTTTTAAAGGTTCTGCATCTTTTGGGACACTTAAGGGCAAGAGATATGTCTTACATAACTAAATTTAATGTCAGAGAACTGGGTTCAATTGCAAGCTTTGACATTTTCCAACTATATGACTTGGCAATGCAATCACTCTGAACTCCAGCTTCCTTTTCTATGAAAAAGAGATAACACCTATTTAACATGGTCATTCTAAAGACTAAATAATTTATGTGAAAGTACTTTATAAACTTTAAAACTAAAAACGTAAGGTATTATTAAAATACCATAGTATGCTGCTATGTGAATTAATTCTGCTTTTTTTTTTTTGCCGTACGCGGTTCTCACTGTTGTGGCCTCTCCCGTTGTGGAGCACACAGGCTCTGGACGCACAGGCTCAGCGGCCATGGCTCACGGGCCCAGCCGTTCCGCGGCATGTGGGATCTTCCCGGACCGGGGCATGAACCCGTGTCCCCTGCATCGGCAGGCGGACTCTCAACCACTGCGCCACCAGGGAAGCCCGATTTTGCTCATTTTTTACTGTGGAAAATTTCCCAGACATATATTTATGAATGAACTTTTACTCTGATTGGATACTGGTCATTTTATCTCAATACTTCAAAAATGTGTTTGAATATGGAAGTGCTGAATGGCGTTATTCCACGACAATTTGATTTCTCAGTATAAATTTGGCCAGTAATATTTTCTGCTTTTATTGTTGTAAATAGGTCAATCTTGTGCCCTGCCCCGCCCCCACAGTGTGTGTGTGTGTGTGTGTGTGTGTGTGTGTGTGTGCATCCATAATTATCTATCGGGCATTACACAAGCCATTCAAGACAAAATTTATTAAATTTTTTTTTTTTTTTTTTTTTTTTTTTTGCGGTACGCGGGCCTCTCACTGTTGTGGCCTCTCCCGTTGCGGAGCACAGGCTCCGGACGCGCAGGCTCAGCGGCCATGGCTCACGGGCCCAGCCGCTCCGCGGCATATGGGACCCTCCCGGACCGGGGCACGAACCCGTATCCCCTGGCATCGGCAGGCGGACTCTCAACCACTGCGCCACCAGGGAGGCCCGAAAATTTATTAAATTTTTTCTCGACTAAACTAAACTTCAATTTCATCAGGAATTTGTGATGGACCATTACTCCAAAAGTGTAACTTCCGTTATCATTTCCTTAATTAGTGGAGCATTTTCTCATTCTCTTTCACCAAAATATTATGAAAAAGAGAAAAGACATTTTAAAAATGATATATTTAAGAGGCCGTAGAAAGTAATGAATGGGAAAAGGAAAATACTGATTTATGAATAGAGTCTAGAGAAAAAGAAATTTTTGTTTACTAATACCATTAGAGTTCTACTGGTAAATGAAAAAAATGAGATATTTGATCTAAGATCCTATGAAACACCTTCAATATGCTCTTGCATTAAACTTAAATTAGGTTTGAGTTAGGCTTCAGTAATTAAATACATTAACTTTATACACTTGCAAAATAGTGGGATTTTATAGAACATATAACATTCTGCATACATGATTTATGGAGCTCTTTTATAAATAATTAGGATAAATAATGCATAAGTAACTGAACAATACATCATATGAAAACTAAAATCAAAAAAATCATGTACAACCTAAATATATAAAATTTTTTATTTGTCAATCATACCTCAATGAAGCTGGAGGGAAAAAGAACTAATATAACTGATAAGGAAAAAAAGAAAACTAAAAACAGTATTAACTTATATTTAGGATAAGCTTCATCACAACCTCTTCTATACTGGCACATTGAAATCTCTTATTCACTAAAGGGGAAAATAAAAAGAAACAAAAGTCTGGAAGTAACTATCAATTTAATAATTTAAATTAAAATTGAGGGTGATAACTGAAGTGGCTGCTGCTAGACTTTTACTACTATTTTTAGCATTCTGGTTAAGTTCATCATTTATAAGCCTCTGTATAAATTTAAGTACCTCAGAGGGGGGAAAAAGTAGCTTTCTAGCATAAAACTAAAATTCCTTTACTAAACACTTTCTAACATAACAGTTTCTGGAATATTATCAGCCGATGCCAAACAACAAATTAACAAGAAAGAATAATTTATGGAAGTGAAATTATAGTTTCTGCCAATTCAAACAGACTAGAAGCTAAAACTCCTATTTATCAACAACTTTTATAAAACATACTATATCACTGGGTACAAGTAGGGTTTAAGTACGTACATCAAGGGGTCAAGTAAATACTGAATACTCAGTAAAAAAATAAATTCCAAAACCTTAAATTTCCAAGAACAAAGTGATAACACAAAATAAAATATCAAAATCTAGTACAACTAGTAAGAATTTTAAAAGTAACTTAGTTAAATTTCACATAAGTTCGTATCTTTTTTTTTTTTTTGCGGTACGCGGGCCTCTCACCGCTGTGGCCTCTCCCGCTGCGGAGCACAGGCTCCGGACACGCAGGCCCAGCGGCCACGGCCCAAGGGCCCAGCCACTCCGCGGCATGCGGGATCCCCCCAGACCGGGGCATGAACCCGCGTCCCCCGCATCGGCTTGCGGACCCCCAACCACTGCACCATCAGGGAAGCCCAAGTTCATATCTTTATGTTAGAAATTTCAAGGTGTTTTTGATCAGTCTTTTGCTCTGAAGTCATTCCAAAATTACATATATATCTTCTTAAAATAATAACACGTATTTTTGAAAAACTAATATATATTGATAATTTTAAATAATTACTAATATTTTTAGCATTTAAGAAAATATATTCATTTTTCAAAATACATCATGTTTTAAACAATTTTTATTTCCCATATCAATCACATTAGGAAATATTTTAACTCCATTGATTTGGGACCAATAATTAACTGTACATGACATTAAATAATATTACCCCTAGTATTCACATTAATTCTCTAAACAATGACTACACAGTGATAGCATCAAAACCATGCTCATGAAAAATCTACTTTAAGTTCCAAATGATACTTCTCAGAAATATACCCTTACAAAAAGTACTGAAGAATCATGCTCAGTTTACAATATAAAGCATATTCGTAAATAAAAGTAAACATATACAATTTTTATACATTTTAATACATTTGTGCACATCAAAATACAGTACGAATGCCTTCACTGATTAACAGCAGCTATTTATATAGAAATCTGTAGGTGACACGAATTGTCTTTATAAAAATTTTCTTAAGTCCAGACAACATAAAAATTCTTTAAAAGAATTTAAGTTTGAGGAAAATTTTTTATCGTTGAGAATAATACACTGTTTTAATTTTGAACCAACATAATTCTGATTAATTACTATGACATTTATTTACTGACTAATCATAGTATAGAAAGAGCTAAATGTTCATGATTCTTCTAAGATTAACCATTTAAAGCATATAATCACTAATAAAATTGATTATACAAAACATAAAAAGAATTTGAAAATACATCAAAAGACCACTTTGCCTATATATGCTTTCAAAATGAAATAATCAGAAATTTTTTAAAATTTAGCACTGCTTAAGACTTACTTAAACAAGACCTTTTACCAGCTGTGCTTGCACCACCTGAACATAAATTCCCTCCTCGATGAATTAATTCAAGTTCCAAATTGGTTCTGTAAGCAAAGCATTAAAAAATATCTTAGTCAATAGACTGAAGTAATACTTTTTGTTTTATTGATATGCCTGAATAAAACTAAAGTTCTTCAACTTTATTATTTGAAAAATTATAGTTTATGCAATATCAATAATAATCATATTTTATCTGATTTTAGAAAGTTAAAAGGGGAACAGTTTATCTACCCTTACTTATATGTTCATATTTATACCTGCAAAACTGCACACATCACAGTGTAATTGTTGCAAAATCCCAGATGTTGGCAAATACTAAAAACTAGGCCTTAAGGAAAAAAACTGCAACACATTTCAAAAACCCACATATGAATCTGATGAAAGAATCTGTACTCTGGCAGCCACTGATTAGGTGGTTACTGGCATATAACACACAAGGGCATACCAATTTTTCTATCAGAGAAATGGTTATCACTCACTGGAGCTTAGATGGCATCTAGAAACCAATATTAAGAAACAAAATCACTAACATCAAAGTGGCTATAAACAACACATATAATTAAACAGCAGTCTCCTTTATAGACTTCTAAAATTACAGTTTTAATAAAATACATTGTATAACTATTAACACTGCTAAACAACAATATTGTTCATATAGATTTGAAATTATATTTAGCGATTATTAGTTTACAGAATAGCAATAATTAGTAAACTGACATTTCAAAGATCAAATTGATGCAGAATCTAAAGATTTACTCAAAAGCAGTAACAGCAAAATAGCCAATAAATTTTGACAAAATAATAAATGAAAATTCTGAGTGACTGTGTGTATTTTTATTTCAACAGTATTAATAAACTTAAACACACCTTTATTTGCCACAACTAAAACTGAATAAACTAGTTTATATCCAAGATATGTATATATGGCACTAATAGTGAGATATCCCCCATCTTAAAAATAAATAAATAAAAGGCAACATTTCAAGTTTACTCTTTGCAAGTGAATTCAGGAAAGAACAGAACCCTATTTTATTTAAAACAAAACATTTTGAGTTGGTTTTGCTTGTATTTTGAACACAGAATGTTTTGAAATGTTATTTTCATATATTTACTTATAAATGCAAACTGTTAAAAATACTAATATTTCTAAATCTGTATATTTGCCACCCATTTCTAAAGGAATGCTTTAATCCTCTCTACTCAGGAGGGAGAAAAAGCAATTTAACATTGATAATGTTCCTGCTCAGAGCTCCATCTGGTTGCTGCTGATAAGGGCATCTGTGTGACAAGGGAATTTTCCACCCTTCAGGTGATTTGCATTGCTCACTGAACTTCTAAAAACCTACCAGCAAGGAAGCAGGGACAAGGATTTCATATTAGTGGACAGAAAGCGAGCGGAGACCAGCATGTGTTCCTTCATCAAGGGAATATAAATGAGATCAATACATTTTGTTTTCACAAATCTTCTGTTGCCTAATCTGTAGAAAAAAATTAATGGCTATATTCTCTTATAAAAACTAAGATTTCCTAGATAGTACTTTTAAAAGAGCTAACCAGAAATGCGATTAATTCTTACAAATGAACGTCAGAACCAGAATGTCAACTTTTATTTCAGCATAATTTGCAAAAATTCATTAAAATATAAATACAATAACAAGTCTATTTATTTAATCATCAAATAAGATACTTTAAAGGATGATAAACATGTTACCAGAAATTTGATTTTAACGAATACTTGAAGGAAAACTACCAAATGTAATTATTTACTTCAGATTATGGTTGGAAGATCTCCTGTACAACATTCCTTCTGAGTTAAAAAAACAAAACTACCTATCCAAAGGGTTCGTATAATATGTAGGATTTAAAAAATCAATATGTCAGAAGCCCTAGCCATCAGCTTCTCCTTATTTAATTTATAACAAAATTGGCCCTTTAAGTCTTGCTAGAGAAAAGAACACACAAATGTGTCACATGCCCCATGTCTGCTTTTCCCTCCCTCACTGTTGAAAATCGTAACGCAATATTCTGTTTCTGCCCTCCTGAATGGATGATATAAAAATTAAGATGTATTGGGAGCAGAAGTTTTCCAAGCCTTTTTGTTCTTGGAGAAAAGTAGACTCAACTTTCTATATTTTCTAACACAAACACATTCAAATTAGTTTGGATGGGGAATAAAAAAGAAGAGAAAATCTCTACATTTGAAAGAAAGATTGCTTAAAGCCTATCATGGTGGCCACCTAGATACACCCATATAAAAACTCCTCCAACTATGCTCCAGTTTCTTTTTGCTTGACCAAGTATGCCTTCTACACCTCGTTTGGCACTAACTCATATTTTTAGAGCTATAATTTGAAAAACAAACGTGTGTATAAACACACACACACACAGAGACTCAAACACATACTCGTATAGTGTGGGTTCAAGGCCTGAGCCTACCCCTACTAGATGACCAATTAATTCAATTTCTCAGAGAAGAAAAGATCTTCATCCATACCATGGCCTGGCCTATATTATCGAACACTCGGCTCAAGCTCTAACTCCTCCAAGAGTTAGGGAGAACTAACTCCCTTTTCTTGGAACAGGAAAGAAGCGCTTCTACACACTTTATATTTCAATTTGCTCATCTTCCCTTTTGAAGTTCTACAGCACTTTCTCAATATGATATATCTATTTAAAATATACGTATTTTTAAAATATTTATATTTTAAAATATTTTATACATTTAAAAAATTATATTGTTTTATACAGATTGATGTATATTAGTTTTGTCTCTCCAACTAAACTGTAAATTCCTAGAGACCAGGGACCATTTCAGATGCAGCTTCTATATTCCTGATGGTACCTAGCAAAGTGTTCAAACAATTCCCAGGACCTGAACACCTCTTTGTTTTGATATGTAGCCAGTGATAAGATTCTCTAATCCCTGCAGTTTATTATCATTATCTTGTTGACCCTTCCTTTAGTTTTAAAAATGATTCATTATTTGGTGTTTTAGCAAGCATTCTTCTTATTTCAAACATAATTAGTTTATAAAGTTTAAACTTATAATGCAACTAATGTATAAAGCAAGTTGCATTCACTCTACTGAACAGTTTACCCACTTATGACTTAAAGATGTCTCTCCATCTACATCTCAGTTACTCACATTTCACCTTCTTTCCATTTCCATGTTTCTCACATATACAGGCTAAGTGCTACTTACTAATAACTCTAGGCTATATATAACTTGGGTCCAAAATCTTTGGAGAAATCAATTACTCAAATTAGTGTGATTCATTGTTTCAATAATGAAATAATGAATTGGCATTGAAGTGAAAAAAGCTTTCTTCTCCAAAATTAATTTTCCATAATCCATTTGAATGACTGATATTTGCAATAGAATGTTTTTTGGAAATACATTAAAACTTGAATATAGTAATTTTGATTAATTTTAATGCAACAAAAAGAGATCATTCCAACAATTTCTTCTTTGCTGCCCTCAGAAAATCCTCCAAGGCTTCACCTTGCAAATAAAATTAAAAACAAAGAGATACATATTGTCCTACCAAAAAATAAAAAATAGCTCAAAAAAAATTATTAAAGGACACAGCTTTACACGCTAGTTACCCACTAGAAATATTTTGTTTCTAAACATCAAAAAATTTAAGCTCCCCAAAGAGCAAACAAAATTACTTATTCAGCTGGGAGAAATTCAGTACTGGGAAACCAGGGTTGTAGCCCATTCAAATTACTAATGTCAAATACAAATACATTTGCACGTTCTAAGGAACTATACATTTAAGAATCACAACATTTAATTCAGAAGTTAAATAAATGAAATTAATTTTATTTCTAAATATTTTACTAACTTAACCATTTTAAATACTGCTAAATATTTCAATGACTACCTTTTAGGCATAAAAATGATCATAATCTGTAATCATAAGTATTTAATGAAATAAGGTTATATGCCAGGCAGAAGATTACTGTAAAGACCTGGTTTCCTACCTTGAAAAAGTTACATCTTATTCAAATAGAATACACATGCTTTTCCCCTTTAACTCATGTTTTTGTTAATTTTTGAGTCAATTTGTTTTTTGTGTTTCTTTTTAATGATTAAGTAAAACTTAGAGAAGGCATGCAATTTCACTGTGAGAACACTGCAATGGCCTGGGTAATTTTAACCAAGGATAAGGTTTTTAAAGGTTATATACTTTCACTTTTGGAATCATTATATTGTTGCTTTAGAGTTTACCACTAAGGATCAGAGAAAGATGGGAGGATGGGAGAGCATATTTTCTCCACTTCTCTATATACACCCTTAGTAAATAACATTTGACATCTGTCCCTGCTTCTATATAAAAGAGAAAAGCAAAAATATGTTGATTCAAAAAGTCTCCCATTATCACAGCAAGCTTTCTATAAATATTTCTATTAAAAATTATATATATATATTCTAAAATTATTTATATATTTAAACAAAGAAATAGGAATCCAAAACTTCTACCAAACTAAATTAAAATCAAATTATTTGATTTATCATACTACAGCAAAATTCCATGCACAGATCATTCCCATTCAACCAGGATTTTCTTATAAGGTCAATCCTAATAAAATCAAAGGCATAAATGCACAAGTGGCATAAATATGAGTGTGTATATATACATGCATTGAGTTGATCTACATCCATGTCACTTTTCTACATTATTACCATAATATTGTACAGAACTTTATGAAACCTTGAAACCTGGCAAAATTAAATTATATTCAATTTAGTTTTCACATAAAGTATATTTTATTGCAAGTATGTAATTGGTAACTCTTCAGAGACAAAATGTCAAATTAACTGTTATATCTTCCCCCAAAGCATTCTAGATAAATAACAATAGCCTAGGAATACACAGACTAGATAGTTACTTCCCAATCCATTAGATCCTTTTACATCAATCCATGTCCAGCACTTGCATTCTTAGACCAAAAACTAATGTTTCCTTATCCTGAGGTCTAACTTGCTTGCTGCAATTTTCTTAAGTCTGGTTCCATTTTTCCTGGGTTCAAAAGAGTACATAGTTCATTCACTCTTTTGTTACCCTCTGTTCCAGGAATGGGACAGAGAGAATGGTCATGATGAACTTCATGTATATATGACTTATAAAAGCTGAACTAAGGAGAGGAAAAAGGAGAACAGTAATTGAAAGAATACTATACCTCAGCTCAAGAAATCTGAGTTCTAGTCCTACTCTACCACTAATATGTTGCATGACTTCAAGTCACGTTATTTCTCTAAATCTTACCTATTACAATACTACTTGAACAAAATACAAAGTATGCTTCTAGAGATATCCAGGGGTCTACAATATCAGATCTGGCAGAATGTGTTTACAATTGTGCCTGCTTCTCTCCTATCTTTTTTTTTTTTTACAGTTCTCCATTTTCATTCAATTAAGTTTTCTAAAATTCCTATTTGGAATTATTTCTTAGGTATTGAACACCTACTCAGTAGATTAGACTATTTCTACCTAATGTGAAAGATGAGAAGCATTTACCTCTGTTTTCTTGAGACTGGTAGCTACTCACAGAAGTTTAGAACATGCCTGATCTCGTTTCCTCTCCTTTATCTGATTTTCTAAACCACCTATAGTCTTCTAGGACTTTACGAGATCTTGCATGAGCTTAAAACAAACAAAGTAAGTTCTTCTTACTGTTCTTATTTTTTTTTATAAATTAGAAGTATTTAACATATTACAATGTTTTAGTTCTTAGTATTATTACTTTTTTGACAGAGCTTAAACAGTGATTTCTTAACAACACCCTTCATATATAATACTCACATGCTTTGACGTAGACATCTGTCCCAAATGTTAATAATATACTTTTCCTCATATATCCTATAATGCTTATTAATACCTAAACCAATATTCCATTAAAATAAAAACTCCTCAGAAAAATGAAGGAAAACTCTACTTTTACAGACCTTCTAGGAAGTTCTAAAACTAGCCATAATTTCAACCAACATTAAAAATATGCAACCTTTTTTCAAATAAATATGAATGAGAAATAAAATAAACTATTAACATTAAGTAAATATAAAAGTATATACTATGTATACCTACCTAGCAACAGAATACATAAAGAGAAAATCATTATCTGGTGAGCCTGGAGTCTTGCTATAGTCTCTATATTTCTTCTGAGTGGTATTTTTGATATCTTTCATTACAGATTCCATTTCTTTACTTAAGTTGGTTTCTGACTGTAAAAAACACAAACATACATATAAAGTTTATGTATATTCATTTTCCCTAATAAGAGTCTAACACTACATTGTTTATCATATGAGCACACTAGGAAGTTAAGGTTTAAAAGTCAAAACAGATGTACATTAGCTATGCACTATAAATATATTGAGTGCACAAAGATAAAACAGATCAAGAGGCATTTTCTCTTATTTTAGGGACCTTTTATTCTAATTTTATATTGTGATCCAACAATGAATTAACCACACAAACTATATTCTAAACAAATTAGTATATGTCATTAAAATATCTTAGAATAGCTTCCATGCTTATAAAAAATCTTTCATTTAAGTTCATTTTTTCAAGATTAATATTGATGTCCCTTACTTTAAGCATATTTTAATCACATAAAAATCTGGATTTAGAAAAGAAAAAAAAACACATAGACTCAAAAATTAGTCTTCAATTCAGAAAAGGAGATGAATCTTTCTGATTAGCTTTAAACTATGAATTTCTGTTGAAAAAGTCAGATATTCATAGTTTTCATAAATTTACTGCATATACTGGGCATTGCTGTCACCCCTCTCAGGGACCATAACATAAATCTATAATGAAGGTGAAATATTTAAGAATTTAAATCAAATAAATCCTACTGGATTGGATAAAAGATGGGTTCACTTAGACCAAATCTCACAGTAAAATAGACTGACTTATGGTTCGATCATATATACAATATTTTATCTCTCTAATACACACACACATACACACAAATGTATGTGTAAATCTATAATTACACGCACAGAAAGTTTTCATGTGTGTGTATAAATACGTCATCTTAATTTTAATATACCTAATGGCATATTTTTAAATGATTAGATTGTGCTTTACATTGCAAGATACATCTATATAATGCTGGACTTTGTTTTTAAATATTTCAACATAACCATATCTAAGCTTATAGGATATTTCATCATCTGAAAGATGTATATTAAAACTATAACAATTTAGACTAAGGAAAAGCATAGCTTTTAGTGATAATTTGTTGTTACTCTCATTTTTGTTTTTAATAACCACCAACAGAAGAGTAAAACCTCTAAAAGCAATTTCTACTAAATATATAAGGTCCAGAGTAATTTAGAAATAGAACAAAAATTAAAGCTGAAAAGCAGAGCTGAGTTAACCAGGATATTCCTGCCTTACACTGATGCTTACTGGGAAAGCTCCCGGACGTCCCTGCAGCTCCTCCACTTCCTTTATGAGATCTTGTATGCTTTTGTTACTAGGACGTTGCCAAAGGTTGTTTTCCACATTGCTTCCAGGATAACAAGGAAGAACACTGTTAGCAAACTGCCTACAGAGAGGACATGTGAATTCTCCTTTGTCCACTGAGAAGCCCTGAAGAACCTGGTCATTCTAAAAGATGAAACGAACATACAGCTATATGATACACACGTTTACAGAAAACAAAATTAACACCACTACATTTTATAGTAAATAAATGAACCATACAAAGAAGGACCTCTAATACATGTCATAAAAGCATAAAATCATTTAACTGTTGAAGATTATCAAATCACTTCTTACATCATGGCAATCATGCAACTCTTGCCATCACCAATGAACTGCTTAAGTATCCTACTCTTCTCTCAGTATGAAACATTCAAATAATGATGCAATCTGAAACATTCAAATAATGATGCAATCAATCTGAAATGTGGATTTAAGATACAGAATAACTCAAAAAGCAGGCCACATTAAAGTGAATCACCTTCCTCTTACCCCATGCCCCTGTTTTCTTCACCTGTAAGTGACTACTGGAAAGATTCTCCCAGTGCTCATGTTATTTGATGTAGGATAGACAGCTTTTGAGAGTATTTAAGCCTAAAAAAATGTAATGTGTCTTCCAAGGTGTCTAATGGCCAAACACAACTGATTGGACTTGATGCAGTGGGTTTGTTTAGGTTTAATGGATAGGGGCAAGATTTAGTTAGAATACTCAGAACATAAGGGTGATAAGGAGGGGAATTAATTTAACATCCTCTCCTTCAGATGTTCCTGATAGGAGAAGGAAGAAATATGAGAATTTTTGAAACAGAGACACATAAAGCACATATGCTTAGGAGGAAACTCTTGCTCATGAGAGACTGCAATTCATGCTAACTAACCAGGATTTAAGGCAGGAATCCAGGCTGCTATATTTGTTCCTTTCTTTTGCCTGACACCACCCACATCTATTTTGCTCTTTCAGGCTACTGCTATTGTGTAGTCCTAACCAGTATCTTACTCTTTTTTCCAGCGGTCTCTCTTATTCTGCCACTAACCTAATGCTTTATCTCAAAATATGTTTTTAATGTACTAATATATGTATGAATGCTACAATATGACCATTATTACTAATAAGACAAAAATAATGAGAAAAAAGGATACAAAGAAGAAAAAATGAATTTATTTGCCCATGGTTACAAAGGTAGTTAATGACAATGTCAGAATGAACTTAGGTTTCCCAACTCTTTAATTTAATGTTCATTTCACTGTATCTTGGATTTCAAGTACTTTGGCCAAAAGAACTGAATTCTATTTTTTTCTTTACTCTGTGACACTTATTATTTCAATGCCGTAAAAATCTAACACCATGTCTTCTTAAATCCAGTTCTATAAACAAATGCTAAGCTCCTATCATGTGTCAAATGCTGCACCATGTGACAGCAAAAAGAGTTAAGAGACATCTTCATTTAAGGTACTGACAATTTAAAAGCAAATAGAAACAAATTATAACAACAGTGTGATAAATGCAACAGAGAAGGCTTCCCAAAGAAGACTTGTGAAGTAAGTTTTAAAGATATACAAAGGAGTGTACTAAAAGGTTGGGGCAAGGGTCCTGGTCGTTGAAGGACATTCTATGATAAGCTTCCCTGTAGCCATAATTTTAAAGAATGCTAGGTCCTCATCCTAGCCTTGATTGAAACTAGGTTCTTTCCTGAAGCATCACCAGAAGCCCTCTCAACTAGGCACTGCTCATTTTCCCACATCTCTCAAACCTCAGTATCCTTCTCATCTCCAGTGCTGGCTCAAGATCATTACTCTTGCATTCCCAGTGTGGCTCAGGCCATTTAGTGAGATCACCCCTTTTCCTTCCTTTTTACTGTCATCCATTGCCTTTAATATCTGAAGACTTTGGTACCTAAATCAGTTTTCCTCATCACTCCAAGTCCTGCCATCCTCATACACAATTTCAATGTACGTAGACAACCAATCTTATACCTTAGTCCCTTAGCTCCTTGACCTCATTAACTCCAATGGCTTTGACCTCCACTCTACCCTAGCACCTGTTACCATGACCACACCCTTATCTTGTAATGACCAAAAATTGTCCATATCTGAAAATATTAAATTCAAACATCTTATATTCTGTCAACTCCTACCTCTTTTAGTCCCTCCCTTTTTCCTCAGTTTATACGGTCTTTCCTATCCTACCATACACCATGATGTATCATTTAAAAAACTCTCAAGTCAACACTTCTCGTTCTCCCTCCATATGTCCTTCTATGATACACACCTAAACAAAATCTTCATACAAAATTAATCCAGTGTATGACTTCCAATTCTGCATTCAAACTGAGTGCTGTTAGAGAAAACTGAAGTAGCTTCTTTTTTTTTTTTTTTTTTTTTTTTTTTTTTTGCGGTACGCGGGCCTCTCACTGCTGTGGCCTCTCCCGTTGCGGAGCACAGGCTCCGGACGCGCAGGCTCAGCGGCCATGGCTCACGGGCCCAGCCGCTCCGCGGCATATGGGATCCTCCCAGACCGGGGCACGAACCCGTATCCCCTGCATCGGCAGGCGGACTCTCAACCACTGCGCCACCAGGGAGGCCCTGAAGTAGCTTCTTGCTACAAACTGCTTCCCACCTCAACTTAGCCCTGAATACTTCCTGGCAATCTTTCTCCAACATCCTATGAAGCATTCTTTCACCCAATTCCAAAGTGGTTTTTCTAAACCGTCTCCTCACTTGTCAAGTCCCTTTACCTACCCCAGCTTTGCCCCCTCTACTCTAGGAACATAAAGCTATACCTCCTACTTCAGAAAGAAAAGGGTCATGGCAGTGAGACAGGAGGAAAGGGGGAGGGTACAACCTTTAAAAGAATGACATAGCTGTTGAGGATACGACAAACTGGTTAGAACCAACTAGGTCCAAGATTGTGTAAGATTCGACTTCCAGTAGACCTTGAGCCTCATTATATGCTCACTGTAATACATTAGCATATGCTAAATGACACACTCACCAGTGCACCAGACAATTCCAAGGCTAACCATAAAAGGCCAAAAAGTGGGCGATGGCCCAATTCCTGGAAATCCCCACCCCTTCCCCAAAGTATTTGGAATAATCCTCCCACTTGCTAGCCTATGAAATTCCCAGTCCATAAAAACTAACCACCACTATACCCCAGCAGGGTGCTCTCACCCTCTGAGGACTGCATTCTGCCTATGGAATGTGTACTTCCCTGAATAAATCCCTTTCACTTTATTATGGCTCGCTCTTGAATTCTTTCCTGAACAAAGCCAAGGACCCTCACTTGGCAGTCTGCCCCAGGGACATGCCCAAGACCTGGGACATTGACCATCCTCTCGTGCTTGCCCCATTCACCTGAAACAGCAGCTCCTTCAGCTTCCTGCCTTCTCCCACCCCAAATATCTGATTAATAAATCCCATCAGTCCTTCCACCCACTTTCTTCCTTCTACTCCCTTTGCTAATATCTCCTAATAGTCTCCTAACCATATCATTGCCAGTATGATCTACCTAATGTGAGATACTTATTCCCAATCAAAATCTTTCAGTGATCACCAACACCTCTTACCTTAATTCTTTCCTCCCTCTTATGCTCCACATGCAATCTCTCACCAAGTCTAGAAAATCCTTCTCTAAATATATTTCAAGCAACCTAAGTGTCCATCAACAGATGAATGAAGAAGATGTGGCACATATATACAATGGAATATTACTCAGCCATAAAAAGAAACAAAACTGAGTTATTTGTAGTGAGGTGGATGGACCTAGAGACTGTCATACAGAGTGAAGTAAGTCAGAAAGAGAAAAACAAATACCGTACGCTAACACATATATATGGAATCTAAAAAAAAAGTTATGAAGAACATAGGGGCAGGACGGGAATAAAGATGCAGACCTACTAGAGAATGGACTTGAGGACATGGGGAGGGGGAAGGGTAAGCTGGGACAAAGGGACAGAGTGACATGGACATATATACACTACCAAACGTAAAATAGATAGCTAGTGGGAAGCAGCCGCATAGCACAGGGAGATCAGCTCGGTGCTTTGTGACCACCTAGAGGGGTGGGATAGGGAGGGTGGGAGGGAGGGAGACCCAAGAGGGAAGGGATATGGGGATATATGTATAGCTGATTCACTTTGTTATACAGCAGAAACTAACACACCACTGTAAAGCAATTATACTCCAATAAAGATGTTAAAAAAAAAATTTCAAATCTCTAACCTCTTCTCCATCTTCACTGCCATGACTAAGCCCAAGCCACCATCATCTCTTACCTCCTAAATAATATATGGTATCACCATATTCTTTCTTATTCTCCTGCAATCTCACACCATAAAATCTACACAACCACCACAATAACCTTTCTGAATGTCATCTCTCTGCTTAAGAGTCTTAAATGGCTTTAATGGCTCTGGGTAAGGAATCTGTCTAAAGTACAAATTCCTTACATGGACCGCAAGACCCTTTATAGTATAACCCCTAATTACTTCTCCAGTCTTCTCTCTTATCACTCAAGCACCTTACTTCATCAAATTCTGGAACCTGCAGATGTCCCAATAAGACCCTGTGCATACCTCATAACTCTTAGCACCTATACTGCAACTATTTGTTTATTTCTGTCTCACGCAATGCATAGTAAATTCCTCGAGGGAAGAATCTGTCTTATTCATTGGGATGTATCCCCAATGTCTATCACACTGCCTGGAACACTGTAGGCACTGAATAAATATTTGTTGAATGATTGATTGAATACAGAAGTATGAAAAATGTATAATGTGCTTAAGGAACTATTAATTAGTTTATTAATGCTGAATTGATGGAAGACAAAGCTAAAGTAACATGCAAGCCCAGATCATGGAATGACTTGAATGCCATTCAAGGAAGAGTGAACTTTATCCCAACAGGAAGAAATCAGTAAAGAATTTTTAAGCCAACAACATGTCACCAGATTTACATTTTAGAAAGATCAATGTAATGAATAAATTAGACTTGGAGTAAGGAAACTGATAAGAAAGCAATTGCAATAGTCAAGATGAAAGATGAAGGCATACGTAAAAAAGCAGAAGTGGGAATAATGTAGGCAGAATGTAGTCAAGTGAGATTTAGGAAATGGAATCAATAGAATTTGTTGTGTGACTTAATGTGAGAGGTAAGGAGTAGGAAGGGAAAAAGAGAACTCTTCTGCTTCAGAGTCAGGAATCTGGGAATAGGGCAGGCCATGCTTTTAAGAAGCTGAGCTGAGAGAGAAAGGAAGACTGCAGCTACATGGGAATGCAAGACCAAGGGAAGGAATTTTGAATGCCAGAGGCTTGAGCATCTTTATGAACTGAAATGAAGAGACAGAATGGGCAGAAAAACTGAAGACACAGAAGAAAAAGAGGTTACTTACTGATAGACCAAGGCCCATGAGGTGATGGGGAGAAAGGAAAACTAGAGCATAAACAGAAAACTATTCTTGAACAGAAAAAGGAATACTACCCTCAAAAGTAAAAAAGAGGGGACTTCCCTGGTGGCGCAGTTGTTAAGAATCCGCATGCCAATGCAGGGGACACAGGTTTGAGCCCTGGTCCAGGAAGATCCCACATGCCGCACAGCAACTAAGCCCGTGCACCACGACTACTAAGCCTGTGCTCTAGAGCCCATGAGCCACAACTACTGAGCCCACGTGCCACAACTACTGAAGCCTGTGCACCCTAAAGACCGTGCTCCGCAACAAGAGAAGCCACTGCAACAAGAAGCCGCGCACTGCAATGAAGAGTAGCCCCACCTGGTCCGGCGGTGAGCGCCAGGGCGCATGAGGTGAAGCAAGCAGAAAGGAGCATCCTTCCAGAGTCTGAGAATCCTTGGTCTCAGAGGAGCCGGAGGAAGATGGCGGAAGAGTAAGACGCGGAGATCACCTTCCTCCCCACAGATACATCAGAAATTCATCTACACGTGGAACAACTCCAACAGAACACCTACTGAACGCTGACAGAAGACCTCAGACCCCCCAAAAGGCAAGGAACTCCCCACATACCTGGGTAGGTCAAAAGAAAAAAAGAATAAACAGAGACAATAGGATATGGACGGGACCTGCACCAGTGGGAGGGAGCCGTGAAGGAGGAAAGGTTTCCACACACTACAAGCCCCTTCGAGGGCGGAGACTGCAGGTGGCGGAGGGGGAAAGCTTCGGAGTAGCGGAGGAGAGCACAGCAACAGGGGTGTGGAGGGCAAAGCAGAGAGATTTTGGCACAGAGGATCGGTGCCCTCAGGCACACACCAGCCCGAGAGACTTGTCTGCTCGGCCGCCAGAGCGGGCGGGGCTGGGAGCTGAGGCTCGGGTATCGGCTTTCAGTCGGAGCGCAGGGAGAGGTCTGGGGCTGGCGGCAGGAAGAGACCCTGAAGGGGTTAGTGCTAGCCCGGAGGGAGTCCGGGGAAAGGGTCTGGAGCTACCGGAGAGGCAAGAGACTTTTTTCCCTTTTGTTGCCTGGTGCGCGAGGAGAGGGCATTCCCCTCCCTCCCCTCTGCCTGAGTGAGCCAGAGCCCCCGAATCAGCGGCTCCTTTAAACCCGTCCTGTCTGAGCGAAGAACGGACGCCCTCCGGCGACCTACGCGCAGAGGCGGGGCCAGGTCCAAGGCTGAGACCCGGGAGCTGTGAGAGCAGAGACAGGGAAATCTCCCTGTGCAGCCTCCGAGGCAGTGGATTAAAGCTCCACGGTCCATTTGATGTGCCCTGCGTCTGTGGAGTGCATGAATGGACAGCGAATCATCCCAAATTGAGGAAGTGGACCTTGAGGACAAGATTTAAGACTTTCCCCCCCTTTTTTTTTTCCTCTTTTTACAACGAATTATCTCAAATTAAGGAGGTGGACTTAGCAAGATTTCAGACTTTTCGCCCTTTTCCTCTTTTTACAACGAATTATCCCAAATCGAGGAGGTGGACTTGGAGAGCAAGATTTTTGATTTTTCCCCCTGCTCTCTTTTTGTGAATGTGTATGTGTAATCTTCTGTGTAAGATTCTCTCTGTATAGCTTTGCTTCCACCATATGTCCCAGGGTTCTTTCGGTCCGTGTTTTTTTTCAATAATTACTTTTTAATTTTAATAACGCTACTATATTTCATACTTTATTCTATTTTACTTTACCTGCTCTTTCTTTTTTTCCTCCCTTCCCTTCCTCCCTCCCTCCCTCCACTCCTCCTTTCCTTCTTTCTTTTTCTTTCCTCCATCCCTCCCTCCCTCCCACCCTTCTTCTTTCCACTTTCTTTTTCTTTCCTTCCTCCCTCCCTCCCTCCCTCCTGTCTTTCTTTCTTTCTTTCCTTCCTCCCTCCCTCCCTCCCTCTCTTCTTCCATTCACTCTTCCTTTTGCTTTCATTCCTCCCTCCCTCCCTCCTTTCTTTCCTTTCTTTCCATCCTTCCTCCCTCCCTCCTTTCTTTCTTTCTTCCTTCCTTCCTTCCTTACTTCCCTTCTTCCTTTCTTTCAATCTCTCTTTCTTTCTTCTACTAATTATTTCTTTCTACTTTTTCTCACTGTTATTCTGAGCCGGGTGGATGAAAGGCTCTTGGTGCTGCAGCCAGGAGTTAGTGCTGTGCCTCTGAAGTGGGAGAGCCAACTTCAGGACACGGGTCCACAAGAGACCTCCCAGCTCCACATAATATCAAGCAGCGAAAATCTCCCAGGGATCTCCATCTCAACACCAGCACCCAGCTTCAGTCAACGACCAGCAAGCTACAGTGCTGGTCACCCTATGCCAAGCAACTAGCAAGGCAGGAACACAACCCCACCCATTAGCAGAGAGGATACCTAAAAACATAATAAGGCCACAGGCACCCCAAAACACACCACCAGACGTGGACCTGTCCACCAGAAAGACAAGATCGAGCTTCAACCACCAGAACACAGGCATTAGTCCCCCCCACCAGGAAGCCTACACAACCTACTGAAACAACCTTAGCCACGGGGGACAGACACCAAAAACAACGGGAACTACGAATCTGCAGCCTGCAAAAAGGAGACCCCAAACACAGTAACATAAGCAAAATGAGAAAGCAGAAAAACACACAGCAGGTGAAGGAGCAAGATAAAAACCTACCAGACCTAACAAATGAAGAGGGAATAGGCAGTCTACCTGAAAAAGAATTCAGAATAATGATAGTAAAGCTGATCCAAGATTCTATCTCCCAGATCCAAAATCTTGGAAATAGAATAGACAATATGCAAGAAACAGTTAACAAGGACCTAGAAGAACTAAAGATGAATCAAGCATCGATTAAAAACACAATAAATGAAATGAAAAATACTCTAGATGGGATCAATAGCAGAATAACTGAGGCAGAAGAACGGATAAGTGAGGTGGAAGATAAAATAGTGGAAATAACTGATGCAGAGAAAAATAAAGAAAAAAGAATGAAAAGAACAGAGGACAGTCTCAGAGACCTCTGGGACAACATTAAACGCACCAACATTCAAATTATAGGGGTTCCAGAAGAAGAAGAGAAAAAGAAAGGGACTGAGAAAATATTTGAAGAGATTATAGTTGAAAACTTCCCTAATATGGGAAAGGAAATAGTTAATCAAGTCCAGGAGGCACAGAGAGTCCCATACAGAATAAATCCAAGAAGAAATACGCCAAGACACATATTAATCAAACTGTCAAAAATTAAACACAAAGAAATCATATTAAAAGCAGCAAGGGAAAAACAACAAATAACACACAAGGGAATCCCCATCAGGTTAACAGCTGATCTCTCAGCAGAAACTCTACAAGCCAGAAGGGAGTGGCAGGACATAATTAAAGTGATGAAGGAGAGAAACCTGCAACCAAGATTACTCTACCCAGCAAGGATCTCATTCAGATTTGATGGAGAAATTAAAACCTTTACAGACAAGCAAAAGCTGAGAGAGTTCAGCACCACCAAACCAGCTTTACAACAAATGCTAAAGGAACTTCTCTAGGCAAGAAACACAACAGAAGGACTATACCTACAATAACGAACCCAAAGCCATTAAGGAAATGGGAATAGGAACATACATATCAATAATTACCTTAAATGTAAATGGACTAAATGCTCCCACCAAAAGACACAGAGTGGCTGAATGGATACAAAAACAAGACCCATATATATGCTGTCTACAAGAGACCCACTTCAGACCTAGAGACACATACAGATTGAAAGTAAGGGGATGGAAAAAGATATTCCATGCAAATGGAAATCAAAAGAAAGCTGGAGTAGCAATTCTCATATCAGACAAAATAGACTTTAAAATAAAGACTATTAGAAGAGACAAAGAAGGACACTACATAACGATAAAGGGATCGATCCAAGAAGAAGATATAACAATTGTAAATATTTATGCACCCAACATAGGAGCACCTCAATACATAAGGCAAATACTAACAGCCATAAAAGGGGAAATCGACAGTAACACAATCATAGTAGGGGACTTTAACACCCCGCTTTCACCAATGGACAGATCATCCAAAATGAAAATAAATAAGGAAACACAAGCTTTAAATGATACATTAAACAAGATGGACTTAATTGATATTTATAGGACATTCCACCCAAAAACAACAGAATACACATTTTTCTCAAGTGCTCATGGAACATTCTCCAGGATAGATCATATCTTGGGTCACAAATCAAGCCTTGGTAAATTTAAGAAAATTGAAATTGTATCAAGTATCTTTTCTGACCACAATGCTATGAGACTAGACATCAATTACAGGAAAAGATCTGTAAAAAATACAAACACATGGAGGCTAAACAATACACTACTCAATAACGAAGTGATCACTGAAGAAATCAAAGAGGAAATTAAGAAATACTTAGAAACAAATGACAATGGAGACACGACGACCCAAAACCTATGGGACGCAGCAAAAGCAGTTCTAAGGGGGAAGTTTATAGCAATACAATCCCACCTTAAGAAACAGGAAACATTTCGAGTAAACAACCTGACCCTGCACCTAAAGCAATTAGAGAAAGAAGAACAAAAAAGCCCCAAAGTTAGCAGAAGGAAAGAAATCATAAAGATCAGATCAGAAATAAATGAAAAAGAAATGAAGGAAACGATAGCAAAGATCAACCAAACTAAAAGCTGGTTCTTTGAGAAGATAAACAAAATTGACAAACCATTAGCCAGACTCATCAAGAAAAGAAGGGAGAAGACTCAAATCAGTAGAATTAGAAATGAAAAAGGAGAAGTAACAACTGACACTGCAGAAATACAAAAGATCATGAGAGATTACTATAAGCAACTCTATGCCAATAAAATGGACAACCTGGAAGAAATGGACAAATTCTTAGAAATGCACAACCTACCAAGACTGACTCAGGAAGAAATAGAAAATATGAATAGACCAATCACAAGCACTGAAATTGAAACTGTGATTAAAAATCTTCCATCAAACAAAAGCCCAGGACCAGATGGCTTCACAGGCGAATTCTATCAAACATTTAGAGAAGAGCTAACACCCATCCTTCTCAAACTCTTCCAAACAATATCAGAGGAAGGAACACTCCCAAACTCATTCTACGAGGCCACTATCACCTTGATACCAAAACCAGGCAAGGATGTCACAAAGAAAGAAAACTACAGGCCAATATCACTGATGAACATAGATGCAAAAATCCTCAACAAAATACTAGCAAACAGAATCCAACAGCACATTAAAAGGATCATACACCATGATCAAGTGGGGTTTATTCCAGGAATGCAAGGATTCTTCAATATACGCAAATCAATCAATGTGATACACCATATTAACAAGTTGAAGGAGAAAAACCATATGATCATCTCAATAGATGCAGAGAAAGCTTTCGACAAAATTCAACACCCATTTATGATAAAAACCCTACAGAAAGTAGGCATAGAGGGAACTTTCCTCAACATAATAAAGGCCATATATGACAAACCCACAGCCAACATTGTCCTCAATGGTGAAAAACTGAAACCATTTCCACTAAGATCAGGAACAAGACAAGGCTGCCCACTCTCACCACTCTTATTCAACATAGTTTTGGAAGTTTTAGCCACAGCAATCAGAGAAGAAAAGGAAATAAAAGGAATCCAAATTGGAAAAGAAGAAGTAAAGCTGTCACTGTTTGCAGATGACATGATACTATACATAGAGAATCCTAAAGATGCTACCGAAAAACTACTAGAGCTAATCAATGAATTTGGTAAAGTAGCAGGATACAAAATTAATGCACAGAAATCTCTGGCATTCCTGTACACTAATGATGAAAAATCTGAAAATGAAATCAAGAAAACACTCCCATTTACCATTGCAACAAAAAGAATAAAATATCTAGGAATAAACCTACCTAAGGAGACAAAAGACCTGTATGCAGAAAATTATAAGACACTGATGAAAGAAATTAAAGATGATATAAATAGATGGAGAGATATACCATGCTCCTGGATTGGAAGAATCAATATTGTGAAAATGACTCTACTACCCAAAGCAATCTACAGATTCAATGCAATCCCTATCAAACTACCACTGGCATTTTTCACAGAAGTAGAACAAAAAATTTCAAAATTTGTTTGGAAAAACAAAAGACCCCGAATAGCCAAAGCAATCTTGAGAACGAAAAACGGAGCTGGAGGAATCAGGCTGCCTGACTTCAGACTATACTACAAAGCTACAGTAATTAAGACAGTGTGGTACTGGCATAAAAACAGAAAGATAGATCAGTGGATCAGGATAGAAAGCCCAGAGATAAACCCACGCACATATGGCCAACTTATCTTTGATAAAGGAGGCAGGAATGTACAGTGGAGAAAGGACAGCCTCTTCAATAAGTGGTGTTGGGAAAACTGGACAGGGACATGTAAAAGTATGAGATTAGATCATTCCCTAACACCATACACAAAAATAAGCTCAAAATGGATTAAAGACCTAAATGTAAGGCCAGAAACTATCAAACTCTTAGAGGAAAACATAGGTAGAACACTCTATGACATAAATCACAGCAAGATCCTTTTGGACCCACCTCCTAGAGAAATGGAACTAAAAACAAAGATAAACAAATGGGACCTAATGAAACTTCAAAGCTTTTGCACAGCAAAGGAAACCATAAACAAGACCAAAAGACAACCCTCAGAATGGGAGAAAATATTTGCAAATGAAGCAACTGACAAAGGATTAATCTCCAAAATTTATAAACAGCTCATGCAGCTCAATAGCAAAAAAACAAACAACCCAATCCAAAAATGGGCAGAAGACTTAAATAGGCATTTCTCCAAAGAAGATATACAGACTGCCAACAAACACATGAAAGAATGCTCAACGTCATTAATCATTAGAGAAATGCAAATCAAAACTACAATGAGATATCATCTCACACCAGTCAGAATGGCCATCATCAAGATATCTAGAAACAATAAATGCTGGAGAGGGTGTGGAGAAAAGGGAACACTCTTGCACTGCTGGTGGGAATGTGAATTGGTACAGCCACTATGGAGAACAGTATGGAGGTTCCTTAAAAAACTAAAAATAGAACTACCATATGACCCAGCAATCCCACTACTAGGCATATACCCTGAGAAAACCATAATTCAAAAAGAGACATGGACCAAAATGTTCATTGCAGCTCTATTCACAATAGCCCAGAGCTGGAAACAACCTAAGTGTCCATCATCGGATGAATGGATAAAGAAGATGTGGCACATATATACAATGGAATATTACTCAGCCATAAAAAGAAACGAAACTGAGCTATTTGTAATGAGGTGGATAGACCTAGAGTCTGTCATACAGAGTGAAGTAAGTCAGAAAGAGAAAGACAAATACCGTATGCTAACACATATATATGGAATTTAAAAAAAAAAAAATGTCATGAAGAACCTAGGGGTAAAACGGGAATAAAGACACAGACCTACTTGAGAATGGACTTGAGGATATGGGGAAGGGGAAGGGTAAGCTGTGACAAAGGGAAAGAGAGGCATGGACATATATACACTACCAAACGTAAGGTAGATAGATAGTGGGAAGCAGCCGCAGAGCACAGGGAGATCAGCTCGGTGCTTTGTGACCGCCTGGAGGGGTGGGATGGGGAGGGTGGGAGGGAGGGAGATGCATGAGGGAGGGGATGTGGGAACAGATGTATATGTATGACTGATTCACTTTGTTATAAAGCAGAAACTAATAAAAAAAAAAAAAAAAAAAAAAGAGTAGCCCCTGCTCGCCACAACTAGAGACAGCCTGCACACAGCAACAAAGACCAAACACAGCCAAAAAATAAATTAATTAACTTTTTTGAAAAGTGAAAAAGAAAGGATTGGCTGGGATGCAGTCACTTATTGGGGAGCAGAAAAGCAAGGGATTTAGGCAAAGAGTCTGGGATAGAGGAGGCAAAGGTCTGGAATAGCTGCTAAGGAGACTAGGAGAGGAAACTGATCAAAGACAAGTAAATGAATTGATAAGTAATATCTACAGTCCATGACCCCAATCTAAGCCACTATTCTAAGAAACCACAGACTTGTGGAGGTACCAGTTCACCTAGTTTTATGATTTTTCTAACAGTGCTAGCTGACTGGGTGTAAAATCAAAGGAGGTGGATTAAATGACTGGTATTAAGAGCAGAATGGGCATAGTACAAGAAAGTGAGGCAAGGAAAGAGCTAGCGTACTAGGAAAATGCAAGGGGCTAAAGGACTAGAGATCTTGAGGTCAGAAGTAAAACACACTAATAAGAGTAAAACTAAGAGACTTTGAAGAATAATCACATAATGATATGGTAAGATATTAAAGCTTACTACTTTTGAGCTGGAGTAGCAAAGTCTAAAATTATAGCCGTGGAAGTTAGCTGCTAATGTGAAGTAAAAAGATGAAATTCCGGGCTTCCCTGGTGGCACAGTGGTTGAGAATCTGCCTGCTAATGCAGGGGACACGGCTTTGAGCCCTGGTCTGGGAAGATCCCACATGCCGCGGAGCAACTAGGCCCGTGAGCCACAACTACTGAGCCTGCGCATCTGGAGCCTGTGCTCCGCAACAAGAGAGGCCGCCATAGTGAAAAGCCCACGCACCGCGATGAAGAGTGGCCCCCGCTTGCCACAACTAGAGAAAGCCCTCGCACAGAAACGAAGACCCAACACAGCCAAAAATAAATAAATAAACAAATGTGGGGTTTAAAAAAAAAAAAATGAAATCCCTGAAGTTGAAGAGGTCAAGGAACTGTGAGGCTGAACAGTCCAAATGGCAATCATAATCACCCAAGATGAATTAGGATGTATATACTGCAAAAATACTTAATACCTGGAAAGACACATACACCTTAAAAATGTTTCAATTGACTTACCCGTAATGATTCCATATAAGATTTATGACAATCTATATGTAATGTGTGGCCACAGGTTTGTACATAAACGCCTCCTTCCCAGCCAATTGATACTGCCAAGAGACAAGAACTCTTAAAAAAGAAAGAAAAGGACAAAATACAATTAATTTTAAAGAAGTAGAAACATATCTGAACAAATCCACATAAACCTCTCTAAGATTTCATATTGTTATACTAGTGTGAGCTTTGTATTTTTGTGATGTAAAGAAACACCTGACTTGACAGCCCTGAGGCAATACCTTTAAACTTGGAACAGAGTTTTAGCTTCCAAATAACTATACTCATAATGAAAGAGAATAATTATTAATTAGCCTTTCTCTACCCCGTAAGATATAATAAACTATACTTCTGAGTATTTTACCTGTTCGACATGGTACTTGATCTCTCTGTGATATCTAACCTGAACAACTGCCTTCTTAAGGCACCTACTTCCCTCTAGCTTCCACAATGCTACTCTCTTTTGGTTTTTCTCCAAGCTCTTTAACCATTTGGTTTAGGCCTCCTTTTAAGACTTTTCTTTCTTCGTCTGCCCCTTCAAATGTTTAAATTCCTCAAGGTTCTATTCTTAGTGCTATTCTCTTATTAAAACTATTCTCCCTGAGTGACTTAATCAGTAAATTCAACTACCTTCCATGCCTGGGTCTCTTGCCTGAGTGCCAGATAAAAATGTTCAGCTGCCAACCAGAAATCTCCAATTTGAGGTCCCTGAGATAACATAAAACCAATGTGTCAAAAACTTTCATTTTCTCTATGAATCTTTCTCTTCCTCTTGGTTTAAAAACTCCACATCTGTTTAGTCACCGAATCAGAAAGCTAAAAGTTATTGTACATCACCCGCTTTCCTTCACACCACAGAATTGGTTCCCAAACCATATGAAATCCATCTCCTAAATAATTCATGATTTTGGCCTGTCCTCGCAAGCCTGTGCCATTTGCTGTGGGGACAGGGTTCTTAAATAAAGTTTCTTGTCTCCAGGATGCATCCTGCACACATCTTTCTAAAGTACAAATGTGGTTATGAGAATAACCCCAAAAAGTGACTAAACATTTACAAGGGTTTAATATAATAAACGATAAAAAAGGGACCCAGATTATATAAGCAAACTACATACCCTTTTAAAATTTGTTTTAAAAGTTAATTGCTTTCATCTCTTTCTCTTTTCAATTCTTCTCTGCTAATTCCTTCCCTTCGACCTATAAACAGGCTTATTAGATTTTTCCTCCTAAAGTAATTTTCTTTGAATTTCATTTGGCCTCTGTCAAACAGCATTTCAGCCTGAACTTGAGTTCACCCTCTAGAGTCTGCAGCAAATAGATGGCCAAGCCAGGGCAATATTACGCACGAGGTCTAACATGACAGCATATGATGAAAGATTTGAGAGCCATCAAAACTGAGTAAACAATTAAATTTTATTTCTATGTTGGAAAAAGATTTATACATTATAATATAAGATGACCAAATCATCTTTGAACAATAGTAAACAGAGTTCTAATATTAAATCAAGACTCTTCATGAGCATCTGAAAGTTAAAAATATTACACAGTGTAAAATGCCTTCCCAGACAATTCAAAGATGTGCAACAGCACAAATCAAATACTCACAGCAGGTGAAGTAGCTTCTACTGTTATACATCAGAAAAACAACAAGAGACCTGCTCATCTCTGTTTTATGTTTTGGGGCCATTTGAAGTAGAAGCAGATTTGGGTATTAGATCATTTTAGAATGGTTGGTAGGCAGCTAATAAACAAGCTGCTCTCTTTGGCAATGTATTCTAAAAATGTAATTAATCTTTCTTTTTAATGAAAGCAGTTAGCTTTTAAAACTGAAAATAGTAGTCATTTGTCTATGCAATTGTTAGATGTCTTATTTTAATCTGCTAGAGTCAAAAAGAGCAGGAAATCATTTACTAATATGAGACCTATATTTTAGGAAGACCTATATTCAACAATGTGCTCACCACTGTGCTGTGTTTAACGCTGAATCTTCACAACCTCAATATTTATTAAAACTTCATACAGTAAGTGGTCTTATCCCTTTTTATAAAAAGGGAGTGAAAAGCTGACCAAGATCACTCAGTTAAAAGTGGTAGAGCCCAAGTTCAACCCTAAGTCTATCTGACTCCAAAGCTCAGGTTCCCTCCCTACTGTGTCATATCTCTCATATATAACACTTCCAATTTCACTAGTAAACATACCATGTTACATGACTGAAATTCTATACATCAACTCTATAAAATGCATGTATTTGGTAAGAAGAGAGCAGAATTTATGCAGTTTAATTCTATAATCAGTATCAGTGTCCACTGATAACTCTTCTGCTCTATATGGTCTGTCTGGCTACAAAACTGAAATACAGTAAGCATCCGCAATACACAAGCATGTGCTAGTCCCTGAGGGGACTATAACCAATAGAAGAAATGGCCCTAGACCTCCAGAGGTATACAGTATACAGTCCAGGGAGCACACCATTTATAAATAAAATAACCATTATGAAAGTACACAAAAAGTATTAATGTAGAAATAAAATCTCACAATCACTCACAAAAGCAAAACAGAGATTCAGTCCAGGTCAGATAACAGTTCACAGCTTTTTTTACAAAAAAGACTTTTTTTCTAGAAATGAATAGCTATTCTGACTGTAAGAAAGAGATACCCTACTTTTTCTCTCCTTTATTAGATTTCCCCTTCAAAATTATTATGCTCTTAGGTCTGGGTTATATTTTGACTGAACAAGTTGAATAAAAAATATAAAACTCTGGAGAGAAATAACCATCAATTTTTCAGACAAAAATACCATTTAATAAAAAAGGGTACTTACATCCTTAAAATAACGCTGTAATAATGAGAGCCTCACATCATGAACTGCTGCACATGTATCCCAAGGGTAAATCTGCTCCTCTTCAGTGACAGGCAACTTTTTTGGCTCAATGTTGTCACGGCACTGCCCCAAAACTACATTAACAACAGAGATAAGAGCTCATTAAAAAACCAACATGTAGACTTTATAAAACCAAGAAAAGCAGAATTATTTACCATAAGCTTCACTCAGTTTTTCACCATTACAATATTTTTAAAGACCTAAAAAAATAGTGATATTTTAGTTTTTTTGGTTTTTTTTTGCGGTACGTGGGCCTCTCACTGTTGTGGCCTCTCCCGTTGCGGAGCACAGGCTCCGGACGCGCAGGCTCAGCGGCCATGGCTCACGGGCCTAGCCGCTCCACGGCACGTGGGATCTTCCTGGACTGGGGCACGAACCCGTGTCCCCTGCATCAGCAGGCAGACTCTCAACCACTGCACCACCAGGGAAGCCCCTCTAGTTTTCTTCTACAGAATAAATAAAGCTTTACATATGGTAATACTTATTTTCTAAAATAATACCAAAATATGAGTATGTACTCTAGATGGTTTCCAAAATCTATCCAGAGAAAAAGCCTAGAAGTTATGACTCACCAGTACAAATAAACTTCATTTCTAAATATACTATTTTTCACCAAAAGGAAATAGATATCACTGGAGGAAAAGCTAAGTCCAGGGTTGAGGAGAAGTGCAAGGTGAGCTTGGAATTGTGTGTAATAAAGAGTAAGGAGGTATTCAAACACTGACGGGGCAGGTCATGAGGACCTAAAGGAGTTCTGACTAGCCAAATTTGAGAAAACTTGAGAATCAAAAAGAATGATGACAGTAAGAGATAATACATTCATTGATTCGGGCAGGGAACATCAAAAAAAAGGGTATGATGTTAGACTCTCAATGTATCATCCTATAGAATACCAACCAAGTGATTAAACTTGGTTAGCATCACCAATAATGGAACAAACTGTCACTATGAGCCTCCTAATGTGATGCAATGGGAAGGAACATCATCATAATAGTGCCCTTGCCAAAAATGTTTAACTTGAATCTAATAATAGGGAAACAATCATAAATCTAGAAAATGACACAGTCTACAGAACTGACCCGAACTCTTCAAAATTTTTAAAAAGGCCCGGAGAAACTGTTCTGGAGCAGAGACTAACAAGAAATGACAACTAAATGCAACACATGATCTTTGCTTGGCTCTTGGATCAAGAAAAAAATATAACTGCTATAAAAAATATTATTGGGACAATTGGGAGAATTTGAACATAGAATATTTGATTTTATTAATATTAAATTTTTTGGGTATGATAATGGTACAAGGTTATATAAAAGAATATCTTTGTTCTTAGGTGATACATCCTAAAGTATTTAGGGATAAAATGTCATGATGTCTGCCATTTTCTTCTGAAAAGTGTGTGTGTGTGTGTGTGTGTTTAGAGATAAGTATGGGAAAGAAAACATAAATATGACAACAAGTTAACAATCAGTGAGTATAGGTGAAGGGTATTCAACTTTCCTGTAGATATAAAACTTTTCAAAATGAAAAGTTGGGAAAAGAGGTATTTTTATAATTGTAAAACATCATAACGCAAAAAAAGGAAGTGGGGATATAAGCATACAGTGCCACACATTACTCTAAGATTCAATAAGCATGGGAAGAGCCATTCTTAGAGAAGGGAATATCAGGCACAGCACCGTGGGCCCCAAGTTTTGGGGAGATTTATGGCAGCAGCAACAGAAAGAATAGACAAAAGCAGGTAGATGCTAGCAACGAAAATATAATTAGCCATGATGTATAATCCTCTTAAAACACTGCTGAATTTGGTTTGCTAGGATTTTGTTAAGGACTTCTACATCTATATTCATAAGGGATACCAGTCTATCATTTTCTTTTCTTGTGATGTCCTTATCTAGCTTTGGTATCAAGGTAATGCTGGCCTCAGAGAATGAGTTAAGAAGTGTTCCCCACCTCTCTCTTTTTTCTTAATATAGAGTAGTTAGTTGGGGTTTTTAAAAATTTATTTATTTTATTCATTTATTTTTGGCTGCGTTGGGTCTTTGTTGCTGTGCGTGGACTTTCTCTAGTTGCAGTGAGCGGGGGCTACTCTTCGTTGCAGTGCACGGGCTTCTCATTGTGGTGGCTTCTCTTGTTGCACAGCATGGGCTCTAGGTGCGCAAGCTTCAGTAGTTGTGGGATGCGGGCTCGGTAGTTGTGGCTCTCGGGCTCTAGAGCGCAGGCTCAGTAGTTGTGGTGCACGGGCTTAGTTGCTCTGCAGCATGCAGGATTTTCCCGGACCAGGGATTGAACCCATGTCCCCTGCATAGGCAGGCAGTTTCTTAACCACTGAGCCACCAGGGAAGTCCGTCCTCTGCCTCTTTTTAAATTTTTTTTGGACAAATTTAAGGAGGAATGGCATTAATTCTTTAAATGTTTGGAAGACTCACCACTGAAGCTACCAGGTCCCGGGCTCTTATTTGTTGAGAAGTTTCTGATTACTGATTCAATCTCTTTACTGGTTTAATGTCTGTTCAAATTTCCTATTCTTCTTGAGTCAGTTTTGGTGGTTTGTGTATTTCTAGGAACTTATCCATTTCATCTAGGACATCAAATTTGTTGACATAAAATTATTCATATGTCTTTTTTATGTCTGTAAAGTCCATAGTAATGTCCCAACTTTCATTTCTGATTTTAGTTAATTGTGTGTTCTCTCTTTTTTTCTTGGTCAGTCTAGCTAAAAAAATTAGCAATTTTGATGAAATTTTCAAGATTTTGGCTTTGCTGATTCTTTCTATTGCTTTTCTATTCTCTATTTCATTTATCTAGGCGTGGTATTGGCACAAAAACAGACATATGCATCAATGGAACAGAATAGAGAGCCCAGAAATAAGCCCACACACCTAAGGTCAATTAATCTTCAACAAAGGAGGCAAAAATATACAATGGGAAAAGGACAGTCTCTTCAACAAGCAGTGTTGGGAAAGTTGGACAGCCACATGTAAATCAATGAAGTTAGAACACACCCTCTCACCATACACAAAAATAAACTCAAAACGCTTAAAGACTTAAACATAAGACATGACACCATAAAACTCCTAGAAGAGATCATAGGCAAAACATTCTCTGACATAAATTGTACCAATGTTTTCTTAGGTCAGCCTTCCAAGGCAACAGAAATAAAACAAAAATAAACAAATGGGACCTAATCAAACTTACAAGCTTTTGCACAGCAAAGGAAACCATAAACAAAATCAAAAGACAGGGCTTCCCTGGTGGTGCAGTGGTTGAGAGTCCGCCTGCCGATGCAGGGGACACGGGTTCGTGCCCCGGTCTGGGAAGATCCCACATGCCGCGGAGCGGCTAGGCTCGTGAGCCATGGCCGCTGAGCCTGCGCGTCTGGAGCCTGTGCTCAGCAGCGGGAGAGGCCACAACAGTGGGAGGCCCGCGTACCACAAAAAAAAAAAAAAAAAAAAAAAAAAAAAATCAAAAGACAACCTATAGAATGGGAGAAAATATTTGCAAACGATGCAACCAACAAGGGCTTAATTTCCAAAATATACAAACATCTCATACAACTCAACAAAAAAAACACAAACAACTCAATCAAAAAATGGGCAGAAGACCTAAAGAGACATTTCTCCAAAGAAGACATACAGATGGCCAATAGGCACATGAAAAGATGCTCAACATTGCTAATTATTAGAGAAATGCAAATCAAAACTACAATAAAGTACCACCTCAAACCAGTCAGAATGGCCATCATTAAAAAGTCTACAAATAACAAATGCTGGAGAGGGTGTGGAGAAAAGGGAACCCTCCTACACTGTTGGTGGGAATGTAAATTGGTGCAACCTCTAAGGAAAACAGTATGGAGGTCCTCAAAAAGCTAAAAATAGAATTACCGTATAATCCAGCAATTCCACTCCTATGCATATTTCCAGACAAAACTATAATTCAAAAAGATATATGCAACCCTATGTTCATAGCAGCACTCTACACAATAGCCAAGACATGGATATAAACTAAATGTCCATCGACAGATGAATGGATAAAGAAGATGTGCTACATATGTACAATGGAATACTACTCAGCCATAAAAAGAACAAAATAATGTCATTTGCAGCAACATGGATGCAACTAGAGATTATCAGACTAAGTGAAGTCAGCCAGAAGGAGAAAGGCAAATACCATATGACATCACTTATCTGTGGAATCTAAAATATGACACAAACGAATCTATCTATGAAAGAGAAACAGAATCACAGAAACAGAGAACAGACTGGTGGTTGCCAAGGGGGAGGGGGATGGGAGAGGGATGGAGTGGGAGGTTGGGGTTAGCGGATGTAAGCTTTTATATACAGAATGGATAAATGACAAGGTCCTACTGTATAGCACACAGAACTATGTTCAATATCCTATGATAAACTATAATGGAGAAGAATATTTTTTAAAAAGAATGTATATATATATGTATAAATAAATCATTTTGCTGTACAGCAGAAATTAACACAACATTGTAAATCAACTATACTGCAATGAAAAAATATTGATTAAAAAAATGTTCAATGAACCAATATCTTCAAATGGTAAAATGCATTTGGGGGCAGGGAGACAGGCACAGGAAAGATGAAAAGGGAACTTATTAATTAGAAGACTACAATAAATAAGAAACAATTGGGGAATTTTGAACACTGACTAGATATTTGATGATACTGAGGAACTAAGTTACTTAGAAGTGACTATGGTTATGTTTTTTTTAAAAGAAAAATCCTTTCTATTTAACAGAAACAGTGAAATATTTATAGATGAAATAAAGTGATATCTGGAATATGCTTCAAAATAATTCTAGGGGGAGGGAATAAATAAATTAAAATTAGCCACAAGTTGATTACTGTTAAGAGACTGATGGGGACATGGAGGTTCATTTTACTAGTCTCTTTACATCAGTACATGGTTAAAAGTTTCCATATTCAAATGTAAAAAGATAAAAGAAAAAGGGAAGATACAAATCAAAATAAATAAAGAATTCAAAAGTAAGGAAAAAGTAAAGAGGGGTACAATGTGATAGCATGTCAGTGGGTGGGTGAGACTCAGAAGGAAAGGAAAGAAACAGCCAGAGATTTCCCTGGCTATAATTCCCAGTTAAAATCACCCTTGAGGTTTAATGCTTTTAATGGTAGTTTCTTATTCTTTGTCTCCTATCTTAAAATGATAAAAGAGCTGTGGTATAGTGGAATTATCTAATATCAATAAATTTGGATCGTGTACAAAATTGGTAAAAGGGGATTAAATGAAGTAACAAGTCAAAGCAACTTTAAAAATATAAAATAATGAACCAGTAACAGTCTAAAACAATAACATAAGCTTCATTAGGGCAGGGATATTGTTTTGTTTTGTTTATTGTAACAGTGGTGCTCAATAAATATATGTGAAATGAATGAATGAATGAATGAATAAAACATTAAGTTGATGATTATACAGTAATTGGTGAAGAAGTTATAGAAAGTCAAGTGGCAATAATCTAATAAACTGATTTCCTTACAACAGTAGAAAAGATGAGTAGCTGCAAAATTAGTCAGTACTCCCGCACATGTCCTTTTTAGTAGGCATTTCTGGTCTTGAGAGCTCTACTCCAACATCTTACTCAGTGAGGGCTTCCCAGATCAATTTCATGTTTAAACAAGGAGAGTAGTAAGAGGAGAGACTAATCTACTAGGCACCATATTAGATCCTTTTGCCTATATTACATTACTTAACCGACACAACAATCCTCTGAAGTCAGTAGTATCTCTATATTTAAAAGAAAGCAACAAACTTAGCCAGATTATGTCAAGCAATACCTGTATTTGAATTCAGAGGAATGTCTTATATCTAACTCTTTCCACTTTATTAATTCAGAGAGTAAGCACCCTAAAAAAAAATGCTCTGGAGAAATATGTAAGTCTTTTATTGCTCTTTGCTCCACACATACTCCTGTGGAAAAAGGATTAGGACTGGAGTGCCATAGTTATCACTACCCCAAAATACTGCAATAGGGCAGAGGATAGAGAGCATTCAGACAAATCCTTCAAAATTTTTTTTAATTGTTCTAACTATAGATTGGCAAACATATCAATCTGCAGGCTGTTTCAAGAACGAATGCTTCTAAGCTCAAGAAATAAGGGCAAAGCTACCTGAATATGCCTTATATAATTAAAATATTTAAACTGACAATATTTATGAGCTTAAAATGCTTCTAGATTTTAGATCAATTAAATTGCCAAGAAAGCTGAACTCAGTTTTTGGCCACCTAGCATTGGTTATATTGCATCACACTTTAAAGAAAAAGATTGTGTAACATATTCTCTTAAAGGCTTCTTCCAACACTCATGTCCAGGAAAGTGAGATAAAACCAGGTTAAGAATCTCTTCTAAACAAATCTAAATAGATCCTTGCTATAGATCTATAATTATTATCTAAACAAAAATATAGCTTTTAGTTAACAGAGAGATTTATTAATCTACTGTAAATACTTCATCTCTAAAATGGTCCCACTAAAAAATTACTTTGATTTTACCTGAGGATGCTTGTAACAGTACAACCAATCCTGTAGGTCTGTCTTCAGAGGAGGGGCCACTCTGTCCACAAATAACACAATCATACACTGCCTCAGAAACTTGTGGTTCTGCTGTGGTGATCTCCATAGGAATATCACTCTCTGGAGAATCTGAGGGGAAAAAGTTGCAGCTCTTAATTCCTGAAAAGAAAAATCTCTCTTTGATGAAATTATGGAAAAAAAAAAACAAGCTAAAATAATTTTGAACTTCAATATCAACAAATGTATACAGTAATATAACTATGGGAAAATTATCTTGCTAAAATACTCAGGAAAAGACAAAAAATGCAAAGAATTGATATAATGAAAGACTTTAAATAATATATGGTTAAATACACTTCTGATGTTGTATCATTCACACATAAAATTAAATCTTAAAACACAGACGCAAAGATATTTGTATCCAAAAAAATTTTTTTCACACTATAATTTAAGGAAATAAGGGGGAGATCATTTGTTTTAATTTTCTTTCAGGCACCTCACAGGGGAAATTTATAATAACCTGGAAGCTCCTGGAAAGAAATGGCAATATTTATTAGGAGATAAAAGAGGAACAAACTATTTCTCCTTTCTTTTAATTGTAGTGATTATATCTTAGTGATAATAATTATCAATATATATTTATTTATGTAGGGAAAACATTTATATATGACCATATATATTAATAAAGGGGAACTATTATAGAAAATAATAGTAATCTTTTGGTGATATGTCATTAACAGCAAGAAATAAAATATTGAGTCAATAATCATTTCCAGATAAAAATTCTTAAATTCATGAAGATCAGTGACATCCACAGTGGCAAAGAAAGGAGTAGGAGTAGAGGGGACTACGAAGATCAGGGCCGCAGAAATGACTTATGACATGTTTAAAAGATGGAAGCATATCTAAATAAATATGTTAAAAAAATGACAGAAATCGAAAAAGAAAGATGTCAAGTTAGGATATGTTTTAATAAGAATTCATGCAGATAAACATATATCTGATATTTACTAAGACTGAGAGGAAAAGGGGAAGAAACCTAAAACAGAACTTTGGATAATGCTCAAAATTAATGGAAATTAAAAAAGAAGCCAATGAAAAAATCAGAGAAAAAACAATCAACAATATTTGAACAGAATCAAAACCAGAAAGCTCAACGTCTATGAAAACAAGATTAATGGGTCAAAATGAAAAGAAGATTTCAAACGAAGTACCAGGGGCCATTAAGATTTGACATGTGATTACTTTGTTTTTTAGGGGAAAAATTTTAGTACAGAAAAGAGGGGATGTGTCTGACTGATCTCAAGTTTCAAAGAGGGGATGTATCTAATTGCTCTCAAGTTCAAATACAGAAATACCTGACTAAAGTGACATGAAATAATTCAGTCTCACGTTAAGTGCCAAGGAACTAGAATTTCATTAACTCTATCTCACACACAAAGATATTTTTCCTTCTTTTATATCTTGGTACAATTAACTTGAAAACTTCAAGGAAATCCTAATACCAAAATGCGTTATCAAAGAGACTGCTAAGTTACCTTTTCTAAAAGTAAGGCTTTACAATCTTCTACATGCACAGTATTTTTAATTCTAACTTTAATAATTACAGACACTAATGTCTCTTTTTTCCTTCAAGAAACTAAAAAGATTATAGTTTACTTCTTAAAAGAGGAAAATTACTGCTTTATAGAACGCATTAATCTTACAATGAATTAAAATATATTATTGGTAATTTATGATTGATTCTATCATTCCAGTACCCAATTTCAAAATTTTAGTTAAGATTTTAAAAGGACCTATGACCAGGGCTTCCCTGGTGGCACACTGGTTGAGAATCTGCCTGCCGATGCAGGGGACACGGGTTCGTGCCCTAGTCTGGGAAGATCCCACATGCCGCGGAGCAACTAGGCCCGTGAGCCACAACTACTGAGCCTGTGCGTCTGGAGCCTGTGCTCCGCAACAAGAGAGGCTGCGATAGTGAGAGGCCCGTGCACCACGATGAAGAGTGGCCCCCGCTTACCACGACTAGAGAAAGCCCTCGCACAGAAACGAAGACCCAACACAGCCAAAAATAAATAAGTAAATAAATAAATAAAGGACCTATGACCAAATGTAATTACTGTTTCTCACCTATAGATAAAGACATGAAAAAATATCAATTAAGAGCACACTATTCTGAAGAAGTCAGGCTCAAAAGAATGCATATTAGATATAAATGGCTACATAAAGAACAAAAACAGGCAAAACTAATGTATAGGATTAGGAGTAAGGATACTGGCTACTCTTGGAAGAGACAGTGACAGAGAAAAAGAAGAGGGATTGTGGGATGCTGGTAATGTTCTGTTTCTCAATCTGGAGGCTGGTTACACAGTGATATTCAGTTTTTAAAAACTCAAAGAGCTCTATACTCGTGACACATGCACACATATATGTGTAATAGCTCTATACTCATGATAAGTGAGCATTTCTGTGTATATGCTGTATTTCAATAAAAAGGTTTTTTTAAGCCCAATTAAATGAACAGCATAACTGGGTATATTCCGTAATAAGTATTAAAATAAAGATACTTAATTCTGCTAACTACATGTGCACATCAACATCTGCACATATTTTCACACAAAATAAAATCTAAAAGGATGTGTCCTACAAATTGACACAATGAAGAGATTACAATGATTTTCTCTAGGTAAACTAAATGGAGGCAGATGCAAAACTGAGAGAGTAACAGTCAAAGATGATAAATTTAAGTGCTACCATAGGCCATTCTAATAATGAAAACATTCTTGCTACTAATAACCCTTTCAATTCTTAAATTCTACTTTGACTTCCAATACAATTAAAATTTTAAATGTGTTTCGGTGTAAAATGGACACTTTCCGTTTTAAAACAAAAGTGCCTGTTTTAAATTACCATGATTAATATTATTACAATAAAGATAAAAAAAATTAATAAAGCAATAGTTACCTCATCTGTTTGGTTTAACATGAACAGACAAGAATCTATCTGAATTAAGTAGGTGATTCTTCTGAATGTTATTTCAATTCGCCAAGTTCTACTTACAATCACTCTGTTAGAATGACGGCAAAATGGCCCCAATTCTCCACTCCTCCCTGTATCTAAGATCTTTGCAAGGTAACTCTGCAACTTCTCCCAAGAGGTAGAATTTATTCCCCAATCTTTGTATATGGGCTGCCTTAATTTGCTTTAGACAAAGAGAATTGTGGCAGAAATAACATGCCTTTCCAAGACTAGGCCTAAAGTGGTCTTGTATATTCTCTCTCAATAGCTCTCCCTCAAAATCTCTCCCCCAACATCTCTCTCCCTCTCCCTCTCGACCATACCACTTACGTGAGAGTAAGTCTGGGGTAGCCTGCTGGAGAAGGAGAGCCCACCTGGAACACAGCCAAGCTGTCCCACCAGCTCAGGCCAGTCCCATCTAACCAACTATCAGATCGTTCTTGGCACATGTTTTGTTTCTGTGTTTATGAAGTTTTGTGGATGAATAGAGAAAAGAATGGGAAAATGATGTAGGGATGATATATTTAGTGCCCTCAGAATCATGGGAAATATATTTTTGTTTGAAAGCATTATGCCTCCCTGAGGAATAGTCAACTGCCATACACAAGTACCACAGGGCAAAGTGTGGTCTGCAGCCCAGTGGTAGGCACAGAGAATTTTCTTTATTGCATAAACTGATGCTTGGTTTTAAGAACACACAATACACTTTAATTTTTAACTACAACTGAGTATTTGCTAGTAACCTTCCAGGTGAGTTACTATTTATAAACTAAACACACTACTAGAGTTCACTGTTTTCTTCTAAGAAACCTGTGACAACTGCCACTATTGCAAAACTCCTGCTGTGCAATATCATTAATTCTGGTAAAGATGTACAGTGCTGTCCTGAACTGATCGTCATTTTTATTACTAACATTCTTGCTTTCCTTTTTACTTGGTACAGAGAGGAACTTCTCATTCCCTTTTTAAAAATAATACCATTTGAAAATAATTTTAGATTTGCAGAAAAGTTTTGAAGTTACTACAGAGTTCTCATATGCCTCACACCCAGTTTCCCCTTAAATCTTATATTAGCATGATATGACTGTCACAGTGAACTAATATTGATATATTATTGAGCAATTTTTATTGATATAATATTGATAGATTGAAGTCCATATTTTCTTCAGATTTTGTTAGTTTCTACCTAGTGTCATTCTTCTTTTCCAGGATCCCATCCGGGATACCGTATTACATTTAGCTGTCATGTCTTTTCCAGGATCCCATCCAGGATACCATATTACATTTAGTTGTCATGTCTCCTTAGGCTACTCTTAGCTGTGACGGTTTCTCAGACTTCCCTTGTTTTTGATGACCTTGACAGTTTTGAGGAATACTGGTCAGGTGTTTTGTATAACATTCCTCAATTGTAATTTGTCTGATGTTTTTCTCAAGATTAGTCTGAGGTTATGGTTTTGAGGGAGGAGGACCACTGAGGTAAAGTACCATTCTCATCAACATCCTATCAAGGGTACATAATATCAGCATGATTTATTACTGTTGATATTGACCTTGATCATCTGACTTAGGCAGTATTTGCCAACTTTCTCTCCTGTAAAGTTACTTTTTCCCCTTTTCCACACTGTACTTTTGAGAAGGAAGTCGCTAAGCACAGCCCACACTTAAATAGTACAGAGTTAGGGACTTTCCTGGTGGTCCACTGGGTAAGACTCCGTGCTCCCAATGCAGGGGGCCTAGGTTCGATCCCTGGTCAGGGAACTAGATCCCGCATGCATGCGGCAACTAAGGGTCCAATGCCACAACTAAGAAGTCCGCATGCCGCAACTAAGAGCTGGCATGCTGCAGTGAAGGTCTCGTGTGCCACAACTAAGACCCAGAGCAGCCTAAATAAATAAATAAATATATTTTTTTAAAAAGAGTAGGGAGTTATGTTCCACCTCCTTGAGGGTGAAAATCTATATAAATTATTTGGAATTCTTCAGCATGGGAAATTTGTCTCTTCTCCCTCATTCGTTTATTTATTCAATCCTTTACTTACGTTAGTACGAACTGATAGGTATTCGTTTTATACTTAGGGTTATAATCCAATACTACTTTATTTTCTTGTTCAAATTGGTCCACCTTGGCCTTTGGAAGTACTTTCAGTCGGCTTCTGAGTCCCTCTGACATACTGCCCCACCTCCCAACCACGTGTGTGTGTGTGTGTGTGTGTGTGTGTGTGTGTGTTTGTTTAGTACTTCCTAACTTCCTAGAGCTATGAGATGCTCCAGGCTCATCTTGCATATTCCCTGCCCCAGTTCTAGAAGTAACCATTTCTCCAAGGAGATCTGCTTCCTTTTTAATTTTTCATATATTTTTGGAGAACTATATTAGAAACCAAGATCTGGGGCACTGGGTGTGCTTGTTTCTACTGGAGTATCTTTACTTCTAGGCCCTCTCCACTGACACAGGAAGGAAAACTATGTCTGCGTACTAACTTGTGTATATGCATATACCCATAAATATTTATACTTATGTAATTTCACCTGTATCTGTATTAACCTAAATGTGAGTTCATACTGATGTCTCCAACTCTAATCCATTAAAACATGGACATTCCAGCTTCTTCCCTTGCTTAGCTGTAACCTCCCACTCCAACAGTGAGAAATCAAGTTCCAATCATCTGCCATCTATTTACAGGCATACCTCAGAGATATTGTGGGTTCGGGTCCAGACCATGACCATATAGCAAGTATGGCAATAAAGTGAGTCACATGAATTTTTTGGTTTCCCAGTGCATATAAAAGTTATGTTTACACTATATTGTAGTCTATGAAGTGTGCAATAGCGTTATGTCTAAAAAAACAACGTACACACCTTAATTAAAAAATACTTTATTGGTAAAAAATGCTAACCATCATATGAGCCTTCAGCAAGTCTAATCTTTTTGCTGGCGGAGGGCCTTGTCTCAAGGCTGACAGCTGCTGACTGACCAGAGTGGTGGCTGTTACAGACTGGGGTGGCTGTGGCAGTTTCTTAAAATAAGACACCAGTGAAGTCTGTCATATTGACTGACTCGTCCTTTCATGAATGATTTCTCTGTAGCACGCAATACTGTTTGATAGTATTTTACCCAGAGTAGAACTTCTTTCATAATTGGAGTCAATCCTCTCAAACCCTGCCACTGCTTTATCAACTAAGTGTATGTAATATTCTAAATCCTTTGTTGCCATTTCAACAATCTTCACAGCATCTTCACCAGGAGTAGATTCCACATCAAGAATGCACCTTCTTTGCTCATTCATAAGAAGCAACTCCTCATCTGTTAAAGTTTTATCATGAGATTGCAGCAATTCGGTCACATCCTCAGACTCCACTTCTAATTCTAGTTCTCTTGCTATTTCCACCACATTGTAGTTACTTCCTCCACTGTAGTCTTGAACCCCTCAAAGTCATCCATGAGGGTTGGAATGAACCTATTCCAAACTCCTATGTATGCTGATATTTGACCTCTTCCCATGAATCATGAATGTTCTAAATGGCATCTGAATCCTTTACAGAAGTTTTCAATTTACCTTGCCCAGCTCCATCAGAGGAATCACTATCTATGGCACCTACAGCCTTGTGAAATGTATTTCTTGGGACTTCCCTGGTAGCACAGCAGTTAAGACTCCGTGCTCCCAATGCAGGGGGCCTGGGTTCGATCCCTGATCAGGGAACTAGATCCCACATGCGTGCCACAATTAAGGAGCACACATGCCGCAACTAAAGAAGCTGGCGAGCCGCAACTAAGGAGTCTGCCTGCTGCAACAAAGACCCGGCACAACCAAATAAATAAATAAAATATATATATATTTTAAAAGACGCTGCTTTAAAAAAAAAGAAACGTATTTCTTAAATAATAAGACTTGAAAGTCGAAATTACTCCTTGATCCATGGGCTGCAGAATGGATACTGCAGGCCTGAAAAGCAACATAATCTCATTCATCTTCATCAGAGATCTTGGGTGACCAGGTGCATTGCCAGTGAGCAGTAATATTTTGAAAGGAACCTTTTTTTTCTGAGCAGTAGGTCTCAACAATGGACTTAAAATAGTCAGTAAGCCATGTTGTCAATAGATGTGCTGTCATTCAGAGTTTGTTGTTCCATCTATAGATTAGATTTAGAATGACTCTTAAGGGCCCTAGGATTTTTGGAATGGTAAATGAGCATCAGCTTCAACTTAAAGTCACCAGCTGCATTAGCCTCTAACAAGACTCAGCTAGTCCTTTGAAGCTATGAAGCTAGGCATTGACTTCTCTCTAGCTATGAAAATACTGGATGGCATCTTCTTCCAATATGAGGCTATTTCACCTACATTGAAACTCTGTCGTTTAGTGTAGCCACCTTCATTAATCATTTTAGCTAGATCCTCTGATTAATTTGTTGCAGCTTCTACATCAGCACTTGCTGCTTCGCCCTGCACTTTTGTGTTACAGAGATGGCTCCTTTTCTTAAACCTCATGAACAACCTCTGCTAACTTCAAACTTTTCTTCTGCAGCTTCCTCACCTCTCTCAGCTTTCACAGAATTAAAAAGACTTAAGGCCTTGCTCTGGCTCAGGCTTTGGCTTAAGGGAATGTTGTGGCTGGTTTGATCTTATATCCAGACCACTGAAACTTTCTCCATATCAGCAATAAGGCAGTTTTGCTTTCTTATCATTCATGTGTTCACTGCAGTAGCACTTTTAATTTCCTTCAAGAACTTTTCCTTTGCATTCACAACCTGGCTAACTGTTTGGCACAAGAGGCTTATCTCGGCTTTCGACATGCCTTCCTCACTAAGCTTAATCATTTCTAGCTTTTGATTATAAATGAGAGACGTGCAGTTCATCCTTTCACTTCAACACTTAGAGTCCACTGTAGGATTATTAATCGGCCTAATTTCAATACTGTTGTGCCTCAGGGAATAGGGAGGCTCAAGGAAAGGAAGAGAGACAGTGGAATAGCTAGTCAGTGGAGCAGTCAGAACACACAAAACATTTACTGATTCAGATCACCATCTTATATGGGTGAATTCGTGGCACCCCAAAACAATTACAATAGTAACATCAAAGATCACTGATCACAGATCACCATAACAAATATTTTAATAGTGAAAAAGTTTGAAATATTGTGAGAATTACCAAAATGTGACACAGAGACACGGAGTAAGCAAATGCTGTTGGAAATATGGCACCAATAGACTTGCTCAATGCAGGGTTGCCACAAACTTTCAATCTGTAAAAAACACAGTATCTACAAAGTGCAATAAAGCAAAGCACAATAAAATGAGGTATGCCTGTACGTAAGTACTCAATTTCAGTATACAAGTACAGTGGTTTCGGAACAGTTAACCCATTCGCCATGGCAGAAACTTTATCAACTACAGTACAACGCTTATGTGCAGTTCCTTTTGCCTTCAGTCTTAAGCAATTCCACTCATTTCCAAGTTAAGCACCTTTTCTCCCATCCCCTTCAATGAAGTTGTTTCATACATTTGTAATATACAGTTAGATTCTCTTGATACATTCTGTATTCCATCCTGAGACCTCCAACCTCCTAAATGACTTTAATTTGCATACTTAGAATTCACTCGGTTACAAAGTTCTATGGGTGTTGACAAAAGCATAGTGTTATGTACCTAACTTTACAGTATCATACAGAATAATTTCACTGCTCTAAAAAATCCCCTATGCTTCACCTATTTAGCCCATTACCACTCCCAAACCCTGGCAACCACTGATTTGTTTACTGGCTCTATAGTCTTGCCTTTTCCAAAATGTCATGTAACTGGAAACATACAGTATGTAGCCTTTTCGGACAGGCTTCTTTCAGTAAGCATACACATTTACGATTCACCTACGTCTTTGCACAGCTTGATACAGCATTCCCTTTTATTGCTGAACAGTATTCTATAGTATGGATGTACCAGAGTTTGTTTATCCCTTCATCTATTGAAGGACATCTTCACTATTTCCAGTTTTGAGCAATTATGAATAAAGCTGCTATAAACATTCATACGCAGATTTCTGTGTAGACATAAGTTTTTATACCAGTTGTGTAAATACCTCAGAACATGATGGCTGGATCATACGGTAAAATTAAGTTTAGCTTTATAGGAAAATGTTTAATTCCTAAACGAAAAAATTTCAGGAGGAAGAACTTTTTGTATCTTTAATTGACAATACGTGGGAAAAAACCTGAGTTAATGTCAGATTTACATCACTGTAACTGGTTCTTTAAAATTATTAGTTAATAGTATTAAAACTATATAAACACTTATCTCCATCTAGTGGCTACCAAAGAGTAGAAATATAAAGTGAAATACCAATTTCAGAAACTTATGTTGACTGTTTACCACAGCACTGTTAGTTATAGCAAAATAAAAAACAAACTGAAACAAAGTGAATATCCAATAATAGAGAGGTGGCTGAGTAAAGTACTTCATTATGGGCTATTATGAGCTTTCCCTCCCTCCCCTCAAATAAAGAAATGGACGGAAAAAAAACAAATTAGAGCAGTGGTTCTCAACTCTGGCTGCACATAAGAATCAGCTGGGAACTTTCGAAAGGTTCCTATGCCTGAGCCCCACTCCCAGAGACTCTTCTTTAACTAGTCTATAGTGGATCCCAGGCACAGATATTATTTTAAGGGGGATACAATGATTCTAATGTGCAAAGTTGAGTACTACTGAATCAGAACTACTAGAGAATACCTGGAGGTATTACTGAGGTAGAGAGCAGCAAAAAGTGATCCCATTTGGTAAAGCAAACAATGATCAAAATCAAGGAAGAAAGAAAGGGGGAGGGGGAGAAGGAGGGGAAACCTGATATGAACATATCATTGTAGTATGTTTGTATATGATTATATAAATACAGAGAAAAGCACAAGAATACACAAACCAAGCTGTAATCGTGGGTCATGGAAGAATAAAAAATAATATGGATTAAAAATATTTATATTAATCCCATGTATATAACATTGCATACGTATGCAAGCACATGTGTGCATAATGATATCTGGGATAAAAAGAGATCTACAGACACTAATTTGCAGGGATATTCATGATACATTGTTAAGTTTTTTAAAAAGGAAGCTGTACCCCAATGTTCATAGCAGCATTTATAATAGCCAAGATACAGAAGCAACCTAAGTGTCCACTGACAGATGAAATGGATAAAGAAGATGTGATACACACACACACACACACACACACACACAGAATAATATTCAGCCATAAAAAAATGAAATATTGACATATGCAACAATATGGATGGATCTAGAAGGTACTGTGTTAAAGTGAAGTAAGACAGAGAAAGACAAATAACTGTATGACCTCATAAGTGGAATGTAAGAAAACAAAACAAAATGAAAACAGAATCATAGATACAGAGAATAAATAAATGGGTGGTTGCCAGAGGGAAGGGGAGTGGGGAGTGGGAGGTAAAACAGCTGAAGGGGATTAAGAGGCACAAACCTTCAGTTATAAAATAAATAAGGCAGTGGGATGTTATATATAGCATAAGGAATCTGGTCAATAATACTGTAGTAACTTTGTATGGGGGCAGGTGGTTACTAGACTTAAAATGATCATTTCATAATTTATGCAAACATCAAATTACTATGTAGTACCCTGAAACTAACATAATATTGTACACTAACTATATTTCAATCTTTTTAAAAAAGGAAGCATGGGACTTCCCTGGCAGTCCAGTGGTTAAGGCTCTGGGCTTCCGATGCAGGGGGCACGGGTTCGATCTCTGGTCGGAGAACTAAGATCCCACATGCCGCGCTGGGCAGGCCAAAAAAAAAAAAAAAAAAAAAAAGGAAGCAAACTGTACAGTATTATATACAGTAAAACTTTATTTCAGGAAAAACAAATAGAAACAAATGGTTTATCCTGGAGGGGTGAGATTTAAACGGGAAGGTAGGAAGAGATGATAAGCTTTGCTTTCATACAGTTTTGTATGATATGTTAAGCATATATTTTTTTAATGTCTTGGATTGGTATCAGTGGGTCTTATTTATGGAACAAATAACCAAAACATAACTTACATTTATGGGCTGTATTTTTTTTTTGAAATATACCACATCACAGATGACTGACTTGAATGACAGATGCAGCACCATCTCTCAAAAATGAACAAATTTACAATCAGAGCAACCAACATAAAAAGTATTCTATCCATGAGATCTGCTTTCTAATTTAAGTGAAAAGAAATCCAATTAGTTTCTATTTAGTTGAGAGAATAAGAATTTCACAAGTTAACACAGCAAAATTTACAATAATTTATAAAATAATAACATAGATGCAACAGCCATAAATACATAGGACTAATGCACTATATACATTCCAATGTCACAAGTAGATCGGTCCTACCTAAAACAGAGCAAGTCTACAGCTGTGCCTGATTCCAAGGAAATGTAAGAATATAAAAGAGGCTAATTTATGATAGAATCAAACCCTAAAGCAGCAAAAAGATGTGTCAGGGAATAAGAAGTAGTTAAAGACATAAACAGCATCCTTTTTCATAATAAGAGAAATGCTAATTAAAATTAGACCAGATACCACTTCTTTTCACCTACCAGATTAGCAAAAATACAAAAGTTTGACAACATATTCTAATGACAAGTACGTAGGGAAATTGATACTCTGACACATTGTTGATGGGAATGCAAAATGGTACAGCCCCATAAGGGTAATTTGGCAATACCTAGCAAAATTATACGTGTTTACCCTTGGACCCAGCAATCCCACATCTAGAAATCTATCTTACAGATATATTATCAAAATACAAAAAGATACCTGCACAAAGATATTCACTGCAGTACAACTTGTATAACAAAAGACTGGAAATTACCCAAATGTCCAATAATAGAAGACCATTTGAATAAACTATGGGGGGGGTGATATTGTGGGGAATCTACTATACAGGTAGAAAAAAGAATAAAGAACATCTCTATACACTGCATGATGGGTTCTCCAGGATATAATGTTAAGTGAAAAAAGCAAGGTAGAAGAATTATACATAGTATGCTATCATTTACCTAAGAAGGGGACACTGGGGATGTAATTTTTTTTTTTTTTTTGCTGTACACGGGCCTCCCACTGCTGAGGCCTCTCCCGTTGCGGAGCACAGGCTCCGGACGCGCAGGCTCAGCGGCCATGGCTCACGGGCCCAGCTGCTCCGCGGCATGTGGGATCTTCCCGGATCGGGGCACGAACCCGTGTCCCCTGCATCGGCAGGCGGACTCTCAACCACTGCGCCACCAGGGAAGCCCGGGATGTAATTATTTTTATGTCTCAATATATATATATCCCCAACCCGCTTTCTTATGTAAATTATTAAAAAAATAAAAGGATAAACCTCAAATTAAACTGTATTATTAAATAGCAAAATAAACAACTCCCTCCACAATTAACAACAATAAGAGGTCAACCAAATCCTGATCTATGCCAGCTCCTGCTTGGACTACCCCACTTTCCAAATGAAATCTTAAAGGATAGATACTGTGCACAGCTACTATTTCTATCTACCTAGTATCTACTGTCCCATCTGCTAACAGCAGGACTCAATTTTTGCTTAGAGGATCATACCATCACCACCCACTTTTGATTCATATGACTGGAGTGGGGCTGACCGTATAACTAGGCTAGACTAATAGAGACATACCAAGGATTTTTGTTTCAGCTACTGGAAAAGAAGTATTCTTTTCATTCTGGTTTAAAAATAAATAAATAAAACTTTCCAAACACACTGAATATTCTTCTATCTTGTACCTTGTGCCTCAATCAATCAATCATCAGTCTATTAATTCTTATTTTGCAACTATCCTCGTAACTGTCCCTTTCTATCTCCAGGCGACCAACTTGGGGGCGTAGGGGAGGGGAGGGACTTAACTCTGCTCAATTTGCTTCAAATATGAAGAAATAGTAAAGAGCAGGCAAAGCTTGTTGATTAACAGCCCAGACTCCACCATTTACTACTGTATAGTCTCAGACAAATTTCTTAACCTAAATTTAGGCATCTTTATCTGGAATACTACCATCTATCTCATGGGTCTATCAGGACAAATAAGTCAATATACAGAATGTGTTTAGCATAGTTCTGGTTACACAGTTAACATACAAAAATATATATCATCATCATCATCATCCCCCAAAATTCATACTCTTAGACCCAGACCCAAAATACAGACAAGGTTTTGTATATACAATGTTTATAATAATTTAAAAAATTGTAAAACTAAAGTAATAGCCAATGCTTATAAACACTTATTATGTGCCAAGCACTCTGTTTTAAGTGTTTTAAATGTACTAATACATTCAGTCTTCACAACAACCCTATGAGGTAGGCAGTATAATAATCCCTTTTTAACTATGTGGAAACCAATGTAGAGAGAAGTTCAGTAAATTACTCCAGGCAATGGAGTGGCTGCAATATGAACTTGGCAGTAAGGCACCAGAGTTCATGATGATAACCACTACCTGCTACCTCTCCAATGAAGTAAAGCCTTTAAAAATCATAGTTACCAGGAGTTTTAATAATAATATAGGGATATGTTTATGCTAAAATTTTGAGCAAGAAGACATGAAACCAAATTGTACTATGCAGTATCATCTGTAATGTACATGTCTTTTGGATGGTGGAATTAGGGATAAAATTCATCCTTCTTTATGTTTTTCTGTACCATATAACTTCTACGATTAAATGTAGTATGTTTAAGATAAAATAATTTCCGAAATAAATTTACTCTATATTAAGCATCTAAACTCTCACTTGAAACAATTATGTTGGATTTCAGTCATATCTATCTGATAAGCCGTAATGAATCAAGGTCTAACATCCTGAGTTCTATACCTAGATGGCTAGTAAAAACAAATAATGGGGTATAGTAATCAGGAGACAAAGAAGGAATTGCAGAGGGAGTCTTTTCATATAGAAGATTTGATAACTACAAAAAGGGATTATCAACATATAAGAGTACTAATCACAGAGTAGAAATCTGTTGCATTCAAAGAGAAAAACGTTTGTCCTTAAATTTTTACCTAACGATGTACAATATTTGATTAGAGGACTTGTAAAATACTGTATGTTATAAATTCGAAATACTCTACATGTTGTTACTAGACTAGAAATCTTGGGAGAACATCCCTCATACACAAAGATAAAGGCAAAATAAGAAAGAAGTGGGGCTTCCCTGGTGGCGCAGTGGTTGAGAATCTGCCTGCCAATGCAGGGGACATGGGTTCGAGCCCTGGTCTGGGAAGATCCCACATGCCTCGGAGCGGCTGGGCCCGTGCGCCACAGCTACTGAGCCTGTGCATCTGGAGCCTGTGCTCCGCAACAAGAGAGGCCGCGATAGTGAGAGGCCCGCACATCGCGATGAAGAGTGGCCCCCGCTTGCCACAACTAGAGAAAGCCCTCGCACAGAAACGAAGACCCAACACAGCAAAAATAAATTAAAAAAAAAAAAAAAAAAAAATAAGAAAGAAGCAACTACAGAATGCTTACATTTACAACACAGATGGGAAATAAGGCAAGAAGACAAAAGGTATCTGACAAATAAAGCAGAGGACTGGACTGAGATTAAACTGTGTCTGTATTATTGCTAAATAGTACTTCAGGTGCGGGCCCTGCTTTATGTGTTAATAATATTATAATACATAATATCAGATGTAAATGAGCAGAGTAATCAGAGGCAGTGAGACATATGACTCTGTAATTTTTATCTTGAGCGATGTATGAAAATGGGATCTCAAACAGGTTCTAGGGGTCAAACAGATCTCTTTGGGAAGGGAGTGAGTTATAAATAAAAGGAATATGCAAATCTGAATGGTCCAGAATCCCACTGGCATGGCCATAGCCAACATAAATAAACCAAACGCTCATGAATCTATTATTACCTCATCTGTCACCACTGCAGCATGCAAGAACCGGGACTAGGAGAGAGCGGAGCCCATTATCCTGATGGCTTCTGAGAATTGCCTCTGTTTGCTAGCAATCATGTCTGCCTGATCCCTCAATTGTTGTTCCTGTGCCCTGGCTACTACCAAAAAAGATCAAACCTTCCAAAAAGTAGTAAGATTTAGGACAGCGAATCAATAACTTTGCACACTAATGACATTCAAATATATGACTGTGAACATAACTGCTTCCTAAGCATTGCTTATCAATTTTTATACTTAGCCTGGGTAAGCAACATCTCCCACTCTCATTAGCAACTATTCCAAACCTCAGGTGGCATTCTTTTCACTCAGCAGAACTCACGTTCTACTTAGCCCTGAAAACTGAAGCAACTGAGTGATCACCTGAACTTCCCACTTCCCCTGCCCCTAATGGAACTCACCTCTATCTCCATCCACTCTTCCCTCCAGTCTCCTCAGGGAATGCGGTGGCCATTCTCCTATTCAAGACAATACTACCTAACCTCCTCTGGATACTTTGCTTCATCAATTCCTTAGAAAACTGTTTTTGTTCTATTTCACTCGGGAGTGGGAGGCAACAGATAAAAACAATTTCTAAAAGCAGCATTAACTAAACTTTTTTTCTTAGTTCCTAAGGTTGCCAACAAACAAACAAACAAACCAAACTGTACATCAAACTGGTTACATTACCTCCCCCAAAAAGACTGCTCTCAAGTGACTTCAGAACACAGAGCTTTTGACTATATACCCTTAGTAGAATTACCGAAGGACAAAATGATCTGTAAACAATTTAACATTTTTTAAACTTAATTCAATGATTTCATTGTTTAACATAATATCCAGGTTGGTATTTGAAGCTATTTACTTTGAAAGAAAAAGTAATTTTCTTACATATGATGTATTGTGCTTGAGTAGGAGAATATTCTCAATCCTAGGACACGTATGTTGAAGTATTTAGAAGTAAAGTGTCATGATGTCTATAACTTACTTCATTTAGTAGAGACAGACAGAAAGAGAGGGAAAGAACAAATAAAGAAAAATGCTAACTAGGGGAGGGTTATAGTGGTACATGGGAATTTATAATACTATTCCTTTAGCTTTTCTGTATGTTTGAAATTTTTCATAAGAATAAACAGCATGTGTGAAATTAACTCATTTTGGTTAAAAAAAAAAAGAATTTATATACATATATACTCAGAAAAAGATTTGTAAGAATACAGCCTAGGTTAGGAAATCTGATAATAAAAATATAATATTATTTTCTTATTTTTGATTATATGTGTTTTCTAAGTTTCTATAATAAAAATTTAATGTTTTTGTAATAACAGAAATTTTAACTTTATATATTATAACAACAAATATAAGTATCTAATCAAGATTGCAGACTGAGCACAGGCTTTTGTCTCCATTCCTTCTAAAAAACCACTAAAATAAAAGTAGAGAAATACATAAAGAAATATTTCCCCAGGAATATAGAAAAAGGATGGAGTTGTGGAAGAGAGTTTCACCAACCAACAAATAAGAAATGTCATTAAAATTTCCAAAAGATTGGAGGAGATGGAGACATGCTGACAATGAAAGAAAGTCATAAAAGCTGCAACCACTTATGTATTACGAGAAAGTTACAGAAAGGAAGAATTGATCTGTCAGAAGAATGTCAACTCTGGGCTCAGAATCAGTCAGTGAGGCAGAGGATAAGAGTCATAAGTATTAAGTGACTCTGAAAACAGAGTAATTAATCAGAAGTCTATATACAGAACTTCACTACTCAGCACCCCAATTCCCTCCCCAACTTTGACTGACAGAGCACTCAGATAATTTGACATTTACCTCACGGAGGAAAAAAAGACCATCTTTCTCCAGAGGAACTGAACAAGTCACTTGGAGAGCACTGGGGTTTCTAATTGAGTGTTAACATCTGGGGGCCCAAACAGAGTAGTCTGCAGTCCTCCCACCAAAATCTAAGTCTGACAGTCAACACACCTCATCCATACTCACGCTAAAGAGAATTACTAGAATCAAACCCACTTAGACCTCAGCAGGGTAAACCCAAATTAACTACCCAGACCACCTTTCCAGGAGAGTCAAGGATTATCAGGCAAATGAGGAAAACTAACAACATGAAAGACTAACTTAAATTTCTAAGTAATTCAGAAGGATAAAGGATAATTGAGAAAGAGAGAGAGAGAGAGACATTCAGAAAGATTTCAGAAAAAATTCTACAGACAAAGTAAGAACGAGATATTGAAGAGAAGAAACCTCTAAGAATGTAAAGCAAAAATAATACATGATATAAAAAAGACATAACTGATGAACCTAGTGGTAGGGCAGGAATAAAGATGCAGACGTTGAGAACAGACTTGAGAACACGGTGGAGGAAGGGGAGGCTGGGACGTAGTGAGAGAGTAGCACTGACATATATACACTACCAAATGTAAAATAGATAGCTAGTGGGAAGCAGCCGCATAGCACAGGGAGACCAGCTCAGGGCTTTGTGTCCACCTAGAGGGGTGGGATAGGAGGGTGGGTGGGAGGGAGGTGCAAGAGGGAGGGGATATGGGGATATATGTATGCATATGGCTGATTCACTTTGCTGTACAGCAGAATCTAACACAACACTGCAAAGCAATTATACTCCAATAAAGATGTATAAAAAAAAAGACATAAAAGATTAAAAGATCAATCCAGGAGATCCAATATCCAAGTAGTGAGAGTCTACTAAAGAAGTCTATAAAGTCTATAAAGAAAATATAAGGAGAAAAGTATTATAATAGTTTTCTATTGCTGTTTCACAAATTACCACAAAATTCAGTAGCTTAAAATAACATTTATTATCTCACACAGTTTCTGAGGGTCAGGAACCTGGGAGCAGCTTAGTTGATGGTTCTGGCTCAGCATCTCTCATGAGATCGCTATCAAACTAACAGCTGGGCAGTATTCATCTGAGAACTTGAATGGGGCTAGCAGTTTCACATCCAAGTTCACTCACATGACTGTTGGCCAGAGGCCTCAGTCCCTAACCACACAGGCCTTTCCATAGGGCTGCTCACAACATGGCAGTTGGCTTTCCCCAGAATGAGTAATCCAAGAGAAAGAAAAGCCGTCAAGAGAGAAGCCATAGTATCTTTCATAATCTAATCTCAGAAATGACATACCATCACTTCTGCCATATCCCAGTGATCATGTATACCAATTCTGGCACAATGTCAGAGAAGACTACACAGGGCATAAATACTAGGAGGTATGGATCACTGAGGGTCATCTTGGAAGATGGCTATACTAGTTATCAAGAAAATCATAGGAAAAATTTTTCTCAGAGCTTCTGATACATGAATCTTCAGACCGAAAAGGTCCATTAAGTACTAAGGAGAATGAAAAAAGGTCCACCTAGATACATATCATAAAACTTCAGATCTCTAAAGATCAAACAATTATAAAAGTGTCACAGGAAAGGGAAAAAAATGCTCACCCGCAAATGAATAAGAATTAAACTACCACCATACTTCTTATCAAATTAATGGCAAAAGACAAGGGAGTATTGCTTTAACAGTTGTAACAGAAAATGTGTATCAATGGGGAATTTTATGTTCATCCAAATTAACAATCAAGCATGAGAGCAAACCAGAGTTCCATCTGGAAATATAAAGAATCTGAAAGTTTAGCTTCCAGCACAAGCATTATTGGGAATACACTTGAGGCTGCACTCCAATAAACAAGACTCCCAGAAAGACATAAGATGCAGGAAACCCCAGATCAACATGATAAGAGGAAAATCCTAAGATAATGGCTGCAGAGCATGCCTACAGAGCAAATGGACCAGACTGGAATAGAATTCCATGCAAAGGACAGTATGATTGAGTGGGCAAAATAATAGGGATATCATAAAGGAATATTAGTTCGAAAAAAAGGCAGTTAGAAACTTCAGGAGAAACAAAAGACAATATAACAAAGTAATGGCCCAAACAGAAATGAATAAAGGATGGTATGGTTTTAGCAACTGCAAGACTGTGAGAAAAGAGGCTATATACTAAATACAATCTCCTTAAAGTGCGCTAGGAGTCAGGCCACTGGACTCAAAAAAAGTAAATGAATACTAGGTTATTTTTTAGCCCTGTATTCAACAACATTCAAAAAGTTATCCTAACTGTTTTTCAACATTTAGAATAAACCTTTGGATGGAAGACTTGACTGCAACTGCAAAACAAAATGTTGGCAACCTTAATTTAAAAGAAAAGAAGTAACTAATAAAATGCAGCAGGTAGAGATAAGGAAAAGAAAAATGAAAAATAGGGGTGCTTATTAGTTCATTTTATATGAAGAGATATGAAGAAACTGGCTATAGATAGAACATTTAATAGAACACTTAACTGTAACACTTATTACAATTATCTTTAATCTGTAAAAACCAAAAAATATATATAATTATTAATTTTTGGAAAGAAGGAAAAGAAAACACAATGGAAAAAGTGAAAGCAGTGTCAATGAACTAAATCCTCATATTTCTTATAAGAAAGTCAACTGAACCAAACGTAAAATAGCTAGTGGGAAGCAGCCACATAGCACAGGGAGATCAGCTCGGTGCTTTGTGACCACCTAGAGGGGTAGGATAGGGAAGGTGGGAGGGAGGTGCAAGAGGGAGGGGATATGGGGATATATGTATATGTATAGCTGATTCACTTTTGTTATACAGCAGAAACTAACACACCATTGTAAAGCAATTATACTCCAATAAAGATGTTAAAAAAAAAAAAAGAAAGTCAACTGATAGCAAGTTAATCCAATAAGCAGAATTTAGTATACTTTACATCAAAGTTATGTCCTGAACATAAACTCTACTATTGATGGTTTAGAACACATTATGCTAAATCTGGACTGACCCTCCTCTTCACACCTCTTCTGAACATTAGTTATATATTGAACATTACTTTATATATATATATATATAACTTTAGTTACATGTGCTTATGTGCATGAGACTGTATTTGCATGTCTGAATGCACACATGTGTATATATTTTAACTAAAGGCACAACTTCAGTGTATTTTCTTTCAGCATTTTTGTCTAAAAGTTAAAAGAGAGAGAGAGAGAAATCAATGAAATGCAAGTAATAGTCAGGGAAGGGAGTATCCTGGTTAACTGAAGACTGAGGTTAATTGAGATTTAATCTATTTCTCCTACATTTGTAAAAGATTACTCATAGCAATCTACCACCACACAGGAAAATGGCATCCTCTCTCATTGTACAAATGCTAATGCTAATCCTAATAGAAGTGAGAAGTGCATCTGATTTTAAGAAATAGTGAAGGGGTGGGCAGCAGGAAGAGACACTGAAAGTATCTGAAAACGATTTTAAGGATCTTAGAATAATTTCACAGGAAAAAATCAGAATAAGTAAATTCATATTGATGAATCTCACAAATCTAAAGGACAGTTTAACAGAAGAAAGCAGCAGGAGAATACTGTATTACTACCATCAGGAAGAACTTTCTAACAACTGTAGCTACTCATCAACAGGATGGACTGTCTATAATAAAGGTCTGCTCTTCCATCACTCTATTGTTTAAATACAGACCAGAAATCATCTGTCTGTAATGTTAAAAACTGGTGGATGATTGGACTAGATAATCCCTAAGGTAATAACTGTAACTGTAAGTATGAGAGTTCTAAACTAATAAATTTTGACTTACCAACATCCATTGCAGTTTCCATGAAGCTTTTCTGTCGTGAAGCAAATTCTGCAAGCAATTTCTGCTGCCTCTCTCTGGCCTTTTGTCGTCTAGATTAAACAGAAATAAAGTGATAAGTACCAGACGTGCTTAAGACATACCTACTATCTTTCAGGAGTATATAATGTACGAAAGGCCCCCCACACACAGTTAAGAACAACCAATTTTCTGTACTATGTATTAAAATTCAGGTAAAATTTTATTGTCCTTAAAAAGATTCTGCTGCTTTAAAATAGTTTGAAAATCACTGGGCTTAAATAGGTAAAAATAAAAGCCACCATTTACTTTAAAATGTGAAATAATAATTAAAGTAAATAGAAAATTTGGATGTCCAACAACACAATTTCCTAAATATATGTCAGTTCATAGCAAGAGCAAGAAGAGTTTTAGCTAGGAATCCACAATTTAACCCCAGGAACAAATAATAGCAAACTCATTGCTAGAAGAAATTATTATGTTAAGCTATGAACAGAATCTAAAAGATAAGAATAGTCAGATTTAGGGGACTTCCCTAGTGGTCCAGTGGTTAAGAATCCGCCTTCCAGTGCAGGGGACGTGGGTTCGATCCCTGGTTGGGGAACTAAGATCCCACACGTTGTGGGGCAACTGAGCCTGCGTGTTCTGGAACCCACACGCCACAGCGAGAGAGAAGCCCGCACACCACAACAAAAGATCCCATGTGCCGAAACTAAGACCCGATGAAGCAAAAATTAATTAATTAATTAATTAATTTTTTAAAAAAAGAATAGTCAGATTTACTGTTACCTTAAGAACAGGTCTCTTCCTAAAAGAGAAATAGCAAAAAGCCAGGAAGTTTTCCAGTTTCTACCAGGAAATATTCCAAGTTTGGTTTATTTTGTTTGAAGTAAAAGAATATGAAAGAGTCTCAGATACAAGATAAAGATAAAACTATATTCCAAATCTAAGCATAAATATTCCTTTGGATTAGTTCACTTTATTCTATTTATTAATTATCCCTTACCTACTTCCAAAGAGCATTTTAATTTGAGGCTAATTGAAAAAAAATGACTACAACGCAAGTATAAGAAAATAAAAGTAAACTAATAAAGACAGGAGATAGGCTTCCCTACATTTAAAGATGCTAGAAATACTAATAAGCATAAAATTCTACCCCCAGCAAGGTAGGGTTAATATAGTAATTCAAAACAAGAGAGGAGGGAGAGGAAGAAGAAAAAGGTTAAAAGGTAAGTTATATATTAACTCATTGGGAGAGACAAACTTTTTACTTGAACTAAACTCAAAGAGGGATTTATCATAGCCCATGATACAAAGGACATTAAAAACATAATGGATGGAGTATACTATAGCAGTTTCTTTTAGTGACCATTTACTATATCTATATATTACAAAAGAATTTTATTAAACTGAGATTCTATGAAGTAATTTCTGTGGGAAACATAAAAGAATTCTGCTATTAATCTGAAATGATTAAAGGATATAGAATATAGAATTTAGAAGAATGGAATGATGATGGTAATTTTTAGATTATTCACACATCCACTCCGACCCATTTAGTGGAGATAATCACAAACATCTATAAAATCAAGTACTGTGGTCCAGCTTACCATGAAAAGTTACATATTTTTGCCAATAAAGTTCAAGAGATTTTTAACACTCCTTTTCTAACATTTACTTTAAATGTAATTTAGGGTCCACTTAAGAAAAGTCACTTTATTACCTATTTTATAAATACAACTCTTATTTTTGTATTATATTTTATATTTTAAGCCAATAAATTATTATCCAGGTTGATCACTCACCTTACTCATCAAACTGGACTCCCAATGACATTAGCCATTTCAAAAAATTAAAAACCACTCCTGTGCTCTCTTTCCTTCCTGAACGTGGAAGGTGGCACAGTGGCCTAGGACAGGGTATCAAGACCCAACGGCCCGGCACAGGAGGGCATTTGTGTGGGGGAAAGTTACAAGAAATTGGTTACATACAAGGGAATTAATAAAAAATTAATACATATTAAGGATTATAGGGGCCAGGTTTCTCACTATGGGAGGAGAGAGTTACAATTATGAAAAGAAGGAAAAGAAGAATAAATCCTATGGTGTTGGATTAGAATTGGGATTATCAGGTTGAACTCACAGTCATAGTTTTTAATAACTCTCTCTCCCCTCCCTTTATCCGCCCCCCATACACACACATTTTGCCCACTAAGAGGGTCTGTGAATGAGCTCATTAGAATGAGCACATGGATTGTAGTTTCTAAATAAGATTCTTTACTAAAAGGAACCAGGACTCTTTGGAGAAATGGCTAATACCAAACACAAGATGAACCCGGGCTATCTTCTTGGCCCAGAAAATAATCGAAAATGCTCAAAGAATGGTGGGGAGAAATCCAAAGAACACAGAAACCAGCTTGAAGGGACTCCCACTGGTCAAATCTAGAACAATTTGAGCATCAAAATGATTAATGAGCATGAAATTATAACACATAAAATAAAATAGGAATCCACAACTCCAAACTGATATAAGTAAATAAATGAATAAACTGAAAGTTGATGGAGAACAGGATATTGCAGCATCTCAAAGTATCTCCCCACAAATTACATATTAATTACAAAGGGGGGAAAAAAGAGAGGAAAGTTAGTAAGGGTAACTTGACAGTGAAGAAGTCTAACAGACACCCTCATAATCAAGTGATCAAAGTTAATCACCAGTAATGAAACAAATTAAAATCATGTGACACCTGATGGGATGCAGTCAACAGAAAACAGCAACACTTCCGTTTTTTTTTTTTTGGCCAGGCCGCACAACTTGCAGGATCTTAGTTCCCCAACCAGGGATTGAACCCGGGCCATGGCAGTGAAAGCCCAGAATACTAACCACTAGGCCACCAGGCAACTCCCCAGCAACACTTCCTTGATATTCCTCTCAAAGGTGCATCATCTGAATCCAAACATAATAGGAAAGGAGACAAGCCCAAATTGAGGGACATTCTACAGTATCTATTGCTCTATAATCTTCAAAAGTGCCAAGGTCAAGAAAATAAAGGAAAAACTGAGGAAACTATTCCATGCTGAAGGAGACCAAAGAGACATGACAACAAAATGCAACGAATGATTCTGGACTGGATCTTTTTGCTCTGAGACACGTTACTGGGACAACTGTCAAAACTTGGGATCTGGGCTTCCCTGGTGGTGCAGTGGTTGAGAGTCCGCCTGCCGATGCAGGGGACACAGGTTCGTGCCCCGGTCCAGGAAGATCCCACATGCCGCGGAGCAGCTGGGCCCGTGAGCCATGGCCGCTGAGCCTGCGCGTCCAGAGCCTGTACTCCACAACGCGAGAGGCCACAACAGTGAGAGGCCCGTGTACCGCAAAAAAAAAAACCAAAAAAACCTTGGGATCTAAGGATTTTATCGTACTAAATAAAATGTTGATTCCTTTATTTTGAAAGGTGTATTCTGATTAGGTAAGAAAACGACCTTATTCCTAAAAAACACACACTAAAGTATTCCAGGGTAAAGCAACTTACTCTGAAATGATCCAGGAAGTTCTTTGTACTATCCTTGAAACATTTCTGTAAGTTTGAGATTTCTTCAAAATAAAAAGGTTTTAAAAATTAAACCCATCCTCAAAGGACAAAAATTTGTCATCAAGGAAGAAATGGAAACAAACAACGTGCCGTAGATGCTCAAAGACGTATGAGACCTCCAAAAATGTTTAAATAATAATAGCACTGATAGAATATGTGTTTGGTCTCCTACACTACTCCTTTGTAAACTTATAATAAACTTATAAGTTTCAGTATGTTTCTTTAATTAAAACAATAAGCTATGCACTCTACAGCTCACCTTTAAATACATACATGTACATTTACATTTAGAATACATATGGCTGTCACCATATGTATTCTAAATGTAAATGATAACTCAAGCATGCTAAATGCACAAGCACTATCTTTGATTCCATTTATCTTACAAACTAATCAGCTATGATTATAGCTGATAAACATCCAGGTGATTAGCCTGAGATGGCCAAAAGTGGGGATGGGGGGTGGTAATATAAAATCTTCAACTCTACCATACATTAGTTTAAAGCATTAAAAATAAAAATTACCTTTCTTCTTTGTCCAGTGTTTTCTTCTCTGCAGCAGTGATCTTTTTGGGTGGTACAGGAGGGGTCACTTTTCTACATATCTCTTCAATGATGCGTTTGTTCATTCTGCTTTGCAGTGCAGCTTTTAGTAAAATTCTTTCTACTGCAGTTATTCCATCTCCATGACTATATTTAGGTATATCTGGTTGGATTAAAATTTCTATGTCATCAAGCCAGGGAGGATAGTAGGAGTTTTGTTTTCCTGAGAGTTTGTGGTGAAGTTTAATTAACAAAGACAATATGCTTTCTTTAATTTCCAAAATGGCTGTAGTTAACTGTGGAGCTGAACCAGGTGCAGACCATTTATTTGAAGTTTTAGGACGAACCACCTGATTTGCTTCACTGCTACTGCGATTGATGATCTCCTGAAACTTCTTTCTACGCTCTGCTACTAAGCTGAAAACTTGAGCTGTACCAGAATTCTACCATTCAAAAGAAAAAGAAAGAAAAATCAAGAGAAGTTATTCAAGTGTCATTTAAAACCGTATTAGTACTACATTTTCAAAAGGGAATGTTCAAAGTTTCATCCAAAGATTTATTTATTTAATAGATGTGCTCTTTAAGTAAGTCTGTCTCTTCACTTCTCTCAAATATACTTAGTCCCACTCAACCTGGAAACATCGAGGAGAAAAGCGATTATCCACAGTAACACCTCTTTTACAACCTCCTGGGCCTACCTACCAGGGAAAATAGACAAAGCTTGAGTGGTTTCTACATCCATATTAAAGAGGAATCATAAACAAAGTCCTTCATCAGATTAAAGGAATAAAAGCTATTTTATCCAACATTCATCAAGAATACTATACTCTTTACCAACTTCTAGAAGACCATGATATCTTCCACTTAAGAAAATTATAAATTAATTTTTTTCCAAGTTAATGAATCTGAACTGCTAATTAATTTCATTTTTAAGGAACTTCAAAAGTTTGAAAATTAATTCTAACACAAATGCTTTAAGTTACTAAAATGAAATATAAAGATGAAAAATCAAACTAATCTCTTTCATATTTAAATATCACTATAATTTGTTATTTGAACAGATTTTTTAAAACCATTTTTCTCAATAATTTATCTACAAACTAGCCTTTTTTGCTAAAGCAGTCAAACTGCACTAGGGCTCTTAGAAATCATCTTTTAATTAAGATACAAGTTAGTTTAATGGATTTCATTAATTTTTTTTAAGCAAGCATAGAAAGGATACTTCAATCAGTTGAGCTTTTTATGAACTAAATTATAACATACATTATTTTTTTTTAACATCCAAGCTGTTTTTCAACATACTCTCTATCAGCATTAGAGGCAAAGGCTGCCGCTTATAGATTCCAATATTTTAATCAAAATTCTTTATGATGTTCACAGCAAAAACATACTGTCAAAGACAAAGAAAGTTCCTACAAATGGACTCTTCAACAAGAAATGTCTGATTCAATGTTCTTTACTTGCAAAAATCTATATTGTAGGAATTAAAGGTATTTAATTAAGTTTAGTTACTTGCCCTGTCATATCAAGATTTTTCATTTCTGCTTTCTATAAATTAATTAAGCTACATGCAATGAGAGAGCTGATTTTCAAAATGCATCCAAATACACAGTATATGGAGTTTAAGATTTTTGTGGGCTTATTTTATCAAAGTTAATTAACTGCCACAGGAGCAAAAAAAAAAAAAAAAAAAAAAAAAAAGCTGTGAACGGGCATGCCACCAGCAACTAAAGATTAAATTTATTTTGATTTAGGGAACATTCATTTTTAAGATGTTAGTAACAATGCTAAATGTAAACAGACTGAAATGTGCCGCTTATAATTGGCCCAAAATACTAACACTACTAAGAAAAACCCACTATAAATATGCAGTATTATTTTTTAAATTCAATAATATGAATTTTCTTTAAAATTAAGCCTAAATTACTGCATTTAAAAAACACACACACACATTAAACATTTTTTTAATCTAACCATATTAATTAAACACACACATATACACACAAATACTTCAGCATTTGTCCCCATTTCCAGTTAAAGCCGTATTGCCAGTTAATGCAAATATTATATACTTCTACCTCTCTTTGAAGAACTTTAGGCCGACGTGAACTCTGGCAGATTAAAGGAAAAAGATGGGTGAGGCAAAAGTTGCTTAGATATATCAGAGGAAATAAAATACAATTTAAAGTTATCTACAACCACATTTATTTTTCTTTTGGATATGATAGGATGATCTAAATGACACAAGCCAACATAACAGAGTCTTTCCTTTTTTTTGTTCTCTCTTTTACACTTACTTGTAAAGAACCCAAGCTATCAGAGCTGGTACTTGCAGGTGAGTCTCTCTTCACTTCCGGAGCAGTCTCTGGAACTCTCACTCTAACATAATTTATAAAGTGTCGCATGTTCGATACTAAGTTACTACCAGGAAACCAACTGTCATGACAACGTTCTGGTCCACCTACTGATGCCTAAAACATAAACATAATGAATATCAAACCTTGCCAATCTGGTCTAAGGTACAATGGAAATGTAACAAGCCCAAATAATAGTCTACTGCCTGTCATATTCCTGAATCCCTTATAGTCTCATTCACAAATCACAAGGTGCTAATAAAACCAAATACAAACACAAAATTTTAGAACAAATTGCTCAGTACTAATATAGGTAAGTCCAATGGAAGTCAGCTAAACTTCTCCAGAAAAAAATACATTTTTCAATTTGGAAATACTTAGTACAGAATATTATTCATCAACCATTAGGAATAATTCATAATACAGTCAAATAATGCTAATTTGGACTAACTGTAGAAGAAAGTCTGAAAAATCAACCAAAAGTCTGACTTAGTCTTAGAGGAATCGTAATGACCTTTTAATATCTATGAAAGAATATATGTTGACTTAGAATATAAAGTACAGCCTAGTCTTTTTACTTGTCTGTTTTTTTCTTGTTTGTTTGTTTTTTTGCTGTTATTATGTTGTGTTGTATTCTGTCTTTTTGGAGGGAAGGGATGAGGAAAATATCAATTAATTATAAAATCAATTTGTAGTGACAATTACTTTTATGGAAGTGATACCTATAAAATCCTGAAACAGATTAACAAACAACTTGTATTCTTAACATTCTCCCTTATAACAATACTTACTCCATTAACTTAAAACCTTTACAGAAACAATTTGCTATTCAAAATTAATCCCTAATCAAATTACTAGAATTTCTAGACTGAATTCCTAACATAACAATTATTTACCAGTAATCAATGTTATTAGCATAACACCAAAAGTGCACTAACCACGTTTCTTAGATCTACATATTATGAATTACGAATTTCAAATTCAATAATTCTACAAATGGAGTTTAATGTATTAGTGAAACCCCTAAAAGAACATATGTATGTGAAGATTAAATAGGGCCTTTTCCAATAGTTCTTAGGAAGATTTTCATCTGAGTATGATGAATCCATAAATACCTTTCAAGGTGACATACAACCTTTTATTAAGGCATGTCATAACTTTAACATTTAAAAATACAAGAAACTACTTACCTCTTCATCTGATTCCTCTTCAGCTGAATTTTCAAGTCCTAATTCAATCAGATATAAAACCATGCAGAGTACATGTTCTGACAGATTTTGATGATCCATCAAAATCTTTAAAAAGGAAAAAATGCCCTGTAATTACTTTTTTTCCATAAAACATATTTCACTTAAATACCAATAGTTTAATGCTATAGATGAAAGTAACATAAAATATATATACACATATATATGTGTATGTATGCATGTGTATATATATACATATATATACAAATTTCATAATCAGATACGTAAATAAAGCTATACCTTGGTGAAAAGACAAAACTAAAACCAGTAAAACAGGTTCCCTCTCAAGATCAAACAGTATTTTAGGCAATATCGAGAAATATTAGTTCACTGATTTCCTAAAGGTTAAGACATTAAATAATCCACTAAAACCATTATTATAAAAATACTAGTATCTAATAAAGTAATTTAACAGGACTATTTTACATCCTAAGTTGCTGACACTCTTTTCCTGATGACAAAGATATCAGATAAATAAGTTTGTTAAATAGGATAATTCATGCAAATGTGTTTGGCATAGCACCTGGCATATAATTGGGAGCAAAATAATTATTTAGGGAACATTAATATTCTTAAAATCTTTCTCTAAAATTAAAGCTCTGAACCTGAGTGTTTTGTGCTGTTGTGTAAATGTGTATGCAGTGTGTGGTTTATATGAGTGAGAAAGGAAAAAGAAATGCAAGTGGTTAGGAGAGAGGCTTCTCTGAGGAAATACTGATAAATCTGACCTTATACACAGAATACACAACGCAAGCCTTACACATTTTATGCAGGACTTTGGGGCTAACCTACACCAATCACTCATTCAATATGATGCAACAAACTATTAACCAGAAGACACATAAAATACCATAAGAAAAAAACAGCCTGGCAGCTATCATGTTGTCTTCATTATTTTAAAAAAAAAGAAAAAGCCATCTGGTCAAACTATGGAAGGGGTACGAGGAGGAGCTTCTGTGGGGAGTGGCATTGTCAGCTGCAGACGAGACTAAAGAGAACAAAAAAGAGGCCAGTCTAGGCTGAGCCTAGCAGAAACTGCCCAAACGGCAGAGGGAGCTTGGAAAGGACTTAGTCACTTAGGAGCTAATCTATTGTGACTAAAAAATAAAGACTTTCAGTTCACTGACTTTCTAATGCTTATTCTGACTACTGAGAAAGCTTTTCCATTCATATTTTGTGTGGCACAGTGGTGAGGAGAATAGACTTTCAAAACCTTTTAAAAATCTGAATTTTTTTTTTTTTTCGGTACGTGGGCCTCTCACTGCTGTGGCCTCTCCCGTTGCGGAGCACAGGCTCTGGACGCGCAGGCTCAGCGGCCATGGCTCACAGGCCTAGCTGCTCCGTGGCATGTGGGATCTTCCCGGACTGGGGCACGAACCCGTGTCCCCGGCATCGGCAGGCGGACTCTCAACCACTGCGCCACCAGGGAAGCCCTAAAAACCTGATTTTTTATACAAATTCTGTATATACTTAGCTATTTGACCTTGAGCAACATCTGGCCTTAAGTTTTCTCATCTTTAAAACTGGAATAGTAGTCCAGAATTATTGCAAGGATTACATGATTACTATCTGTAACTTGCTTCATACAGTATCTAGCAATTGATGTTCAATAAATAGTAGATAGGTGGTATGGATAGTGGGAGGAGCAAGAACAGTAAGAGGGGACTGAAGGCTGGGAGGCAACAAAGGTCATTTTTTCTAATCCAGTACTTTACAGGGAGGAAACCAAGGCTCAGCCACACACTCAGCTAGCACAAGCAATACTAGAACACAGTTTCAAACTCCCAAGGATTGCCTATCATTACTACTCTGCCTTCTCTTAATAAATAAAGCATTACTAGCTAAAATCAAATAAATGTTGGCTTGAAATCCTATGGCATTACATCTTACAGCTTCAAATGAGTAACTTAAAGGCTAAGAAAAGAAAAAACTTTATTAGGTACTACAAAAAAAATAAAAATCGTTTCTGGGATTTTTATCAACATGTTCTATATTAAAAGTTTTTTAATATTAAACATGGCAGGAGATGAAATGGTTTACTGACACTGATTTTTAGAAAGTTGACCTGCCAATGCAATGTCAATTAAAGGTTCTTCTATTATCATAAAAGTCATGAAAGCTATTACAAAGTTGAGATTTTTAAAAATTTGTTCATAATAATCTTATAACAATTAAATATTGCCTTTCTATTTTTGATGAAATATTATTTTTACAGTAAGCAAATAAAAAGGTTGAAAAAATTTAACTTGAAAGGACACAAATCATTTGCAGTAGGCTTCTTTAATTTTTAAATCAAGAATTACTGACATTTATTATCCATAAGATGTTACGGAAAAACCCAAAGAAACTTTTTGCCCAACCCAATATATGTACTTAGCTTCACTATCTGAACTAGTTATTTAATCTCTAAAACTTAAAAATATCTGAAAAATGAGAATAACAACAGAACTTTCACTCATAAGGAAGTTTCCTAGAATTAAACAAAGTAATGTATATAAGTGTATATAAAGTATTTGAAACAAAATCTGGCACTAAGTAGACATTCAAAAAAAATTTGTAAAAAATAAAACCACAAATATCTTTTTAGTAAGAAAAAATATTCTACTTTTTTTAATGAAAAAAACATTTTAAATCATTTTACTGAATAATTCTCTTAGAAATTAATGAAAATAAACCATTCAAGATGTTTTTTTGAGGTGCATGTCTAAAATTTTAACAGGAGTAATTTTTACAAGTAAAACGAAAAACTGGTCATGGGGTAGAGTTAAAAAGAATAGGGAGTACAGAAATCTAAAAGCTATATTTGTTTAACACAACAAACAAGAAAAAAACTAAAGTGTCTACTTAACTAAATTTAATGTATATTTTCTTAAGTAATTTAAGTAATGTATATGTAATTGTAAATTTGCCTAACAAATAGGCTTACTTTTTAAATTTAATTTTTAATTTTTCAAATTCTAATTAGAAAGAAGAAACAATAGTTTTTTTTGTATCTAACTGTATAATGTTTATTGTGTCTAGTTACTTTATAAATGTCTATAGTTATTTTATCTATATAACATGGGTACAGTTTGTCTTTCATTTCTTATCCAGGTTAGAACATAAATATGCCTGTTATATATATATATACACACATACTCCATGACATTATGTATACAATTTTTGAGTACACAACTAATGTGAGCCAAATAAGTAAGTCCGTTCTGTGTGAGAAGACCAAAGGATAAAACAAATTCTAGGTAACAAAAAAGTAAAAGCATCACTTTTTGAGTTTCTAAGATATTTAACAAAAGAATATCCTTAATGTTGTTACATAGGAGCCCATTCAAATCCCTCCATGTCACATTCCTGATCAGAGGAAGAAAGCCAAGAGAACAAGCCTAAACACAGGGTCACTGGCTCCTATGGCTGCCATGTTAGTTTTGTCATTTTAGTGGATTCTGGTGGTTGTTTGGTCCCTACTGTTCATTTCACTCTTCCTGTACTCACACAATATTTCACTTCTTGTGGCACAGAAACCATAAAAAAATATTCCTATCTGAAACTGATAAGATGAAAGTTTCCCCCCCAAAATGGTATAGCTGTTATTTTCAACTTAGATTTGAAATTACATAAAGAATACAATTCATATATATGTGATTATGACATATCCTCACACATCTTAAACATATAAATACACTTTGCTTTATAAATAGTATATTTATATAAATATCATCTTTTAGCACTTTTATTTACGAATTATGGTAATACATTCTGAGTCTTTCTATTCAAATTACTACTGTACCTTGTAAAGCAGAGTGAATAGCACAATGTGTAAAGTTTTACAGTGCAAAAGTCTCATGAGACCTTTATAGCTGGGATGGAGTGGCGTCCTTTTCTTATAGGGAGGCCAGGGATTTCCAGGGAATTTCCCACTCTGTTTTAAACTGTAAAAATAAAACAAAACTAAAATTAGATGATAGACTCAAGATTAAAATGTAATTTAAATGGTGATTCCATAGCTTCATCACACACTATATATGTTACTTTAGCACTTTTTGGAATAGCCTTAAGTACAGATCATAACTTCCTCTACCTTTTTCTGGATGTATCATATTATTGATTCATTACCATTGAACTCACAGCCAACAGCACTATAACAGCCTGAACAAAGCTTATCTGACAACAAATTTTCTCTGTAAGGTACATCAAAGCCTTCTTGCCCTCCAGAACACTAAACAGCACTTTGGCACTACACTTGGGGAACATTTTAGACAACGAAATCACCAAAGGACAAAAATGCAAAAACATAGCACTAAATTGACCATGAAAAGGACACGTTTACAGTATGAGCTGAAACAAGAGGGTAGAGTTTTGCTTTGTTCCACTACAACCTTAGGTGCCCTCTACATATCCACCGAGATCTGTGACTAAACAAGAAATTGCTCCGAGTACTGATTTTGGGCATAAACGTAAATTTTACCAAGTAGCCAAATTTGCAAAATAGAATTTGCAAATAATGAGGATCAATTGTATATGACAGAATTAGCATTACAAATCAGTGAGAAAAGGATGGATTGTTCTATAAATAGTCCTGGAGCTGGTTTTCTGTAGGGGAAAAAAAAATAAATAAATCACTACTTCAATCTACATATAAAAATCAACTCCAGGTGGATTAAAAATCCAAATATAAAAGTAAAACTTTAAAACTGATAAACTTTAGACAATCTAACAGAAAAATCATTGAAGAATAATCCATACACCAATCTCATACCAAGAATCATGAAGGGAAATTAATAAGTTTTTTTAAAAGGCTCAACCTCACCCAGTAATCCAGAGAATGCAAGTGAGTTATACATTCAGCACTTGAAGTTAAAATGACAGAATGAACATAAATATTTAATTTTACTTTCACTCAAAACTCCAATAAAAATATAGTAATGGTATTTCTTAAAGGATGAAAAGCACCAGGATGAAGAAAATCCGAAAAAAAAAATGCAAACTTTTGTCAATCGGAAAGCAAATTGATACATGTTGACTCTAGTAAATCTAAGAAAGCCAAATCACAGGAAGGCAATGGGGACAGCTGAGAATCCACCCCAATTACACTGCAGAATCCTCAAAAGGCTCAGAAACTGGAAGCACCTGGTTCTTCAATAACTGGAGTTGGGGAGATAGGAGGCTAAATTGAGGATTGGATGAAAACTGCTTCTCCCGCACCCCAACAGAATTCTGGCTAGAGAATTCATCTCTGGAGAAGGTAAAACACAAGCACAGTTAAGGGTAGGAGGATAGGCGATTAAAATCGTCGTATGCCTAGAAAGTCCAGGGGCCCTTTGAGAGCCACTGAGATTTCACCCTCTTTATGCAAATTCCTTCTTAAGAAATCTTTGTCTCTGAAGTTTTCTTAAGCTATGGTATTGACCTAAAACAATAGGAGGAGGTATGGCCAGGACCAAACTGCTTGAGTCCCATTATTCTTGCATTTGGAACACTCTCTATGGCATACTGTATTGTTGTTCCCAGCTGTTGGATCACTTCCTTAAAAGAGGAGGACACCCCTGCTCATTGCCATATGACATGAGGTTCCTCACTGCTGGTACATTACATATTTCCACCCCATCACCAGGCTTGATGTGAGCCAGTAGAATGTGAGAAAAATGACAGAGGAAAAAAAGAAAGTCATCATATGCATTTTGACTCAAAGCACTTAGGCTCTGACTCCATTCAGTTCACAAAATAATGGCAGCCAGACCATTACCTTCTGGGCAATATTTGAAAATACTTCTCTGAGGAATCTGACAAAACCAAAAAGGAAGTTCTAAAGAGACTAACATAAGGGCTTCTCAACAGACCTGCCTGCCCAAATCACACTATGTTAAAGCTCAGAATCTACAAAGATCCATCAAGGCATGGAGAGCTCTTCATCACAAGCAGCCAGAACTATCAGACATCCAAAGAATGCAGCTAACATAAAAGCTAGAGACTGAACAGTAGAAAACTCAACTTAGAGGAAACAAATATCAGGTAGGGAGGGGGAAAAAATCTTAAAAATAATAAATTACAAGAAGAGGCAACATGGTTTCCTGTTACATGGGTTTGGAAGGGGAAAGTCAGTACAGCCCACATATCCCGTGTTAGCAGAATTTCCTGACATCTGTATGAGGTGAGAACGCCTAGAAACAGGAAAGAATGAATCCATAGTTTGGTCTCCATATAGGAGATGATTTTTCCTGAATATCTTCTGAGACAAGGACAGGAAAAGTTGGCCTTTTCAGCATTTCAAGATCCTTCTGCCTGTGGGTATGTTAGGAGCAAAGGCATATTCTCAAGATGCTGATATGATTCCTCAACATAATATCGATGAGAAAATGACCCAGACAAGAGGAAGAAGAGGAGGAAATGGCAGCTTCTCAGGGACTGTTGACATTCCAGGATGTAGTCATAGAATTTTCTCAGGATGAGTGGGAATTTCTGAACAGCACTCAGTGGGAATTGTACAGGGATATGATGTTAGAGAACTATAAAAACCTGGTCTCCTTGGGTCCTGTCTCTAAGCCAGACCTGGTCACCTTTACGGGGCAAAAGAAGGGTCCCTGGGATGTAAAGGGAATGGAGACAATAGCCATACACCCAGGAACTGGGGCCCCCCACCCAGGTGGAGGATGGTGACTTCAGGCTGAGCATAAGATTCCTGGTGCACCACCCTGTTACGTCACCACCAACCAACCAGAAGAAAGTCGCACACCCTGCAGCCCTCACCCCAAATTTTGCCTATAAAAACTTCACCCTGAAAACCATGGGGGAATTTGGGGTTTTTTACAGCACAAGCCACCTGTTCTCCTTGCTTAGCCCTGCAATAAACCTTTCTCTGCTCAAAAAAAAAAAAAAAAAAAAATTACCATCAACATATCAGAGAAATGAATTGCATCTATGATTCAAGAAGAGGATGCCATTAATTTTGCTTTAAAAAAAAAACTGGTTTCTATATAATACTATAGTGGCTACATATAAGCATAATTTTCAAAGCAATCCCAATAGCCTATGATTAAATATTTCAATTATTCTATTTCATTTAGCGTAGAAAAGCAATTTTTAGTTTTTATTTTATTTCTTTGTTTGTTTTAAGCACTAGGCCCCTAAATACGCAGCACCTCTTCTGAAATAAAGGTTATATATTTGTTCAAGGCAGCAGGTAATACATCATTCTGACTGTTCTTTTCAAAATCATTAATGAAATAATGCAAATGAAAAGCTACATGACAACAAAAAAAATTTTAAGTGACTCAAACCAACACTTAATTATTGACTAGCTTGAGACAAAAATGACATATATAAACTCATACATCATACTTTGAAACATGGGCCAGCAGCCATTAACCTTCAAGATGGGAGATGGGAAGCAACAGAAATATCAGAAATTACAGTTCAAAAAGATTTGCTTTCCAGCTGAATTTAAAGTAACCACTATATAAAAATCACATTTGTCTTTTGGAAATGGTCTAGACAATAGTTCCAACACTGCCATTAACAAACGTATTTCACTGAACTTCTCTGGACCACAATGTCCTTATATGTAAAATATAACAATGAATTGAATGGATGGTTTTCCAACTGTTGGTTTGTTTTTGCTCTTGTTGTTTTTTGTTTTTGTTTTTCTCATTTTAAAAGCTGAATTGCCCATTAAGGGGTATTTGGAAGGGAGTGAGGAAAACGGGATGAGCCACCTCCACTCTCTTAGGCCTTCTGTTGCTGTTGCCCAACCCCCTCTTCCAGTGATGGCTCCCAAGACATTTCTACAGAAGCTGGAGAGAAGATCTTGAAGTTCTTTTCTGCAATAAGATCCTAAAATTCTAAAGGTCTAAACATCACACAAAGAAAATGGCTTATTTTCACTTAAACTCTCAGCACAAAAAAATTTTAAGAAACTTACTTTTCATTCATTTAGCAATTACTGATTATCTACAAAGTGCCCTGCATCAAGGTAGATTCTAAAGACATAATAGCGGGACTTCCCTGGTGGCGAAGTGGTTAAGAATCCACCTGCCAAAGCAGGGGATACGGGTTTGAGCCCCAGTCCGGGAGGATCCCACATGCTGTGGAGAAACTAAGCCCATGCGCCGCAACTACTGAGCCTATGCTCTACAGCCCACAAGCCACAACTACTGAGGCCGTGTGCCACAACTACTGAAGCCCGTGCACCTAGAGTGCATGCTCCGCAAAAAGAGAAGCCACCGCAATGAGAAGCCTGTGCACTGCAACCAAGAGTAGTCCACTCGCCACAACAAGAAAAAACCCGCACGCAGCAACAAAGACCCAGCACAGCCAAAACAAACAAACAAACAAACAAATAAATAAAGACAGAGGGACCTTCAAGATGGCGGAAGAGTGAGACGTGGAGATCACCTTCCTCCACACAAACACATCAGAAATACATCTACATGTGGAACAACTCCTACAGAACACCTACTGAACACTGGCAGAAGACCTCAGACTCCCCCAAAGGCAAGAAACTCCCCATGTACCTGGGGAGGGCAAAAGACAAAAGAAAAAACAGAGACAAAAAGAATAGGGACGGGACCTGCATCAGCGGGAGGGAGCTGTGAAGGAGGAAAAGTTTCCACACACTAGCAGCCCCTTCACTGGCAGAGACGGGGAGTGGGCAGGTGGGGAGCGTCAGAGCCACGGAGGAGAGCAATAACAGAGGTGCAGAGGGCAAAGCAGAGAGATTCCCACACAGAGGATTGGTGCCAACCAGCACTCACCAGCCTAAGAGGCTGGTCTGCTCACCAGCTGGGACAGGTTGGGGGCTGGGAGTTGAGGCTCCTGCTTCGGAGGTCAGATACCAGGGAGAGGACTGGGGTTGGCTGCGTGAACACAGCATGAAGGAGGTTAGTGCGCCACAGCTAGCCAGGAGGGAGTCCGGGAAAAAGTCTGGACCTGCCTAAGAGGCAAGAGACCATTGTTTCGGGGTGCGCGAGGAGAGGGGATTCAGAGCACTGCCTAAATGAGCTCCAGAGACGGGTGCAAGCCGCGGCTATCGGCGTGGACACCAGAGACGGGCATGATAGGCTAAGGCTGCTGCTGTAGCCATTAAGAAGCCTGAGGGCAAGCACAGGTCACTAACCACAACTCCCCTCCCGGGAGCCTGTGCAGCCTGCCACTGCCAGGGTCCCAAGATCCAGGGACAACTTCTCCAGGAGAACACAACATGCGCCTCAGGCTGTTGTAACATCACGCCAGCCTCTGCCGACCCAGGCTCACCCCACAATCCGTACCCCTCCCTCCCCCTGGCCTGAGTGAGTCAGAGGCCCCTAATCACCTGTTACTTCAACCCCATCCTGTCGGGGCGTGGAATAGACACCCTCAAGCAACCTACATGCAGAGAAAAGGCCAAATCCAAAGCTGAACCCCAGGAGCTGTGCAAACAAAGAAGAGAAAGGGAAATTTCTCCCAGCAGCCTTGGGAGCAGCAGATTAAACCTCCACAATCAACTTCATGTACCCTGCATCTGTGGAATATCTGAATAGACAACGAATCATCCCAAAATTGAGGCGGTGGAATTTGGGAGCAACTGTAGACTTGGGGTTTGCTTTCTGCAGCTAATTTGTTTCTGATTTTATGTTTATCTTTTTTTTTTTTTTTTTTTTTTTGTGGTACGCGGGCCTCTCACTGTTGTGGCCTCTCCCGTTGCGGAGCACAGGCTCCGGACGCACAGGCTCAGCAGCCATGGCTCACGGGCCCAGCCGCTCCGCGGCATATGGGATCCTCCCAGACCGGGGCACGAACCCGTATCCCCTGCATCGGCAGGTGGACTCTCAACCACTGCGCCACCAGGGAGGCCCTATGTTTATCTTAATTTAGTATTTAGGGCTTATTATCACTGGTAGATTTGTTTATTGATTTGGTTGCTCTCTTTTTTTATATATGCATATATATATATATATATGTATAAATATATATATATATATATATATATATATATAGTTTCCTTTTTCTCTTTTTGTGAGTGTGTATGTGTATGCTTCTTTGTGTGATTTTGTATGTATGGCTTTGCTTTTACCATTTGTCCTAGGGTTCTGTCTGTCTGTTATTTTTTTGTTTGTGTTTTTATTTTTATTTTTTAGTATAGTTTTTAGCGCTTGTTATCATTGGTGAATTTGTTTTTTGGTTTGGTTGCTCTCTTCTTTCTTTCTTTTTTAAATTACTGTTGTATTTTTTTATTTTTAATCACATTTTTAAATTTTTTATTTTAATAACTTTCTTTTTTTTTCCTCCCTCTTTTTTCTCCCTTTTCTTCCGAGCCATGTGGCTGACAGGGTCTTGGTGCTCTGGCCGGGTGTCAGGCCTGAGCCTCTGAGGTGAGATAGCCCAGTTCAGGACACTGGACCACCAGAGACCTCCCAGCTCCATGTAAATTCAAATGGAGAAAGCTCTCCCAGAGATCTCCATCTCAACGCTAAGACCCAGCTCCACTTAATGACCAGCAAGCTACAGTGCTGGACACCCTATGCCAAACAGCTAGCAAGACAGAAACACAACACCACCCATCAGCAGAGAGGTTGCCTAAAATCATAATAAGGTCACAGACACCCCAAAACACACCACCAGACACGGTCCTGCCCACCAGAAAGACAAGATCCAGCCTCATCCACCAGAACACAGGCACTAGTCCCCTCCACCAGGAAGCCTACACAACCCAATAAACCAACCCTAGCCACTGGGGGCAGCCACTAAAAACAATGGGAACTACGAACCTGCAGCCTGCAAAAAGGAGACCCCAAACACAGTAAGTAAAGCAAAATGAGAAGACACAGAAACACACAGCAGATGAAGGAGCAAGGTAAAAACCTATCAGACAAAACGAATGAAGAGGATATAGGCAGTCTACCTGAAAAAGAATTCAGAGTAATAATAGTAAAGATGATCCAAAATCTTGGAAATAGAATGGAGAAAATACAAGAAACGTTTAACAAGGACATAGAAGAACTAAAGATGAAACAAGCAACAATGAACACCACAATAAATGAAATTAAAAATTCTCTAGAAGGAATTAATAGCAGAATAACTGAGGCAGAAGAATGGATAAGTGACCTGGAAGATAAAATAGTGGAAACAACTACTGCAGAGGAGAATAAAGAAAAAAGAATGAAAAGTATTGAGGACAGTCTCAGAGACCTCTGGGACAATAATAAACACACCAACATTCAAATTATAGGGGTCCCAGAAGTAGAAGAGAAAAAGAAAGGGACTGAGAAAATATTTGAAGAGATTATAGTTAAAACTTCCCTAATATGGGAAAGGAAATATTCAATCAAGTACAGGAAGCACAGAGAGTCCCATACAGGATAAATCCAAGGAGAAACACACCAAGACACATATCAATCAAACTATCAAAAACTAAATATGAAGAAAAAATACTAAATGCAGCAAGGGAGAAACAAAAATTAACATACAAGGGAATCCCCATAAGGTTAACAGCTGATCTTTCTGCAGAAATTCTGCAAGCCAGAAGGGAGTGGAAGGACATATTTAAAGTGGTGAAAGGGAAAAACCTACAACCAAGATTACCCTACCCAGCAAGGATCTCATTCAGATTCGATGGAGAAATTAAAACCTTTGCAGACAAGCAAAAGCTAAGAGAATTCAGCACCACCAATCCAGTTTTACAACAAATGCTAAAGGAACTTCTCTAGGCAGGAAACACAAGAGAAGGGAAAGAACTACAATAACAAAACCAAAACAATTAAGAAAATGGTAATAGGAACATACATATCGATAACTACCTTAAATGTAAACGGATTAAATGCTTCAAGCAAAAGACACAGACTGGCTGAAGGGATACAAAAACAAGACCTGTATATATGCTGTCTACAAGAGACCCACTTCAGACCTAGGGACACATACAGACTGAAAGTGAGGGCATGGAAGAAGATATTCCATGCAAATGGAAATCAAAAGAAAGCTGGAGTAGCAATTCTCATATCAGACAAAATAGACTTTAAAATAAAGACTATTACAAGAGACAAAGAAGGACTCTACATAATGATCAAGGGATCAATCCAAGAAGATATAACAATTGTAAATATTTATGCACCCAACATAGGAGCACCTCAATACATAAGGCAAATGCTAACAGCCATAAAACAGGAAATCGACAGTAACACAATCATAGCGGACATTAACACCTCACTTTTACCAATGAACAGATCATCCAAAATGAAAATAAATAAGGAAACATAAGCTTTAAATGATATTTTAAACAAGATAGACTTAATTGATATTTATAGGACATTCCATCTAAGAACAACGGAATGCACTTTCTTCTCAGGTGCTCATGGAACATTCTCCAGGATAGATCATATCTTGGGTCACAAATCAAGCCTTGGTAAATTTAAGAAAACTGAAATCGTATCAAGTATCTTATCTGAACACAACACTATGAGACTAGATATCAATTACAGGAAGAAATCTGTAAAAAATACAAACACATGGACACTAAACAATATGCTACTAAATAACCAAGAGATCACTGAAGAAATCAAAGAGGAAATCAAAAAATACCTAGAAACAAATGACAATGAAAACATGATGACCCAAAACCGATGGGATGCAGCAAAAGCAGTTCTAAGAGCAAAGTTCATAGCAATACAATCCTACCTCAAGAAACATCTCAAATAAACAACCTAACCTTACACGTAAAGCAATTAGAGAAAGAACAACAAAAAACCCCCGAAGTTAGCAGAAGGAAAGAAATCATAAAGATCAGATCAGAAATCAATGAAAAAGAAATAAAGGAAACAATAGCAAAGACCAATAAAACTAAAAGCTGGTTCTTTGAGAAGATAAACAAAATTGATACACCATTAGCCAGACTCATCAAGAAAAAAAGGGAGAAGACTCAAATCAATAGAATTAGAAATGAAAAAGGAGAAGTAACAACTGACACTGCAGAAATACAAAGGGTCATGAGAGATTACTACAAGCAACTCTATGCCAATAAAATGGACAACCTGGAAGAAATGGACAAATTCTTAGAAAAGCACAACGTTCCGAGACTGAACCAGGAAGATAGAGAAAATCTAAACAGACCAATCACAAGCACTGAAATTGAAATTGTGATTAAAAATTTTCCGGGCTTCCCTGGTGGCGCAGTGGTTAAGAATCCGCCTGCCAATGCAGGGGACACGGGTTTGAGCCCTGGTCCGGGAAGATCCCACATGCCACGGAGCAACTAAGGCCGTGCGCCACAGCTACTGAGCCTGCGCTCTAGAGCCTCCGAGCCACAACTACTGAGCCCACGTGCCACAACTTCTGAAGCCTGTGCACCTAGAGCCCGTGCTCCGCAACAAGAGAAGCCACCACAATGAGAAGCCCGCGCATGGCAATGAAGAGTAGCCCCCGCTTGCCGCAACTAGAGAAAGCCCACGCGTAGCAACGAAGACACAACGCAGCAAAGATAAAATAAATAAAATAAAAAACATTAATTTATTAAAAAAAAAATTTCCAACAAACAAAAGCCCAGGACCAGATGGCTTCACAGGCTAATTCTATCACACATTTAGGGAAGAACTAACACCTATCCTTCTTAAACTCTTCCAAAATACAGCAGAGGGAGGAACACTCCCAAACTCATTCTACAAGGCCACCATCACCCTGATACCAAAACCAGACAAAGATGTCACAAAAAAAGAAAACTACAGGCTAATATCACTGATGAACATAGATGCAAAAATCCTCAACAAAATACTAACAAACAGAATCCAACAGCACGTTAAAAGGATCATACACCATCATCAAGTGGGGTTTATCCCAGGAATGCAAGGATTCTTCAGTATACACAGATCAATCAATGTGATACACCAAATTAACAAATTGAAGGAGAAAAACCATACGATCATCTCAACAGCTGCAGAAAAAGCTTTCGACAAAATTCAACACCCATTTATGATAAAGGCCCTCCAGAAAGTAGGGACAGAGGTAACTTACCTCAACGTAATAAAGGCCATATATGACAAACCCACAGCCAACAGCATTCTCAATGGTGAAAAACTGAAACCATTTCCACTAGGACCAGGAACAAGACAAGGGTGCCCACTCTCACCACTATTATTTAACATAGTTTTGGAAGTTTTAGCCACAGCAATCAGAGAAAAAGAAATAAAAGGAATCCCAACCAGAAAAGAAGAAGTAAAGCTGTCACTGTTTGCAGATGACATGATACTATACATAGAGAATCCTAAAGATGCTACCAGAAAACTACTAGATCTAATCAATGAATTTGGTAAAGTAGCAGGATACAAAATTAATGCACAGAAATCTCTGGCATTCCTATATACTAATGATGAAAAATCTGAAAGTGAAATCAAGGAAACACTCCCATTTACCATTGCAACAAAAAGAATAAAATATCTAGGAATAAACCTACCTAAGGAGACAAAAGACCTGTATGCAGAAAATTATAAGACACTGATGAAAGAAATTAAAGATGATACAAATAGATGGAGAGATGTACCATGTTCTTGGATTGGAAGAATCAACATTGTGAAAATGACTCTACTACACAAAGCAATCTACAGATTCAATGCAATCCCTATCAAACTACCACTGGCATTTTTCACAGAACTAGAACAAAAAATTTCACAATTTGTATGGAAACACAAAAGACCCCGAATAGCCAAAGCAATCTTGAGAAAGAAAAACAGAGCTGGGGGAATCAGGCTGCCAGACTTCAGACTATACTACAAAGCTACAGTAATCAAGACAGTATGGTACTGGCACAAAAAAAGAAATATAGATCAATGGAACAGGATAGAAAGCCCAGAGATAAACCCACGCACATATGGTCACCTTATTTTTGATAAAGGAGGCAAGAATGTACAATGGAGAAAAGACAGCCTCTTCAATAAGTGGTGCTGGGAAAACTGGACAGGGACATGTAGAAGTATGAGATTAGATCATTCCCTAACACCATACACAAAAATAAACTCAAAATGGATTAAAGACCTAAATGTAAGGCCAGAGACTATAAAATTCTTAGAGGAAAACATAGAACACTCTATGACATAAATCACAGCAAGATCCTTCTTGACCCACCTCCTAGAGAAATGGAAATAAAAGCAAAAATAAACAACTGGGACCTAATGAAACTTAAAAGCTTTTGCACAGCAAAAGGAAACCATAAACAAGATGAAAAGAAGACCCCCAGAATGGGAGAAAATATTTGCAAATCAAGCAACTGACAAAGGATTAATTTCTAAAATTTACAAGCAGCTCATGCAGCTCAGTACCGAAAAAACAAACAACCCAAGCCAAAAATGGGCTGAAGACCTAAATAGACATTTCTCCAAAGAAGATATACAGATTGCCAACAAACACATGAAAGGATGCTCAACATCACTAATCATTAGAGAAATGCAAATCAAAACTACAATGAGGTATCACCTCACACCAGTCAGAATGGCCATCATCAATAAATCTATGAACAATAAATGCTGGAGAGGGTGTGGAGAAAAGGGAACCCTCTTGCACTGTTGGTGGGAATGTAAATTGATACAGCCACTGTGGAGAACAGTATGGAGGGTCCTCAAAAAACTAAAAATAGAACTACCATATGACCCAGCAATCCCACTACTGGGCATATAGCCTGAGAAAACCATAATTCAAAGAGTCATGTACTACAATGTTCACTGCAGCTCTATTTACAATAGCCAGGACACGGAAGCAACCTAAGTGTCCATCGATAGATGAATGGGTAAAGAAGATGTGGCACACATATACAATGGAATATTACTCAGCCATAAAAAGAAACGAAATTGAGTTATTTGTACTCAGGTGGATGGACCCAGAATCTGTCATACAGAGTGAAGTAAGTCAGAAAGAGAAAAACAAATACCGTTTGCTAACACATATATATGGACAAAAAACCAAACTGGTTCTGAAGAACCTAGGGGGAGGACAGGAATAAAGACGCAGACCTAGAGAATGGACTTGAGGACACAGGGAGGGGGAAGGGTAAGCTGGGACAAAGTGAGAGAGTGGCAGGACATATATACACTACCAAATGTAAAATAGATAGCTAGTGGGAAGCAGCCACATAGCACAGGGAGATCAGCTCGGTGCTTTGTGTCCACCTAGAGGGGCGGGATAGGGAAGGTGGGAGGGAGACACAAGAGGGAGGGAATATGGGGATATATGTATATGTATAGCTGATTCACTTTGGTATAAAGCAGAAACACACCATTGTAAAGCAATTATACTCCGATAAAGATGTTAAAAAATAAATAAATAAGTAAAGATTTTTTTTAATGCTAAAAATAAAGACACAATAGCATTAATTTACCTAATTATTTTTCTCTATAGTTTTTCAAAACGCCTTTCTATTACCTTCTTGAAATAAAAAAGGATCACACTAAGTAAATCAGTTTTGCCACTTTTGTTCCTTAAAACTAAAAGAAAATGAAAATGACCAATAGCCAATAAGCTCTACACTTTAGGGTCATTTCCCAGTTGTGTTCTAATAAGAACTGAAACGATCAATTATACAGTCATATAAGTAATATCACATAAAGGAAAAAGATGTTATATTTCATATACAAAATAAATTTCAAAAAAAATTAAGTTTTACATAGAAACAAACACATTCTTCACGGATATATTTATCTTAAATATACAAAATATTGTTAGATTAATATAATATTGCACATAAAATTTCAGAGATTAATTTATAAGAAAATGATTTTAATCTGAAGTTAAAGTGTATTTGTTATCTGTTATTACTCTTTTGTTTAAATACACATTTCTTTATACAAAGATTTTAAACTGCCAAGAAACATCACAGCAATTCAGATGTATTTCTAAGAAACTATACGGACACTGTACAGGAACTCAAAAGCCAAATGAGGAGAATGAGATTATGAGAAAAAATAGACAGCAAAATAGGAAAGAGGAAAATTTAATAAAAATAGCTCTACAGATATGGTTTTCATTTTTCAGCATGAACTACTCAAATTTATTTACTCAACAAATATATTCTGAATGCCTATTATGTGCCAGCACTGAGATAGATTCTCAAGATATAAAAGAGACACAGAGACAAAAATATCTTCCCTCAAGTAACTAAGAGTCTAGTAAAAACCTACAAAGCAAAGAAATAGTTACAAAGCTACACAAAAAGCATAGAAAGAGGTTGTTAAGAAAGCAGAGAAAGGAAAATCTCAGACTATTTTCCCACGGGTTTTAGAGAAAGGTAGAGAGAGATGCTGAACTAAGTTTTGTTCTTCATTTTTGTCTTTCTTGGGGTGGGGTGAGGGAAGGGGAGAATATGCTAAACTTCTACACTATAAACTTTCTTCAGAGGTATCTATGATGGTTCTTAAATTCAGCATATATCCATTACTGCAAAGTCTTGGCAAAAAGAAGTTTCAATTACACCCAATGTCTGTATTTACACTTTGATGGTTATATGAACAAATATTTTCTCAAGATCAAAGATATTTATATCATTTTAAACTTGTTTTCAAAATGTTTAACTAAGCACAAATAAACTGAGCACAAATAAAAGGCGATATCCTATAATGTTCAGCAATAATTAACTATTTAATGTTTAAAAATAGAAGGAAATAATACATTAAAAAATAGTCTATGACAATAATATATAAAACTGAATTCTCCATTAAAAAGATATCCTTCAAAATTTTTCGGCAATTACCAACATTTTAACTACTTTGTTAAATATTTATAAATAAAATTCATTTTACTTTGGCTGTTTTCCCAGTTGTCAAGAACACAGCAACATTACCACACTTTTTTTACCTACCCATCATCTCTGACATCAGACAATTTTATTCTCTTAACTTGTGCCTCCTCTACTGCTTTAAAAGTAGAACAACACAAAACCAAGCTTTGAATTCTGCTGGTCAAAAAGCAACTAAATAAGTTTGTTATTTTTTTACATCTATTTGTGATGTTTTATAAAATTTATTTTTATCAGATTAATGTCAGGTTTTTGGATCAAGGTCTTGAGAACTTAAATCTCAGCTAGATTATTTTTTTTAATCTTAAAACATTTTCTCCTCTAAAGATTGAGTATATTTTAACGAGAGCATATCACATTTGTGTTATAACTGAAATTTTTCTCTATAAACACAAGATATCCATTATTTTACTGACTAATATAACGTACTTACAATGCTGTGTATCTGTCCATTGCAGACTGCACGTCTCTACGGTAAACTGTTCGAAGAATGACCATGACGGGGTCAAACTCGTGATCCCAGACTTCAGCTATTATTCAAAAGAGAGTAGAAACAAAACACTGACTTCTTAGGAATAAAGTCAATCTCTAATGACTAATTACATTTAAGTATATCTTATATTTAAAAGATGGGAAAGTTTAATTTGATTATATATTTGCCTTAATAAGCTTGATGCAATGACCACTTTTCTAAATCAAAAATTATTATTTCGTCATTATAATGTTCTCTTAAGTTCAGCAAGAACTAGTGAGCAAAAAGTTTTATAATGTGATAACGCCTCATCATAAAAGTTTAGCTCACTTTTTTTTATAAAGTGCCAATGAGAAAGTAAGAAACACAATGCATTAACATTTTTGAAAGTATTCGAAGATAAACATGTGAAAGCTAGATTTAAAAATTAATGAGCCATTGATTTTCAAGAGCTTAGTTTATAAACACTTTTTGGTTTATAAAAGATTTTGTTCTTTTGCTATAATTGATCTCCTTACCTTCTCCACAATTAGGAATCATTATCCCATGTGTGGTGTATGTACAATTGGTGGTACACAAGATGATTTTAAGTATTAAGTGCACAAAGCTTATGTTAATAGCTATATAATTACATTAACGTGTACTAGAAAATTGCACATTGCAAATAAAACCTGTGATCTCACTAATTATCATGCTTGGGATGAGGAGAAGTTTAAAAATGTGAATCCATTTAAGAAAACGCAGCATACTAAGTATATAATAGTAGAGATGGTATCTGGATGTGATAAAAAATCTAAAACATGGCCTCAGAATAATTTTAGAAACCACTGCCTTAAGAGTGTCTCTTCCCTAGATAAAATTTTCTCCCCTCTCATTCTCTCCAGCAGAATTCTTAACATCTGAAAACAGAATTCTTAACATTTCTTAACATTTGAACCTTAAGCATCTCTCTACACATCTACTATAATTTCAACTTTCTGGCATAAAAAAAAATGTTAACAACTGTCCCTATTTCATGTAACAGGCCATCTTAAATTATCATAAGTATGATTTAAGATCCTTAAGATAGGCCTTCAAAAAGACATAGAACCTTTGTTATTAATTCTATTATGTTTTTGTCAGAATTATAAAACCATTGAAATGGAAGAAAACTTCAGTGCTTAACTAACTGGTCCAGGAGGCTTCAGTGTTCCAAGAAGTTGGATTTCAACAGAGATTTACCAGGGGCCACTTTAGGAGCAAGGAGATGGTAAAACAGATGAGAAGCTATGTCCACTAACCACACTCACTTTAACAAGAGTAGGTTTGCTTTTATTGCTTTTGTATAACAGATTCACTTAAGGCTTAGTTCCCCAAAACTAAAGGCTTATCTTAAACACTTTTTAAAAAAGCTTAAAAACCACTCATCTATTCCAACTCACTCATTTTACAAATAAGAAGTTAAATCCAAAGATAAAACACTGACTTTCTCAATATCGCACAACTGGCTAATAAAACTCAGTACTGCATCTGAATATGACACCCAATTTCTTGATTCTAATCTTCAAATGTCCAGTGCTCTGTCTCAGTGTCTCAAACTTTATTGTGCGTAACAATCATCCTTCAGAGCTTGGTAAAAAAGCAGATTTCCAGAATTAATCCCCAGAGATCTGGATAAGAGCAGATTGGGGTTGAGGCATAGGAACCTGTATTTTAATAAGGACCGCAAATGAGTGACAAAGATTATGCTCACATCACACTTTATTAATAAGCACTGCATTATACAAGAACATCACTCTACTTCTAAGCTCATCTAAATTTTAGATACAAAGTGTTCTCTACAATAAAGAAATATTGTGCTTTTCCTTTAATGGAATACATTCCAACCAGAGACTCTGGATTGTTCTTGCTACCTTTGTGAACTCTCTGAAAAATCACACATGATAAGGTTTATTTTGGTGTGTTTTACCAAACATGGTACATGCTATTTACAACTACAAAGTGGGCAACAGTTTTTCACTTAGACAATGAGTGCTGAGGGGGGCAAGAAGCATGTAACTGCTACTTCCTTCAAAATTTTAACTTAGATTAATGAAAATGTGAAAGAGAAGAAGAAAAGACCATGAATCAGGATTTCACCTACTTCTGGCTTTTGTCAAGCATGTCATCTACAAATCCAGGGGGAAAACTTTAGAAAACCAACCACTTATGGAAAAGGTTTCTATGTATTTACACAGGTTCAAAATGTATGAGAATGTTATAGTATTCCACATAGATTTTAACTGTTTCAAGTTAAAATTTGGGTAGTGAGAACTATTTCAAAATCAAATTTAAAGGGCAAATACATTCAGAATGTTTGTAAGTATATATTTTGCTTCATAATTTCTGGTTCATTTACAGTTCATTCACTTACAAAAATAAACTGGAGTTCATATATAAAGTTCCTTTTATAATTTAGAGTCATCTAAGAAGTCTTACTGTAATATAAACCATAGGTTTATAAATAAATGGAACCAGTATCACTGTACACCATAAAAGACAAATATACATCTATAAGAAAGTTGAGGGGAAAAACCAAAGCTGAACAAATAAAAGGCAAACATTTTGTTTCAGTATACACAACGAACCTTCAGAAAACTGATATTTGAAAAAACACATTTATGTATATAAACATACCTTTAGGAGTATACATGCCTTGTTGCATAGAACCTCCAGGTTCAAAAACAGGAGCCTTAAAATCAGCTACAGCTGATAAAACTGATTCAAAGCTATAACTTCCTGGAATAATGCCACTTTTGGGATTTGGATTTTCTGGAATATGATGTATGTGTCAAGAAAAAAATTAATAACTAAAAGCCATATATTTAAACTTACCAAGGTATTCTAGTTTCTAACTTCCTTTGCTAAAATATGCAGAGTAATTGGCTGTAATACATAAAGTCGGCCACAAGAGGGCTATATAATACAACAGTTCAATAATAACTTTTTATTAACTGTGAATTAAGATAGCTTAATCTAGAAGCCTACTAATAAATTACACGCTGAAGTAGTTCTGAAGTATATTTACCCCCCCAAAAATTAATACACTTTCAGGAAATGAAAAAAAACCTTTTAAAATTAATCTCCATTTTCATCCTTTTGCAAATAAAGTTGTACTTTCCCTTAGAAAATCAAACACAGTATATTAAAAATCGGCCCAGATTTTTATAAGCAAAGATTATTTTTCCAAAAACACAAAATCTTCAAAATAAGAAGGAAAAAGATACTAAGCAAATTTTTTTAAAAAGAAGAAAACCACAAAGATTCTTTCCTCTTGGTTTCCACATTAAAGCTATATAATTCTTCTAAATTCAAAGTTACAGAGAATTGTTTTGCTCTTTTACAGCACTAATACACAGTATATAATGGCTGAATGAAATCATCAAACAGTATCAAGTTGTTGGCTGCCTAAGAAAATCTTCAAGGTTATCAAATAGGTATTTCTAATAGGAGCTATTTCACAAAATTTAGCCAATTATTTCAAACATAATCATAATGTACAAATTAAATTTAGTCAAAAATTCACAAATAAATTTTATCACAAAATAACATGATGATCTTTGTCTAAAATTTTATAAACAACAAATCAAAAAATTTAAAAGTGTCCATTGTATGCTCAGTCCTATACAGAGAACCATAAGTTTTTAAAGTCTGTAGACAGGGCTTCCCTGGTGGCGCAGTGGTTGAGAGTCTGCCTGCCAATGCAGGGGACACGGGTTCGTGCCCCGGTCCGGGAAGATCCCACATGCCGCGGAGCGGCTGGGCCCGTGAGCCATGGCCGCTGAGCCTGCGCGTCCGGAGCCTGTGCTCCGCAACGGGAGAGACCACAACAGTGAGAGGCCCACGTACCACAAAAAAAAAACCAACGACAAACAGTTTGTAGACAACAGTCTTTGCCCTTAAAAATCTCTTGGTTTAAAACTGAATTCTAAGAAAAAAATCCTCAGAATGTTTAAAGCTCTGGTAATAATAATTATAAGATATACCTCTAAATTTTAACCATGAATTCCAGCCTAGTAGACCTAGCTGCCTTTCACCAAGTGTCCAGCTCCCTTTCACTATTGCTGTCCTTAAAGGTCAGATCCTGGGGTGCCCAGAGCCACCAGTCCTGATGCCTAACCAAGGTCTAACAAGAGTACCCTGAGAGACGACAGAGGCAAAAAAATCTACCAGTGGTCTTGAACACAGAATTGAACAAACAATTGGAGTTTTTCTCCGTATTATTTTTCAACTTCAAAAAAACCATTTTAATCACAAAGTGATAGATCTCTAATCCATAAATACTACTTACAACTTAGATCCTGCAACTAACAGAAAATTAAACTTTTAAAAGGATATGAGGTCCAGCAATGAACTATGTGTTCTGTCATTCATACACAGCTGGGCTACCATCTCTGCTCTGAGAATCTCATCATCAGACATTCCTAAAATTAAAAATAGAATTAATAAATCTGAATATCTATATATTATAAAGAAACAACTTACCACACAATTTATTAAGCATAAATACCAAAAATGAGATGCTTCCAAAATTAAAGAGCAAAGAATACAATGCCCCAATATAACTGCAGTTTAACTACCCTGATATTTGCAGTTCCCTTAAGGGGTTTTTTAAAGGATATTCTAAAAGGAGTGTCAACGGTAATACATCCTTTCCTTTTTTTCCATAAGCCAGTTAACTACCACAAGGAGAGGGGAGGAAAGGGAGGTTGATAGTTAATACGCAAGTATTTGTATTAGTGCTTTTTACCTAAATGTAAACGAAGACTCAAAAGAATCACAAGAAATGTAAGAGCGCCTTCTAACATGGATCTCTCATGCTCTGCATCAAGTACTGTGTTTTGATGTTGTGAAGCCATTGTCAACAAATCCACTACCTTAAATCTATTAAAAAAATATTTGAGACAGATTTTTTAAAGTTAAAACAAAATTAGTTTAAATTCCAAATACTTCCTAATACCTGTCTTAATAAAATTATGCTTACCTTTCAAAGACAGATGAAATAAAATAATCTGGATCAAGTCTAGATGCACAAACCTTTAAAAGACAAAAAATAAAACCCACAATCTTTATTTCTCAATATTCAGTTTTACTTCTTTTTTTCTTTTTCCAGCCACGCCACGCGGCTTGCAGGATCTTAGTCCCCCAACCAGGGATTGAACCCGGGCCACAGCAGGGAAAGCACCAAGTCTTAACCGCTGGACCGCCAGGGATTTCCCCAGTTTTACTTCTTGTGTTAATCATATTTTTTATTTTCTGTATCTTCTGATGTTCTGGCATCATCTAGGGGGGCCCTACAGACCAGGAGAGAAACTACCCTTCTAAAGGCGAGGCTAATTCCAAAAGACAGTAAACAGCTCACCTGGGAGTAAGTCTCTCATATGCAAGTCACTCATGCCCTTTATTTAACTCACATACCAAGCCAATATTCCCCCTGGCCCCCTGCCCAGTGCAGGTACCAGATAGCCTTTATGCCCCAGAGCCCACCAAGATTATTCAAACTAGCCAATCCTAAACTACTTCCCCTGCCCTGCCTTGCCGTTCCTATAGAAACCCCAATAAAGTTTCTGGTCTAGGATTTCCCCTCACTCCTCCTTCTGCCTCCTGACCAAAATCTAATGCTTCCCCTCTGGTCCTGCGTAGTATGGCATGCCCCCTTCCTTTGGAAATTATAAGTAATAAAATTCTTCTCTCAATAGCACTGACCTCTCCATGTCATCATTTAGCCACCTCTATAAATTAAAATCTCACAGGTACAAATGAGATACTTCTAAAGTACAACATCTGCATCATCAAGTTGGCTTACCTGTAATAGGTAAATGTCAGGATCAATCATGGAATTACAGAAATGAGACTGGACATAGGTCATGGCTTGTCCTTTGATTTGCAGACCATTTCTTACCCACATATTGCTATGGATTTCGGCAAGACTTGCCTAGTAAAACAAAAATTAAGTAAATTGGACAAAGAAGTCATCTAAAGTCAACCTTTATAAAATCCTGTTACAATAAACAATCATTTCAAAATATTTTATAACTTAATCACAGCATAAGCCTGACATTCTGTCCAATGTTTAAGATATTCAATTCAAATATATAATTTTAAATTTTAGGATGATCATTGTATTTTATACAGTCCCTTCTTCTAGAGTTTATACATGAGTTAGTTTTCCATGATGACACCTGGATACATTTATAACAATATTCACTGAAATCTTTAATGAGGAATCACTGACGATTACATTTAACTTTTTCCTCTTCAAAAAAAAATACATAATGCTTAAAGAAACACAGGAATAAGCATCAAACAAGCTAACCGTTCACCTTTCAACATCAATGAATATAATCTATGTCTTTAATTCACCCTAACTCAACCTTCAATCTATTCATTTTCTAAAATTTGGCAAGAGCAGATCAGATTAGAATAAATTTTCTTACTATATTAATATTTAATTCTTCATGTATTTATGTCCTGTATCAACCAAAACTAAGCACAGTCATAACTTCATCTCATTTGTTCCTAACTCCCACAGGTAAAGTTCAATAATGATTAACAAATCTAAAATTTCCAGGAAAAATAAACTGAAGTGCAAATCCCTCTAATGTATATAAAAGGTGGTCCACAAAATCAGTGTTAGAAATGAAAGAAACCACAGTGCATATGTAGGCTAACTCTTCTCTCTTTTCTCTCCTCTCACTTTATAGATGGGGAAACCAAGAATCAAGTAGGTGAATCACTCCAAACAACATAGACAATAAAATAGTGGTGGCACCAAGGCTAGAATTTGTTGGGTCTCCTGACTCCCAAAACAGTGCTGTAGTATGTTAAACCCCCCCATAAGTAAATATAGTGAAAAGAATTCCTGGGGAAATTATAACTAAATGTAAATCTCATTTAAAAAAAAAACAAAAAAAACCCAAAATATAATCCGGTAAAAATACAAAAACTAATTTTTTTTTAATTTCAAACATTTTGGCTATAAAACAATGATAAAGGCATACAAATAAAATAAAGGAAGAATCACTTAACCAAGGAATTCAAAACCTTTTAAAAGCCTGAAAACATACCTGAATTTGGAGTGGATGAATCATTAGTTTCATTAACATTTCCTGATCTGGTAAAACAGAATCCAAATCTAGTTCTTGACATTTCACAGCCTAAAAATTATGATAAAAAATGTTATTAATTCAATACATAATTCCCAATATTCAAAAAACAAACAAACAGAGTTGTTTAATGACACTCTTACCTTACTCAAAAACATAGCATAATAACGATGTAGTGGCAGATGAAAAGTGACTTGGTTAGGTGCTGGCTGCAAATAAACAAACAAAATCCACAAGTCAAAGAATCCTTTACCGAATTCAAAGAAGGTTTTAAAATGCTAAAACCACACTTTCACCTTGATTTATTCCCCTATACTTTCTAATCAAAAAGTACAATTTTAGAAGTTATAGATTAAAAACCCACTGTAGATAAAATTATTCCATTTTAAATGTAAGTTCCTTAAAGGCAGAAACTGTATACTCCTCAATGTTGAATCCTCTGAAGCATCTGAACAAGGGATGGAATAGATTTCCCTTTACAGTAGGCCATTTCAGAATCTTCAAATGCATGCATAACAAACATGACGATAGTAACAAGAACAATAATTACAGCTAACATTCACTAAGCACTTACTATGTGCCGGTCACTGTGCTAATAAGCACTTCATTCAGATTTAATTTAATCCTAGGAGAACCCAATGGGGTAGAAACTGAATATTCCATTTTATAAATAGGGAAATTCAAGTTTAAAAAACTTAAGTAACTTCCTAAAGTTAACAAGTAGTGAACTGAAAAGCTAGCCTGAACTCCGCTGTTATATTCAGAACGGTAAGAGGCTCTGACTACAGCCCTAAACTGAGGTGCAGTTAAAAGGCTTACCTAGTTGGATGAGATGCTCCCCATATCAGTGGTGAACACACAGTTTCTATAGGAAAGCTTAGTACAGTATACATCAAAGACCTTTGCTATCCTTGTGAATACTATAAAAACTGTATTTTAAATCTGTGACTCCCATGGGTCACGCTATCACTACAGGGACAAAGTACAACACAGTTGTCCTTCTCAAACAGACAAGAAAAATTAAAAGGTATTATTTGTTTTTAATGCTTCTATAAGTTTTTAGTAAAGTTTTCTCCTGTTAAAAAGTTTTACCCAAAACACTCAAATACCAGTATAGAGTTATAAAGATGTGCAATATGTCCCCACCCCTAAAACAGTTTTTTCCAAAACCGATATGAGAAAAAGATCTTCCTCAACATGTGAATAAATGTCTAAAGAAAGTTGTTCTAACAAATAAACATTTGGCTTTCATAAAAAGGAAGGAATTTCTGACACATGCTGTAATATGGATGAACCTTCAAGACATTATCCTAAGTGAAATAAGCCAGTCACAAAAATAGATATACTGTATGATTCCACTTATATGAGGTACTTACAGTACCTTATAGAGACATGAAGTATAATGATGTTGTCAGAGGCTGGTGGGAAGGAAAAATGGGGAGTTTATTGGGTATAGAGTTTCAGTTTTGCAAAACAAAAAGTTCTGGAGGTTGGGTGCACAACAATGTGAATACACTACTGAACTGTATACTTTAAAAAAGGTTAATAAGATGGTAAATTTTATTTTATGTGCAGTTTACCACAATCAAAAATAAAACTAAAACAAGTTTGCCTTCCATTACTATAATCATTTTAGTAACATAACTATACTAACTAGCTAAATCAGAATCTCCTTGCATTTCCTTCTAAGGCAGGCGTCAAGAACAGTGGTTAAGAGCAGACTCTTAAACGCTGGATTTGCAGGAGTTCAAATCCTGATTCTGCCACCTACAGCTGTAAAACTGTGAGCAAGGGGCTTCCCTGGTGGCGCAGTGGTTGAGAGTCCGCCTGCCGATGCAGGGGACACGGGTTCGTGCCCCGGTCCGGGAAGATCCCACATGCCGCAGAGCAGCTGGGCCCGTGAGCCATGGCCACTGGGCCTGCGCGTCCAGAGCCTGTGCTCCGCAACGGGAGAGGCCACAGCAGTGAGAGGCCCGCGTACCGCAAAAAAAAAAAAAAAAAAAAAAAAAAACTGTGAGCAAGTTACTTAATTTCTCTGTGTCTAAGTTGCCTGACCTGTAAAGTGGAGATAATAAGCAGTTGGATGGCTGTGAGGATCAAGTAAGAGAACATAGTACCCAACACACATTTCTATTAATTACTAAGCCATAGACTCTATCTTGTCTTTTAAGGCTTGAACATATGCTAAACACACATTCTTCTACAGTGTTATATTCCATAATCCCCTCTTGTCCAACGTCACAAATTAGTCACTTGAAAAACTCTTTTTCCACTCCTTCCATATATACTGAGGTGGTCCTCAGATTCCATTCTTAGCTTTCTACTCTTCTCATTCTAGGTGACTTTATCCAGTTCATAGCGTCAACTGCCAACCCAAGATGACTCCCAAATCTCAGCAGAAATCTCACTCCTGAACTCCAAACCCTACATTCAAGTGTTTACTGAACATCAACATTTAATATCCCATGGGGACCACAAATACACTGTGTCCAAACCAAACTCAGCATCTTTGCCCTAAAACTCAATCCTCCTCAATGTTTCTTCTCCAAATTCCCAGTAATACAAATCTGAAATGTAGACTGCGTCCTTCTCTCAAACCTCCTACCTTTCATAAGGCATCAAAGTGTGTCTGATTTTCTAAATACCTCTTAACTTTACTTCCTCCTCTCTTTCCATACTGCCCCTAACTAACCTTAGCTCTGGCCCTCAACATTTAGTGCCTAGATTTCCGTGCTAGCCTTTGCTACTTCTATTCTTACCCTCTGTAAGAAACTTTCTGTGGTATCTGCCTAGCTCACAACCTTCCCCATCTTCTCAGAATGTCCCTTCCTACACCACTTCCAAATACACACACACAGGGACTGGAGCCTGACAGTCAAGTTCAGTAGCCACATCTGACTGGATCAGGGCAGGAGATACCTAACCCATCGTGGGCAATGAGGTTCTCTCTTCACTTGAAAATTGAACTAGATTTAAAGACATCTGCAGACAGTCTTGGACTATGGCTGAAACTGCAATATTAGGCAACTGTAGGAAGGTAATATTTAACCACATAGGCAAAAAAGCACAGAAAACCAATCTACAGAAAGGGAAGAAAAAATGAGGCAGAAAGGCCAAAGCAAAAGCAAGAGACAGGAGTTCCTGTTCAGCTTTCCACTCAGTTCCTGAAGTCCAGGTGCCATAAGATCCCTGAAAGACCTCTCTGTACTCATAATAAATTATTCCTCCTTTAAATTAGGCTGCCTCAAAAATGTTTTTTTCCTTGTATTCAAAAGAACCTTAATTAGTACATCTATTTAAACCTTGATATATTGCCAGGAGGTGGTCTTACCAAAACATTAATTTAACCTTGTACTTCTCCATTCATCATCTTTTTTTTGTGTGTGTGTGTGTGTGTTACGCGGGCCTCTCACTGTTGTGGCCTCTCCTGTTGCGGAGCACAGGCTCCGGACGCCCAGGCTCAGCAGCCATGGCTCACGGGCCCAGTCGCTCCACGGCATGTGGGATCTTCCCGGACCGGGGCACGAACCCGTGTCCCCTGCATCGGCAGGCTGACTCAACCACTGCGCCACCAGGGAAGCCCCATTCATCATCTTTTAATGGCTCCTTATAGTTTTAACTTCCTTTAACCTTCTGACTCTTGAGAGACAGGGCTTACCTCTCCAGCCTCATCTCCTGTCATATAAACTCATGCACCATAGGTAGTGCCTTTGTATATGCCTTTCCCTCTGCCTCAAATACTATACATCCTTGCTCCCACTGGATTAACATACCTTTAAGACTTTGCTGAAGTGACATTTCTGCTAGGAAGCTTTTCCTGAGTCCCTCACGGTAAATGAGATGCTCCACTCTATTCTCCTCCATAGCACCTTGGTCACAACTTTACAGAAGCCCTCTGATCAAATTAGCCATTTATTTGTCTTCCATTTCCTTAAATTAGGCACCGTTTCATCACTGTATCCCCAGTGTTTAGAACACAGTAAACATTCGATAAATATTTGCTGGATGAACACATGTTCTACTTCCATCTTATAAGAGATGACTCTAATCAAACCACTCTGCTATATACTCATAAATGTTGCTATATACTCATAAATGTTGCTCTGCTACATACTCATAAATGATATTCAGTATTTGAGGATTCTTAAATGGCCTGTACTTTGGGAAAATTTATTCCATCCTGTGTTTCTAAGTGACTGTTTGATTTGCCTTAATCCAGTTCAAAAAAATATTATTTGCTTATTCTGTGCTGGATTACTGTGATAACTTCTGACCTCCACTCTCAAGGCTGAAGGAAGAACAAATATTTATCACACATGAAATATGTGCCTCTTAGTCAATCCTCATTGGCTAATATTATTATCTTAAATAAACAGATGAGAAGGTGGACTCGGCAATGTTTTAAAAAAAAAAACAAAAACTGTCCAAGACCAAGATCACATAGTGTCCACTCAGGTATGCCTGACTCTAAAGCTCCTTCCACAGCCAAAGCCAGTACAGTTGAAATACGACCAGACAAGAAGTTGAGAGACATGGGATCTGGACCCAGAAATACCAGGAGTTTGCTATACAACTAGAGGCAAGTCATTTAGTATCTCTGCATCTCCATTTTACATTTGAAAAAAAGGGAGTGATAATAATATCTTCCCTACTTCACAGGGTTGTTTTGAGAAACAAATATATCAAAGCACTTTAAGAAAGAAGAAACTTTTAAACATCGTAAAGGATATATTGGTTGATTCCTTAAATTCTGTACTTATTTTCTTTTCTATTAAAAATCTATATAAATTTTTGCAACATTTGGGACTTCCCTGGTGGTCCAGTGGTTAAGACTCCATGCTCCCAATGCAGGGGGCCCAGGTTCGATCCGTGGTCAGGGAACTAGATCTCACATGCCACAACTAAAGATCCCACAGGTCACAACGAAGATCCCACATGCTGCAACTAAGACCCAGCGCAGCCAAATAAATATTTAAAAAAAATTTTTTTACAACATTCAATATCTTCCTAAAATATTTCTGTGTTAAAAACAAATATACTGGGGTTTCCCTGGTGGCACAGTGGTTAAGAATCCGCCTGCCAATGCAGAGGACACGGGTTCAAGCCCTGGTCCGGGAAGATCCCACATGCCGTGGAGCAACTAAGCCCGTGCGCTACAACTACTGAGCCTGTGTTCTAGAGCCCACGAGCCACAACTACTGAGCCCACACACCAGAACCACAGAAGCCCACGCACCTAGAGCCCGTGCTCCACAATGAGAGAAGCCACCGCAATGAGAAGCTCGTGCAACACAACGAAGAGTAGCCCCTGCTCACCACAACCAGAGAAAGCCTGCGCGCAGCAACGAAGACCCAACACAGCCAAAAATTAATTAATTAATTAATTAATTTAAAAGTGTGTGTGTGTGTGTATATATACACATATATATGTGTGTGTATATATATACACACACACACTATTTCCTTGAATTCAGCTGCTCTGTATACTATACTTGATTCTAACTATCCGTAAATCCACCCCAAGTTCAACCGTGGATTAATTTCATGTCAAATACTACCTAACCCTCTGTGTGTAATAATAATTTTCCCCTAGTTCAATCTTCCTGTTGTCTTAGTGATGCCACCATTTCAACAATAATTCCTAAAGTTTCAAATACTAATGAGAATTGGACTGAGAGAAGCTTCAGCTGAAGCCCCAGCTGAAGGACTAATCCTCGATGGGGTGAAGAAATAGTGAAGCAGGTTAAAAGTTAAAAGCAGGATGGAGCTCTGTGGAGAATGGAGAATGTTTTCTTTAAAGACTGACTCATTACCATTTATATAAACAAAGCTTAAGCTTAAGTACCAACATTTAGACAAGAAACGAATCGGTGATTTGGTGAAGGCAGAATCAGAATCCAAATGGGCAAAATGGCCAGGTTGAAGGCTAAAGGCAGGCACAAATATTGGAGGAGGAGTAATCAGGGATGGAAGACAAATTAGTTTGAGGCAGGAAGGATGAGAGTTAAAGATAGTAGGAGGCTCTTCCCTTCATAAATAATTCAGTCCTAAAGCCACTGGCAGGGAGGTGTTAAGAGGCAAAATAAACCATCTATAGGTGAGGAGCCTGAAAAGGGATATCAGAGCCCAGGGTGAGGAGGACAACTGTGTGTGCTGGGGCAGGGTGGGGGGAAATGTCAGTGGTTTTCCAGGGTGAAGAGCATCTACACAGAAGTGGGGTGTGGCCTGGCATACGGAGTTAGGGCATCCACACAGCAGCCCAGTATACTATGTCAGAGCCAATCAGGGTGAGGAGAGTGGGGACTGACCAGGGATGAGAAGCCAGAACCTGACAGAGGTAAAGGGGGCAATGACACAGGGTGCCAGCCTGGAATAAGGAATCAAAATTCAAGCAAGGTGAGGAGATTATCCACAGGTGAAAAGGACCCAGTATGGGGCATCAAAGCCAAAGCAGGATAAGGAGGGCAGCCAGAATGAAGAAATGCCTGGTGTGGGAATTCAAAGCACACATAGGGCGAGAAGGATTCTTCACAGAAGGGTAGCCCAAGGTGGGGAGTTGGAGTCCAAGTGGGATGAGGAGGGTGTCCATATGTAGGGCAGGGTGGGGGACAGAATGCAGGGAGAAGAGGGCATCCATGTAGGGAAAAGGGAGGCAACTGATATGAGAAATTGGTTCTATATAAGAGGACTGGTCAAAGAAATAAATATATTAAGGATAATGGAAGCCAGGTTTCTCACTGTTAGAGAAAACTAGAATAAGTCCTGTGCTATACTGGAATATAAAGTATCAGCTAGAACTCACAGCTTTCAATATATATAATAGAGAAATAAATATAGATGCAGATATGTACATCTATATACATAAATGCATACATATATTCTGAACCTCTGTTCACTGAGAAGGCCTGGGAGCAGTTAATACCTCGATAGCAGTGAGCCCACCAAGCATCCAGATCTTGCTTTCTCAACACTGTTTTCTACTAAAAGTAACAAAAGATCCTTAAAAAAATGACTGATTCCAGGGGTAGAATAGGGAAAATATAAGGTGAGCCTGAAACATCTTGTTGAGCCACTAAGAACAGAAGTGCTCAAAGAATAACGGGACAAGTCAAAAGAACACAGAAACCTGCTTGAAGGGGCTCTCACTGGCCACATCTGAAACAATCTGAGCATCAAATAATAGTAGTATTGGACTATAACCCAGTGAATAAAAGAAACTATGAATCTCCAAAGCAGAAAATTAGTGAATGAACTAAAAATTAGATGAGAAAACAGATGTATTTAAATAGCTTTAAAGCACGTCCTCACAAAATACTTTATTAATTACGATGAGAAAAAGGGTAACTTTATGGTAAAGAAGTCTGGCTGGTACCACCCTAATCAAATGAACAAAGAGAATATCATCAGTAATAGGACAAACAAAGATCATAAACCACTAAAGAGGGTGCAATGAAAAGACTGCAACATCACTTCTGTAATATTCCTGCAAAAGATGCATAATCTGAACCTACTCATAAGAAAACCCAAATTGAGGGGTGTTCTACAAAAATAACTGAGCTGTATTCTTCACAACATTATTGCCCTGAAAGGCAAAGAATGAGAAATCATTCCAGGAGACTAGAGACATGATAACTAAATGCAACACGTGACTCTAAATAGGATCCTTTTGCTATAAAGGGCAATCAATGGACAATTTGTAAAACATGAATGAGTTCTAAGATTTACATAGTAATAATATAATAAAGTTAATTTCCTAATTTTTATGGTTGTCTCTGTTTATATAAGAAAGAGAATGTCCTGGCTTATAGGAAATGGATACTAAAGTATTTGGGAGTTATGGGCATCAAGCTAACATGTTAACTCTCAAATAGTTCAAGAAAAAGTTCTTTGTAGGGCTTCCCTGGTGGCGCAGTGGTTGAGAGTCCGCCTGCCGATGCAGGGGACACGGGTTCGTGCCCCGGTCTGGGAAGATCCCACATGCCGCGGAGCGGCTGGGCCTGTGAGCCATGGCCGCTGAGCCTGCGCGTCCGGAGCCTGTGCTCCGCAACGGGAGAGGCCACAACAGTGAGAGGCCCGCATACAGCAAAAAAAAAAAAAAAAAAAAAAAGTTCTTTGTACTCTACTTCCAACTTTTCAATAAGTTTATGATTGGGTAAAAGAAAAAATTTTTAAGGAAAATAAATAAATAAAAGCCCCTCCTCTCCACGCCCCGGCCTAAGACACCAGGAGCTGCATCTGCCCAGAGTTCAGAAATGAGATAAGGAGTGCTCTTCCTTCCACATCTGGCAAATTTTGACCCCACTTCATAAGAGGAATAAAAGGGGCTTCTGATAGGAAACTTGGCTGACTAATTAACAGCAAGCCCTTATTTAATTCTTCTCAGTTCATTATCAACAACAATCATCCTTACTCAGCCATAAAAAGAAATGAAACTGAGTTACTGTGGATGGACCTAGAGCCTGTCATACAGAGTGAGGTAAATCAGAAAGAGGAAAACAAATATCGTATGCTAACACATATAAATGGAATCTAAAAAAAAAAAAAAAAAAAAAAGGGTTCTGAAGAACCTAGGGGCAGGACAGGAATAAAGACACAGATGTAGAGAATGGACTTGAGGACACAGGGAGGGGGAAGGGTAAGCTGGGACGAAATGAGAGAGTGGCATGGACATATATACACTACCAAATGTAAAATAGATAGCTAGTGGGAAGCAGCCGCATAGCACAGGGAGATCAGCTCAGTACTCTGTGACCACCTAGAGGGGTGGGATAGGGAGGGTGGGAGGCAGGGAGATGCAAGAGGGAGGAGACACAGGGATATATGTATATGTATAGCTGATTTAATTTGTTATAAAGCAGACACTAACACACCATTGTAAAGCAATTATACTCCAATAAAGATGTTAAAAAACAAACAAACAATCATCTTTATTCATGCCCAGAGGAGAACACTGACAAATTAATAAAGTTGTGATACCCTTTCCATACATCTCCCCTATTCTGTTCACATTTGCACTGTCACTTTTATCTCTTTGAATGAACTCCTGAGAAATATACATTTAATAACATTAAAAAAATTATGCCCTTCTCTAGGAAATAAGCAAATAGTTAATGTACTGTAGAATCTCCTAAGTGTCAAACAACTGGTCTCTTACTTCTCCTTTTTTAAAGCCTAGGGATTTTATGTTTATTCCAACACCTTTCCCTTATCCCATGAAAAGATATTCATTATTTTCAATGTTAAATGAGATCTAACACTTTTCTTAAATGCTTTTACGTATATCAAAAATATACATACCTCATCTACGAAGTTAATAGCCTCAAACCAATCTTGAAGAGCTTCAAGGCAGTATCTCACAACATTTTGGGTATATTCTTGAGTTTCCTAAAATAATAAGTTATATAAGTTTACAGTATATAAATATATATATGTTCAACTTCAAAGTATATGCAATATATAAAAAGTTGTGTGCATTGTATATATAATGGAAAAATATACATATTTTCAAAATAACCACATTTGTCATTTCAAGGAATCATCCTTTCACAAACTAATAGTAACAACCAGTGACAGTTATGAAAATGAACTAACCTGAAATGAGTCAAAGGTGAAATAAATATATGTGATGTAAACTGGGTTCCATTTCAAAAGATCCTAAAAATATAAGTTCCCTACTGTTATTAATGGGTAGAGTTTCTTTTGGGATGATAAAAAAGTTCCAGAAATGGATAGTGGTGATGGCTGCAAAACATTGAGAATGTATTTAATGTCATTGAATTGCATACCTAAAAATGGTTAAAGTGTTAAAAAATTTATCTTATATATATTTTGCCACAGTAAAAAAAAAAAGAGGGCAGAACATATGAGTACTGTAAGCAGCCTGTGAATATCTTAGCTTGTAACAGAATCTAAAAGAAGGAAGAATAAGAATGTGCCATTTAAAATAAGGTATTGTGAAAGAAAACTGTAATGTTTTATGGAGAAATTGATCCAGTGAAATAGGCAAGTATTAAGTTAAATGGAAAAATAAATCGTGATAGCCTCTCTTTAAAAAAATAGGCAAAGAGGCTTCCCTGGTGGCGCAATGGTTGAGAGTCCGCCTGCCGATGGAGGGGACGCGGGTTCATGCCCCGATCCGGGAGGATCCCACATGCCGCGGAGCGGCTGGGCCCGTGAGCCATGGCCGCTGGGCCTGTGCGTCCGGAGCCTGTGCTCCGCAATGGGAGAGGCCACGGCGGTGAGAGGCCCTCATACCGCAAAAAAAAAAAAAAACTACAAGCCTCACATCCATATCTAAAAATAGCATCTCTAGGGACTTCCCTGGCGGTCCAGCGGTTAAGACTCTGTGCTTTCCTACCAAACGTAAGGTAGATAGCTAGTGCGAAGCAGCCGCATAGCACAGGGAGATCAGCTCGGTGCTTTGTGACCGCCTGGAGGGGTGGGATAGGGAGGGTGGGAGGGAGACGCAAGAGGGAAGGGATATGGAAACACATGTATATGTATAACTGATCCATTATGTTATAAAGCAGAAACTAACACACCATTGTTAATCAATTATAGTCCAATAAAGATGTAAAAAAAAAAAGACTGTGCTTTCACTGCCAAGGATGTGGGTTTGATCCCTAGTGGGGAAACTAAGATCCTGCAAGCCAAGGGATGTGGCCCAAAATTAATTAGTTAATTAATTAATATAGCATCTCTTATGAAGTAGATATTATCATCTCTTTCTTTCTGAGATTTACTTCTCCTTCACCCAGCTCAGTCTCCATATCCTGTTAATTCTTCCTCAATATTGTCATGTAGGTTCACTTCCATTTCCTCCTATTTCTGATATCATTCAGACAAAATATCACTTAACTAGTTTCCCTGCCAACAGTCTCACCCTGTTTTAATCTATCCTATATGAGATTTATCCTTCTCAAAATATTATTTTATACATCCTGTTCCCTATCTCTTACTGAAGAAAACGTAATGACACTTTAAGTTACCATAAATAATGTGTCATAACCAAACTAAAGTTGTAGATAACTCGTGTATAAAGAAACATTTAAAACCAAATGTTTTCCTATTTAATCAAAGGTTTGAGTAAAGGGACACCACTATATCCTCTTTACACAAGTGTAAACTGATAAACTCTTCTGGAGAACAATTTGAAAAGTAGATATATCAAGAGTCTTCAAAAAGGTGACCAATTAATTCCATTCCTAAATATAGCATACTTAATAATCATGTTCAGATCATCTCTCCCACCTCCCCATCACTATCATACCCACCTCCCAAAATTCAGTATGCATGACTTACTAGTTTTATGACCTTGAGGAAATTACTTGAATTTTATGAGTTTCAGTTTCTCCATACGTAAAAATGGGCATAATACTACCTACCTCCTAGTACTGTTATGAAGAAGCAAATGAAATAATGTACATAAAATGCTCTATGTCACAGTCTAGCACTATATCTGACAAGTACTACTTAAGCGCGCCAAAGATTCACAGCCAGGCTTAACTTCTGTCAAGCCTGCAGTAACGTAAAGTTGCCACTAGATGGAGATTTTACAGCTTATTTGTTCTGTTCAGAAAGCAAAAATTAGTAAAATTCTAGAAATGTGCCATCCCTTTATCCAAGCTATCTGTTATTAATCTAGTATAACTTGTTTAACTATCCCTTAGCATTTTCAAGAACCAAATAGCATATAGGGCAATCAGACAAAGAAAGTAAGCTATCAGGTGAAGTTCCTTTTTTCTATTGCTAATCCTTTAGTTTTATATTTTATAATTAGAGAACATAAACATAAAGCAATAGCTTTGTTTTACTTAAAATAATAGTCTTTCTTCTAGTTTACATTTCTAAAACCTGACAACACTGCTGCTAAAAAGCTCCAGACAGTCTTGCTTAAGAGACAATTATAGCAAAGTGATAAAGGGCACTGGTTCTGAAATCAGATGGATTTGTTTTCAAACTCAAGCTTCCACTTGCAGCTGTGTAAATGTAAGCAAATTATTTAACCTCTGAAAGAAAGGGATGATACTATCTACTTTATAAGAGATGTTATGAAGATTAGATACGAACATAATGTAAGCAATATAATGTAAAGAACAATGTCTGGCATAGTGTAGGCTCTCATCAAGAGAACGTCTTATCTAGGAACTAGATGCTCCTTTAGCTAAGAAACTACTCTCAGATACTACCAGAACAATATGAGCTCGTTTTCTCTCTGTTGTCTTCACTTCTTAGATTAAGAAAACCATAACACATTGCAATCCTGGCCTTCCAAACTGAAAAATAAACTACTGCCTGAAAACAATGATTTCTCATTATCACATAAACATAGCCCTGGCCTTATAATCCAAAATCATCCTAAACACAGTTGTCAGAATAATCCTCCTAAAATACTGACCTTTTCATATCAACATCATATCAATCCTCCCTCCTAAATCACCATCTTTTCTGTTGGCTTATATGATGTTGCATTCTTCTGGTTTTTCTCCTCTCCCTCTCTGATGTCTAAATGTTAGTTTTTTCTTCAAGGTCCGTTTCTCTTCTCCCCCTATTTGATGTGATCCCATCCCCTGGCAATAAATGCCATTTTTATTCCCAAGGGTCTAAAATTTATAACCCTAGTCCAGATCTCTCTTTTGAGCACAAAACTCATATATCCAACTGACTATTCACTATTTCCACTTGGATGTTTCAGAGGCATCTCAAACTTAACATATCTAAAACTAACTCTGATCTCTCTAAACCTTTTCTATCGATCTTTTTCACCTCTGTAAAATTACCTCCATACATAGTTACCCAAAAATCTATTTCACTCATCAATAACATACAATCCATCACCAAGGCTTTTAGTTCTACCTTCAAAATACATCTTCAATATCCAAAATGCACCTTTAATGCACCTTGAACTTCAAACCTGAATTTCCTAGATTATTATCACAGCATCTTAATTGGTCTATTTGCTACTAGTCATGATGCTCCCCACGCTCCCCTCAATCCAGTCTTTCCAGCAAACAGAATGATCTTTTAAATGTAAATCTGATCACATCAAACCCCTACTTTAAAATATTCACTGGCTTGTCCTTAAAATTAAATCTAAGGCTCATTAACATGTTCTATAAGAACCTGCATAAATAATACAATACCTGCCTATCTCTCCAACTCCATCTTGTTCTGTGGCTCCAGCCACAAACTCCTTAATATGACCAATCACTTTCCTACTGGAGGTAGGTTATTCCATACTATCTCCCCTATTCCCACCACTAACCCCACTTTTATACTTCATATATTCTTCAGAAAGGCCTTCCCTGATCCTCAAACGTAACCAGCCTCCACACTCATTACTCTCATAGCAATCTGATATTTTCCTGTAGAACACTTACAAAAGCTTACAAAATAAACCTGTGTGCTTACTTACTTAATGTCTATCTCTCCTATTAGACTGCTCCATGAGAGCAAAAACCACATCTATTTGGTTTGACACCAAAAACCCGAGCATCTAGATAGCATCTGGCATAGAATAGCATTCAACAGATACTTTTTTGAATGAACAAACGAATCTCATATTAGATGACAGTTTTTTTGATAAATGCTACAAATGAGGTACTATAAAAACAGAGACTGGAATCATAAATATGAAAGAATTTAAATGAGCAGATTACATATCAGCTGAGTCTTATGAGTACAATTTTTGAAGAGCTCACACTAATTGTTCTTCATTCCAGTTAGAATTGCTGCCAAAGTCCTACTGCACATCAAACAAACCAAAATCTCTGACAGTGAGCCTCAGGCACATGTATTTTGCAAGCTTCCCAGATGATTCTCATATAAGAGAAGCACTGGACTAAGCAGGAAGAATGAGCTCATTTGTCAGAAAAGGGACTAACTTGAACAAAGCCACTGGAATCAAGAAAGGAATTGCATGTTGAGGAATGGTAATCAATCCAATGAAGGCATGGAGGTAGACGGGGTATAGGAAGGTGAATTACGATAAACAAGTTGAGGGCAAATTGTAGAAGGTCTTAAATGCCTCTATAGGAAATATGGACATTATCCTATAGACGTAAGAACTTGAATGATTTTTAAGCAAAGGAGAGATAAGCACAGAGCTTAGCAGTAACTTCGGTATTAGGAAAAATTACAGTAGGAAGAATCTAGAGGCAGGAAAACCAGTTAAGAAACAACCCAGATTTTAAAAATATAAAGAAATAAATTAAGACAGAGGAAAGAAGTGGTAGCGAGACATTTCTGGTATGAGAGAAAATTCACGGTATCTGATTATAGCTTGAACACAGCTGGTACAGCAAGGGGAGGTTTCTATATTGGATAACTGCATCATTTAAAACACCATACATAAAATGACATAAAGAACACAGCACAGACAAATGTTTTTAAATAGTTTAGGAACCTGAGAAAATTCATGTACCTATAAGGAGATCTACATGAATAACCAGAGCTGTTGTGAATTTCAACCTGGCTAGACTGTAACAAAGTTATGAAGCATCTGCATTTAGAGAAAGCTGGAGTCATGAGAGAAAAAAGAAATCCTCAGACACCAAGGGGGGAAAGTGGCGGGCGGTGGTGGTGGTGGGATGAACTGGGAGATTGGGACTGACATATATACACTGATATGTATAAAATAGATAACTAATAAGAACCTGCTGTATGAAAAAATAAATAAAATAAAATTCAAAAAAAAAAAGAAAATAGAGATCCACTTAAAGGAACACATACATTTAAAGAATATATATAAGAGAGTCTCATAATAACCCTGTGAGGAAGAGCAGGCTTTGCTGTCCCATTTCTATTTTAGAGACAATTAACTGTCTCAGGTCAACTTTCACAAAGGTGAATTCAGAATTAAACACTGCATATTATTACACACAAGTAAACAAATCAATGTTTTCACACATAATTTTCTTAAATAATTATTTTACAGGTAAACACAGAAATTAACAAAACATACCCTAACTTTACAATGTGATAAGAGTCCCCACATTGGCTGTGCACAGGCCTCAAGTTCAGCAGCAAAGGCAGCATAGTAGGTCTGAGATTCAAATTCCACATGCTCATTTAGTTCTCGCTTATTTAAGTTCATACCTTGCAAAAATTAAAACAGATATAAACCTTGCCAAATGGAAATAAACACCCATATTAAAAATCAAGTAAAATACTTCCAAGTACCAAACACATTTTAATGCACACAAATGGCATAATGACACAATATGTATAGAAATTAATAAATTATTAAAAATAAAATAACCTGGTCCTTTTGGAATTCTTTATAAACGTTTTCTTAGAAACACTCTGTGAACTGTCTCTTTCTTATATAATTGAATATATTAAATAAAGTCAAAACTATTTTAACTGATGCCGGTTGAAATTTTTATGAAAGTATTATGAGTCTTTCTTGGAGAATAGATGAGAAATTTCTAGATTAATGCTTTCAAATGCTTTTAAAAATTACACTCCTATTTCCTATGTAATAGTTTGACCTTCTTCATAACTCTGATATGTATGAGAACACTTTATCAAAATACTTACAAATATCAATTAATTAAAATGAGACATTTCACATGTAACTGACTGATGTGCTATTATCTTTTAATTAGTGTTTGACAGTTTAACATTAGGCATTTTGTAAACTAAAAAAAAAATGAAGAAAAAATCTGAAATTGATACCTTGAAAGAAAGATACAAAGTTCATCCATGTCACTAACAAACCATGGTCCTCCAAAAATCTCTTAGCCACACTTTGATGAGAAAGGATATTAATAAAATCACTGACAAGAGGCCAATAAGTGTTATTCTTCAGTAATGCTTCTCCACAATTCACTACCACATGTAAACTATTTTCTTCATCTAAAATAGACACACACAAAAAAAATTAGTTTACAAAAATAGTTTCACCAATGATACAGACTATACATTTTAGAATCAGAGTCACCTAAATTCAAACTCCAGCCTGCCATTTAATAACTAAATGGCTTTAGGTATATTATATAGCTCTGAATCAATTTCCTCATCTGTAAAACAGAAAAAGACACATATCTTAAGGGAATTAAATGAAATGCTAACATAACACTTAGCACATCATTGTAATAATTATTACCACATGTCTAACATATTACATGATATTAAGTTACATGTTTATGAAACCTTATTATTTTCTTGATTTTAATGATATAATGCAATATTTTCAGTTCTAATCAATAAAATGTTTTTATCCCTAGATTAATCTCATTCTATCTTTTCAATCAAATCTGTATGACTTAAATGATATATATTTAATTGCTTTCTTCTATTCAAAGGACATGTAAAAACAATTTTTAACACAGTATTTCAAAAATGAAACAACAAAAAACACACATAAATCTCTTAAGCTTTAAAAAAAAATCCTCAAAGTTTAAATACATTGCTGGAAGGAGGAGATGGGGAGGATTAGGTTTGTACAAAAACTTTACTATTAGAAGTTATAGCATGTATGCATTAGCTCTCTTGACCTATTCCAGCTTAACTGATTCACTGGACAAATAAGCCCCCCATTCCCACTGTAAAACACACTAATACCCATAATACACAGAATGCTCAAAGCTTGTAGCCTATTCCCTAGTACACAAGCCCCAAGGTATAAGCTTACCCAGAGTCTGTTTTTGCTTCTGTTCATACTAATTGTTCTTTTTACTATAATTATAAAATTTAAGTTACAAATACATAATCTGATAAAATATGAATGCATAAATAGAGGTACAACAAAAACTGGATCATACGCTTTTGAAAGACAATAAAAGTGCCTAAGAAAATCTTGGAGGAGAAAAATCACAAAAGTCTAGAAGGATTTTACACTCAGATTGCTTCATGAAAATCTTTATGTTCTTACTCTACTTTAAAGAAACTGAAAATGAAAATCACAGATGCTGCTTTACAGATGTGGTATATACAAGAAGGACGAGGGAGAACTCCAATAAAGAAAACCATACCTTACAACTGCTTTGCCCAAAATTAAAAGGTTGGAGAACAAACATACATTTCTGTGGTTTAAGTTAAAATCCACTGTTTAAGATACATATGTATCATTTTTTAACAATGCCTCACTTTAACCAACTTTTCAAATAACCACCTCATAGTCAAACTCATCAGTGAAGAGGGCTTCTACTGCACTTCTTATTTCCATAAATTAAATTTAGGTTTCAGCCCATGAAATTACTTTACCCAACTCAAATTTAACAAGACATAAGAACAGGACCCACAACAGGATGAGAGAGGGTATAACTGAATGAGGAAGTGGGGATAAGGGAGCTTTTATAAATTACCCACACCTGAGATTCAGAAACGCCCCCTCTGACAACTACTGCCACTGTGAGTTGGTGAGCACCTGATACTGATGGGACAGTGCCTAGGGATGCTGGGATTTTTAATTTTTTAAAACATTGAGAATCACTGTTCTATTTAATTGAAATCAGAAGATGAATAAGCAGAACATAATTAATCAAAACCACTATTTTCCTGACACTGCTTTAACTACTACTGTTCTTGTGAAAAATACCTTGGAATCTTTTATGAAATAAAATGATTAGAACTTCTATTTTTATCCAACTGATACTTTTCCAAATATAGATACAGAGAGAGCAATGGTTCAGTGTTAAATGATATTCACTCATCCACAAATATTTACTGAGCTCCTACTGAGGGTCAGGTAATCTAGTAAACTCTGAAAATAAAGCGATAAATAAATCAAGATTTATACATTCTCTCTCTCCACTGAGGTTAATATCTAAGAAGACAGAGTGTGGTAAGGTCTGTAATAGGAAAAGTACAAGAAGTCATAAGAACAAATAAAGCTGGTGTACAATTTAGGAAAAGAGTTTCCTGAGGAAGTGATGTTTAACTGAGATTTACAGAAGGAAGCAGAAATTGGGATTAACCAAATAAACTAGGGATGGAGAGGAAATGGTGTTCTAAGTAGAGGAAGCAGTATAAAAAAGGATGGAATTACTGGGACAAAGAATGCAGAGAATAGGTGGCACAAATGAGTCTAGATGGCCTCATAAATCAGCTTCAGGAGTTTCAAGTTCATGTGAAGAGAATGGCAAGCCACAGAGGCGGTTTTAAGAGAGAGGACATGACTACATGTTTAGTGTTGAGACTGACTATATAGGAGGGTGCTGATGACTAGGAGTAGAAGGCCTAGAGATGGCAATGGCTTGAACTATGGTGTTGGCATGAAGATGCAGAGATGAAAAGAATTGGCTATTCTAAGATATTCAGAAGGATTTAAATGACAGACCTGGTGATGTTCACTATTTCTACAAAGAGTAAGAAGTCAAAAATGACTCCTAGGGGCTTCCCTGGTGGCGCAGTGGCTGAGAGTCCGCCTGCCGATGCAGGGGACGCGGGTTCGTGCCCCGGTCCGGGAAGATCCCACATGCCGCGGAGCGGCTGGGCCCGTGAGCCATGGCCGCTGAGCCTGTGCGTCCGGAGCCTGTGCTCTGCAACGGGAGAGGCCACAGCGGTGAGAGGCCCGCGTACCGCAAAAAAAAAAAAAAAAAAATGACTCCTAGGTTTTTAGGTTGGGCAACTCTGTAGATGGTTAGAGTGGTACCAACACACCGACTTGAGTGCCAATACACACATACATATATACACATACACACACATGCACAAATGCAATAGAAAAGAAGCAGGCTTGACAGAGACAGAATGGGTTTTTGGTGTTGACACTGTGTGTCTGAGGTGCTTGTAGACATCCAAAGGATATAGTTTAATAAACAATTTGATATGCAGGACAGAAGATCAATCTGGCATTATTAGCAACTACAGACATTCCTATAGTTATGCAACACACGGTTTGGTTTGGTTTTTCTTAAACTTTATTCCTTCTTTTATTTTTTTAAAGTTAACCATTTTTTTTTGTGGGGGGGCGCGGGTACATGGGCCTCTCACTGTTGTGGCCTCTCCCGTTGCAGAGCACAGGCTCCGGACGCACAGGCTCAGCGGCCATGGCTCACGGGCCCAGCCGCTCTGTGGCATGTGGGATCTTCCCAGACCGGGGCACGAACGTGTCCCCTGCATCGGCAGGCTGACTCTCAACCACTGCGCCACCAGGGAAGCCCTCTTTTTTTAATTTATTTACTTTTGCTGTGTTGGGTCTTCGTCGCTGCGTGGGCTTTCTCTAGTTGCAGTGAGCGGGTGCTATCTTTGTTGCGGTGCACAGGCTTCTCACTGCAGTGGCTTCTCCTGTTGCAGAGCATGGGCTCTAGGTGCGCAGGCTTCAGTAGTTGTGGCACAAGGGCTCGGCAGTTGTGGCTTACGGGCTCTAGAGTGCAGGCTCAGTAGTTGCGGCACATGGGCTTAGTTACTCTGCGGCATGTGGGATCTTCCCTGACCAGGGCTCGAACCCGTGTCCCCTGCATTGGCAGGTGGACTCTTAACCACTGCGCCACCAGGGAAGTCCCACAACACATGGTTTTAAGTTCCATTTTAAACAGACAGTTGCATAAGACAAACTGTAAAATTTCAGGGATATGGAAAGTTATAAGTTATATTTGGAATCACAAAGTGCAGAAATGAATACAACAAAGTAAAAGTATAAGGAAGGGAGCACGTACTACTAGAGGCTTTTTCCTATTAATCTTCAGCTATTGCTGTGGCCATGTGAATTCTCATTGTATCAGCTCCTACATTTACTAACAGTGTAGACAAAATTTTCAAATATTGTCTAATGACAATGTATACAAAGGCTAGATAGGGGCTATTACAAAGTAAGAAGTATAAAGAACTTGTGTAATATCTGTAGCTAGTTCAATATATTTAAAGCTCATTCCAATACTCTTCATGTAAAAACAGGGAAAACATATGGTGCTTTTAGAAAACCAGTAAGTATGTAACATGAAATGTTATGCTACTTTTGAAAGAGGAAAAAAAACAGCATAGGAGCTAAAGATAGTTTTAGATTTGGCTTAGAAATAATGTAATTTATTGCTAGAAAAAATACATTTATATTTAAAGATCTTAGCAATGCTACTTATAGCTATTTAGCTTTTGGAAAATTCAATTTGTGTAAGAATTTCCAGGACAGACTAACTGCATTAGAAGGAAGTATGTGTAGAAAGCAACTAAGACCATGTAATACGATTTCAGAAAATATGGGAAAAATGAGAAACACAGAGACAGCAAGACCAAGTGCCAAGAAACACCAACACTGATAGAACAAGTAGAAAATAGTTTCATGCCACACAAAGAACAGAGAATCAACAGTATAAAATGATGATGGTAATCAAGCAAGATAAGGTCCAAAGTGTTGCCACTGGCTTCCTTATCATGTAGTCATAGAAAGGATGACCATATAATTTATCATATAAACAGGGACACTTTTGAGAGTAAAAAGGACTGTATGAAAAATGATGTCAAAATAACAGGCATAACTTGGAGCTGTTCTGGGGAAAGTAGGACATGTGGCTACTGGAGTCATGGACAATTTTGGAGACAGCAATAGAATGACGGAAGCAGACACTAGATTGAGGTGGGTTAATGAGTGACCGCAAGATAAGGAAATGAACATAAAAACTCTCTCAGGAAAGATGCCTATAGAAAAAAGTGGGAGGCAGACTCATATACATCTTCCTCCCAAACATTCTCCTCTGAAATGCAAACCATATAAAATAAGCATAGCTAAACTACTTAGTCAAGAAAATAGACTCAAGATTCTTTTCAAAAGAGTAGATACTTCTAATTTTTTAAAGTTTTCCAGTTTATAAATTAAAAATACTATACTTGTGAAAAGTCCTTTTCTAATTATATAATTCTACACATAAGAATATCACTGATATAGCTGAATGATAGACACTATTTCAAAAAAGAAAAGAGAAAGTAATATACGTAGCTAAATCTCTAAGAAAGAAAAGGTCATCCTACACAAAGACAGAAAAAGTACAATACAAAGCAGCTTTTAATTTTTCTTTTAAAAAGGTAAAGAGGTATACTGTTCAATGTAAATAATGTATTATTCTCCCCCTATACCTACAATGGGAAGGCAGAGTTACTCAGTGGGTCAGAGTACGGGTTAGACACCTAGCTTTACCACTTACAGCTATAAAACCATAGATCACTGACTTTTCAACTTCTTAAACCACAAATGCCTCATCTATAAAATGGAAAAAACAATATCTACTCCCCAGAATTACTGATAAATCAGATAATACATGTAAAGTACTGAAAAAAAGCATGGTATACAGTACGTGCTCGAAAGATGGTAGCCGTCATAATTATTAGCAAGCTATTATTATATATAAGGCATCATGCCCTGCACTGAGTCTTATATAAATTTTCAGGCTATGGTATTGCATCTGATAATAGGCAGACTATCAGTATAAAGAGAAAATAGGAGCTGATATGCAAAAGGAGACAACAGTAGAAGGCAAGTCTCATGTATAAGATCTCCCATCCACAGAGAATGGAAAGGTCCTAAGATTTAATTTGAGGCATTATTTGTTGTTATTTTTTAAGTTTAGCTCCAAGTGTCAACAAGTGAAGACACAGTCCTATTAATGTTGGCCTGGCTGTATTGTGGCTAAGAACAAAGATTCTGACATCAGGAGATATAAAGTCCTTCTTGGCTCTGTCACCTACTAACTATATAATCTACAGCAAATGACTTAATTTCTCTAACCTTCAATTTACTCATCTTTAAAGTGGAAATAATAATAACGCCAATCTAGAGAGTTGTTCAGAAGCTTAATTGAGACAACATATAAATAGTATTAACACAGAGCCTAGTACAGAGCAAATACTCAAATAATATAAATTATTACAAGGAGGTGAAGTCAAGATGAAAGACCACAAAGAAATAAGAATGGGAGGAATTCCTAGAAATGTTATGGCAATTTGAGGAAGCATAAAGGAAGAAAATTAAAGATCACACTAAAGGAACATATAAAAGGCAAGATTTATTCCAACTTTTAAATTATAAAAGTATATGCATATAAAATGTCTAAAGCTGACAGTAACAAATTCATGATTAAAAAAACAGAAACATATCTAATTAATAAGAAAATGGTTAAATAATGGTAAAGTCATATGATATTACTACCTGCAATCATGAAAGAACATGTTCTTGATGTGTACACTTGATAGCATATTTTAAAGTACATATTCACATCTATAAATATACTCACATCACACAAAAAGACAGAAAAGAAATATCCCAAAATATTTGTTAATATTAAGTTATTTGTTAATAACAAAACTATAGGTGATTTTAAAGTTTTTCTTTAAATTTTGCTGAAATTTTTAAAAAATTTTCTTTAATAAACGTATTATTTTATAATATTTTTAAAAGCTATTTTTAAGTATAAAGGGAGTTTTTAAGATTAGTTATACAAAGTATACTTATAAAACTAGTGAAAATAATTCTGAGTTTACCTTGTAGCTCACTTTTAATAAGGCAACTTTCCATCATGTATAACAGCACAGTGACCATAATATCCAGCAGCTGACATTCTTCTGTTACCTGTCTGGCTAGCTCCTCATTGCTGAACAACTGAACACTAATATGCACAATTCTGTTAGACATTGTGTCTGATTCATGACTTTTCTTCAGTGTTTTCATAATGAAAGCATAATGCTGAACAAAAGTTTTTGTAAAAGCAACCTGTAAAATGTTTTAAATAGGAAGAAAAAAACACAGTTTAAGTTTTATAACACATTTTCCAACATATTATACTAGCATTTTAAAGTTATGATTAGCTTGTGATGATATCCAAGATAAATGGAAAAATAATTTCAGTGATGATGGTAGTCTTACATTTGTCCTTTTTTGGAAAATTAGCAAAATACTTTGATGGTTAAAAAATGTTCAAAATGCATTTTAAATTATTAAAGTTTTAAAGCAATTACAAAGATAGTCTAAAAATACAAATCTTCACTTTGCTCACAAATATATCAATTCACTAATGTCAAAGTATATGTCTTTGTCCTGTGCTACCAACTTTAACAACAAAATCTAAAGCCTCACCTGAAAACCATCACAGAGTTGTTTATATAACTGAACAATAAGTGAATTAACGTGACTACTCCAAAAGAAATAATATCTTTTCCTATTTGATCTGAAAGCCAACCACTATTCTCACTAAATATTCTCTTCTGTATACCATATACATTTCCTCTACTGTTTTCTTAAGGAGGTATAAAGACACAAAACAACAGCATTATTAAAGTGTCACTCCTGGGGCTTCCCTGGTGGCGCAGTGGTTGAGAGTCCGCCTGCTATTGCAGGGGACATGGGTTCGTGCCCCGGTCTGGGAAGATCCCACATGCCGTGGAGCCACTGGGCCGGAGCCTGTGCTCTGCAACAGGAGAGGCCACAACAGTGAGAGGCCCACGTACCACAAAAAATAATAATAATAAATAAATAAAGTGTCACTCCTAAAGAGGCTTTACTACCTAAATCATAAGAACTATAGCATGACTTACTGTCCTTTCAGACACTAGGTTATGTAACTTTGCCATAACCATATGGTAGTAACAGGTGAGTCCACACCCTCTGAAACTAGAGACTTCACCTATGTACATGTGTACATGAGTCAATACCATTGTATCTTTAACAGTTATGGCCAGCAGCTACAAACTCCATGCTTTTCCCATGCCTAACCATACAATCTAAATTCAGTTGCCCCCATTAAACATTCTCATAGCACCTTGTACCTTTCTCCTTTAGAGAACTTACTACAATTTGTAACTACATATTTATTTGTGCAACTGTGTTTTTGTTTGTCCCCCAGCAATCCCTTTGGACCAAGTTTCATGCACAAAGGCAACCCTTAGGAATCCTGCTCTGTAATGGTGCTTTGACTCAGATCTACAATACTGTGCTTTTTGTGCAGGCCCTCTTTTGGCAACAGAGCTGAGAAATATATCAAAAAGATTTAGTATTGAAAAGGCAAAGAAAGAGGAGCAAAGTTCAGAAAGGAAGGAAAAAATGTAGATACCTTATACTCTTGATCTGGAAGCATGTTGAGTAAGAAAGTGACCATCTTCTGGGGAAATTCATACTTTATAGTCCAAAACAAGAGTTCTTCTAAGAAACTTTTATGCTTCAAAACATCCATTATGGATTGATCTACATAAGAAAAATAAAATTTATCACCCTAATGATTTAAGTTGCCCATCTCACTGAACCTTACTATGATTAACAACCCATCAACCTCAAACATCTGAATGTACCTAAAAATTAAGGCTATCCTTTCAATAATTCAAATGATAATGCTAACAATATCAAGCTAAATTTCTATAATGTCCACAGTATATAAATAATAAAATACTTAATCCTTATAATTTAATATAAAGCAGTTACTAGAAAAATAAGTAATTACTTGCCCTTAAACATAAGCCATTTATCTAAAATTTCTACTAAGATTTAAAACAATTATCTTACAAGAACAATATTCATGGCACTTAATTTAAAATGGTAATAATAATTTTAACCTAAAAACATACTATTAAGGACATAAACTCAAAAGTTATCTAAATTTTTTACTTTTGAAAAAAAGCTTTATGGATGAATAATTTATTTCTCTAAATTTATCCTTCGTAAATGAAATATTAACTTCACTAGAGAAGATAATCACTAGTGCATTGCTTACTCTAGTATACAGAAGCATTTACTTTCTTCTGGTAGGAACATACCAGGAAACACATAGAACATCAGATATGCTTACTTGCACTGGACTCAAGATGCCCTCTTCATGCACAGAGGAAACAGGAAATGCATGCCCCTTTTGAATAAAGGTATTCAAAGGGGGGAATAAAATTATTTACTGGAAAGTTTATTTTCTAAAGCCAAGTACCACTCCTTGAGGGTTAGGCTGTCTCTTGCTTATCTCTGCCTCCTTGCCATGCTTAATCAACAGAAAGGTCTCAACTGGTACATGATGAATTGAAATGTTTTAAATTTTTATTTTACATTGGAGTATAGTTGATTAACAATGTTGTATTAGTTTCAAGGTGTACAGCAAAGTGTGAACTGAATATTTTTAATACTTTGGCTATCTCTTTCTCTCACTTTCTCTATTTTTGTTCCCCTCAAAATGAACTAGAAAATTCTATTAATCTTTATTGGAGCAAATTATCTTGGGATACTGCTCTGGACCATCAGTTCTATATAAGGGCATCAAGAAGATAAGGGCATCAAGTGTCAACTATGAATGGACTGTTTCAGTGACAGTGCTTAAGCAGAGACTAGAGTTAGATGAGAGACTTGAAAAACCAGTATCACATGAACCAAAATACTCAGGTACAGCCCTAACTATATCACAGTTGAAGTAGTCTTGCAGGGTAACCCTGCAGAGTTTTTTCAATTAACCTTACCTCAATCCTACCCCAGTGTCACAGTTCTTCTATTATTGAGTAATGTGTTCATACCACATCTCCTCAGGTAACGGGTCTAAATGAGTAACAACTCAGTATTTAATCACTCTCTTGGTTCTTTTGTAAAACACTGAGTTTAATAAGACTTGAATCAGATATTAGTTAGATGTAACTTTAACCCCATGTTCGATCAATAATTAATAACCCATTATTTTCAGAATAATAATTTCATTAATCTAGAGACACTACGATTTAGATTACAGAGAGACCAAAGTATCTGCTAATCCCCTACCTAACTCCCTTTCAGTGGTGCCTTTAGTATAAGCTGTATGTAGTAGGAGTAAAAGTATAAATACAATTACACTACACATCCCTTTACTGGAAACAATAATTCTTTATTTTCCAAATCTCAGAATTTTCTACTTGTAAAACAGAAATCTCTTCCTCTTGAAATAGATCATTCCCAGGATATGGCAATGATTTAAAAAAAAGACATAAACCAGTCCTGCAAGAAATGAGGTAAAATATATTCAAAGGCACAAGCTGACAGATTCAAAGCCAAAAAAGTAATAAAATTAGGGACCAAATGAATCAGGTGACAGGAATATAAGGATTACAATTAAAAATTAGAATATAATCCACAGCACACATTGCTGAAGCCAATTTAATTCTCAAAATTCACTTGGTACTAACATGACTGAAAATTTCACAGACTACCAAAAAAATAAAACCCTCACAGAGAAGTGCTTCTGAAAATAATTACAAAGTTGAACAAAACTAGCAGTATTTATCCTAAAATTCAGTTATAACTCTCTGCAAGCTTGTATTAGCCAAAGAAAAGCCTGAAGCTACCATAATTATTATATGTCAAGCATTAAAAAAAAAAGATATTAGCCAAAGAAAAGCCTGAAGCTACCATAATTATTATATGTCAAGCATTAAAAAAAAAGATACATTAACTTTGTTTTAAATAAATAAAACAATCTGAATGCACCAGAAAAGCTATGGCTGCTACTAAAATGCTGCAGTTATGTACAATCCAATTTTTCTAACTTCAGACATAAAAAAAAAGGGAGAAAAACCCACAATGTCTTCACTGTTATTCTTTTTTTTTTTTTTTTTTTTTTTTTTGCGGTACGCGGGCCTCTCACTGTTGTGGCCTCTCCCGTTGCGGAGCACAGGCTCCGGACGCGCAGGCTCAGCGGCCATGGCTCACGGGCCCAGCCGCTCCGCGGCATATGGGATCCTCCCGGATCGGGGCACGAACCCGTATCCCCTGCATCGGCAGGCGGACTCTCAACCACTGCGCCACCAGGGAGGCCCCACACTGTTATTCTTAAAATAAATGATAGCAGCTTCCCAAGGTATTTAAAGCATGTGTTATGTGTTTTACGTGTTATGTTATGGCAATGTGGTTAGAAATGCTTCCATTAGTTACGTATGATTATTTACCTTTAAAATCTTGATTAAATTGTCATGACCTTTACAACACCTAAACAATTCAAGCCAAATTGTAAAAAGAGATTTTTGAAGAACCAGTATGTGGTACAAATGCATGACAGCATTTAATTTAGACAGTAGAGTCCACCCTCTGCAACTCACGAGCTCAATAATCTTGGCCATGTTAGCTGAAGCCCTCTAGGCCTAGGCTTTTCACCCTTAAAAGTGCAGTTTTGAGAATAGGCATTGATGTGTTTGTTAGCACAGTGCCTCTCCTCTTGCCTACCATTACATGTTTTATTTTGAGCTCACTTTCAAACTGTTGAATCAAATTCTTACAAAAACTAAACCACTCCCTGAACTTCAGACATTTTCAAAAGCAACAATTACTTTTTGAAAACAGAGGTTCTACTAATTCAAAAAGCCTCACTTTCAACTTTTTCAAACAGCCACTTCTTCCACATACATACTTAAACCAAACATGATAACTGATCAAGTCTTAAATCTCTATACCACTTCTTACCAGTAGAGGAAGGAAGAGAAAACAATCAATCTCAAATGCAAAAAAATTCATATAATAGAAAATCAACTTCAACATAAAGTCTGCATAAAAAGTAACTTCAGGGCTTCCCTGGTGACGCAGTGGTTGAAAGTCTGCCTGCAGATGCAGGGGACACGGGTTTGTGCCCCGGTCCGGGAAGATCCCACATGCCGCGGAGCGGCTGGGCCCGTGAGCCATGGCCGCTGAGCCCGCGCGTCCAGAGCCTGTGCTCCGCAATGGAAAAGGCCACAACAGTGAGAGGCCCGCGTACCACACACACACACACACACAAAAGTAACTTCAGCCAGAGTCTGACCAGGCTGAAGGAAAACAATGACCTCTTACGCCATAGCAGGTATTTTCTGAACATCCCTGAAGCTTAAACTCAAGTATATGCCTAACAATCTCCTCCAACTCAGATGTGTCTCAAGGACTCAGGTAAACACACAGACAACTCTGGTAAGTCAAGGGGCCAGTTAGCCATATGGATTTCTAATTTCTTTCAGGCATTACAGGTTCTCTGCTGGGCCACGAAGAAAGGTAAGATATGCATGTCGGCCAGCAAGTCAAATTTCATGCCCTTTGCTAACAGTCTGTAAGTTAAAGGCAACAGCATGAGTAACTAAGTACAGACTTACAAAATGAGCGGAAACTGCCTGCTTGCTCCACCTTCCAAGCAGTCCTAAACTTTCCACAAGACACACTTAGCACCAGAAGTAAGAATTTTTTCATCAAAATAATATTTTAACCTCTGGAGACTTTCTAACAGACCATACTAACCCAGAAAATAGACTATGTTAAGATTTGGAAATCCATGGCAAAAATCCAGAGCACAGGCTGCCAACTAATAACAAGTACTCTAGAAAAGCTTTTAGGGAGGGTCAAGAAAATATAGTGATAAAGCACTTAAACTCTGGGATTTGAATTAAGGACCTACTTCTCATTAGCTGTTATACCTAACATGCCTCCATTTCCTCATTCATAAAATAGTAATAATAATAAAACCGGCTTCATATGGTTACTTGGAGAATTAAATGACACAATGCATGTGATGTGATTAGCACTATGTCTAGCATATATAAAACGTTCAATAAATATTACTTATTACTAATCTATTCCCTCACTACAGGCATATCTACTTCTTCCTTTGCAACAATATGTATTGAGTCCTTTCTGAGCCCTTAATATGTGGTAAGTGCCATTCATTCTCATTCTCACTCTCTTTCACTCTTGTTACTTTTTCTCACACACACACCCAAAATCTCCCTCTTGCTCATCCTTTAAATCAAATTAAAGCTTTACACCAAATATGCTGGATCCAAATCAAATGAAGAGACTATTTTTCTGGCTCAAATATGATGTTGCTCATTTTATAAAGAAAACAAATGAACAAAATCCCAACAGTAAGGGTTTTACTTGCTTTCGAGTTCCCCCACAATCACGCTCTAACAACACTTTCTCCATATTAGACAAATCTAATAACATTACTGTCCCTTCAAGTGCTCTTAATGATTAAGCATTTTTTTATACAAGGAAAAAACAAAATATAAATACCTTTGGTGTTACTGCTTAGTTTGACCCTCTTTCTCTTGCCCAGACCTTGACTCCCATCCTGATCCTCCTGGAGAAAAACAAAATTAGCATTATCTATAGTCTTATTCATGAATTTATACATTTTATGTAAATATAAATATGCTTATAAATTATGTTAAATATAAAATATAGGCATGCTTACATATTATTAACCAACGATTTTATGTATTTGCTGTCATAAACTATATTTTAATGCTAACTTTAAATTGAAAATTAAATTTAAAATTAGCATTATAATTAAAATATATCATGAAAATCCTTAGGATTAAAATATAAGAGTTCTTAAACTTAATCTGTGCTTCTAATGAAAGACTCTTAAATACCCCAAAATGCCAAAATAAAAATTTTCCTAACCTTATAAATATAATATCAAAGAAGCTAAAGGCGAGGAGGGAGCAGATTAGCATAGGAAGGAAGGGGAAAAGGAGAAGAGGGTTAAAACAATGAATAGAGGAAAGGCTTTGCAGAGTCTAACACAAACAAAATGAGTTCAAGAGATCAAGTTCTGAAAAATAAGCATAGCATATTAGAAGCTGGAGTTGACAGTCAAAAAAATAATAATAAAAACAAATTAAAATGTGCTTAGGAAAAAAATCCAAGAAGAAAATACATGCATTTCTGCTCACATGTGATATATCCATTCCTGAAAAAAACCTCACATTAAAAAAAACAGGGCAGACTTCCCTGGTGGTAAGGTGGTTAAGAATCTGCCTGCCAATGCAGGGGACATGGGTTTGAGCCGTGTCCAGGAAGATCCCACATGCTGTGGAGCAACTAAGCCCACGAGCCACAACTACTGAGCCCACGTGCCACACTACTGAAGCCCGCGCGCCTAGAGCCTGTGCTCCGCAACAAGAGAAGCCACCGCAATGAGAAGCCTGTGCACCACAACGAAGAGTAGCCCCCACTCACTGCAATTAGAGAAAGCCCGCACACAACAATGAAGACCCAAAGCAACCAAAAATTAATTAATTAATTAATTTAAAAGAGAGAACATGTAAATATAGAAGACACTTTAAAGATGTTTAAAAAAAAAAAAACAAAGCTGGGTCTTCCTTGGTGGCGCAGTGGTTAAGAATCCGCCTGCCAAATGCAGGGGACACAGGTTCAAGCCCTGGTCCGGGAAGATCCCACATGCCATGGAGCAACTAAGCCCATGCGCCACAACTACTGATCCTGCCCTCTAGAGCCCACGAGCCACAACTACTGAGCCTGTGTGCCACAACTACTGAAGCCCGTGCACCTAGAGCCCATGCTCTGCAACAAGAGAAGCCACCGCAATGAGAAGCCTGCACACCGCAATGAAGAGTAGCCCCCGCTCGCCTCAACGAGAGAAAGCCCGCGCACAGCAACAAAGACTCAACAACAGCCAAAAATAAATAAATAATTAAAAAAAAAGGCTTATAGGAAATAAAAGGGTGAGGGGCAGACCACTCACAGCCTATTTTGTAACCTAGAAAGTTTGTAACCAAAGAAGTAACAGAAGCAATAATCAGTACCTGGGGAGATCATTTGGATGCCCAGGCAAACATCTTGGAGTGATTTGAGGCTGTCTCGGGGGATGTTAACAACCTACCACAACAAAAAAGTGGGAAGCTAGCTGGCTGAGACAACACAGAGGGAAGAGGAGCCGAGGAAGCAGCCTGCTACTAGAGAAACCAACAGTGAGGCTAGTGATATGCCTCTTAGGGAGGGCGCCATGGGTGCAGATGCTCATTTCTGATTTCCTTTGAATGTTGCTAAAAAGGTTCCTGCTGCCTTCACAGTTCAGGGTTTTTTCCCTTCCACCTAAAGGATATGATTCTACCCCACTATCCCAGCTCTCCTGAGCTAGGAAAGATTGCATAGGAATCCAAAACTTCCATGTTATACTGACACCTTTTTCCTATATTTCCAAACATATATGAGCCAACTGGTATTATAAAGACATGTGGTAGCATTTTGGCACACAGTCTGTTGTGCTAACCAATTATGTTGGTGGCAGGTTAGAAGCATGGTACAAATTCCAAGACACTTGCTCAATTAAATCAAATCTCCAAAGCAGAAAAGCCTCGGCTTTAAACTGCTGCTCTGCCCACTGGTGTAGTCTCCTTGGCCTGTGCACCACAGACTTAACTCCAGGTTTCTGCCAAGTCCAGCATCAGTCCTCAGGACCAGTCTGGGGTTACCCAAAGATACTACTTAGCTCAGTCATTCAGCATTTACTAAGCACTTCAATATGGTCTCCCTGTTAATTCCTACCAAAGCCAGGCCTCTATGGTCTACCTGGCAGTAATACTGACAGTCAAACTACACTCTCCTCTTCCTCTGCCACCCTCACCTTGCCCTTAGAGAAACTCAACCAGTATGAAATTTGGAGCCATAAAAGACAGACATAAGAATGTAAAACTATGCCACAGGACCCAGAAGGTTCTAAAATTTGAGATTTTAGCTAACAGCCATTAATGAAACTGCTCTCCCAGCCCTGAGAGAAAAGAAAAAAAAGAAAAAAGAAAAACTTTTAATGTTATATTCCAGGTTAGGATTACTTCATAATTTCAAATACAAACTTCCTATGAAAAGAGTATCCTTGGTCAAACAATAGTCATGGCAATATGAAGTTTTACAAATTTCCCAACCTTACACTTTAAAGGACAAGTAAAATTAGCCAAGCAAAGGAAAGGAAAGTCATTCCAAGAAGACACCATGAATAAAGGCACAATGACAAAAGTCTAGAAACAAAGATCAGCTTGACATCATCATAAATATCAAACTCAGCTAGGAAGGGAGTTTACCTCCATCTAAACTGGTGGGAAAATGTGTACTCTTGTACATCGTTTGAGAGAGGATATAATAAAACTATTGTCCTGAATGGCAATTTGTCAATACACATGTCAAAAGTCGTTAAAGTATATCTATTACTGGAACAGAAATTCCAGTTCTAGGAATTTATCCTGAAGAAATAATCAGACAAGTGAATAGGGACTATATGCATAGATACTCATCACAATGTTATTCATAATAGAAAAAAAAATCTTTGGTTTCCAACAGCAGAGCAGGGGATTAGGTAAATAAATTATAGCACACATATATCCTATGAAGAAAAACAATACTAGAGCTCTATATTCACTGTGAACCAGATAGATGTTCAAAAACTATTACTATAAATGAGAAAAAAAAAGGCATGCTATGAAGAATAGCATATGGAGTATGAAATCATTTAAGTACTGATAATACACACAAATAAAATCTCTTAAAATATACCCCTTGCTACAGATGTTCAAAACTACCATTTGTAAGAACAGCAGGTTACTGAACAGCATATATATAGCATGGAGCCATTAAAATATACTATATATAAAATCTGTTAGAATATATTTGTTTACAGTAAGTCACCTGTAAGTGACAGAGTAATAGGTAATTTCATCATCTTTTTGCTAATATTAATTTTCTATTTATTCAACAATGACAATGAATTATAGCTTTAAGCTAATAAATATGTTTTTAATACTAATTCTGATTGCCAATCCTAACTACAACGATCTGCTCAAGATAACGGATTACTGTGTTATCTATTACAAGTCCCATTTTTTTTAATTTGAGAAAGAACAAAACTTTTAACAAACAAGAATAACTTCCAGTGGTGGGATATTCAGGCATTAAGGAAGATGAAAACAATTCCGTCATCATGACAAGACCCCACCCACCCCAAATTCATGATAGGGAGTTATAGTTCTCTCGCATTTATCCATGAGAAAACAGTACAGAACCCTGGGAGAAAATGATGGTCCAGCAGACAAAAGAGGAAATAAATAACCTCAACCCAGACAGCATTTGTACAGCCCTCAGAAACACTTTCCAAACCTTAACTAGTCCCTGGGCACAGAAGTAGACAATATTGCTATGTGTGTTTCAGGCATAAAATACATATACAAGTCCAAAATGAGAGAAGAAGACCCCCACCTCTAAAAAAAATCAGATTCAGACTCCTACCCTGCAAAATTTACGGATGGTTTTTCAACCCAAAGTAACCTTTCTTTCTTTCTTTGATGAATTTACTGGACAGATGAAAAAAAATGTGAGCTCCATAAAAAGAAGTCAAGTAAATTCACAGCTGGTTAAAACAATACTCAGAGAATGTTAATACAGAATACACAAAGCTAAAAGGAACATTTAACATATAAGGTTATAAAAATAAAATCCAAAGGAGATCTTGAGAGACTAGGATGAAATGAAAACAACATTTATGTAAGCCACTGTAATATGAGACTGTTTGCTTTATATCAATTCTACAAATACAAAGCAGAGAGGGAGCTCTCAAACTTGTCTGAGAGCTGAAGGGGTGGGTGGGTGGGGTGGGGGACCTGGGCATTTCATTTGACCACTGGGGCTCCCACAGTCTAGCATAGCTGCTAAAAGGCTAACAAAAAACCTTGGGCCTTAAGGAAGCCACAACATGCTTCATGACAAGATGTCCTTATGACTCTATGCCAAATCAGATCATAGATTTTAAAAGGGAATAAACATATGAAAGAGCTATGAACAGCAGAGAATACTAAATAACTAAAGCTAAAAATTTAAAGGGGTGTCTTATGGGAGTAAAAATTAAAATATTTCTACAAGGGAAAACAAGAAGAAATGTGTGAAAATTGTTATATTTAACACAGTATTGAGAAGAGATTCCTAATAATTAGAGCTATCAAACAAAGGAACAAGTTGCTTCATAAACTGGGTAAGCTCCCAACCACTGGAAGTGTTCATGGAGAGGGTTACCAATTGTCAGGAATGTTGTAAAATCAATTCCTAAACTGGAAAAGAAATATATTAGATATTTCTAAGGACTTCTCACCAAAAGTTTCTGTGATTCCCCACCCCACCCTTTACCTTTAATGTAATTTATGATAACTAACTAATTAAAACCAAATCTTGTACCTCAAAATAAAACAGTATTTTTCTTTTACCTATTCATTTATGAAAAGCTACTCTGGCTTTCAATTTCAATAATCCTGCTTTTGCTGCAAGTTTTGACCAAATTAGTTTTAACTTTTCATTGCATTCTATCTTGAATAAAGGCAAGAATATCGACAGCACATCTACATAGTAACTTATTTTATTTTGTTAAGTGTTTATTTCTCAGTTATATAAGAGTATGCAAAACAGAAGACTAGAGGTAAACAAACAAAATTAATAAACAATGGTTATCTCTGGATAGCACAGCTGAAGGTAAATGTTTTCTTTTTTTATTCTGTTTTTCTATTTTTTCAATTTTTCCACAATGAACATTCATATTTTTATAGTTACACAGGGGGGAAAGTGTTTTAAATGATTTCATACAGAGATTAATGATCTGGTCATTGCACACAGAAAAATGGACATTGCTATGGTAATGGCCACAGTGAATATAATCTTTCCTTGAAAAGTTATCTTGATCTAAGAGGTCTTATTTTCTCTAAGAAACTCTCTGTTACACCCATGTACATATAATTCTAGAGATAATTTTCTTCTGAACTGAATTATGTGATGGTTATAAATAAATCTAAAAACAATGAATAAACACAAATTTACATTTTAAAATACTTAATGAAGTTAAAATGTGCTCCTATTTTCTTTTCTTTTTGGTTCCATACAACACAAAGAACATTTTCTGCTATTACATATTAGCTACACAAAAAAAGAGTAAGAAATAGTAGTATGAAGAATGTCATGTGTATAAATAGCCCTGCTGAGTACATAATGTTCTCTTACTCTAGGGACAGCAGGGACAAATACCTGACACAACTTGTGTGAATAAAATTAAGTAGACAGTAATAGTATACACATTCAAGTAAAACTTTACAAATAGGAAAAATCTTGCTGCTGTTAGAGTTTCAAACCTGTTTCTTCATTTTTAAAACAGAGTGGTAGGACTAGATTACCCCTAGGATCTCTTCCAATTCTAATTTACAACATTTTTAAAATTGTTACAATTCCCTCTCTATAGTAGTTTTTGAGATGTCACTGCCCTCTTCTCATCCTGTCTTCCTTTTTATACAATTTGTTAAATAATAAGAATGAAATCACAAAAAGGGTTTGTTCAATAATCCCATGGGCCTGTAAGGTAAGGGTGTAGAAATTCCAATCCTTAAGACATATTCAGCTCTTCATTAAATTTCAAATATAAATACTAAAAGCAAACAATCATTTGTGCCTGCAGTTGCAAAATAAAATGCAATATGGCTTTAAAAGCTTTAACAAAATTTTTAAATGGCATAAAATAGGTATTTGTTCAAGTACATGTGTATCTGGGTACTCTTCTTCTATCATACTCTTTCCATCTACCTTATCCTTTCATCTACTTTCTCCTTTATCTATTCCATCCTTTATTAAATTTAATTTGCTTGCATTTTCATCATTTATATATGTAAAAAGTGCTTTGAAAAGAAGTACAATACAAATTGAAAATATTAATGTCATTAGTTTTTTTAAATATCATTAGTTTTTAAGTGAGTGGGTGGAAATTCTTGTATTTTCCCTCTAAATATATCACACTAAAACTCAATTAACTTAATTTTTATTTATGATATCTAGGCACAAAAGGAAGCTTTTTCCATGTAGGTCACTAGTCCTATTAAAATAATGTTTCTCATTTAAAAAATAAAAGCAGAACAGGAGACCCCAAGAAGAGATTAGCAGAAGAGTTACACTAATTTTATAATTTCAGTATAAATTAAATGCAAATTTATAATTTCAGTATAAATTAAATTCAATAATTTCAGTATTAATTAAATTCAAAACCATATTTTGTTCCTTAAACTGCAATGAATACTTGTAAAATTTTATTATATCCCCTTTTGTTTTACAAAGGTAAAGATCAACTTTTTTAAAACTCTTACAACTTCAAATATAAGCTTTCACTCTCTTGAGGTACAATAATAACTACTATACTTAAGGAAAACTTTGTGATCTTAGTTAAAACCCTACAGTAGCCATTTCTAGCTACAGTGGTATTTCATTACCATGTTATAGTTTTTCCCAGCAGACAAGTACCACTGAAATAGATGGAAAAACACATACTCAATTACTGGTATGTCACGAGTCATTTCTAGGATATCAACAGAATCCAGGGAAAAGAATGGCAAATGGCACACACTGGTTGTGGAAGTTTTGAAACGTGTTTACAAATTCTTTGACACTCCTCCCTTCGAGAGACAGGATTTACCTCCTTTGCCATTGAATCTGAGCCCATCTTAGCAACTCACAAGGAACAGGATGCAGTGGAAGTGATACTACGTAACTTCCAAGGCTAGCTCAGAAAAGGCTCCACAGCTTCTGCTCTTGAGCTACTCATCCTGGGAGAAGCCATAACTATATGAGAAGTCCCAACAACTTGAGACCACCATACTGGAAAAGCCACATGCAGGCTGAGCTCCCTGTGCACAGTTGGCATCAACTGCCAGCTCTGTCCATCAGCCATCTTAAATCTCCATCTCAGCTGAGCCTTCAGATGACTGCAGTTGCAGCCAACAACTAACAGGAATCGCATGAGATAACCAAGTGAGAACTGCCTGGCTGCCATTCCCAAATTCCTGAGTCAAAGAACTGTGAGCAAAACAAAAAATGGTAATTTTAAGCCACAAAGTTTAGGACAAATTTGCTGTATAGAAATAATAATAAGAACAGTGACTTATCTACTTACATAAAAAACTCAAGACCAGCGGGGAGGAGACCTAGCGACCATTTGCAACTCCACTACTAACTAGACGAAATTCACTTGCCTGAGTGAATCAGTTAATTCTTTGGAATTCAGCTTCCTCATCTATAAGAGAGTTAGGCAAGACGAACTTTAAGGTCTCCTTTAGCTCTAGCATTCATTAAATTTTTAAACTGCAAATTGCCTCCTCCTGATTCTAATTTTTGTTTTGTTATATTATACAACTTTTAGATTTCTAACTCAAGATTTGACTTTGTAGTACATAAGTCAGTAAAACATAAATGAATTTTTTGTATAAAAAATTATGATCACAATCTTAAAATAGAAAATTTCCTATCACTAAAACCCTTTTATGATCGGCCCTGGGTAATGGTCTTAACTTTGTACTTTTCCATACTTCTCATTTTAAATATGTGTGTGACTTTTATAATCAGAAAAATAAATCTAATAAAATTTAAGATATGCCTACCCTGTAATCTAGCAATTCCATATCTCAGAGAACTATTTGCACATCTGCACAAAAAGAAATATAAGCATTGTATCTTTAATTAAAAATTGGAAATTATAAAAATGATTGGATAAACTGTAGTTTATTCATATTTCAGAATACTGGCAAAACAACTACAATGTATTTGTGTGATATTTGGGTAAATTTTTAATTCAAATTTTTAAAGATAAACTTCATTACTCTTAAACCATGCTTTAATAAACTATTTCCTCTGGAAAGATGAGCAGAAATGTCTATCATATGACCTATGATAGCTCAAAACTTCAGTATTTGAATCCCTTCTACATATAAAGCACTAGTACAGAAAACATTTATCAGGAGCCTAATTTGTATCTGGTTCATAATAGGTAATCCATATGTTATCCCATTTAATCCTAACATTAGAACTATCACCATTTTTTCATGAGGAAATTGATGTTCAGAAGTTTAAAACCTGGCAGAAAGCACAGCAATATTATGAGGCAATATTCAAACTCAGATCTGCCTAACTCTGAAACTCAAATTTCTCTTAAAGAAAAACCAAAATAGATATCCCTTCAATCCACTTCCAGCTAAACAACTCTACTTCAAATTCTTAAGCTTTCAGATATCCAAATGACCCCATTTTCATCCCAATTGGAAAATATGATAAATATATAAACTATAAAAAGTACTTTTAAATAGACTAAAGGTTTAATTATAAAGTATGATTTAAAGATCAGAAAGTCTTACTGTTTTTAAATATATAAGTTAAATATAATTCACATACTCTAAAAGTAAGTGTTCTCAGCTACTATTATAAAAATAGTGTTTTATGAGAAAACATACTGAAATGAAGTATTTTTTTAAATGAAGTATTTTGAAGTTGTCACCATCAAAAAGCATTTACTACAATATTTACACTGAGACATAATCATAATTAAGAAACAAATGATTATATAAATTATATTACACACAGAAGTTGCTGAAACAAAGAATCTTAAGAGAAGTGAACAGAAGGAACAGAAGAGAGGACCTAAAAAGAACAGAGTAAAAGCAATGGTAATGACCAAAGAAAGGCCCTATTTCAAATTCTCTGATATCCCTCGAGAAATTATTTCTAGAAGAAATTCAAAAGCCATCCCCCAGCCCCTCCCCCCACTACACACAGGGATCTCCTTCTAGCACCCCACTGTAAATTACGGTGTTGCTGCAATGCAGTTATGTACAATTAAAGTAGCCACTGGAGATTTAAAAGCTAATCTGGAGAGTTTAGGCCAAGAAATGACTGTAACATTTTTCCTATATAGAGGAAAAAGTATCTATATTGAAGATCAGCTTTCTGCATTCTCCAAAATCAAATTCAATTCATAAAAATAAAGTAGAATTATTAGCAGACCATTGGATGCATAAAATAGGTATACTAAAATAGTATGAAGGTTTTAACCTACCATATAAACACAAACATAAAACTAGATTTTTATTGTTCTAGATCACATGAGGATGTTTAGATTATTTTAATAAAGTGTTTATAATAGCACTAAACCATTTCATCATGTAATAAATAGTCTTCTAAAGTATCTACTGATGGGACTTCCCTGGTGGTCCAGCAGTTAAGTCTCAATGCTTCTACTGCAAGGGGCACAGGTTTGATCCCTGGTCAGGGAACTAAGATCCAGCATGCCACGCAGTACGGCCAAAAATGAATAAATAAATAAAATAAAGTTACTACTGACAATAGATTCAAGGTTTCCTTCCTGTTTCGCTGGCTTTAACCAAGGAAAGGTCCCCCTGCACTCATTCATATTCAACTCCTAGTATTCCCAAATCTCCCCTTTGAGAGATCATTCCACCTCCCCACAAAACGCCCTTAAAAAGAAAGCAGAGGGCTTCCCTGGTGGTGCAGTGGTTGAGAGTCCGCCTGCTGATGCAGGGGACAGGGGTTCGTGCCCCGGTCCGGGAAGATCCCACATGCCGCAGAGCGGCTAGGCCCGTGAGCCATGGCCGCTGAGCCCGCGCGTCCAGAGCCTGTGCTCCACAACGGGAGAGGCCACAACAGTGAGAGGCCCGCATACCGTAAAAAAAAAAAAAAAAAAAAAGCAGAATAACCAATTTAAAATCATATGTCTATCTATTATCTAATCACTTCCCTCTTCGACATGTGAAGAATTAGCATTCTTACCCCCATTACTCACTTCCCCTAGCTTCAAAACAAAATTATTACTGTTTTAGTCAATAGTGTATATATTTTTGAAAGTTTATTTTAAATATCAGGAAGTTTTCCCCATTTGTCATTATGGCAGCAGTGTTATTAGAAGTAACTCTTTAAAGCTAAAAAAAAAAAAAGCAAAAATTATAGCTAACCATTTATATAATTTTTTTAAATGATTTTATTTTAATTTATTTATTTAACAAACATACATATAGTGTTACAATATGCCACGCACTACTGCTCTGAGTGCTTCCATATATTAACTCATTCAATCATCATCATAACCCCAGGCATTAAGTACTATTATTACCTCCATTTTACAGGTGAGGAAATTGAGGCATGGAGAAACTGGTACCTGTCCAAAGTCACGCTACTAATTGGTACAAAAGCCAGATTCAAACCCAGACACTCTACTTCCAGAGTAAAACTCGGAAGCAGTATACTAAACTACCTAGGGACTTCCCTGGTGGCCCAGTGGTTAAGAATCATCCTTCCAATGCAGGGGACGCGGGTTCGATCCCTGGTTGGGGAACTAAGATCTCACATGCCGTGGGGCAGTTAAGCCTGTATGCCACAACTACTGAGCCCACACACCGCAACTACAGAGCCTGCGCTCTCTAGGGCCCACACACCAAAACTAGAGACAAGCCCAGGCCACAATGAAAGATCCCACATGCCACAACAAAGATCCCACGTGCCGCAACTAAGACCCAATGCAACCAAATAAATAAATAAATATTTCAAAAATAAATAAATAAACTGCCTATCCAATTTGTTGAAAACTGTTAGTCCAGGGACTTCCCTGGCGGTCCAGTGGTTAAGACTTCGCCTTCCAATGCAGGGGGCGTGGGTTCGATCCCTGGTTGGGGAACTAAGATCCTACACGCCTTGCGGCCAAAAACCAAAACATAAAACAGAAGCAATATCGTAACAAATTCAATAAAGACTTTAAAAATAAATAAATAAATAAATAATTTTAAAAATAATAAATGAATTAAAATTGTTAGACCAAAATGAGACTCCACAAAATGTTGCATTTTGTGGGAGCCTTCTTAGAGGGGAAATATACTACTACAAAGTTTAAATTATAAGGCATTAGATCAATTATAAGACTTCCATAAAAGAAATCATGTTTTCAAAAGAAGGATATTTGGCTTAGTTCGTATGATATTATCAAATCAAAATGGGTTTTCAAAGGAAAAACATGTAAATGTTTAAATGTTTAAAAATGATTTAGTTTTTAAAATTTCAATCATTAAATATATAAATCAATAAAAATATGAAATTTAGGTTTTATAGAAACCAAGATTATAAACAGATATAAGTCAAAAACCAATATTTGCTTATAAATTGTATACTAACAAAATACAGGAATGTTATAAGGAATTTATTAGAAATATTTATTATTAATAAACACTATAAAAGTTCAAATTTCAAATTGACATTCTATTTCCCAGTACATTGCTTTTTTTTGATAACCTCTGACATATAAGATATAACCTTATTATGAGATTAGAAAAGAAGCTACATTTCACATTCTTCTAGCAAATTATTCTAGACTTAGCTAAATTTTTTAAAAACAATTTCATTGTGCATATGACAACTTGGATAAATTTGGGGATATTTTCATAGGAGAAATATCTCTATGTCTTTCTATCTCCCATTTCTAAACTGTGAAAAGAGAAATGAATTTACAAACACGAAGTAAAAATCTAGTTGTAGTTCTCGTCCTGTCACTAAGTAACTGTGTGACCTTGACTAAGTTATTCCACTCTGGGGTTCAGCGTCCATGTCTATAAAATGAGGAATTCCAACTAGATAATATCCACAAATCTGTATGGTAGTTCTAAAACTTTTAAAATTCTACTTTTAAAAAGTTTCAAATGTTAAATCTCACCTCATCTGAAGAATCTAGTTGTCCCAATGTTCCTGTTGCACCTGCAAAACCTTTGGAAAGGAGAAAAAAGGTTGCCCTTCATAATTGTTATATATTGCTTTACTTTAAAGTTATTTTGAGACATAACAATATCAAAAAATAAGTTCTGTTAAGACAACTCATTCTAACAGTTATTTTGGCAGAATTCAACATTTATCTTTAATAAATTTTAGCCTAATAGGCTTATATACTTCAATATGAAATCTCCAGTGAAAACCCAGATTTAATAATCACACATGGTGTTTCAGAAGGATTGCTTTCTTTTACTTTTAAACCATGGTTTACTAAAATATTGAACTACTAAACTTTGGGGCTACTCTTAAATAGCAACTGCTATATTTTTCATGAGTTAGAACCAGAACCTCTGATAAACGAACCTAATTTTGCTTAAGAAAAGTGAAATATCTTCTTTGATGACTCTATCCTTTCTTGCTTCCAAATTTTTACTACTTTCACTACTTTCTTACAAAGAATGACACAGCACTTAAATTTCTTCAATAATGAGTAATGTTTGAAGGGTTTTTTGTTTTAGTACAGAAAAGTTATCATTGTTCAAATTAAATATTTAAACAAACCTTGAACTGCCAGAGTGCTAGTGCCTGCAGATGGTTCTTGTATACCATATACAAGTTTATCCTCAGGATATGTAAGTCCAGAGCTCTTCAAAGCTATAAGGTATTTTTCATGACTTTTCCTTGCATAAGCATTTTCTCCAAGACCTAATATTTGAAATAAATTTAAAATCAGAAAAAATATTCCATTCAAAACATAAGTACAGCCATCTCAATAACTAATATATACACATATAAAATAGATGAATATTCTAATGGAGGGGAAACCCTAGAATGAATAATGTAAGATAGCTTCAGACAACATTTTTGTGCTCATGTTTGGCATTAACAATCTCAGAATGCACAGCATGTTTATAACAAATAATGAAATCCACTAACTAACTGGACATCTAGAATATGCCAGAGATTACATACAAAATACAGGGGGTGCAAAGATTAATAAGACATGATTCCTGCCTTCAAGGAACTTAAAATTACTGTAAAGAAAGGCAGATAATATGGTAAATGACAATTACGTAGCAGACTTCACTATCTGGTTTAACAACCTGTGCTCTCATAATACCGTGCAGCCAGACTTAGCCCAAAGCAGTTTTTGGAAAGGCTTACTAGAGAAGATAATGCCTGAGTGGAATTTTCAAACAGTAACTGAGATTACTAATTTCTGTTTTACCAAGCATAAAATGTTTTTATAATCACATTTAAGGATAAAAGTATAATTAATATAGAAGTATCAGTTAAAACAAATTTATTCCAAAATTTTGAGAAGTTTAGGTTCTAGAATTAAACAATCCTAGGTCTTTCACTTTAGCATTTGAGCATATTAATGCCAATTTTGTCTTTTGTTTTTTAATATATTATGGAGAATAGAATAACAATAAAATAAAAATACTGACATTTGAAAGTTCTTTAAAAGGAAAAATTATTCTTTGTCTGAAAGCCAAGTTACCATGTCATTTGCCACCTCTTAAGCAGATTATAGATCTTTTTTTTTTTTTTTTTTTTTTTTTTGCTGTACATGGGTCTCTCACTGTTGTGGCCTCTCCCGTTGCGGAGCACAGGCTCCGGACATGCAGGCTCAGCGGCCATGGCTCACAGGCCTAGCCACTCCGCGGCATGTGGGATCTTCCCAGACCGGGGCATGAACCTGTGTCCCCTGCATCGGCAGGCGGACTCTCAACCACTGAGCCACCAGGGAAGCCCAGATTATATATCTTTAATTAAGGTTTCAATCTCTCTGATTATAAAAATATATAGTAAATGAGTTTCTTTAGTATTTGCTGAGCTTTTCTCAATTTCCTCTCTTTGCTAGCCTCAATAATTGCAATAGATTAGTTTTGTTTTTTAAATCTCTGCCCAATGTCTGTCTGGGATAGTTTAAAAAAAAACAAAAAACAGGGCTTTATACACTTCATCAACCCCTCACAACAAGCCTGAGAAAAATGAACATATTACCACCATTTTTATAAGTGAGGAAACTGAGGCTTACAAAGATAACATAATAACCAGTGAGTAAGCAAGCAGTGATTAGAAATGAACCTAGACTACAAATTTTAAACTTCTGAATCAAACCTAATGTAATTTCCATCACTACAAGTTAGCTAAAGATTTTTGTTGTTTTGTTTTTTAATTTCAAGAAATAAGAATTTAAAAGAATTGTAGAAAAGAAGACAATTACCATAAATCATTCTCAAGGAATACATTCTTACAATGATTAAGAACTTGCTGTTCTTTTTCCCAACAGTTGATAGTTTCTGAATACAGAACCATTTTCTAGGTTGAAGAAATAACAGACCTTCAGGTATAATTCTGATCTCTCTCTAGCATCATCACCAAAACTCAAACACAAGTTACCATCATTTTATCCTAGGCTGCTGCACTTAAGCTTCTGTTCTTGCCCCTTCCCATCTATTCTTGGCAAAATAACAAGCCATCTTTTTAAAGCACATATCTGATCATGTCACTCTTCAGATTAAAATATATCCATGACTTCCCACTACATTCAGGATAAGATATAAAATCTTAAATAGCTAACAAGGGCCTACCTAATCTGGATCTAGCCTAATGTGGTAGCCTTATTTGGGCCACTATCCCCCTACATTCATTTCATTTCAACCACAATAGCCTTTTTTAGTCCCTTTTAAAAAAGTAAGCTCACTCTCACCCATAAATATTTCCACATGCTGGTCCCTCTGCGTGGAATCTAGGAGGTGCCTAAGTGTTATGTTCTTTATAAACATGTATCGTGTTTGGGGTTCATTAAGCATCTTGAATCTATAAATCAATGTTTTTCATCCAATTTGGGGAATTTTAGTCATGATTTTTTCAAATTTTTTTTCTGCCCCATTCCCACTCTCCTGTCCTCCTGGGAGTCCAATTACATGTACATTGGGTCATCTGATTCTATCTAACAGGTCCCTGGGGCTCTGTTGTGTTTTCTCTCTGTTCTCTAGATTGAATAATGTATTAATCTGTCTTCAAATTCACTAAGTCTTTCTTCTATCCTCTCCAAACTGCTGCTATGTCCATCCAGTGAACTTGTCAATTGCATTCTACAGTAATTGTCAGTTCTAGAATTTTTTTTGTTTACATTTCTTCACTAAGATTCCTGATCTCTTCACTCATTAACACATTTTCCTTTACTTATTTGAACATATTTTCCTTTAATTTCTTCAACATATTTATAATAGTTGCTTTAATGTCTTTATCTGCTAAATCTAACATCTAGGCCATTTCAAGGTCAATTTATATTACTGTCCTTTTTCTTGGACATTCTAACAACATGTTATCAAAGATTCTGGATTCTGTTACCTTCCTTTGAAGAGTATTAATTTTAATTCTACAAGACATTCAATAAACAGCCTGATCACCTAGAACTCATAAAGACTTGGTTTTATACTTTGTAAGGGGGAGATTTATAGAAAGCCTGAGATTCTTAAAAAAGCCCTGTAAATTGACAGGAATAATCTCCAAACTCTGTCAGGGTTCTAGGCTTCATTAAGGCTGATCTAGAGTAGAACTTACTCTCAGGTGTGGTCTTCTGGTGTGTCAACTTGATGCCTAGGGTATTGGTAAGGTCTCTCTAGTCTGGTTGAGCTGATACTCCAATGTCTCCCAACACTGCCTAACCTTTATCTTGAAAAGCTGCTTTTAACCCCATAGCAGTAACCCCACAGCACTCTCTAATAAGCCTTAGTTTTAGGTAGCCTCATCTTGTACATGCGTATCTCAGTTCTCTGCCAAGCACTTTTAGGGGTCCCTCATACATCTACCCCACAAACTCTTGCTATTCTGCCCCAAAGATTCCAGTTTCCAACTGCTTCAGCTGCCCTAAACTGTGACCTCTGCCTCCTTAACTCGGCTGGACCACCACGCTCTGCTTCAATGCCAGCCCTCTATACTACAGTCAGGAAGTTATCCCCAGACAGAGATTCAGAGAATTGTGAGGCTCATCTCATGCTTTTCCTTTCTCTCAAAGATTTACAGTCTTGTGTTGCCTGCTGTCTAATGTCTGAAAACAACTGCCTCACATTTTTTCCAGTTTTATGTTATTTATGACATAAGGGCTAGTCCAGTAGTCAGAAGCAGAAAATGTTCTCTACCTGGAATCTAACTCCACCCCATTACCACCCAACTCGCCACATTCTCTAGCTAAATGACTCTCTCAATTCTTTTACTTCAAATGTCACTTCCTCACTGAAGCTCTCCCACCTCCTCCATCAGTGAAATCAGGTCTCCCTTTTATAAACACTTGTCCTATCCCTTCACAGTTATTTACTACAGTTTATACTTACACATTTTTTGGTTTGGAGGCTTTGTTAATGTCATCTCACTCACTAGACCATAAGCTTTATAAGGGCAGAGATAGGAGGAGTACCTGGCTTACTATGTACCTTCCCTAGTCCAAGCTCTAATACCTAGCCCAAAGCCAAGCACACAGTGGGTGCTTAATGAGTACTCACTAAAGAAATAAATACATCAGATAGACTATCTCTAAATAATACATGGTTAACAGTATACATAAAAACTTCACCACTCTAAAGAAGATATACTTCAATTTTCAAAACATGCTGTTCATGAGCCAGCATAAAGAACACTATTTAAACTATTTATAAGATTTTTAAATAATTGATATATTTACCAAATTATAAATTTGAGCTAAAGGTTTAAAAACTAAATTATTTTATATAACAGTACAACTAAACTTAATAATTCCAAGTTTTATAACTTAAACTCTACATCACTATAAAATCCTAGGCCACACAACACAAACGTTTAGAATAACAAAAATGAAGACACAAAAGTGGTTGCTGTTATTGTCTGGAGAAGGGGAAGTGGAATATAATTACAAATATGTCACACCAAATTTAGGAAACCTGGGTTCTAGTCCCAATTCTAAAATCAGGTAGTTGTGAGGTCCTGAACCGGTCATTTAATTTTTCTGGGGTTCAATTTCTTCATCCATAAACTAAGAAGTATTCTTAATAACTTCCAGCTTTAGCATTCTATTAAAAAAATCTACATTTTACTTTTAAGTTCTAAAATACACAACTTTTAAATTATTTTAGTAATATAAGTAAATTTTAACTTTCTTCTCTTCTAAATTTTACTCACCAGAAGTCAGATCTTTGTAGCTTTGTTGGTTTGTCAAAACCTGAGTAAGAACAGACCGCATTGCTCCTCCCATTTTAGTTAGATCTTCTAAAAAGGAAATTTGAGGTTCCAAAAGCTGAAGGACTTTGTTAAGGTCTTTTTCTGATGGTACATCAGCTGCTAAAAAAAATATAATCAACTTTCTTTAAAATATTTTGCTAAGAACAATATTTTATTCCTTAAAATTAAGATGACTTAGATGACAGTATTTTATAATCAAAAAGTTAATATAAGAATTCTCTTCAGAAAGCAGGAGCCCACCAAGCACCCAGCCTAGGATAGACTTGTTTAGGAAGTCAGTCCTCTGAGAAAAGACTGATGGGGAAAAGAGATGACTTTATAAGGTATTAAGCACTTAATTTGTGTAAGAAGCATTCAATTTAGGGTCCTAAACTTCCAGATATATATATGTAATCATAAGATCATCTCAAAATTAGATAAACAGTGTTTAAGAAAAAAGTTAAGATCACTCTCTAAAATAAAACATGGAGAAATGAAATATACTGAGATAGTATAAGAATATTAGGACAAAATTATGTCAGCTCTAAATTTAAACCTGTGTAGCAAATAACCCATCCACTATCATATTCCAAAAATACAGATTCATATTAGCTAGAGGTCAAAGCAACTAAAATGAAAAATATGGATGTTTTTACTAAAACAATTTTAAAATACCAGGCAAGATATGCTGGTAGAGGGGGAGAGAAGAAACCTGGACAGCAACTAAAAAAGAATATTTAAGAGGAAAAGAAAAAAAGATGTTTTAGAGAAACTGAGGTCTAAAAGGAAGAAGTGAATAGAGAGATTTAGAGCTTAGCCATAACTGGTTAAAAGAAGAATACATATAACGAAGCTAACAGGGGGCCTGTATGCCCAGGAAAGGGGTCATCAAGTTCATTCAATATTTATTCAGTATCTACTACACGACAGGCACTGAGAAGCAGAACTAAATAAGACATAGTTCCTACCCCCAAGGAACTCACAACCTAGTTCAAAGATAACCTGTGAATGAAATTCTAGATAACTCTGAGTCATGGGACCCAAGCCAAAAAACCTTACTTTCTCAGTAGAAAACCAATACCGTATATTATTCTTCTTTATATTCTCCCCAACGACTTATGTAGTAACATAGTAGATACTTAATTAGCATTTGTTCTTGATTTCCAAGGGCTCTAACACAAGCTCTGACACTGGTCTAAGGATGGTAGGGTGAAATGGGAAATGCAATTCAAGGCAACTGTCAAACCACAAGATTATCTAAGCTTCCATATCTCAGATTAGATGATTTCAAGTCCTTTCTTTAATTTTAAACAGTGACCTCTGCAGAAAGTAATGCAGAGATTTTGCATAGACAGAAGAAATTAATGCTGAGCACAAGTGGTAATATAGAGAGGAAAACTTCATGAACCTAAGTTCATTAAACTCATCTTAAGACAAAAAAAGTACTTCCATTCATTCCTTTATGTTTTCAGATAATGGTAACATAATTATCAAAGCTATGTACGTATGTCATCTACCACTTATAACTGCTAAATGTCACCAAGGAAAAAATAAATATAATACACTCATATGAATTACTCTTTGATTAAACTAATGGTAAGCTTTATGGTTCTCATAATAAATGATTTCTACCTATTTATTACTTTTCTAAAATAGGACACTTGTAGTACAAAATGTAAACATCCAAAAAATCTGTTAACTAGCATATGAGAAATAAAATGGAAGGCAATTTCAATAACCCAGCTGGTCTCTACTTCCTTCATTCCAAAGAGAGAGCAGTTTGGGACTAAATCAAAATAATATTTCTTTCTATATTTTAAGACATACTCTGAGAGGAACAGAAGTACTTGACAAAAGATTGTATATTTTGCTTAAAATGTAAAAGTGAAGAACTGTAAGTATTCGCTCACAATGCAAATAACATGATAGTTCTAGAAATGATGAAGATACATATTTCTTCACACTTTTAGGATGGAAAATAGAAGATAAACATGTGTGCCATAGTTTCAAATTGGATTTAAGATTTATAGAATCAAATAATTTAAAAGCTCTAAAAGTAATGCAAATGCAGTCCCTTAAATGATAAAAATCCAAGTATCACTAAAAAGGTAAAAGACGTCATAAAAAGTTAATAAATTTGTTCCATACCACTAATTGATATCTGTAATTCACAATGTCAGACTGAGAACTTTAATAAATGTTATCTAAATACAAATATTTAACTAATGCATATTAATCAAGATTGTGACTAAATCTTAAAAGGTAAGAAGAATATCTGTAATTTGCATGTTTCTTTTCTCTTTTCAATACTGTTAGGATGCTTATGCCCATGCATTCTACTGGTAATATGGGAGTGAGCAATTTGACCCTCTCATAAGTTATTATATATGCAGGGGAATAAAAATGTATAGACCTCTACAAAAAAGAGCGGGAGAGAGGGGGAGAGAAAGATATTGGTGAAATTTTTATCTTCTAAAAATCTAAGTTAAAGTCAAACATTTCCAGGACTTCTTAATTATGCTCCATTATAACATAATCACAAATAAAGTCACTTTAACCCCATAAAATAATTATTTCCTCATCTGCAAAAGGCCAAGTAAGTTTGATCAGAAACATTTACGATCCCAGCGGCAGAGACTGCCAAACTGTGCCTACTACAAGTATCAATGAGGTTATATAATTGATATTTAGTGCGTTTTTATTTAGTCTCTGTATTTCATAGTCATCACATTAAAAAACGTTAAGCAAAAAAATGGTATCTGAAAAAATTCACCTCATTATTAGTGCTAAACTTTGCTGAGAACTTAAAAAGAGTACTAACGAAAAGTGGATTAAACATACCTGGTTCATTATAGCCTTCTCTTAAGTACTGAATAAGACAAAAAATAAATCTTGGAAGAACAAATTCAGACATCATCAGTAAGTCTTTGGGGACACAGGGAATATTTGAACTTGATTTAATTTGATGCCTTTTGCAAAACCTGTAATATGAAAAAGAAAAGAATTAATGGCGATGTCGAATCTGCTAAGAATCTATTACTTCTATTTATAATATCCATAAACAGAATGTGGGCCAATATCAAAGCCAATGTATTACTCTTTTATGATTTTTAAGGCACCAAGTTAAAAGAATATAGTTTTAATTGGTCTTTAAATAAAAATTGGCACTTAGGAAGATTTCTTCCTAATAAAAGACCATTCTAGCTAGATTCCAATTAGAATACAAAAACAAAATCTCATTACAGAGTTTATATTTTTTAACTACAATTTATTACTTGCAAGTATTACTTTATTACTTTTACCCTTTATAAACCATTAAGTACAAATTGATCATTCCCAAGAATTTGCATTTTCTATTCCTAAACTGTTTCGAAATTATTGCATTAATGAATAGATAAGTAATATCAATACTTCAAGTTTATTAGAAAAGTTTATACACTTAAGTATGCACATTCCTTCTAATCTCATTTATACTTATTTTAAAGTAAGGTTGGAATATTTGAGCAAAAATGAAATAAACTATTCTATGTTCACAATCCAAATAGTCACAAATAAGATAGTTTGCGACCAAACACAAAATAACCACACTAAACAAACAACATACCTAGAAAGAAACTTATTATGATGGGTGGAGAAACTATTTTAGCTGAAAAACGTAAGAGATCTGAATAGAGAAAAACTACATTCCCAAATGGAAAAAACTTTCATTTTTCTAAAAAAAGTTACTTCCACCAAACTTAATGACATTAGATTTAAATCCCAATGGGACTAATCACAAACTAATTCTAAAGTTCAAATGGAAGAATATATGTTAAAAAAAAAACAAAACAATAAAACGCAAAAAAAAAAATTAATGACAGTGACCTAGACTTTAAAACATAGTATAAAGCTAACCTAATTTAAGATCTGTAGTAATCTCTCTATAATGACCTATACGGGAAGATAATCTAAAAAAGAGTAGATATATGTATATGTATAACTGATTCACTTTGCTGTACAGCAGAAACTAACACAACATTGTAAATCAACTATACTCCAATAAAGACTTTTAAAAATTAAAGTAAAATCTGTGGTAATGTGATAACATCAATGGGCCACAATGGAGTCTAGAAATAGACTATGTAATGACTATGTTAATCAATGTGGGGGGGGTTAGAAGACTTTCAATAAATTGCTATAGGACAATTGATTCCATGCAGGAGATAAATGTGATCCTTATCTTACACCATATACAAACTATTATATATTCCATACAGATCAAAAATCAAATGTGAAAAAAGTTACTAGGAAAAAAATAAACTATTCCCCTATATTAGCTCAAAGAACAGAGGTCTAATAAGTAAGATTTGAAACCAAAAGTCATGAAAGAAAGATAAAAATTAGCTACATAAATCAAAAGTTTCTATGCAGAAAACAATTATTGTGTTACCAAAATATATTTACAATAGATAAAACAGATGAAAGATTAATATCTATGATTTTTGACTCTTGAAAAATGGATTAAAAAAGAAAATAATTCAATAGAAAAATCAGCCAAAGTCATAAACAATTCACCAAAAAAGTGAATGGCTAAGAAACATATGAAAAGATGCTCAAGTTCTCTAATAATCAAAGAAATGAAGTTTATTAAAATAAAAAATGAATAATTAGAGAATCACCATTTTGTGATACCTACTAAAATAACTGACCCATGCAATGGAGCCATTAAAGGAAGGCTTGAGGGGAAATTTTCCACTTAGAGATCAGACTGTTACATCCTTATCAATCTCAGTATCACTAGAAGTGAGAAAAAATCGGATGCTATGATGCTTGTGAAGTACAGAGCACCATTTACAAAGAGTTTTTACCAAACAAGTTGACCTTGAATGACACCAAGTCTCTAGAGCTAACTTCCATTTATAGGAAACATAAGAGATAAAGGAACAAGTTAAATGACACCACAAAAAAAAAAAATAGACAAAATCATGAATGTAGACCATTATACAGGACAACTGACTCCGTTTCTACAACCTGTCAGTGGCAGGGAGAAAAAGGAGGTAGAAGGATCACTTATTAAAGAGACCTGAGAAACCCAATAACCATGTGTTTACTGATTCTAACAAACCAACTTGAAACAGGCATATCTTAGACAATAGGGGAAGTCCAATTAAGAACTGGGTACTAGTTCGTTAGATGATTTTTTTTTTTTTTTTTTTTTTTTTTTTTTTGTGATATGCGGGCCTCTCACTGTTGTGGCCTCTCCCGTTGTGGAGCACAGGCTCCGGATGCGCAGGCTCAGCAGCCATGGCTCACGGGCCTAGCCGCTCTGCGGCATGTGGGATCTTCCCAGACCGGGGCACGAACCCGTGTCCCCTGCCTCGGCAGGCGGACTCGCAACCACTGTGCCACCAGGGAAGCCCTCGTTAGATGATTTTATTAGGTAAGATAATGGCTCTGTGATTATGTAAGAAAATGTTCGTGGATATTTGATAATATTAAGGAATTATCTTGTGTAGGTATGACAACAACATTGTGGTTATCATTGAATAGGAAAGTCTTGTCTTTAAAGATATTTACAAGACTTTACTAAATATCTATATAAATATTTATGAATAAAATGCTACAATGTATGGGACTTGCTTCAGAATAATCTGGTTGGGTGAAGGGAAGTAACTGGGAGTATACCAAGCCCAGCTTGGGTTGTTAATTGTAGAAACTGGGAGACTGATAAGGGGTTTTCTTATATTATACTCATTAAGCAGAATGTGGGGCAATATCAAGGCCAGAAAAGTACCACTCCCTTCAGATTTTTAAGGCACCAAATCAAAAGAATGTAGTTTTAATTGGTCCTTAAAAAACATCACCAAACAGGACTTCCCTGGTGGCGCAGTGATTAAGAATCTGCCTGCCAATGCAGGGGACATGGGTTCGAGCCCTGGTCCAGGAAGATCCTACATGTCACGGAGCTTAACTAAGCCTGTGTGCCACAACTACTGAGTCTGCGCTCTAGAGCCCATGTGCCACAACTACTGAAGCCTGCGAGCCTAGAGCCCATGCTCTGCAACAAGAGAAACCACCACAATGAGAAGCCCACGTTCCACAACAAAGAGTAGCTCCTGCTCACCACACTAGAGAAAACCCGTGTGCAGCAATGAAGACCCAACACAGCCAAGAAAATAAATAAATAAATAGCACCAAAGGAGTTTTTTCCTAATAAAATGTCGTATCAGTTGGGTTATACTCATTGCTTTTATATCTGTCTGAAATTTTCTATACTAAAAAATTAAAAATTTTTTAAAAGAAAGGAAATATTCATATTTTTTAAAGATGAATACTGAAGCGTGTCACACAATGTTTGGGATTTGTTTGAAAATACTTTAGCAAAAGAGAAAAAAGGGCAAATGAGGCAAATGTGGCAAAAATCTTGATAAACATTGAGTCCAATGATGGGTATATGGAGGTTGAATGTTCTGCTGTCTCTACCTTTGTGCATGGTTGAAATTTTTGGTAACACAAACATGTTTTTTCATCTTGCAGATTAGGGAAAATTCACTTTACTAATTCATTGTTGGAAAGCATGTTCAGAAATTTGTTATCATACACATGGAAGTGTAAATAGATCCAGTTTTGGGTGTCATTTTGACAATATCTACTAAAACTTAATGTGTTCATAACCCTAGCTTAGCATTTCTATTTCTAGTAATTTATTATACAGAAATAATCCTAAATTTGCAAGATATATCTACAGATACATTCACTGTACCACAGTTTGCAATGCAAAAAAGTTAGAAACAACTCACGTGTTCAGTAACAGAATAAAGATCAACCAAATGAGAGCAGATCAATAAAATACTTTGCATTTATTAAAAAGAATGAGGGAGATCAACAAGTACTGAAATAGAACTATATCCAAAATAAGTGAGAAAAGAATTACGTAGCATATATATATACACACACACACACACACACACACACACATATAAAATAATCTCTTTTATAAATAAAATTTTGGAGAAAGAATCGAAAAAAATATTAATATATGTAAGGAGAAAAATATTTAGAGAAATGTACACCAAATTTTGTGGAAATTAACTGAAAGTGGGTTATAGCATGCTTTTACTTTCTACATTAATTCTACCTACAATGTTTGAATTTTACATGGCAAATGTATGTAAAACTGTAATCAAAACAAAAAAAATTTACTCCAAAAACAATAATAAGTTATGCCATTCATTTGGCTTTAGTTCCACAGTTTAAACATTAACTCTTAACCTTTTTTGACTCATAGACACCTTTGAGAATCTAATGAAAGTTATAACTCTTTCTTAGAATATACACAGGTGGTCCAGTGGGTAAGACTCTGCATTTCCAATGCAGGGGGCCCAGGTTCGATACCTGGTCAGGGAACTAGATCCTGCATGCATGCTGCAACTAAGAAGTCCGCATGCTCCAAGTAAAAAGTCCGCATGCCTCAACTAAGAGTCTGCATGCCACAACTAAGAAGGCTGCATGCTGCAATGAAGATCCCGAGTGCCACAACCAAGACCTGGTGCAGAATGAATGAATGAATAAATAAATAAATAAATAAATTTTTTAAAAAAGAAAAATATCACAACCCCAAAAAAATAAAACCAAGTGTTCACATACTACTGAAGTCTATCTACTCTTAAGACAGAGCGTCCAAACATCAGGTCAATAGATTACAGTGTAGAGACATGGATTTCATCAGTCCTCAGGCTGACAGACCAGGAGGGTCTGGGCAGCCTCCTCAGTTGTCTGTGTGTCCCATCCAAATATCATTTTCATATTTATCATATAATGAAAAAAATTAGAAAGTATTACACCTTAAAGTCCAAATCTTTATTTAAAGGAAAATAGAAACTTAAGAACTTTTTTCAGATGGGGTACACAAAATCTAAGTAAAATCAAAGAAATTTAAAAAATCATACTCTATTTTAAAAACCTTTAAAGATTAAAAAAAAAAAAAAGAATCAGCCCTGTGAAACCTGTGGTGATCTAAGATAATTTAACTGAAGTGCTTACAAGCATGAATATGAAGGAAAGAAAAAGGATAAAAGGAAAGCCAGAAGAGAAGAAAGGGAAAACATACTGGGGCACAAAGACTAAAGTATACAATGAAAAAGCAGGAAGAGAGAAAAGATTAGATAAAGGAGGGCAGAGAAAGCTCTCTTAGACACTTTCTGTGTAGGAAAGAAATTAATTCAAAAAGAGCTACTGGACAGAGAGTGAAGAACATTTGAACAGTGTGCAGTGGGTTCAAGGAGTGACAATTCAACCTGGAACTAAGCTGAAGGAGCAGCAAGAATGGTCTAAGCAACCTAGGGACTAAGTTTACAAGAGTAACTAGAAGATACTATAAGATCGACAAACAAAACTGGTTTTTGTATTTCACGCTGAGAAAATAGTGTGGGGAACTAAAGCATCTTACATATTACATAGCAAGTGCTCAATAAAGGCTTGGTGAAACAAAGATTTAATCTAATAGTAGAACTCCAAAAATGATTTCAAGTGCGTCCAATTAAAGGAAAAACAGAAACCCATTTAATAATCCCAGATTTTCAAATATGTTTTTAAGAACCACTATATGCCTGGCACTTAGGCCTTAAGAATAGAGAGGCCTTGCTCTCATGGAGGTAACTTTCTACTGGAGGAGCAGGGAGGGAAAGAGGGCAGGGCAGAGGAGACAGAAACAAAAATATAAATATGAAAAATACACTCTACAAAAATAACATCACAGCATGATTTATAGAACACAGCCATTAGGTGCCTTTAAATTCGGTTTGTCAGGGAAGGCCTTTCTGAAGAGGTGATATTTGGGCTCCAGACCAAATGAAATGAAGGAGCTACGCTAGGCATGCAAAGCTCTGTGGGTAGAACATATTGTCAAGAGATATGACAAATGCAACTGCATATAATCAGGTACTAAAGATCTCTCCCCAAGCGAACAGAAAAAGGGCTTTTTGTACAACTGGTATGGTTCCAAAGGAAAAATGGCAGGAAGTAATGTGTTTTCATTTGCAGTTCACAGGTCACAGATATTTTCTTCAAGGAATCCAATGGTTTTGAATGAGTAAGAAGGCTAAATATTTCTTAAAGAAACAGGATGTTATGGAAATAAATAAAATGGTCGAATAGAAGTATAGAAACAGTTGATAAAATAATCTCTCCAAATTTAATTTTACCTCAACTTTTAAAAAATTTTTCATTGACATATAACTGATAGAAGATTGCTCAAAAGCTAAGTGCTCAAAAGCTAAGTGTGCAGCTCAATGAAGTGTCACAAACTGAACACACCCATGTAGGCATCAATCAGACCAAGCCACATAATATTACCAGCATTCCAGAAACCCTCCTTGTGATTCCACTGATACCAAATTTAAATGACTAAAAGCAGAGTTCTTGTATGCTGAGAAAAAGAGAGGGGGCAGAATAGGACAGGAGGGAAAGGGATAGGATGAGAAGAACAGAGAAGGAAGGAAAGAAAAACAACCAGAGCATTCTGGTCATCCATTTCCAAATTACTGAGACTTGGTTGGGGGTAGAAAGGCAAGGAGAAGCCAACTCAAATAACTCAACCACACATTTCAAAAATTAGAGAAGCATCTGAAATAAGCTCCCCTAAAAATTAGACTGTGGCATGTACATTACATTCCCAACTTAGCACAAATTACATATAAATACATGATTTTGCATATAATTTAAGGTAATTCATAGAGATCTCTGGAGAGTCATGCGTCCCAAATTAAAAGCCCCTGAAATAGCGGCTTCCCTGGTGGCGCAGTGGTTAAGAATCCACCTGCCAATGCAGGGGATGTGGGTTCAATCCCTGGCCTGGGAAGACCCCACATGCCGCGGAGAGACTAAGCCCATGCACCACAACTACTGAGCCTGCACTCTAGAACTCATGCTCTGCAACGAGAAGCCATGACAATGAGAAGCCCGCGCACCGCAATGAAGAGTAGCCCCTGCTTGCCTCAACTAGAGAAAGCCCATGCTCAGCAACGAAGACCCAACACAGCCAAAAATAAAAACAAATAAATAAATAAATTTATATTTTTAAAAAAAGCCCCTGAAATATTGTCTTCTCTTCATTTTACAGATAGGGAAGTATCAGAAACACTAAATGACACACCTAACCAATAAAATTGTTAAAAGACTCCTGAAGATCACAAAAGGCATATCGTAAAGATATATTGTATCTAACTAAACTATGCATTTAATATGACCTCAGAAAAAACATCAGTAAGGAACAAACAAGATGATTCTGAAGTTCCAATAGAAAATTAAGAATAGCTAAGAAAATTCTGTAAAATAGTGCAATGAAAGTAGAGTAGTTTTATCAGGTATTAACTTATTTTGAAGTTAAAATAATCAAAACAGTGTTGCTGGAACTTCCCTGGTGGTCCAGTGGGTAAGACTCCACGCTCCCAATGCAGGGGGCCCAGGTTTGATCCCTGGTCAGGGAACTAGATCCCACATGCATGCTACAACTAAGCGTCCACATGCTGCAACTAAGAAGCCGACATGCCACAACTAAGAAGTCCGCATGCCACAACTAAGATCCCACATGCCACAACTAAGACCCAGCACAGAATGAACGAATGAATGAATGAATAAATAAATTTTTTTTTTAAAAAGAAAAAAGTGTGTAAAAAAAAAGTCTTGTTATCCAGCTTTTAGGGAGCGTACATTCTAGAGAGCAGACATTAATGATAAATGCAATTAAATAAACTATAAAGTAAACCAAGTGGAAGTTGGGACAGAAATTCACCTATATGTGTTCTTACACCATTTCTCTAGATATACATTTCTACATCTTTAATATGTATGGCTTGATTAAGGTACAGATTCATCTCATGTCTAAAACTGTTAGATTACATGAATAGTTAAGAAACAAAAGGAAACATTTTAAATTCCATCTATGTAAGTTTAATATTATTTATTGGGGCCTAAAGTACTAGAAAAGTAAAAGTAAAATATTTATGAAAACTAAAAGTTCTAAATTCAATTAGAGAAGGCATATAAGATCAGAAGATTTGAAAGCAAAACTAAAGACGTCAATGTATTTAACTTTTAAGATAATAGATAAATTATAAATTGAATGCTTGAAGGCAGAAAGAAAACAATGTGGTAATGGTACATGAAAAGACGTTATCAATGGACAGATTAATTGCTGTGGGTCCAGAAACAGAATCAAATATATGTGGAATTTAATTTATGACAAAGGCAGATTTCAAATCTATGAGGAAACGTGGCTCATTCAGAGAAATGGTACTGAGATAAACGAATAACCAGCCAGTTTGGGGGTGGCAGGGGAGAATCTCCTCACACCTTACACCATGATAATAAATAAATAAGACCCATATCAAACTTCTACAGATGAAAAATACAACATTAGAAACAAAAAATATATACCTGATGGGACACAGTAGATTAGACACAATAAAGAAAAGATCAGTAATTTATTGACAAAGCAGTAAGAAACTATACAAAATAAAGCATGGAGACTGAGAAAAAGAACAGAGTCTTTGTGAGGTGTGGAATAATAACACGCAATATTGCATTATATTGGAATCCCAAAAAGGGGAGAAGGTGAGACAGAACAAACATGTGAAGAATGGCCAAAAATTTTCCAAATTTGTTGAAAACCATAAAACCACACATGTAAGAACTCATCAAATCCCAAGCATGAGACACTTTTTTTTAATCCATACCAAGTCACATCATATTCAAATTGTTGAAACCAGTGACAACAAGAAAATCTTCAAAGCAACCAGAAAATGATCCATTATGTACAGAGCAACCAAGATACAAAAGATAGCAGACTTTTCATCAGAAATCACACAATCCAGAACACAACGGAGAGACATATTTAAAGTGCTAAAAGAAAACAAATCTGCAAATCCAGAATTCTTAACACAAAATAACTTTCAAAACTGAGGAGAAATAAAAACTTCTCAGAAAAAAATTAGGAAAATTCATTGTCATCACACCTGCACAAAAAATGAAAGTAAGTCTAATAAGCAGCCCTATGATAAGCCCACATTTTGAGAAACTGACCCTCCTATTAACAGCCATGTGGGTGACCCATCTTAGAAGTGGATCCTCCCATCCCAAGAAGCCTTCAGAAGACTGTAATCCCAGCCAAGATCTTGACTACAACCTCTTGAGAGACACTATGCCATAACCACACACCTAAGCCTCTTCAGAATTCTTGGCATACAAAAAGTATAAAATAATAAATGTTTGTCATTTTAAGCTGCTCAGTTTGGGAGTGATTCGTTACACAGCAATAGATAACTACTAAAAATACTATCAACCAATTAGACCTAACAGAACACTACACCCTACAACAGCTGGATGCTCATTCCACTGCTCATAAAATGTCTCATTTCATTTTAGATTTTTAAGAAGGAAGCAGATATTATTGACTCAGAATTATATAATTAAATTAAACATACAGATAGTATTTCCAAATAATCATTGTATACATTTATCAACATATACATTGACTACATTGCATAGGATTAGCACAAGACAAATATTTCCAACGCATATACCCACTCCCCATGCCCCTCCTGTTATTAAGAACTGAATTGAGGCCTCCTAACATTCACACACCAAAGTCCTAATTCCCAATGTGACTGTATTTGGAAACAGGACCTTTGAGAAGGTAATTAAATGAAAGCACAGGGTGGGGCCCTAGTCCAATAGGACTGGTGTCCTTATAAGAAGAGAAAGAGACACCAGGTATACAGAGAGAAGGTGGTCATCTGCAGGCCAAGGAGAGAGGCCTCAGGAGAAACCAAACCCACCGGCACCTTGATCCAGCCTCCAGAAATAAATTTCTGTTGTTTAAGCCCCCAAGGCTGTGGTAATATGTTATGGCAGTGAGTAGACTACTACACTCCCTCAATAAGACGTGACTGCTTAAACACACAATGGAGCCAGTCTTATCGCCGGAACTGAAATTAGACCAGACCAGAGATTTACAGCAATACTGACAAGCAGAAGATATGAAAAAAGGATATATGGATCTTATCAACTTTGTAGAAATGAAGCATTTTAAACTGACATTATATAAAGTATGCTCTCAGACCACACATTAAACTGGAAATCAGTAACGAACATACCTAAAAAAGTTCCCCAAATTTGGAAATTAAATAACACACCTGTGAATAACACATGGACCAAAAATGAAAAAAAACTACACTGGGACAACTTTTTTGAACCTATCATATTTGCAAAGATCAAAAGTTTGATGATATACTGTCCTGACCAGGTAATAAAGTGATGGATATTCTGATTGTACTGTTGGAGAGAGTGTAAATTAACATACCAAATATGAGGACTACCAAAAGTACAAATGCACATCCATTTGACCCAATAATCCATGGGAGATTAGAGTCAGGACTGCCTAATTTCTAATCTGGAACTCTTTTCCACCATATCTATGAAGACATTTTCTCAAACCACAGTCAAAGAAAGAATTCTCACATGGTGTCCAGATAAAAGAGAGAAGCTGGAAGAGGTAGGCTAGCCAAAATAATGAAACATTGTAATTCCCTTAGCTTTCAATGGTTCGAAGAAACAATCAAAGAGAATATCAAAATCAGGGCTAATTCAAAAAATCTGACCCAACGGGAAGTACAGACCGGCATCTGGCCAGGGAGCACAGCCTTGGGACCCACCCAACCAGTGGTAATTAAGAACCCAGACTGCGACCCCACCCAATCACAGAGTCCAAACAGCTACACCACCCAGCCAGGGAACCCAGTGTGTGACCCTGCCCAACCAGAGGTGATTATGGAGGCCGGACAGTGGCCCCACTTGACCATGGATCCAAGCCAGCAGCCCCACCCACCCAGGGAGCCTAACCAGTAGATTCATCCAACTATGGAACCAAGCCAGCAGGCCCCTCCAACATCAAAGCATAGGCAGTGGCCCCACCTCACTAAATATGCTGAAAGCAAATGCTGCCTGCTAGTGTACACTACCAGTTGACCCATCCAGAATCCCAAACTGGGCTGACTGGAGGTCTCTCCCTGACAAAGTGAACCTAAGAAGACCACTTCCTCAAATGCACAGATGCCAACACAAGGACAGAAGGATCACAAAGAAATCAACTAAACCTGAAACCACCAAAAAAAAATTAATAAAGCTCCAATAACTGACCCTGAAGAAATGGAGATCTATGAACTGAACAACAAGGAATTCAAAATAATACTCCTAAAGAAGTTTTGTGAACTATAAGAAAACACAGATAACTGAAAATACATGAATAAAATGAGTGCAAAAGATATGGAAACCACTTTAAAAAATAAACAGAAATCCTAGAGCTGATGAATATAATGACTGAACTAAAAAATTTAACACAAAACTTCAACAGCAGACTTCAACCAAGCAGAAGAAAGAATCAGTGAACTCAAAGACAAGTAATTTGAAATTATCCAGTCAGATGAGCAAAAAGAAAAAGAAATGAGAACAAATGAGGAAAGCCAAAAGGACTTATGGGAAAACATTCAAAGAATCAGTATATGGGGACTTCCCTGGTGGTCGAGTGGGTAGGACTCTACACTCACAGTGCAGGAGGCCTGGGTTCAATCCCTGGTTGGGGAACTAGATCCTGCATGCATGTAACAATTAAGATTTCACGTGCCACAACTAAGAAGTCCACATGCCACAACTAAGAACCCACATGCTGCAACTAAAAATCCCACATGCCGCAACGAATATCCTGTATACCGCGACTAAGACCTAGAGCAGCCATAAATTAAAAAATAAATTAAAAAAATTTTTAGAAGAATGAATATATGGATTATGGGAATCACAAAAAGAGAAGAGAGAGAAGGGGATCAAAAGTTTCCTCAAAGATAAAATGGCTGAAAACTTCCCCAATTGGGGAAATAAATGGACATCAAGATTCCTGAGGCCCTGAAGTCCCTAAACAGGTTTAGTCCAAAAAGGGCTCATTGAGACACATTATAACTAAGTTATCAAAAGTCAAAGACAGAGAGAGAAATTTGAAAGCTGCAAGAGGAAAGTGAATCATCACACAAGGGAGCCCCCATAAGTCTACAAGAGGATTTCTCAACAGAAATCTCACAAGCCAGGAAAAAGTGGGGTGAAATATCCCTCCAGATCCTTTTTTTCTTTCTCAGGATTGCTTTGGTTATTTGGGGTCTTTTGTGTTTCCATACGAATTGTAAAATTTTTTGTTCTAATTCTGTGAAAAATGCCATTGGTAGTTTGATAGGGATTGCACTGAATCTGTACATTGCTTTGGGTAGTATAGTCATTTTCACAATATTGATTCTTCCAATCAAAGAACATGGTATATTTATTTATCTTTTTGTCATCTTTGATTTCTTTCATCAGTATTTTATAATTTTCTGAGTACAAGCCTTTCACCTCCTTAGGTAGATTTATTCCTAGGTATTTTATTCTTTTTGTTGTAATGGTAAATGGGAGTGTTTCCTTAATTTCTCTTTCTGATCTTTCATTGTTAGTGTATAGAAATGCAAGAGATTTCTGTGCATTAATTTTGTATTCTGCAACCTTCCAAATTCATTGATTAGCTGTAGTAGTTTTCTGGTAGCACCTTTAGGATCTTCTATGTACAGTATCATGTCATCTGCAAACAATAAGTTTTACTTCTTCTTTTCCAATTTGTATTCCTTTTATTTCTTTTTCTTCTCTGATTGCCATGGCTAGGACTTCCAAAACTATGTTGAATAAGAGTGGCGAGAGTGGACATCCTTGTCTTGTTCCTGACCTTAGTGGAAATGCTTTCAGTTCTTCACCACTGAGTATGATGTTTGCTGTGGGCTGGTCATTTATGGCCTTTATTATGTTGAGGTAGGTTCCCTCTATGCCCATTTTCTGGAGAGTTTTTATCATAAATGGGTGTTGAATTTTGTCAAAAGCTTTTCCTACATCTATTGAGATGATCATATAGTTTTTATTCCTTAATTTGTTAACATGGTGTATCACACTGATTGATTTGTGTATACTGAAGAATCCTTGCATCCCTGGGATAAATCCCACTTGATCATGGTGTATGACCTTTTTAATATGTTGTTGGATTCTGTTTGCTAGTATTTTGTTCAGGATTTTTACATCTATGTTCATCAATGATATTGGTCTATAATTTTCTTTTTTTGTGATATCTTTTTCTGGTTTGGGTATCAAGGTGATGGTGGCTTCGTAGAATGAATTTGGGAGTGTTCCTCCCTCTGCAATTTTTTGGAAGAGTTTGAGAAGGTCTGGTGTTAGCTCTTCTCTAAATGTTTGATAGAATTCGCCTGTGAAGCCATCTGGTCCTGGACTTTTGTTTCTTGGAAGATTTTTAATTACAGTTCCAGGTTCATTACTTGTGATAGCACTACGTAACACCATACACAAAAATAAACTCCAAATGGATTAAAGACCTAAATGTAAGACCAGACACTATAAAACTCTTAAAGGAAAACACAGAAAAAACACTCTTTGACATAAACCACAGCAAAATCTTTTTTGACCCACCTCCTAGAGTAATGAAAATAAAAACAAAAAAAAACAAATGGGACCTAATGAAACTTAAAAGCTTTTGCACAGCAAAGGAAACCATAAACAAGATGAAAAGACAATGCTCAGAATGGAAAAAAATATTTGCAAATGAAACAACGGACAAAGGATTAATTAAAGACAGAAATACAAAGGATCATAAGAGACTACTAAGAACAACTGTAGGTCAACAAATTGGACAACCTTTAAGAAATGGATAAATTCCTAGAAACATACAATCTATGAAGAATGAATCAATGAAGAAATAGAAAATCTGAACAGACCAATAACAAGATATTGAATCAATAATCAAATATCTTGTGACCTAGATAAGCAACAAGGATTTACTGTATAGCACAGGGAACTATATTCAATATCTTGTAATAACCTATAATGGAAAATAAGCTGAAATATATATATATATATATATGAATAAGATAAATATATATATATATCTGAATTCAGATATATATTTATATATGTATATATTTTTTAACTGAAATATAGTTGATTTACAATATTGTGTTAATTTCAGGTGTACAGCAAAGTAATTCAGATATAAGATTTTTCATTTATCTCCTTTTCATCACTTTAATGCTGGTAGAGAGTATTTTACACTCAACTTGTTTTGAAAAATGTTTAAATTTAGTTGAAGATCTAGCTACTTAGGAGGCATCTCCTTATAACATAACTGGCTTTTTCAGATGCAAAGTAGTATATAGACTGGATAAACAACAAGGTCCTACTGTACAGCACAGGGAACTATATTCAATATTCTGTGATAAACTGTAATGGAAAAGGATATAAAAAATGTATATATATGTATTTCTGAATCACTTTGCTGTACACCTGAAATTAACACAATATTGTAAATCAACTATATTTCAATTAAAAAAAAAAAAACTAACAACCAAGAAAAGCCCAGAACCAGATAGCTAGATGGCTTCACTGGTCAATTCTACCAAACAGTTAAAGAAGAATTAATGCCAATGCTTCTCAAATTTTTCCAAATACTGAAGAGGATAGAACACTCCCAAATTTATTTTATGAGGCAGCATTACCCTGATACTGAAGCCAGATAAGACACTAGAAGAAAAGAAAATTACAGGCCAATATCCCTGATGAATAGTAATGCTAGCAAATCAAATTCAACAGCACATCAAAACTTCATACACCAGTATCAAGTGAGATTTATCGCTGGGATGTAAGGATGTTTCAACATACACAAAACAGTCAATGTGACATACCACATTAACAAAATGAAGAATAAAAAACATGATAATATCAACAGATGCAAAAACAAGATCTGACAAAATTCAATATCCGTTCATGATAAAAATTCTCAACAAACTCGGTATAGTGGGAATGTACCTCAACATAATAAAGGCCATACATGACAAGCCCAGAAACATAATACTGAACAGTGAAAAGCTGAAAGCTTTTCCTCTGAGGCCAGGAACAAGATACCAGTGCCCACTCTCACCACTTGTATTCAACATAACATAGGAAGTCCTAGCCAGAGAAACTAGGCAATAAAAAGAAATAAAAGGTACCCAGGGGCCTCCCTGGTGGCGCAGTGGTTGAGAGTCCGCCTGCCGATGCAGGGGATACGGGTTCGTGCCCCGGTCTGGGAGGATCCCATATGCCGCGGAGCGGCTGGGCCCGTGAGCCATGGCTGCTGAGCCTGCGCATCCGGAGCCTGTGCTCCGCAACGGGAGAGGCCACAACAGTGAGAGGCCCGCATACCACAAAAAAAAAAAAAAAAAAAAAAAAAAAAAAAAAAAAAAAAAAGGTACCCAAATCAGAAAACAATATGTAAAATTATCTCTGTTTACAGATGATGAGCCATTATATATAGAAAACTCTAAAGACTGCACCAAAAAACTGTTAGAACTAATATTACTGGTTATAGGATACAAATCAATATATAAAAATCAACTGTGTTTTATATACTAACAATGAATTATCTGAAAGAAAAATTATAAAAGAAATCCCATTTACAACTGCATCAAAAACAATAAAAATACTTAGGAATAAATTGAACCAAGGAGGTGAAAGATCTGTGCACTAAAAACTATAAAATACTGATGAAAGAAAATGAAGAAGACACAAATAAATGGAAAGATATTCCAACTTCATGGATGGGAAGAATTAACAGTAAAAACTCCATTCTACCCAAAGCAACCTATAGATTCAATGCAATCCCTATCAAAATTCCAAAGGCATTTTTCAGAGAAATACAATACTAAAATTCATATGGAACAACAAAAGACCCCAAATAGCCAAAGCAACCTTGAGAAAAAAAGAAAGAAGGTGGAGGCATCACACTTCCTGATTTCAAACTATGTTATACAGCTACTGTAATTAAAACAGAATGGTATTGGCATAAAAAAGACACATGGATCAATGAAACAGAATAGAAACCCCACAAATAAACTCATGCATATATGGTCAACTAAAATTTGACAAAGGAGCCAAGAATACACAATGGGTAAAGGATAATCTCTTCAATAAATGGTGTTGGGAAAATTGGATATTCATATGCAAAGGAATAAAACTGGATCCCTATCTCAGCCACTCACAAAAATTACCTCAAAATGGATTACAGACTTAAGGCCTGACACCATAAAACTTCTAGATAAAAAAAAAAAGGAAAAAATTCTTTGACATTGGCCTTGGAAATGATTTTTTGGATATGAAACCAAAAATATAAGCAACAAAAGCAAAAATAAACAAGGGGAAATAACTCAAAGTAAAAAGTTTTTGCACAGCAAAGGAAGTAATCAACAAAATGAAAAGGCAACCTAAGGAATGGGAGAAAATATTTGCAAACTATACTAAGAGATTAATATCCAATATATACAGATATAGAACTCATACAACTCAAAAGCAAAAAAACAAAAAAACAAAAATCTGACTGTAAAATGGGCAGAGGACTTGAACATATGTTTTTCCAAAGATGACATACAAACCAACAGGTACATAAAAAGGTGCTCAACATCACTAACCATTAGGGAAACGTAAATCATAACCACAATGAGGAATTTTTGGTTGTGTTGGGTCTTCGTTGCTGTGCACTGGCTTTCTCTAGTTGTGTATTGCCACTTATAAGTAGAGTACAGGCAAGCCTGAAGTGTGTTGCCGCTGAGAAATGCTGTGTCTAGGAAAGAGCCTTAATTCATTCAGACTGTAGCAGTATGGTTATTGTTAGAGAAAGAGAGTCTGGAGAACCCTCCTCATGTGGGCCTCAGTTCTTCGATATAATTCAGGAAGCTGTGGGAAATTAGATTGGAGAAGAAAGTTTAGGCCATGGGATGAGGAGGAAGAAAGTGAAGTCTTAAATGGCAGATGGAGGAGAAGTGAGACGTAGAGATCACCTTCCTCCCCACAAATAATACATCAGAAATACAACTACACGAGGAACAACTCCTACAGAACACCTACTGAACACTGGCAGAAGACCTCAGACCTCCCCAAAAGGGAAGAAACTCCCCACGTACCTGGGTAGGACAAAAGAAAAAAGAAAAAACAGAGACAAAAGAATAGGGATGGGACCTGCACCTCTGGGAGGGAGCTGTGAAGAGGAAAAGTTTCCACACACTAGGGAACCCCTTCACTGGTGGAGACAGGGGGTGGCGGAGGGGAAGCGTCAGAGCACGGAGGAGAGCACAGCAACAGGGGTGCAGAGGGCAAAGCGGAGAGATTCCTGCACAGAGGATCGGTGCCGACCAGCACTCACCAGCCTGAGAGGTTGTCTGCTCACCCACCGGGGCAGGTGGGGGCTGGGAGCTGAGACTTGGGCTTCTGAGGCCAAGTCCCAGGGAGAGGACTGGGGTTGGCTGCGTGAACACAGTCTGAAGGGGGCTAGTGCACCACAGCTAGCCTGGAGGGAGTCTGGGAAAAACTCTGGACCTGCCTAAGAGGCAAGAGACCTTTCAGGATGTATATAAGTCAAATCATTATGTTGTACACCTGCTGTATGTCAATTAAATCTCAGTAAAACTAGAAAAAAAAAAAAAGAGACCACTATTTCGGGGTGCACGAGGAGACGGGATTCAGAGCACCACCTAAACAAGCTCCAGAGACGGGCACGAGCTGCGGCCAACAGCGTGGACACCAGAGACGGGCATGATAGGCTAAGGCTGCTGCTGTAGCCACCAAAAAGCCTGTGTGCAAGCAAAGGTCACTATCCACACCTCCCCTCCCGGGAGCCTGTGCAGCCCGCCACTGCCACGGTCCCGTGATCCAGGGACAACTTCCCCAGGAGAACTCACCGCGCGCCTAAGGCTGTTGTAACGTCACACTGGCCTCTGCTGCCACAGGCTCGCCCCGCATTCCGTACCCCTCCCTCCCCCCGGCCTGAGTGAGCCAGAGCCCCCGAATCAGCTGCTCCTTTAACCCCGAACTGTCTGAGAGAAGAACAGACGCCCTCAGCAGACCTACACACAGAGGCGGGTCCAAATCCAAAGCTGAAGCCTGGGAGCTGTGCCAACAAAGAAGAGAAAGGGAAATTTCTCCCAGCAGCCTCAGGAGCAGCGGATTAAATCTCCAAAAACAAATTGATGTACCCTGCATCTGTGGAATACTTGAATAAACAAGGAACCATCCCAAAATTGAGGTGGTGGACTTTGTGTGATTTTGTCTGTATAGCTTGGCTTCTACCATTTGTCCTGGGTTCTGTCTGTCCCTTTTTTTGCATATTTTTTTATCGCTTGTTATAAGTGGTGGATTTGTTTTTTGGTTTGATTGCTCTCTTCTTTCTTTTTTTAAATTACTTTTTAATTTTTTTCTTATTTTTAATTATTTTTTATTTTAATAACTTTATTTTTTTTCTTTCTCTCTTTTTTTCTCCCTTGTCTTCTGAGCTGTGTGGCTGACAGGGTCTTCGTGCTCTGACCAGGTGTCAGGGCTGTGCCTCTGAGGTGAGAGAGCCAACATCAGGACACTGTTCCATCAGACACCTCCTGGCTCCATGTAATATCAACTGGCAAAAGCTCTCCCAGAGATCTCCATCTCAATGCTAAGACCCAGCTCCACTCAACGATGAGCAAGCTACAGTGCTGGACACCCTATGTCAAACAACTAGCAAGACAGGAACACAACACCACCCATTAGCAGAGAGACTGACTAAAATCATAATAAGGTAACAGAGACCCCAAAACACACCACCGGACACGGTCCTGCCCACCAGAAAGAAAAGATCCAGCCTCATCCACCAGAACACAGGCACTAGTCTCCTCCACCAGGAAGCCTACATAACCCACTGAACCAACCTTAGCCACTGGGGGCAGCCACTAAAAACAATGGGAACTACGAACCTGCGGCCTGAAAAAAGGATACCCCACAGTAAGTTAAGCATAATGAGAAGACAGAGAAACATACAGCAGATGAAGGAGCAAGGTAAAAACACACCAGACCAAACGAATGAAGAGGATATAGGCAATCTACCTGAAAAAGAATTCAGAGTAATGATAGTAAAGATGATCCAAAATCTTGGAAACAGAATGGATAAACTACAAGAAATGTTTAACAAGAAGCTAGAAGAACTAAAGAGCAAACAAACAGTGATGAACAATAAAATAAGTGAAATTAAAAATTCTCTAGAGGGCCTCCCTGGTGGCGCAGTGGTTGAGAGTCCGCCTGCCAATGCAGGGGATACGGGTTCGTGCCCCGGTCCGGGAGGATCCCATATGCCGCGGAGCGGCTGGGCCCGTGAGCCATGGCCGCTGAGCCTGCGCATCCGGAGCCTGCGCATCCGGAGCCTGTGCTCCGCAACGGGAGAGGCCACAACAGTGAGAGGCCCGCGTACCGGAAAAAAAAAAAAAAAAAAATTCTCTAGAAAGAATCAATAGCAGAATAACTGAGGCAGAAGAACGGATAAGTGACCTGGAAGATAAAATAGTGGAAACAACTACCACAGAGCAGAATAAAGAAAAAAGAATGAAAAGAATTGAGGACAGTCTCAGAGACCTCTGAGACAACATTAAACGCACCAACATTCGAATTATAGGAGTCCCAGAAGAGGAAGAGAAAAAGAAAAGGACTGAGAACATATATGAAGAGTTTATAGTTGAAAAATTCCCTAATATGGGAAAGGAAATGGTCAATCAACTCCAGAAAGCGCAGAGAGTCCCATACAGGATAAATCCAAGGAGAAACACACCAAGACACATATTAATCAAACTATCAAAAATTAAATACAAAGAAAAAATATTAAAAACAGCAAGGGAAAAACAAATAACATACAAGGGAATCCCCATAAGGTTAACAGCTGATATTTCCACAGAAACTCTGAAAGCCAGAAGCGAGTGGTGGACATATTCAAAGTGAAGAAAGGGAAAAAACCTACAACCAAGATTACTCTACTACCCAGCAAGGATCTCATTCAGATTAGACAACCTTTACAGATAAGCAAAAGGTAAGAGAATTCAGCACCACCAAACCAGCTTTAAAATAAAAGCTAAAGGAACTTCTCTACACAGGAAACACAAGAGAAGGAAAAGAACTACAACAACAAACCCAAAACAATTAAGAAAATGGGAATAGGAACATACATGTCTATAACTACCTTAAATGTAAATGGATTAAATGCTCCAACCAAAAGACACAGACTGGCTGAATGGATACAAAAACAAGACCTGTATATATGCTGTCTACAAGAGACCCACTTCAGACCTAGGGACACATACAGACTGAAAGTGAGGGGATAAAAGAAGATATTCCATGCAAATGGAAATCAAAAGAAAGCTGGAGTAGCAATTCTCATATCAGACAAAACAGACTTTAAAATAAAGACTATTACAAGAGACAAACAAGGACACTACATAATGATCAAGGGATCAATCCAAAAAGAAAATATAACAATTGTAAATATTTATGCACTCAACATAGGAGCACCTCAATACATAAGACAAATGCTAACAGCCATAAAAGGGGAAATCACCAGTAACACAATCATAGCTGGGGACTTAAATACCCCACTTTCACCAATGGACAGATCATCCAAAATGAAAATAAATAAGGAAACACAAGCTTTAAAACAAGATGGACTTAATTGATATTTATAGGACATTCCATCCAAAAACAACAAAATACACTTTCTTCTCAAGTGCTCATGGAACATTCTCCAGGTTAGATCATATCTTGCATCACAATTCAACCCTTGGTAAATTTAAGAAAATTGAAATCGTATCAAGTATCTTTTCTGACCACAACGCTATGAGACTAGATAACAATCACAGGAAAACATCTGTGAAAAATACAAACACATGGACGCTAAACAATACACTATTAAATAACCAAGAGATCACTGAAGAAATCAAAGAGGAAAACAAAAAATACCTAGAAACAAATGACAATGAAAACACAATGACCCAAAACTTACGGGATGGGGCCTCCCTGGTGGCGCAGTGGTTGAGAGTCCGCCTGCCGATGCAGGGGATACGGGTTCGTGCCCCGGTCTGGGAGGATCCCATATGCCGCGGAGCGGCTGGGCCCGTGAGCCATGGCTGCTGAGCCTGCGCATCCGGAGCCTGTGCTCCGCAACGGGAGAGGCCACAACAGTGAGAGGCCCGCGTACCACAAAAAAAAAAAAAAAAAAAAAAAAAAACTTACGGGATGGAACAAAAGCCGTTGTAAGAGGGAAGTTTGTAGCAATACAATCCTACCTCAAGAAACAAGAAACATCTCAAATAAACAACCTAACCTTACACCTAAAGCAATCAGAGAAAGAACAACAAAAAAACCCCAAAGTTAGCAGAAGGAAAGAAAAAGATCAGATCAGAAATCAATGAAAAAGAAATAAAGGAAACAATAGCAAAGATCAATAAAACTGAAAGCTGGTTCTTCGAGAAGATAAACAAAATTGCTATACCATTAGCCAGACTCATCAAGAAAAAAAGGAAGAAGACTCAAATCAACAGAATTAGAAATGAAAAAGGAGAAGTAACAAGTGACACTGCAGAAATACAAAGGGTCATGAGAGATTACTACAAGCAACTCTATGACAATAAAATGGACAACCTGGAAGAAATGGACAAATTCTTAGAAAAGTACAACCTTCTGAGACTGAACCAGGAAGAAATAGAAAATATAAACAGACCAATCACAAACACTGAAATTGAGACTGTGATTAAAAATCTTCCAACAAACAAAAGCCCTGGACCAGATGGCTTCACAGGTGAATTCTATCAAACATTTAGAGAAGAGCTAACACCTATCCTTCTCAAACTCTTCCAAAATATAGCAGAGGGAGGAACACTCCCAAACTCATTCTACGAAGTCACCATCACCCTGATACCAAAACCAGACAAAGATGTCACAAAAAAGAAAACTACAGGCCACTATCACTGATGAACATAGATGTTAAAATCCTCAACAAAATACTAGCAAACAGAATCCAACAGCACACTGTAAGGATCATACACCATGATCAAGTGGGGTCTATCCCAGGAATGCAAGGATTCTTGAATATATGCAAATCAATCAATGTGATACACCATATTAACAAATTGAAGAATAAAAATCATATGATCATCTCAATAGATGCAGAAAAAGCTTTCAACAAAACTGAATACCCATTTATGATAAAAACCCTCCAGAAAGTAGGCATAGAGGGAACTTGCCTCAACGTAATAAAGCCGATACATGACAAACCCACGGCCAACATCGTTCTCAATGGTGAAAAACTGAAACCATTTCCTCTAAGATCAGGAAGAAGACAAGATTGTCCACTCTCACCACTATTATTCAACATAGTTTTGGAAGTTTTAACCACAGCAGAGAAGAAAAAGAAATAAAAGAAATCCAAATCGGAAAAGAAGTAAAGCTGTGATTGTTTGCAGATGACACAATACTATACATAGAGAAGCCTAAAGAGGCTACCAGAAAACTACTAGAACTAATCAATGAATTTGGTAAAGTAGCAGGTTACAAAATTAATGCACAGAAGTCTCTTGCATTCCTATACACTAATGATGACAAATCTGAAAGAGAAATTAAGGAAACACTCCCATTTACCACAGCGACAAAAAGAATAAAATACCTAGGAATAAACCTACCTAAGGAGAAAAAAGACCTGTATGCAGAAAACTATAAGACACTGAGGAAAGAAATTAAAGATGATACAAACAGATGGAGAGATATACCATGTTCCTGGATTGCAAGAATCAACGTTGTGAAAATGACTATACTATACAAAGCAATCTGCAAATTCAATGCAATCCCTATCAAACTGCATATGGCATTTTTCACAGAACTAGAACAAAAAATTTCACAATTTGTATGGAAACACAAAAGACCCCGAATAGCCAAAGCAATCTTGAGAAGGAAAAACGGAGCTGGACAAATCAGGTTTCCGGACTTCAGACGATACTACAAAGCTAGAGTAATCAAGACAGTATGGTACTGGCACAAAAACAGAAATACAGATCAATGGAATAGGACAGAAAGCCCAGAGATAAACCCACGCACATATGGTCACCTTATTTTTGATAAAGGAGGCAAGAGTATATAATGGAGAAGAGACAGCCTCTTCAATAAGTGGTGCTGGGAAAACTGGACATCTACAGGCGTAAGAATGAAATTAGAACACTCCCTTACACCATACACAAAAATAAACTCAAAATCGATTAAAGACTTAAATGTAAGGCCAGGCACTATAAAACTCTTAGAGAAAAACATAGGCAGAACACTCTATGACATAAATCACAGCAAGATCCTTCTTGATCCACCCCCTAGAGAAATGGAAATAAAAACAAAAATAGACAAATGGGACTTAATGAAACTTAAAAGCTTTTGCACAGCAAAGGAAAACAAGATGAAAAGACAACCCTCAGAATGGAAGAAAGTATTTGCAAACGAAGCAACTGACAAAGGATTAATCTCCAAAATTTACAAGGAGCTCATGTAGCTCACTATCAATAAAACAAATAACCCAATCCAAAAATGGGCAGAAGACCTAAATAGACATTTCTCCAAAGAAGATATACGGATTGTCAACAAACACATGAAAGGATGCTCAACATCACTAATCATTAGAGAAACGCAAATCAAAACTACAATGAGGTATCACCTCACACCAGTCAGAATGGCCATCATCAATAAATCTACAAACAGTAGATGCTGGAGAGGGTATGGAAAAAAGAGAACCCTCTTGCACTGTTGGTGGGAATGTAAATTGATATAGCCACTATGGAGAACAGTATGGAAGGCCCTTAGAAAACTAAAAATAGAACTACCATATGACCCAGCAATCCCACTACTGGGCATATACCCTGAGAAAACCATAATTCAAAAAGAGTCATGTATCACAATGTTCATTGCAGCTCTATTTACAATAGCCAGGACATGGAAGCAACCTAAGTGTCCACTGACAACTGAATGGATAAAGAAGATGTGACACATACATACAATGGAATATTACTCAGCCATAAAAAGAAATGAAATTGAGTTATTTGTAGTGAGGTGGATGGACCTAGAGTCTGTCATACAGAGTGAAGTAAGTCAGAAAGAGGAAAACAAATACTGTATGCTAACACATATAAATGTAATCTAAGAAAAAAAAAGTGATTCTGAAGAATCTAGGGGCAGGACACAAATAAAGATGCAGACGCTTTTTGAGATAGTGATTTAATTTCCTTCAGATAGATCGAAAAGTGAGGATTGCTGGATCATATGCTAGTTCTATTTTTAATTTTTTGAGAAACCTCATACTGTTTTCCATAATGCTGTACCAATTTACATTCCAACTAACAGTGAACAAGAGTCCTTGAGGACTTGAGGACACGGGGAAGGGGAAGCTAGGATGAAGTGAGAGAGTGGCATGGACGTATATACACTACCAAATGTAAAACAGATAGCCAGTGGGAAGCAGCCGCATAGCACAGGGAGATCAGCTCGGTGCTTTGTGACCACCTAGACAGGTGGGATAGGGAGGGTGGGAGGGAGACGCAAGAGGGAGGAGATATGGGGATATATGTATATGTACAGCTGACTCACTTCGTTATACAGCAGAAACTAACACACCATTGTAAAGCAGTTATACTCCAATAAACATGTTAAAAAAATAAAAAAGAAAAAAATGACAATGAGTTATCACCTCACATCTGGTAGAATGGCTTTTATTCAAAAAAACAAAAAAGAACTAGTATTGAAAAAGATGTGGAGAAGGGAGGACTCTTGTTCACTGTTAGTTGGAATGTAAATTGGTACAGCATTATGGAAAACAGTATGAGGTTCTCAAAAAATTAAAAATAGAACTAGCATATGATCCAGCAATCCTCACTTTTCGATCTATCTGAAGGAAATTAAATCACTATCTCAAAAAGCATCTGCATCCCCATGTCCACTGTAGCACTGTCACAACAGCAAAGACATGGAAACAACTAAGTGTCAGCTAAAAGATGATGGATAAAGAAAATGTGATACACATACAATGGAAAAAATTATTCTGCCATAAAAGAGGGAAATCCTGCCATTTGTGACAATATGGATGAACTTAAGGGGCATTATGCTAAGTGAAATAAGTCAGAGAAAGATAAATATTGTATGATCTCACTTGTAAGTGCAATCTAAAAAAAGTTGAACTCAGAGAAACAGAGAGTAGAATGGTGGTTGTCAGGGGCTTGGGATGGGGGAAATGGATTGTTGGTCACGGTGTACAAACTTCCAGTTGTAAGATAAATAATCTCTGGCAACCTAATGTACAGCATGGTGACTACAGTTAACAATACTGTATTATATACTTGAAATTTGCTAAGAAAGTAGATCTTAGTTCTTACCATGAAAAAAAGGTAACTATATGAGGTGATGAATGTGTTAACTAAACCTTACTGTGGTAATCATTTTGTAACATATACATCATGTTACATGTATATAACAATCATCATGTTATATACCTTAAGTGTATATAACTTTGTCAGTTATACCTCAATAAAGCTAGAGAGGAAAATCTAGGCTGCATGGCCCTTCTAATTAAATGACAACGAGAAATTATCTTGCTTTAAGAATCTATTATATATAGTATTTTAATAGCAGCATTAAGGCTAACCCTTTCTAACCTCTTCCTAATCTCAATGCTTAATCCCTTAATACTCTCTAGAGCTATTTTTGGTCTTAAGAAAACAAAACAAACAAAAAAAAAACTTTCATCACCTTGAAGTTTCATATTAACTTGAATTCATTTTCTATTAGAATTAAGGTAATATAAAATATTTATCAATAATCTATTTCTTAATGTAGATAGTGGTACATGAGTGTTCCTTCTACTAAAATTCTTTATACTGTATACATACATTTTATACATACTTTCCTGTGTATGTAAATTTGATAACATAAAAAACACTCACTTACTTATACAGATACTCAGAATCTGAGTTAAAACCCCTATTCAGTATTACTCCAAATAAACCTAAGGCAAGGCATCACTTCCCTCTTTCTCAATGAGAAGGGTTAACCTTAATTGCCAGTGTTAAATTTCAGTGTTATAAAAACCTAAACTTCTTTTCTTTTAGAGTACCTAACTGCAAGATGGATAACTGAGCAGATGATAAGAAATATAATTACCAAAACTATGGTAAAATATTAAGTTAATAATCTCAGAGATAAAGAAGAACACCTACCTTAAAGGATTTTTTCTATTACTGTTTAAAAAATAAACTATATCTCAGGGGATCTTTTGACCAGAATTATTTAATAGGTTTCTCTTTTTCTTTCTTCCTTACTTCGTCCTCTGCACATATATATACACACAAACAACACACATAAATTCAGGAGGAGTTCAAAGAAACTAAGTTCCGTTACAGAGAAAAAAGAAAAAAGTGTACTTACATTTTAAGAACCAGCACATCTTTGTAACCTACCTGACAAAAATACTCTGCTCGTAGCTTACAATAAACCCTGATCAATGATAGTGAGTCATTTGCTAGACAAAATGGAACATCGTCAAAAATTGTCTGCCTCTTGCCCAGCTCCAGTCCTCTATGATCTCTGTTCACCAAAACTGTTCCCCTCTACTGGGTTCCTTATCTCAGCTTCTGGCAGCAACATTTTCTCAGGCATCCATAAGTAGTTCCTCCCTCTCACCTTTCAAACCAGAATTCAAGTGACTAAGTGATTTTTAGTTATGCTTACACTAGTGTATGATAAGAAAAAAGAAAATATTAAAGCCAAACACACATCTGTTGAAAATTTACATTCTTTCATGGTATTTTGGTTTGGATGAGTTAACAGTTTAAGTTAATACTTTATTTAAGTTAATAGTTATTTAAGTTATTTATTTAAGTTAATAGTTATTCACAAGTTTGCTTATAATTTTAATTAGTTGGCTTAAAATAGGCATTTTTAGATGCACAAAAATCCACAACTTAGAAGCCAACATTTTTTACTTAAAGGGCCAGATAGTAATATTTTAGACTTTGAGAGTCATACAGTTTCTGTCAGTACTCAACTCTGCCTTTATGAAGTGAAAGCAGCCATAAACAATATAACTAAAGGAATGTGGTGTGTTCCAAAAAACTTTTTTACAAAAACAAGCAGCCAATTCCTGGGAAGTAGTTTGCCAACTCCATGTTCCAGAAGAATCCAAAGGATATATAGCCATGGAATAGAAAAATGCGGGTCTACCTATTCATTAATCAAATTAATCCATAATCCACTGATCTGTTAGTCAATGAGGCCAGTGCTCTTAGATTATGAAAGTATTTAAAATACAGTGATCTCAATCACTGCTTAAAAAGTCTAAGATACATCTCAACTACAAAATGAAGACCTGATAGTAAATGATCTCTAGGGTACATTCTAGCATTAAAATACTATATATGCATTTAAAAATAGGCAGCCTGGGGACTTCCCTGGTGGTGCAGTGGGTGAGACTCCGCACTCCCAACACAGGGAAACTGGGTTCGATCCCTGGTCGGGGAACTAGATCCCGCGTGCATGCCGCAAATAAGAGTCTGCATGCCACAACTAAAAAATTCCCACATGCCACAATGAAGATCCCGAGTGCCGCAACTAAGACCGGGTGCAGCCAAAACAAACAAACAAACAAATAAATACATAAATAAATATTTTTAAAAATAATAATAATATAAAAAAATAGGCAGTCTAGCCTCTTCAATAAGTGGTGCTGGGAAAATTGGACAACTACATGTAAAAGAATGAAATTACAACACTCCCTAACACCATACACAAAAATAAACTCAAAATGAATTAAAGACCTAAATGTAAGACCAGACATTATAAAAGTCTTAGAGGAAAACATAGGCAGAACACTCCATGAAATAAATCACAGTAAGATCCTTTTTGACCCACCTCCTAGAGAAATGGAAATAAAAAAAAAAATAGACAAATGGGACCTAATGAAACTTAAAAGCTTTTGCACAGCAAACGAAACCATAAACAAGACCAAAAGACAAACCTCCGAATGGGAGAAAGTATTTGCAAACGAAGCAACTGACAAAGGATTAATCTCCAAAATATACAAGCAGCTCATGCAGCTAACTATCAAAAAAACAAACAACCCAATCCAAAAATGGGCAGAAGACCTAAAAAGACATTTCTCCCAAGAAGATATACAGATTGCCAACAAACACATGAAAGGATGCTCAACATCACTAATCGTAAGAGAAATGCAAATCAAAACTACAGTGAGGTATCACCTCACACCGGTCATAAGGGCCATCATCAAAAAATCTACGAACAATAAATGCTGGAGAGGGTGTGGAGAAAAGGGAACCCTCTTGCACTGTTGGTGGGAATGTAAATTGATACAGCCACTATGGAGAACAGTATGGAGGTTCCTTTAAACACTAAAAATAGAACTACCATATGACCCAGCAATCCCACTACTGGGCATATACTCTGAGAAAACCATAATTCAAAAAGAGTCATGTACCACAATGTTCAATGCAGCTCTATTTACAACAGCCAGGACATGGAAGCAACCTAAGTGTCCATCAACAGATGAATGGATAAAGAAGATGTGGCACATATATACAATGGAATATTACTCAGCCATAAAAAGGAATGAAATTGAGTTATTTGTAGTGAGGTGGATGGACCCAGAGACTGTCATACAGAGTGAAGTCAGAAAGAGAAAAACAAATACCATATGCTAACACATATGTATAGAATCTAAAAAAAAAAAAAAAAAAGGTTCTGAAGAACCTAGGGGCAGGACACGAATAAAGACGCAGACATAGAGAATGGACTTGAGGACACGGGGAGGGGGAAGGGTAAGCTGGGACAAAGTGAGAGAGTGGCATGGACACATATATACTACCAAGTGTAAAATAGATAGCTAGTGGGAAGCAGCCACATAGCACAGGGAGATCAGCTCGGTGCTTTGTGTCCACCTAGAGGGGTGGGATAGGGAGGGTGGGAGGGAGACGCAAAAGGGAGGGAATATGGGGCTATATATATACGCATAGCTGATTCACTTTGTTATACAGCAGAAACTAACACAGCATTGTAAAGCAATTATACTCCAATAGATACTAAAAAATAATAAAAAAATTTAAAAATTAAAAAAATAGGCGGTCTAAGGCCTAAAGAGATTAAAACACATTGCCCTCTAACTATAAATAATTACCAGAAAAAAAATAACTATGGAAGGCAAATTATAGGGAATATGAGCACCTCTGTAAAGGTGTTTTTTAATTTATTTGTTTGTTTGCTTTTGGCTGCATTGGGTCTTCATTGCTGCACTCAAATTTCTCTAGTTGCAGTGAGTGGGGACTACTCTTCATTGCAGTGCATGGGCCTCTCATTGCGGTGGCTTCTCTTGTTGTGGAGCACAGGCTCTAGGTGCGCGGGCTTCAGTAGTTGTGGCACGCGGTCTCTAGAGCACAGGCTCAGTAGTTGTGGCGCACAGCCTTTGTTGCTCTGCAGCATGTGGGATCTTCCCGGACCAGGGCTCGAACCCACGTTCCCCGCATTGGCAGGAGGATTCTTAACCGCTGTGCCACCAGGGAAGTCCCTGAAAAGATGTTTTAACGCCGATGGTTAATCAGTAAGCAAAAGAGTGGTTCACATTTCAAACCAAGATTTATTCAACAGACTCCAGCTCAAAAGACCTGGATCCCAGCTATGCCAATTACTATTCATTGAGTAAGAGTCACTCTTACCCCAATTAAATTACTCCCCCGTGAAATGAGGACAATAATATCTACCTCAGAAATTATTATGAGGAGAAGAAGGGTAAAAAAAAATCTAATAAAAATAGAGAACAACAAAGCTGGTGTATGTTAATAAAACCATATCAAGAATTAAAATAAATGTGAATAGTCTAAGCATGCCAATTAAAAGACAGAGATCATCATAGTGATTTGCAAAAAGCAAAATCCAAATATATCCTCTATACAAGAAATGCACTTTCTTTGAGATATTATTGACATATAACATTATATTAGTTTCAGGTGTTCAACGTAACGATTAGGTATTTGTGTATATTGTGAAATGATCACCAATAAGCTACTTAACGAAATGCACTTTAAATATAAATATATAAAAATATATTTAAGTTAAAAGTAAAGGGAAGGAAAGATATATACCATGCAAACTCTATCTAACTTATGAACGTCAGACCAACCTTATAAATGACAAGCTCAAAGTGCCTAACTTTAATATTAAGAAACCTGACATTACATGTCTTCAAGAAAATCCAGCAGTGAACACAGATGAGGGTAAACGTCTAACAGGTTGTGGGCCCTCTTCTCTAAAAGCAAAAGGTACTCTTCCAAAGTTAGAGCAAAATCCAACAGATTTTCTGAGAGCATATATACAGAAAAAAGTCCACTTAGGTGACTGGTAAATATAGCTATGAGAATACAGCATATAATACTGTACTACAAATATGTGCATAATTAGAGATAAGCATCCCATTTAAAAACACATTCTCTAAAAAAGATGGGTAATATCATTTTTTCCTCAGTTTTTTACAAGTAAAGTACTATTTAACTCAAAAGTAAAAAAACATTATAATGATACTATTCTTTACTCCAAAAGTATACTTTATTAATAAGAGTTAATTAAATAAAACCTGTTATCAGAATAAAGGCTTTTAAAAATTTTGCATGTCAGTGTTTTTGTACCTCAGTCCAAGATAGAGTAACAAATACTGGATTTATTCCCTCATCCAAAATCAACCAAAAAAACAGACAAAATACATGAATCAGTGGTTTTCCAGACACTGAACATCAGGCAGTGAAAGACAATGATCTCTAACAGATGGGAAGCAAATGAAATGAGCCCCTTCAAATGTCACATCTTACTGCCTTGAGGGTTTCAAGGCCACAACCCGAGGAAGGAGAACCAAATGGAGCCAGGCAAGCTTCCTGAGTTAGGGGAGGAGGCAAAACTGAGAGTCTAGGAAAATCAATGCCACTAAAGTGAACAGGACGGAGTTCCAAACAGAAAAGAATTCCACAGAGAAATAATTCCAGAAATCTATACAGGGAATCCCTGAGTATTCACCAGAGTACAGATCAGCACATAAATATGAGAAAACTACCCAAGGCCAGGAAAACAAAACAAAACAACAAATTTTTTAATTGAAAAATTAGAACACAGCACATGTTCACATACAGAACCTAGAACAGTCATTTCCATCAGCCAGTCTGCAAAAACTCATAATTCATGAGATATCAGGTACTTTCCTTGGTAATGGGGAAGGTGTTTCCTTGGTATTGGGAAATAATTAGGCCTAGACTGAGCAATTCTCCTGACCCACCTAACAAATCATAAAGCAAAACTTGAAAGAATCAAACTGTTTCCAAAAAATTAATTACATGCCAAAACAAAGTTCAAAAATATTCATAAATAGAAAAAATATCAAGCACCTAAAAAGGTAAAATTCAAAAGGCTTCCCTGTGGCGCAGTGGTTGAGAGTCCACCTGCTGATGCAGGGGACACGGGTTCGTGCCCTGGTCTGGGAAGATCCCACGTGCCGCGGAGCGGCTGGGCCCGTGAGCCATGGTTGCTGAGCCTGCGCGTCCAGAGCCTGTGCTCCACAACAGGAGAGGCCACAACAGTGAGAGGCCCGCATACCACACACACACACAAAAAAGGTAAAATTCACAGTGGCAGGCATCCAATGTCTGGAGTATAAAGAAGCAGGAAAAAACAATCTATGATGAGGAGAACAATCAATCAAAAATGATCCAAAATTAACACAGATGTTAGATTCGCAGAAATAAACATTAAAAGTTATATAATGGCATTCCATATGTTCAAAGTTAAGTAGAGATATGGAAGATATTAAAAAGTTGAACTTCTAGGGATTAAACTACAATGTCTGAGATAAAAAATACAATGCATTGGATTAACAGATTAGACAGGGCAGAAGAAAAGATTAGTGAACCTAAAGACATAGAAAGAGAAACTAGCAAAAACAAAAGACAAGAAAAAAACAGACTGCCCAAAATGAAAAGAACAGTAGTGAGCTATGCTTCAAGCAGCTTAATATGCATATAACTAGAGTCCCCAAAAGTAGAAGAAGGTAGAAAAACATATAAAGAAATAATGTTCAGGGACTTCTCTGGCAGTCCAGTGGTGAAGACTCCACGTTTCCACTGCAGGGGGCACATGTTCGATCCCTGGTTGGGGAACTAAGGTCCCGCATGCTGCACAGCGCGGCCAAATAAATAAATAAATAAAATAATGTTCAAAATTTTTTCCAAATTTGACTAAAATAATAAACCCGAAGTCCAAGAAGCTCAACAAGCCCAAGCACAAAAAACATGAAAAACAAAAAATAAAAACCCTACACTGAGACATCATAATCAAACTACTCAAAAGCAGGGATAAAGAGAAAATGTGAAAAGCAGCCACAGAAGAAGACAGGTCAGAGAAGCAAAAAAAAAAAAAAAAGAAAAAAAAAGGGATGACAGCAGATTTCTCCTTGGAAACAATGCAAGCAAGAAGACACTAGTGGGCTTTCCTGGTGGCGCAGTGGTTAAGAATCCACTTGCCAAAGCAGGGGACACAGGTTCGAGCCCTGGTCCGGGAAGATCCCACATGCTGCAAAGCAACTAAGCCCGCGAGTCACAACTACTCAGCCTGTGCGCCGAGAGCCCATGCTCTGCAACAAGAGGAAGCCACCACCATGAGAAGCCCGCAACCGCAATGAAGAGTAGCCCCTGCTCGCCACAACTAGAGAAAGCCTGCATGCAGCAACAAAGACCCAATGCAGCCAAAAATAAATAAAAATTTTTTTAAAAGACACTAGTATATCATAAAGTACTAGAATCCTTAGAATCCTTCAAAAACAAAGGCATAAAAAAAAGCAAAATAAAGACATTTTCAGACATACCAAAAAAAAAGAAAGAAAGAATCTATCACTAGCAAACCTGCACTATACGATATATTAAACGAAGTCATTCACGCATGAGGTGGAAACATGGACCTACACAAAGGAACAAAACACTGGAAATTGTAACTAGATGAGTATGATTTTTTATTATCATTTAAATCACTATTAGAAATTGATTGTTTAAATAAAAATAACAACAATGTATTCATGAGTTTATGATATATGTGAAAATAAAATGTATGACAACAGTAAGATAAAACCTGGGAGAGGAAAAACAGAAACAAACTATTAGAAGATTCTTATACTATACATAAAGTAGTATAATGTAACTGAAGGTAGACTGTGATAAATTAAAGATACACTGTACACTATAAGCCATAAGGCAATCAATAAAATAACAATGACAAGCTAATCAACCAACAAAGGAGATAAATGGAAACATAAAAAGTAATTTAAAAGAAGGAAAAAAGGAGGAAAAAAGCAAACAAAGGGTAGATGGGATAAATAGGAAATAAACAGCAAGATGATAGACTTAAATCTAACCATATCAATAAGCATATCAGGGGCTTCCCTGGTGGCACAGTGGTTGAGAGTCCGCCTGCCGATGTAGGGAATGCGGGTTCGTGCCCCGGTCTGGGAAGATCCCACATGCCGCGGAGCGGCTGGGCCCGTGAGCCATGGCTGCTGAGCCTGCGCGTCCAGAGCGTGTGCTCCGCAATGGGAGAGGCCACAACAGTGAGAGGCCCGCATACCGCAAATAATAATAATAAGCATATCAAATGTGGTCGAAATACCACTGTCAGAGATTATCAAATTGGATAAAAAGATAGGCCCAACAAGATCAACTGCCTACAAGAAAAGGACTTTAAATAAAAAGACACAAATGTTTAAAAGAAAAACATTCTTTGTTTTTTGGGTTTTGGTTTTTGAGTTTTTTTGGCCACACCACACAGCTTGCGGGATCTTAGTTTCCTGACCAGGATCGAACCCATGTCCCTGCAGTGGAAGCTCAGAGTCCTAACCACTGGAGCACCAGGGAATTCCCAAGAAAAAATATTTTTAAAAATAGATACCGTCCGTGGAGAAACTGTCTTCCACAAAACTGTCCCTAGTGCCACAAAGGTTGGGGACCAGTGATACAGAGGACATATCACTGAAATTAAAAACCACATGGGGAAAAAAAATGAAACAGAAAAATCAATAAAATCAAAAGCTGGTTGCTTAAAAAGAGCAACAAAAGTGACACAGGAATAAAAAAGACAATATCATTATATATTCTACCGACACTGATAGAACAATAAAATATTACAAGCAACCTTTTGCCCATAAATTCAACAACTTAAATGAAATGGTCAAATTCCTTGAAAGATTGAAACTGCCAAAGCTCACACAAAAACATAACCTGAATAAGTAGTACATCATTAAAGAAATTGAATTTGTACTTAAAAACCTTCCAACAAGGGCTTCCCTGGTGGCGCAGTGTTGAGAGTCCGCCTGCCAATGCAGGGGACACGGGTTCGTGCCCCGGTCCAGGAAGATCCCACATGCTGCAGAGCGGCTAGGTCCGTGAGCCATGGCCGCTGAGCCTGCGCGTCCGGAGCCTGTGCCCCGCAACAGGAGAGGCCACAGCAGTGAGATGCCTGCGTACCGCAAAAAAAAAAAACCTTCCAACAATAAATACTCCAAACTTAGATTGCTTCACTGTCAGTCTCTGCCCAACATTTAAGGGAGAAATATATTATATTTTACACAAAATCTTAAAAAAATTCAGAAGAGGTGGGAACCCTTCCAAACTCATTTTAGGAAGGTAGCTTTACCCTAATACCAAAATTAGACAAAGATATTACAAAAGAAAACTATAGTTCAATATCCCTCTTGAACACAGATACAAAAATCCTCATATCAAAATACTAGCAACTCGAATCCAGCAGTATATAAAAAGGGTAATACATCATGACCAAGTAGAGTTTATCCCAGGATGCAAGACTGGTTCAATACTCAAAAAATTACTTAATGTAATTCACCATATCTACAGATTAAAAAGAAAAATCACACAATTACCTCAGTAGATGCAGAAAAAACATCTGACAAAATCCAGCAACCCACTGCTGATAATTGGGGGGAAAAAAAACAAAACCTCTCAGCAAACTAGGAATAGAAATTACTCAATTGGATAAAGAGCATCTACAAAAAACCTACAGCTAATATCAGACTTAATGATAAAAGACATTTTCCCCTAGCATCAGGAACAAGACAAGGATATACACATTCACCACATCTGCTCAACACTGTACTGGAGGTTGTGCCCCATGCAATCAGGAAGGGAGGAAGGAAGAACAGTGAGAGAAAGAGAGAAAGAAAGAGAGAAAAGAAAGAAAGAAAGAAAGAGAGAGAGAGAGGGAGGGAGGGAGGGAGGGAGGAAGGAAGGAAGGAAGGAAAGAAAGAGAAAGAAAGAAAGAAAGAGAGAGGAGGGAGGGAGGAAGAAATACAGAGAGAAAGAGAGGGAGGGAGGGAGAAAGGAAAGGCACTAAGATTTGAAAGGAAGAAGTAAAACAATCTTTATTCACAGTCAGCATGCTCATCTACATAGAAAACCTAATGGAATCCATCCAAAGCTACTAGACCAAATAAGTTTAGTGAGGTTGCAGATGTAAGATCAATACACAAACCTCAACTTGAATATGAATGTTCGTAACAGCTAAATCTGTAATAGCCAAAAACTGGAAGCTACTCAAATGTTCATCACCAGATGAACAGATATACAAATTGTGTTATATCCTTACAGTGGAATATTACTTAACAATAAAGGAATGAACTACTGACATACAACAACATGAATGAATCTAAAATAGTTACACTGAGTGAAGGACACCAGATCAAATATATGTGTGTGTATATATATCCACACCAGACTGACTTAATTTGTCCTGCCTTTGAGGATGATTTGTAAGAAGTTGAATTATCGATAACAGAATGTTTTGGGTGCTCTGATAAACATGAAAACAAAGTAAGAAAAATGGAAATGGGAAAAGGTGTTTTCCTCCTATAATTGAAGTAATAATGCATTAATTTTTGAATAATTCAGGGTTAAAAGGTAAAAATAAGATGCTGAAGTTCTCACTGAGAAAGGCTAGAATTCCTATGCACTGTTATTTTCCTGATGACTATCTAAAAATGGTGCCCTGATTTAGGTTTTGGGAAACATTGGAAAAAAAAAAAGCCACAAGAGAGTGTTATTTGGTGAACTATTTTTTTACATTTATAAATGTGGTGTTAGCATCACAAAATATAAATATATGCACATACACACACACACACACACACATATATTCCACTTACATAAAGCTCTAGAAATGCAAATTAATCTACAGCAACAGAATGGTTGCTGGGGGAAGAGGCACAGAAAAAAGGGAGAAGGTAGGGATTACCTTGCAGGTGGTTGCTATGTTTATTATCTTGCTTATGGTGATAGTTTTATAGGTGTGTGTGTGTGCGTGTGTGTGTGTGTGTATATATATATATATACACACACATACATATATATGTGTATATATATATAGAAACTTAATGTACTTTATTTATTTATTTATTTATTTTTTTTGCGGTACGCGGGCCTCTCACTGTTGTGGCCTCTCCCCTTGTGGAGCACAGGCTCCGGACGCACAGGCTCCGGATGCACAGGCTCAGCGGCCATGGCTCACGGGCCCAGCCGCTCCGCGGCATGTGGGATCCTCCCAGACCGGGGCACGAACCCGTGTCCCCTGCATCGGCAGGCGGACTCTCAACCACTGCGCCACCAGGGAAGCCCTTAATGTACTTTAAATGTGTGCAACTTATTATAAATCAATTATGCCTCAATCAAGCTATTCCAAAAAATGCCTTCAAAATCATATGCAATTGCCTTGGTCAAGCATTCCAATCCAATGCTTTGATAAAAGGCTTTGCTTTTTAACAGTTCTATCACCAGTAATGGAATATTAATATAGCGTGCCAATGTTTCATAGTCTTGGGCAATCAATCACATAAAATTGGAATAATACCATTCTCTTTATGTGTTTCTAGTCTCATTTAGTTAAAAGAAAAATTGAAGTAGGCAGGTCAAATACTGTCCCCATTTTACATGTGAGAAAAACTACAGCCTAGGAAAATTAAGTGATTTACCCAAGGACTAAAAGATAACAAACGTTGGGAAGTGAGACCAAAACATGGCCTCATAGACAGTTATGTTCTCACAAATTCTAAACTGAAAATTAGAAAGACCAACTTCAAAGGTCCCTGGTCAAAAAATGAGTGTTCTCTAGAGGTGACTGATAAGCTACCTGGAGTTCTGTGATAATGAAAATATCACTGTGAATAAATCAGAACTATAATATTCTTGCCAACCAGCATTCTAGGAAATTCTTTCCACTATTACAGGTTAGATTTCCTGAGATTCTTTAAAGAATATATTCCAGGACTTCCCTGGTGGTGCAGTGGTTAAGAATCCGCCTGCCAATGCAGGGGACATGGGTTTGAGCCCTGGTCCAGGAAAACTCCTCATGCCATGGAGCAACTAAGCCCGTGCGCCACAACTACTGAGTCTGCACTCTAGAGCCCAGGAGCCACAACTACTGAGCCCGCATGCCACAACTACTGAAGCCTGTGCGCCTAGAGCCTGTGCTCCACAACAAGAGAAGCCACTGCAATGAGAAGCCCGTGCACCGCAATGAACAGTAGCCCCTACTTGCCGCAACTAGAGAAAGCCCATGTGCAGCAATGAAGACCCAATGCAGCCAAAAATAAATAAATAAATGTATTTTTTTAAAGCTTAAAAAAAAGAATATATTCCATTAAATTGTCCCCATCTCTCCCAATAAAATCACCTACAAGCAGGATTATCACTACCTGAGCAATGGGCAAGGCTTAAAATTCCCTTAAGAAATTAAAACCCCAAATCTAGGCTTCATGCAAGTTTGGAGTTCAAATTTACATTACTCATGTGGCACTGGAACTCCTCAAACTAAAAATTAATTTTTAAAACTGGCACTGGGCCAATGATGTCTGTGATGGTTTAGAAAACAGCTCCCAATCTCCTTCCAGGTAAAACTCAAATTTCTTGTAAAATTTTCCTTAAAGATTTTTTCTAGAAATGCAAATTAAAAACTTAATAGACAAACTGGACAGCAGATTAGACAGAACTGAAGAAGGAATTACCCAGAAGACAGATCTGAGGAAATCACCCCCAATTCAGGGGGGAAAAAGAAAAAAGATAATGGATAGAAAATGAGTGAGCTCTATTTAGAAAACAGAATAAGAAAATCCAACAAATATGTTATAGTAGCATAGTATCCAAAACAGAACATAAAGAATGGGAGAGAGTTGAAATTCAAAGAGACAATGGCTGAGAATTTTCAGAACTGATGAGAGACACAAATCCTCATCTAGAATCAGCTCAACAAATGAAGCCACACCTAGACACATCAAACTGAAAGTACAGATCACCAAAAAGTAAACCTTACAAGTAATTAACAAAGGCAGATTACTTACAAAAGAACAATTAGATGGAATATAACTTCTCAACAACAGAGACCAGAAGACAACAGAAAAGTACCTTCAAAGTATAAGGAAAAACAAATGTCAACTAAAATTCTTAACCCAGTTAAAATATTATTTGAGAGTGAGGCTGAAAACTACTCTAGTACCTGATTACATCATGTTCTTTCAAGCCTGTGAAGCTTTATGTTTTCTGTTCCTTCTATCCATAATGTCCTCCTTTAACTCCCAATCTCCTTCCAGATCAAATTCAAGTTCTTTGTAAAGTTTTCTTCAGCTTTCACTAGTATGCAGTATCAACAGAGGCCACAGAGGCTAAGAACACAAGATTTGGAATATGCAAAGAAATGGGTGTGAATAACAGCTGTGTGACTTTGGTCATGTTGCCTCCCTGAGACTATATTTTACTTATGTAGATGATAATATCAACCCCTAAGGTTTGTTAAGAATGTTAAATTAGATATATGTAAATTCCTGACCTACAATAAAACTCATTAATAAGAAAATGTACAGATTAGCTATTAGAAGAGACTTCAGAATATTGCTTGATCAATATTTTTTAAAAAAGCATTTGAAAATTTTTATAATATAAAATTTTGAGATAAAGCAATAAACAAGGAATTAGAAAAAGTAATTTTTTAAATGATATTTATAGTAGAAACAAAAAGAAGGTATCGGGGAACAAATTTAACAAAAGATACACAATTTATGGAGGAAATTACTTTATTGATAGAAAAAACAATTTACACTGCTCTCACAGTTAGGAAGATTTAATACTACAAAGATGACAGCATGTGTATTCTACTGAAAAGAATTCCACTGCATGATTAAACAACAGTTTAATTGTTTCTATATTTTCTTTATTTTCTCATTATTTCTATATTTTTCCTATTTCAAATAGTATTATTGTAGAGACTCCTTCTGCAATGTCCTCAAATTTAGCATGATTCCAAAAAATAACTAACAGAATTTTCCACAGGACTTGACAAGCTGACCCTGAAATTCAAATGAAAAAGCTAGGGACCAAGTATAGCCAAGATTCTTTTGAAGAATTATAAAGGAAATCCTGCCATATTGAGATATATTCTAATGTTATAATAATTAAAGTAGTATGATATTGTTGCAAGAGACATATCAATACAACAAAGAGCTTAGGACATATACAGGAAACTGATACGTGACAGAGGTGGCACAAAAATCAATGAAGAAATAAATGGCTGTTTAATAAATGGTGCTAGATGTTTACAGTACCCAGGACATGGAAGCAACCTAAACATCCATTGACAGATGAATGGGTAAAGAAGATGTGGTACATATATACAATGGAATATTACTCAGCCATTAAAAAGAATGAAGTAATGAAATAATTCCATTAGCGGCAACATGGATGGACCTGGAGATTATCATACTAAGTTAAGTAAGTCAGACAGAGAAAGGCAAATATCATATGATATCACTTATATACAGAATCTAAAAAAAAATGGTACAGATGAACTTATTAACAAAACAGAAACAGACTCACAGACTTAGAGAATGAACTTATGGTTACCGGGGGGAAAGGCTGGGGGGGAGGGACAGACTGAGAGTTTAGGATTAAAATGTACACACTGCTATATTTAAAATAGATAACCAAGAAGGACCTACTGTAAAAAAATTTTTTAATTAAAAAATAATTTTTAAATAAATAAACAGTGCTAGAATAACTGGATCCTCATATTGAAAAAGATAAAATTAGATCTCAATCTCACATTATATGTAAAAATAAATTCCAGATGGACTAAAGACCCAAAGATGAAATACAAAATGTTAAATCTTTCAGAAGAAAATTTATAAGCATTTTTTTAAACCAAGGTAGAGAGGATTGCTTTAAAAAGACAAATAGGACTTCCCTGGTGGCGGAGTGGTTAAGAATCCACCTGCCAATGCAGGGGACACGGGTTCAACCCCTGGTCCGTGAAGATCCCACATGTCGCGGAGCAACTAAGCCCGTGCACCACAACTACTGAGACTGCGCTCTAGAGTCCGTGAGCCACAACTACTGAGCCCACACACCGCAACTACTGAGCACGCGTGCTGCAACTATTGAAGCCTGCGTGCCTAGAGCCCGTGCTCTGCAACGAGAAGCCTTCACACCACTACAAAGAGTAGCCCCTGCTCGCCACAACCAGAGAAAGCCCACATGCAGCAACGAAGACCCAACGCAGCCAAAAAATATATAAATATTTTTAAAAAACACAAATAATACAAACTACAGTAGTAAAACTAGATTTTTAATTTCAGGCTTTTTACAACACTATTATATATTACAAGGTGAAAAGACAAGCCACAGGCTAAAACAATGAAATGAGGAATCCAAAGATCAGTATCTAGCATACATTAAGACTCAGTAAAATAAAATTTAAAAACCCAGTAGAAAACAGGCAAAGAATATGAACCAGCAGTTACAAAAGAAGAAACTAAATGGCCTAAAAACAAATGAAAAGATGTTCAACTTTACCTAGCAGTCAGGAAATGCAAAATTTTAAAATATGTTTATAACCAACAGACTGGCAAAATATTTTATACAGAGAGATAGAGAAAGAGATACATATATATATATCACCAATTTTGGTAAGTAGAAAAATAGGAACTCAAATTCCTGGTGGAAGTGTAATTGGGAGTAAACTGGATAAACCAACAGAAGGCAACTCTTAACTATCTAGTAACGCTGAAGAATAGAATGCACACTCTATGATCCAGTGATTCCTCTCCTAAAAACATTTTGGTATATCTATACAAGGAGACAAATGAAAAGATGTTCACTACAGCCCTTTTAGAAACAATGAAAAATGTAAAGCATCTAACTGTCCTTCAGCAAAGAAACAGGTAAGCAAACTATGGTTTAATCATACTATAGAATGTTTAATAGTAGTTAGAAATGAATGAACTAGTCTATTTTAGCAACATGGTAAATAAAAAAGGCAAGCTGCAAAAGGATTCATATAATGTAAAATAATTTATGTAAAATTTTCACATAAATACTGTTTAAATGTAGTACATTTAAGTAAATGTAAAAAGTAAAACATGCATGGATATGACACAGGAATTTCAGGATAATGGTAACCCCTAGGGAGGGAAAGAGAAAGGGAGGGAGAAGAGGATGATCTTTATTTTTCTGATTGAAAAAAGCTCTAAGGAAAATATGATGAAAGGTTGACCTCTATTAATCTCAGTGGTGAGTACAAAGGTATTTGTTATATTCTTTTTATACTTTTATGTATATTGAAAATGTTTCATAGCTGAAAATAGTTTTAAAGAATTTAATATGAAATAAAAATGATTAGAAAAAAATTACTATTTAACAACACTTCTAAATTGCTCTGTTGTAGTTAAACCTCATAACTATGACGATGACTAGAAATTCCACTTCCACCTCAAGGATAATCTTCTGCACTAAGCAGAATCTGTCTACATTATTTCTAGTAAATTAGCATTGACAAAAAGTACAATGAACACAGAAAAGAGAACACAGATTTCTTTAACTCTTCTTCCTCCAAGCTCTCAGGAGTGTTGTGCTCCTTTGTTTGAATTTCTGACTTGAGTTAGATGGATACTGCTGTAGAGAAAATTCCAGATTCATAGGAAAGAAAATTTCACAAGTAATCCATGTAAACACATAGATAACATACTAAAACTCTGAATATGTGCAAAGAGAATATAAATAAAAGAGATAAATATGGCACAGGTCTTCATCATCAAATCTTTATTAAAAGTTTGTTACTTGTAGCGATATAAACTAGAAATGAAAAAAATTGTTAATTCAGAAAATCAAATCCTGCAGTATGGTTTCACACTGTACTTATGCTATAGAAGTGTTGTCCCTACACATGAGCTTCACAGTGAAGATAAAACTCACCACTGGACTTTGCAACATGAGACTTAGATAACAGGAATACATAGAGTGAGCTAAAAAAAATAACAGAGAGGATGCCACCGCAAAGAAGATGATAAGGTTGGCAACATAGGTAGAGGCCACGTTGTGGAAAACACTGACGCCAGGCTAAGGGTGCCAGACTTTAGCTTATAAAAAATGGGAAGCCACTTTTTTTTTTTTTTTTTGGCTGCGCCAGGTCTCAGTTGCAGCCCGCGGACTGTTAGTTGCGGCATGCGGGATCTTTTTAGTTGCGGCATAGGGGCTTCTTAGTTGTGGCATGCTTGCGGGATCCAGTTCCCTGACCAGGGATCTAACCCGGGCCCCCTGCATTGGGAGCACGGAGTCTTACCCACTGGACCACCAGGAAGCTATTTTAAGCAAAGTAGTCACATATGTAAAGCAGAATTTTATATGAGTGAAGGTTAGACTGAACTGTGAAATTATTACAGGCAGGAAAACAGTAAATTATCATGGAATAGGTTATGATGTGATGAAGGCTTGACCTAAGGTAACAGCAGAGAATGAAAAGAACAAATCTAAGAGAAAACAAAAGAACAGGTCTTGGTACCAAGCATGCAAGGAGAGGGAAAGGGAAGAATCAATAATGACACAAGGAGACACTATTAGATATCTACCCAAAATCCATTCCTCTGTTTTTCCCCAGACATGAGACAACAAAGACCAAATGTAAACAAACTAAGTGATGGAACAAAAGTTTATAAAAAGCCTGGGTCCCCAATAACACTAATAAGCTGCTGAACTAGTCCTAAGATGCAAAACAGTAAATCTCTTCAAGGTTTAAGCCACTAGTAGCTGGGATTTCTTACTGAGGGAAAAATGATACTAATTTAAAAAGAAACAAAGGGAATTCCCCAGCAGTCCAATGGTTAGGACTGTGCTTTCATGGCCAAAGGCCCAGGTTCAATCCCTTGTCAGGGAACTAAGATCCCACAAGCCTCACAGCACGGCCAAAAAGACTAAAATAAAATAATAAATAAATAAATAGGGAAAAAAAAAGGAAAATCTACATGGAAGTATTTTGGAGACCGATATAATTCATTCAATTTTAGACATGCTGACATTAAGCTAATGGGAGGGTATTCAAGTGGCCAAAAGTTCCCAAACTGGTATGACTCAAAATAACAGCTTCCTAGATTTAACCAATGAAACTTTGATTATTCAAAGTTACAGATTTCTTTACTATAGGATTTCTTTAAGATGTTACACATTGCAGATAGTCAAGAAGATACAACGTGAAGTGTTTCCCAAATTTGCTTGGCCACAGTACACCCTTCTGTAGTAGAAAATCTCTGTAAAACATGTCTAGAGAAATAGATAAAGTATAGTTGATCCTTGAAACTTTAAGAATAGAGTATTCTAGGGACTTCCCTGGTGGTCCAGTGGTAAAGAATCTGCCTTCCAATGTGGGGGACGTGGGTTCAATCCCTGGTCCGGGAACTAGGCCCACACACCACAACTACTGAGCTCGCGCACTGCCAACAGGAGAGCCCGCATGCCGCAAGCTACAGAGCCCATGGGCCCTGGAGCCCGTGCACCATAACTAGAGAGAGAAAATCCACATGCCACAACTAGAGAGAAGCCCACACGTCAACAAAGAGCCCGGGCCACAACGAAGGATCCCACGTGCTGCAGCTGAGACCAGACTCAGCCAAATTAATTAATTAATTAAAAAGAATAGAGTATTCTACAAAGAACTCACTAATACATGAAAAGATGATACAATTAGAATACCACCATTTTGCAGCCCCTAATAAAATAATAGATCTAGACAATGATAATCAATAGCTGCAAAAATCTTTAACATGATAGGGAACTTCATGACAAATGGATTGGGCTGACAAACCTGAACCCACTGATCAACCTAATATTTACTAAAGAATAGATAAGGAGACATTCTGTGGCTCCAGCTATTATTCAACAGGAAGTATAAAACACCATGATAAAGTTTTCTTGCCCCCTCCCCAAAAAAAGAGAACCTAAAATTTGATCAAGATTTTAGATCCAACTACTAGTTTACAAGAAATAATGGGCAGAGGAACAAGTTAAATATCACAGAGATGCAATCAGTAAAACCCAGAATGTCGGTTTCTTTAATAAATTGCAAAGAAGGAAAAAAGAAGGGGGAGGGGGAGACTATAAATTAAGATTCCTAAGAGAAATAAAAACCAAATACAACATTAGGACATTGTTTGCATCCTACTCCTAAATTAACCCTAAGAAATCATTTATGAGACAAGTGGGAAAATCTGAACACTCACTTGCTATTTGAAGATATTAAAAAATCACTGTGAATATTTTAGGTACTATAATTGTGGTAACAGTACTGTAATTCTTTTAACTGTGATAAAATACACATAACATAAAATTTATTATTTAACCATTTTTAAGTGGTATTAAGAACATTCACATTGTTGTGCAACCGTCACCACCATCCAACTCAAGAACAGTTTTATCTTCCCAAACTGAAACTCTACCCATTAAACAATAACTCTCCATTCCCCCTTCCCCCCAGCCCCGGACAACCACCATTCTACTTTCTGTCTCTGTGAATGAGACTATTGCAGGCACTTCATATAAACAGAATCATACAACATTTGTCTTATTGTGTCAGGCTTATTTCACTTAGCATAAGGTTTTTAAGGTTCATCCATTTTGTAGCATGTGTCTGAATTTCATTTCTTGTAAAGGCTGAATAATATTCCATCTTATGAATATGCCACATTTTGTTTATCCATTCATCTGTCAGTGGACATTTGGGTTCAGTTTTATTTTTCAGGGTTCATATCTCTTTACTGAGATACATACTTAAGCATTTATAAACTGAATTATAAGATACCTGAGGTTTGCTTCAAAATAGATAAAAAAGATATCACTTTTCATTTATCAGGTTAACAAAGATCAGAAAAACTGCTAACACCATATACATTGGCCAAGATGTGTGGAAACATGCTCATTCAAACACTGTTGGTGGGAGTGTAAATTAATCTCTTTGGAGGGCTCTATCAAAGTTTAAGATGTACATTTCCATTAACCAAGATATAATATAACTTCTGATAATTTATACTCACACATATACTCACACACATACACAAAGAAGTGTATATAAGAATACTGACTACAACAAAGCTTATATTAAGCCCAAGACTGGAAACAATTTACATGTCTATCAGTAGGGAACTGACTGAATAAATTACAGTAAAATACAAAAATATGAAAATGCAATAGAATACAATTTAACTTTAAAAAAGAAAATAAAATGGTTCTATGTGTACTAATAAGAGACAGAATCCAATAAGTACGTTCACAGGAAAAAAGCAAGATTCAGAAGAGTATAACACTGTTCAACCAGACATTCACTGCTTTGATTTCTGGCATTGCCACACGCCACACACCAAATAACCTAAAAACTTCCTACAACAAAACATTTAGAAATGCTGAGTAAATTATAACTAAAATCTTTTAAATGTTTAACTAAGCTCAAAAGTAAGGGAAATCTCTCACTGAGGTGTGGGATGGAGGAAAGAGGAACCCTTACTTTTTACTTTTCCACCTACTTTTATGTTATAACCAATAGGTATTACTTTCGAAATTAAAAAAGAAATCAGTCCTGAAGTACACTGAAAAAAGATGCTATAAATTTAATATCCATGCCACTCCCTGAATAACTAAAGCAATGTAATCTCAGGGCAAATTTTCAGGTATAACAGCTACTATTTTATCCAATCTAATTCAACATTTACTACTAAGTACAAGAGCCTTTGAAAAATAATAGCAAGATGAAGTTCCTATTTTTTAAGGAGTTTAGAATCTGTGAGGAAGAATAAGGAGCCAAAAGAAATCAATAATACACAATAGAATATGAAAATGGTCATCCTCTGCATCAAAATTTGAAAACTAAATGTTTAAAATTCCAATTTCTGGTTCGTAACATCAGAACCCCAAACCAGTCTGACATTAGTTTAGATTTTCCATTACTTTTTTTCTTTTTTTTCTCCATTACGTTTTTTTAACTCATCCATCCATTAATCATTTGTGACAATGACTGTACTTACATTAGTGGCAACATACAATTATTAATACATAGTTTCTATAGGCTTTGTGATCTCTTCCCACAAATGAATTCTCAGTTGTTTTCTTCCTTTGATTCGTATACCTGTTAATAGGCCACATTTATTATATCAGTACTACTAATCAAAAATAACTGAATTCCCTGGTGGCACAGTGGTTAAGAATCCACCTGCCAATGCAGGGGACACGGGTTCAAGCCCTGGTCCGGGAAGATCCCACATGCCGCGGAGCATCTAAGCCCGTGTGCCACAACTACTGAGCCTGTGCTCTAGAGCCCGCGAGCCACAACTACTGAGCCCATGTGCCACAACTACTGAAGCCCACGTGCCTAGAGCCCATGCTCCGCAACGAGAAGCCACCGCAATGAGAAGCCTGCACACTGCAACCAAGAGTAGCCCCCGCTCGCTGCAACTAGAGAAAGCCTGTGTGCAGCAACGAAGACCCAACACAGCCAAAAAATAAATCAATTAATTAAAAAAAAAAAAAAGGAATGCTACTTGTAGAGGCAATAGAGAGAAGTGCTGAACTGTCAGGGTCTGGAGCCAGCATGCCTAGCCAGCTACCTGTGTAATCCTGAGCAAGTTTCTTAAAACTCTGTGCCCCACTTTCCTCTTCTGTACAATGGGGATAATAACAGTAACAATCTCATAGTTATTAAGTGAGTTAATGTAAAGCAGATTTTAATATTTGACCACTATTTTCCAAATAGATGAATAAAACTCCAAAATTTTAATAGCACTCTGTTGTTGAGGCTGGTGTGAAACAGAGAGTCACATGCTCTGCTTACTCCTAAGCCTTTTGGGGGGCAATCTGGAAATCCCACTTTGAGAATTTATCCCACTGATATTCTTGCACAGGTATGCAAAGAGAGGTATACCAGTTTTTTATTTCATACTGAAACCAAAATGTCCAACAAAAGTGATGACTAAATAAAGAATGGCAAATTTATGACATGAAACACTATGCAGCAGATTGTTTTTTTTAATAGAGTGAGTACACTGATTTACTGACATGGAAAGATCTCAAATAAGTGAAAAATTCAAGATGTATACAACAGTGCACATGATAGTTACCTTTTGCATAAAAAGAGGCTGAAATATCAAAATACATATTCATCCTTGTTTCTTTTTGCACTAAGAGAAACTAGTAACAGTGTGAAGAAACTGGGCAGATGGGAGACAGGATGGGAGGGAAACTTCAAACTGTGTATCTTTTTATTTTTATTTTTTGCTTTTTTAGCTACATAAATATCTTACCTATTCAATTGTCAATTTTTACAGTTTTTTGTTTGTTTTTTTGCGGTACGCGGGCCTCTCACTGTTGTGGCCTCTCCCATTGTGGAGCACAGGCTCCGGACGCGCAGGCTCAGCGGCCATGGCTCACGGGCCCAGCCGCTCCACGGCATGTGGGATCTTCCCGGACCGGGGCACGAACCCGTGTCCCCTGCATCGGCAGGCGGACTCTCAACCACTGCGCCACCAGGGAAGCCCAATTTTTACAGTATTTTTAAGTGTCAGGCATACACTTTAAGCTGGCAAATGTTAGCTGCAATTATTACTATTGTTGTTACAATAGCAATAGCAGTATTATAAGTATTATTATCATTAACAAGTTCAAAATAGCTCCTTTCTGAAGCTTTTTTCTTACTCCCTCTGCACAGAGCCTTCTCTGACTCCCAGACTATTTAAGGAATTTATCATTTTCTACTCTAGTGTAAGCGGCTTAAGGGGCAGGTCAATGTCTTGTTCATTTTTAATATCCTAGGAGCCTTGCTTGTACCTAGTCGATACAAATATTCTGGAATAACTGTAATCTACAAGTACTCCAAAGAAAATAGTGACCATTTCTAACGGGATTAGACTCTATCATTAATTATAAGACCTGAAAATTGAAAAACTTGAATAACTGGATTTGCTAACATTCTTTCGGCTACTGACCAGCCAAAATCTCCTCTCTTTGACTAAGTTTTTCTTTCCCCGGGACTTCCCCAGACACTGACATCATATCCCAAGCCAAGACACAACATGCACCAACTCTTTCACTCACTGCAATTTCTGAAATGTCTTTTGTCCTAAATCCCAACACCCTGGTACATCATTCCTATCGAAAAAGCATTTGAGTGTTTCCTTTTAGATAGAGGTTCACATATTAGTCAGTGCATAAAGTGCCCTTTTAACTGGAGAAGACCTAACACATGATTCCTAATTCGCTCAGTGTTTTGTTTGGGCTGGTATGGAAGGTATTCTATAATTGACTGCTCGCTCAGTAGCTCAATTCTAGATGTCATTCCAGCACACCAAATACTCCACTGACAGCTCAACAGTCACTTTTCATACAGGCCCCTCCCCTTCCCTCCTCCCTCAACCCCCATCAGCTCAAGAGCTCCTTCCCTCATACCGACACACTGACAGTTCAGAAGTCCCTTTCCACAAGCTGTCCTCCCCTGCAGCTGCAAGACCACCTCCCCGAGTCGCATCATCCAGCGACCCAATTCGGTCCCCAATATCATCCCTCTCCCAGCCAATCCAAATCCCATCATCAGTCTCTTCCCAAGAAACAGGCAGCTTTAAAGCCTTTCCCAACAAGTACGCAATTGACAGCTCGACACCAGATTCCCTGAGTATCCTTTTCTCTTCTCTCCGCTCCTACCCCACGCACTGGCTCTTTTCTCTCAATCACCCGTTCGCCCTGGCTTCCCAGAAAATTCACAGCCTTGTTCCCTAAATACGCTCTCCGCTCTCCCCCTCCTCCCCATCCCCTTCACCGCTGACAGCTCAGTCACTTCCATCCCCATGTGGCTGCAACCTCCTGCCCCACTCCTTTCCCTTGACAGCTCTGGGTCGGCTCCAAGCTCCCCCTCCCCAAGGCCTCCCCAGACCTCGGCCTGGGCCTCCCGCGGTGCCCCCCGCCCCGGAGGACAGCTCCACTCACCCACTCTCCCGCATCACGTTGCTGTCCCCGCAGTCGCAGGCACCGCCGGCCTGGCTGCGGAACATGTTGAAGTCGTGTCCGGTGTGGTCACCCTGGTGGAAGCACTCGGCGCACAGCGACATGCAGGGAGAGATGCCGCACGTCCGGCAGCGGTAGGCCACGAAGTTGGCTGTCCAGACCAGGCCGCAGAGCGCCGCGGGGTCGTAGGCCCGCACCGCCGCGCAGAACTCTTCGTAGCCTCCGCCGCCCGCCAGAAGGCACTTACACCACTCCAGGGCCTCCTCCTCGGCCGCCCCCGGACCGCCCCCGTCGCCGGCCGCCGCCGCCTCCTCGCCGTCCGCAGCCGCAGCCAGCGGCCGCTCGGCGCTCAGCACCCGCTCCAGCAGCGCCTGCAGCTCCTCGGCACCTGCGCGGTTGTCCGGCCGGCTGAGGGCCGCCTTCAGGTGCGCGGCGGTGGCCGCCTTGTCGAGGGCCAGCCCGGGCGCGGGCATCTCGGCTTGGGGTGGCTGCGGACCCCCGACGGCCGCCGCAGCCGCCGCCGCCGCCATGATGAGAGCTCAGAATTTGGAGAGTCCAGGGCCGGCGGCTCCTCCTGGGAGGGTGGGGGAATTGGCTGCTGCGATTGCTCGGCCCTCCCAACTCTCGCGATACCCCGGGGCTGCCGCGCACCTCTGCCTGTGTCCCCGCCCCTGCACACGCCCCCTCGCGCTGGGGTGCCTGCTTCCCGACCCCTCGCCTGGGAGGGACCTCCTGTTTATTCCTCCGACCTCTTGGCTCTCAGCTACAATTGAGAGCCACTAAAATAAGGGACCCGACTTTAAAATTATTTAATATGGAAAATCTTTAATATGGACCATTTTTCCTCTATTTACCTGGGCTACAGGAATACAGACAGCATCTTTCAGCTGTTTTTTAGGCATCTGCATTTCGTTCTGAGATGTAGATCCCCACGGTTATCAAACCCTTAATTACGATTGAATTACTATTATTATTGAAAAACCCTCCTAATTTTTCGCCCTGTATCAGTTCTTACCCTCACACTATTACCAGTTTAATCTTCTAAAGTACATTTTTTAGCGGATTAAAATATATTCTTGCCATCACTCTCCTGTTCAAAATCTTTAGTGGAAACAAAAGTCAAAAACTCCTTGAATCTTCTCTTAATGCCCACCACCAACCTATCTTTCTATCATTATCTCCTTGTGCTACTCTAAGTTTGCCATTTGAAAGAGGCCAATGGGACTCTTCGGTTTTCTGACAGATGCTTTACGCCTGTAGTCTTTATTGTTCCTAATTCCACCCCTACTCCACCCCATGCCGTCGCCCCACACTCCTGTTCTGGCAGTGTCTGCCCATTTCATTCCCCTTCTTCAAAAATGGCTCTCAGTTGGTCCGTGGGTCGGTGGCCTAGAGCTCGGTTCTCGGCTCTCATGTTCGGAGGTGGGAGGGACAAGGGACAGGCCCGCACACCTGACCTGCCCGGAGAGGATCCCCGCACCCAGTAGGAGAAGGAGGAGACTAAGCAGGGAAAAGGACTCACAGCTTCTGATGCGAGTCACGTGCTGGAAGCTGCCCTGGAGCAGATGGACGGGATCATTGCAGGCACTAACACAGGGGTGGATATTAGCGATGGTACCTGTGAGCCTGCACTGGCTTCCGCGGCTTCCTACATGAAACCCTTCTCGGTGCTCCATCTCGTCGAGGACTTGAGGCTGGCCCTGGAGATGCTGGAGCATTCTCGGGAGAGAGCAGCCCTCCTGAGCCAGATCCCAGGCCCCAGAGCTGCCTACATAAAGGGGTGGTTCAGAGGAGAGCTGGCTGCGGCTTTCCGACTCTCTTTACACCTGGCATGGGCACCGATCCCTCCCTCCAGTCCTGCTAAGTACTACTGACTCAGGCTGCAGTGTTTACAGAAAACTTTATGAAGCTTCAAGAAAATGATAGGTCCATAATTCCTCAGTCTGAAACCCTTAATTCCTCAGTATGAAACCCTTGGGTCCACGTGCATTTTAGAACTCAGAGCTTATTAAACTTTAGAAAGGTGAGACAGTGCAAGTGTACTGTACTGTATGTACCGTCTCTACCAGATACAAGGCAGGAAACACGTGAACATTTCTTCAGCAAAACTTGTGAATATCTGCATGAAGTGGGATAAATAAAGACTACAAATACATAATTTACAGTGACTATGTATTTTTACCTTGTTTAGATGTGCCTGAATTTATGAAACCATTTCTCTAATATTGAATTGAAATTACTTTTACTCTTTCACTAATAATATGGCATTGCTGCACACACACACACACACACAAAATGGCTCTGAACTTATTTGATGATACAACTTTTTGCTTTCGCTATGAAAACCTCATCCCCACCGCACTACTAATTGGTAAATTTCTTGAGGGCAAAAAATGAATCTTCTTCATCATTGCCCATAAGTGTTCAAATATTTGCCTGATTATTGTTGTTAAATGGAATATAATTACAATAGATAATTTTTGTTGCATATTTATTATGTGCCCCATTCTTTATATATGTTATTTTTTTAACTCTCTCAATAATCCTATGAAGTAAGGAAACTAAAACTTACAGAGGTGATTTGTGTGTCCCAAAAACACACAGCTGGCAATCAAATGAGATGTGACTAGAACTCAGGTCCATCTGAATCCAAAGTCTTGCTCTTTCTACCACATCAGTGCTTCCCAAACCTGCCTGATCCTAAGACTCACTTTAAGTTCTTACAAAAACAAATTCCAGAGCCCCACCCCAGACCCAAGATATCAAAATCTCCAGAGGTTACACTGCCCTATCTAACAGAATCTGAATCTTGAAAAAGATTATCATTAATGATCTTTCCAGAACTAAAAATCTACAGCTTTTTAAGTTTCTATAGCTCATCTCCAGAGAGCTGGGTGTATTATTAAAAGTAACTTTTAGTAACACATGGCAGAGGACAACCAAGAATGAAAAAAACTGTAGGAGAAGCGATCCAAGGAAGTAGAATGAGTATTTCCAATTCATAACCAGTGATGTAAATGAACCTAACGTAACAAAAACATACTATATCACATGCCTAGACTCTCTACATTAGTAAAGCATTTCACAATCATCATTTAACAGTGATAAATCATTCAAATATTGCTCAATAATTCTCTTTATGAATCACCAAATTATAAACAAATAAAATCCAGGAGCATTTCAAACTAAGGTAAAACTAGTGTGTATTCACTAATCAGTGTCTGTGGGTTCAGGCAGTTGGGGAAGTGTGCTGGTATCTCTCCAGGATTGCTTTCCTGTGGAGAATAACAAGGGTGCCTGCTCTGCTTGACCACAATGATGCATGCTGCACATGCAGCCTTTTCAGCATTCCTTAGTGGTCTCTTCTCGCTCTGTGAAATTCCTACAAATTTCTACAAAATTCCACCACTTGTCACCAGTGCCTCTTTTTTTGTATAACAAAAACAAACAAAAAAACGTCAAATGCCACCCCCTATTTCAGTTACATAGACATTGCAGTGCACATACAGAAATCTGGACATTTGCCAGATTTCCCACCAACTGTGTTCATGAGGATATCAGATATGTTCAAAATCAGAGAACCATTAAAAATAACTGGTAATAACAAGAATAGAAATAACCCAAGTGAAAAATGGGCCAAAAATGTGAATAGACACTTTACCAAAGAAGATATATAAGCGGCCAATAGACATAGAAAACATGCTCAGCATCATTAGTCATTAAGAAAATGCAAGTCAAGGGACTTCCCTGGTGGTGCAGTGGTTAAGAATCTGCCTGCCAATGCAGAGAACATGGGTTGCATCCCTGGTCCAGGATGATCCCACATGCTGCGGAGCAACTAAGCTTGTGTGCCACAACTACTGAGCCCACGTACCACAACTACTGAAGCCCGCATGCCTAGAGCCCATGCTCCGCAACGAGAAGCCACCATAATGAGAAGCCCACACACCACAACAAAGAGTAGCCCCTGCTCACCGCAACTAGAGAAAGCCCATGCGCAGCAACAAAGACCCAACGCTGCCAAAAATAAATACATAAATTAATTTTTTAAAAATGAAGAAAATGAAAGTCTAAACTATGAGACACCAATATACACACTAAAATGGCAATAGCAGAAAGAGAGTAACAAATGTTGGCAAGGATATGGAGAAACAGGACCCCTCATACAACATTGATGGGAATGTAAAATGGTACAGCCTCTTGGGAAAACAGTTTGCCAGTTATGTACTTAAAATGTTAAACATAAATTTACCATAGAACTAAACAATTCCACCCCTAGGAATCTACCCAAAAGAATTTAAAACATATACCCACACAAAGACTTGTAGTTGAATATTCAGAGCAGTATTATTCATAGTCAAAAACAAAAACTAGAAGTGATCCAAGGGTCTCTCAATTTGTAAATGGATAAACAAAATGTGGCATATTCATATAATGCTATACTATTTAACAATAAAAAGAAATGAAGTACTGATGCATGCTACAACGTGGGTGAATTTCAAAAATGTTATGTCAGTGAAAGAAGTCAGACACACAAAAAAGTGTATATTGTATTATTCCATTTATCTGAACTGTCCAGAAAAGGTACATTTATAGAGACACAAAATAAATTAGCAGTTGTTTGAAGCTGGGGGTTGAGAACAGGGAGTGCCTGCAAATGAGCACAGAGATCTTTTTAGGCTGATAGGAATGTTCTAAAGATGGAATGTGGTGATGGTTGCAAAACGATGTAAATTTACTAAAAATCATTTATTTCTACTCTAAAAACAGGTGAATTTTATCGTATGAAATTATACTGTAATAAAACAGCTAATAATAATAATTAATATACTTGCTATTTGAGATGAGTGAAATCATCAAATTTCTGTCCAGGTAGAAACTATATTACTGCTTTAGCTTTCAAAATCAACATGACAGGCTCTCAAATCTTAGCCTCTCCTAGGATGTCTAGGGCTTGTATCGTTTGAATCCAGAAAGTCTGACATTTTTCTCTTTCAACTCATTAGTGTAATATAAAAACTCTTCTTCTAAATTACTCTCAAGTCACCGTGCTGTGTCATGGGAAATTCCTACAACGATCATATTTCCATGAGGAAAAGCCAGATTGAAATTCAACTACACCCATTTAAATACATTTAAAGGCTATACCTCACAAAATTACATTGAATCACTCTGTTACTCTATGGAAGACATTGAATAAATAACAATACAACATACTGCTGTTAAAGAAATCCACAAAATACCATCTAAAAAATTATGTGCATTTATATACTGCATCTTAATTTATGTGAATAGGAATCTTGTGATATTTCTAAATTGGCTTTTCAAATTGAAATAAACCACACACAGATAAGGTAAAAGCTATAGATGATAAATAACATAATTGCTTCCAAAATTAGAGACCCTTAACAGAGAACTTATAAATGAATGTAAACTCTCCAAAGTTGGTGTTTTTTGTTTTTGGCTGCATGGCATGTGGGATCTTAGTTGCCCACCAGGGATCAAACCCATGCCTCCTGCAGTGGAAGCACAGAGCCCTAACCACTGGGCTGCCAGGGAATTCCCTCCAAAGTTGTTTTTGTATTTATCTGGACTCCCTTGGTTTCAAGAGACAAAAACCTGACTTAGCTTAAGCCAAAAAGAGGATCATATTAGATCATATAAACAATTGGGGGAAGGGAGAGGTGAACCTGGATGCATCTCCACCTTTGCTTTCAGTGAGCATTGGCTCCATTGTTCCCAGCTCCAGGTCGTATCTCCACAACCTCACAACAGAGAAAAAGGGTCTGTTCTCTGCCAGATCCACTTAAAACCCTGGGGAAGAATTCTGACTGGCCCAGCTCAAGGCCCATGACACCCTTATCACCAGAAGGAAGCGGAGGAAATACCTGCTGGGAACATAAACATACAAGATACCTACAACTGTATTAACTGCTGAATTTCTGCCTGGCCTCCAAATACACACCAAACCTATGCACACAGCAAGCTCACCAGTTCTAATGGCAACTGTTGAAATTCACACCATAAGAAACATTGTGCCTACTATGTACAAGGAATTCTGCCAGATGATCACATTTAAGATTCATGACAACCCTGAGAGGTAATTATTATTATCCCAATTTTACAAGTAGCAATGATACCCTTCAATTCATAGCCTTCAAAACATAAGAAAGAACCCTGGAAGAGAATTCATTCATTGTTCCTATGTGTGCCTGTCTCTCTTTCTCCTCTCTTCCTCCCACTCTTTCTCCCTTTCCCTCCTCTCTCCCTCCCTCCCTCTCCTTCCTTCCTTCCTTCAAAACTGAGTCCTTTAAGACCTTGCAGCTATACTTACTGTGATTCTCTCATTTGTTTAATATTAAAACAAGGACATCTTTAGTAAGTTTCTCAACTCATGCTTTACAAATATTTCGGGGAAAAAAGCATGACAGTACCTAAAGGACTTGACCTATATTAGCTCCTCTACAGACTGGTCTGTGCAACTTTTCCAAGGTTATAAATGCTTAACAATGCTCTGGAATCTTTTTTATTATCATTTAGTACTGCTACAAGTTGTCCTAACCTAATTTCCTCCCCCCTCCCTTTTTTTTAAACAGAGGAAATTTTCCTTCTGTGCATCTCTACTAAAGACTAGAAGGTTTTCACCCACTGCCTTATTCATGCAACAAATTGATTCAACTCATATTTATTGAGCCCCTCCCAAGTTGCTCTCTGCAAGAGCTGAGGATAGCACTGTGAACAAAACAGACATGGTCCATGGCATGGCCTGGCATGGCACAACTCCAGGGGGCACCATTCACACAGAATACAATGCTCCTGACATGGAACTTACAGACTGATGGAAGCATATTATGAATTGTAACCTAATCTATAAATACATTATTACTGTTGCTACAATTATTATTACTTCTGATCTTGGAGTGAGAAAACATTTTTTTAATGGACACAAAAAGTACTAACCACAAAAGAAAAGGCTTACTAACAAAATGGGCCACAATATTGTAACTTTCTGTTCATTAAACGACACCATTAAGAGTTACAGAGTTTCTGTTTGGGATGATGAAAAAGTTTGGAAATAGATAGTAGTGATGGTTGAATATTATGAACATAATTATTGCCACTGAATTTTACCCTAAGAATAGTAAAAATGGCAAATTTTGTTATATATATTTTACAATAATTTTTAAAAATTAATAATATACCAAAAACTATTGAATTGTACACTTTAAATTGGTGAATCGTATGGCATGTAAATTATGTCTCAAGAAAGCTGTTAATAAAAAGAGACCACTAAGAGTAAAAAGGCAAGCTAAAGAGTAGGAGAGAATATTTGCAACATGCCTGACCCAAAAGGGATGTTCCTCTAGAATATATATTGAATTCCTACCAATCAAAAAGGAAATGAATCATCCCAATATAAAATTGGACAAGCAACTTCAATGGACATTTCATAAAAGAAGATATCCAGATGGCAAATAAACATGTGAAATTAGTAATCAGAAAATTGCTAATTAAAACCATATTGAGTGTACTATACATTCAACAGCATGGCTTAAATTTAAAAGACTAATAATACCAAATATTGGTGAAAATGTGGAGTACCTAAAACTATCAATTAGTGCCAGAAGGAGTGCAAAATGGTTCAGCCACTTTGGAAAAAAGTTCAGCAGTTTCTTATAAAGTTAAACACCTACTCTATGATCCTAAAATTACACTTAAGGGAAACAAAAACATATATATCCAGAAAAAAAATTATGCAAGAATATTCATAGTAATGTTATTTATACTAGCCAAAAACTAGAAACAATCCAAATATCCATCAACAGATGAATGTATAAACAAATTGTGGTATATTCATACAGTGGATACTGCTCAGCAATGAAGGGGAATGAATGACGTACATCAAGGGTGAAGCTCAAAAACCTTACACTAAGTGAAATAAAGCAAACACAAAAAAGTATGTTTGCATGATTCCATTTATATGAAGTTTTATAATAGGCAAAAGTAAGCTATTGGGCTTCCCTGGTGGCGCAGTGGTTGAGAGTCCGCCTGCCGATGCAGGGGATGCGGGTTCGTGCCCCGGTCCAGGAAGATCCCACATGCCGCGGAGCGGCTGGGCCCGTGAGCCATGGCCGCTGAGCCTGCGCATCCGGAGCCTGTGCTCCGCAACGGGAGAGACCACAACAGTGAGAGGCCCGCGTACTGCAAAAAAAAAAAAAAAAAAGTAAGCTATGATGATCAAAATCAGATCAGTGGTTGCCTGTGGGATGGCAGTAATTGACTGGTGGGAACAGAAGGGAAATTACTGTGATGAATGGAACTGTATCTTAATTGGGGTGTTGTTTACATGGTACATTTGTTATTCACATTTCATCAAACTGTACATAAGATTTGTGCATTTTATGTAAACTATATCTTAATTTTAAAAACTGAAACTAAATATCCATCAACAGTAGAATAAATATAGTATATTCATATAATGAACCACTATACAATGAAAATGAGCAAACATGGATGAACCTTACAGACACAATGCTGAGCAAAAGAAATCTGACATAGTGAGTATGACTTCACTTGCAAAAATTTTTTTTTTTTTTTTTTTTTTTTTTTTTTTTTTGTGGTATGTGGGCCTCTCACTGTTGTGGCCTTTCCCGTTGCGGAGCACAGGCTCCGGACGCGCAGGCTCAGCGGCCATAGCTCACGGGCCCAGCCGCTCCGCGGCACGTGGGATCCTCCCAGACCGGGGCACGAACCCGCGTCCCCTGCATCGGCAGGCGGACTCTCAACCTCTGCGCCACCAGGGAAGCCCACAAAAATTTTTAAAAAGGCAAAATTAATCTATGGTGTTAAAAGTCAGGAGAGTGATTACTTTCGGAGAGCGAGGCAGGGGAGTGATTAGAGGGGAGCCTGAGGGGGATGTTTCTAGGTGTTGATAGTATTCAATCTCTTCTCTTCTATGTCTTCTTTTTTTTTAAAATAAATTTATTTATTTATTTATTTTTGGCTGGATCACATCTTTGTTGCTGTGCACGGGCTTCCTCTAGTTGCGGCTAGCGGGGGCTTCTCTTCGTTGCAGTGCGCGGGCTCCTCATTGTAGGGGATTCTCTTGCTGCAGAGCACAGGCTCTACGCGTGCGGGCTTCAGTAGTTGTGGCACGTGGGCTCAGTAGTTGTGGCTCACGGGCTTTAGAGTGCAGGCTCAGTAGTTGTGGTGCACAGGCTTAGTTGCTCTGTGGCATGTGGGATCTTCCCGGACTAGGGCTCGAACCCGTGTCCCCTGCACTGGCAGGCGGATTCTTAACCACTGTGCCATGAGGGAAGCCCCTCTTCTATCTCTTTTTTTTTTTTTTTTTTGCGGTACGTGGGCCTCTCACTGCTGCGGCCTCTCCCGCTGCAGAGCACAGGCACCGGACGCGCAGGCCCAGTGGCCATGGCCCATGGGCCCAGCCGCTCTGCAGCATGTGGGACCCTCCCAGACCGGGGCACGAACCTGTGTCTCCTGCATCGGCAGGCAGACTCCCAACCACTGTGCCACTAGGGAAGCCCTCTTCTATCTCTTCATGGTAGTTATACAGATTTGTTCACTGTATTCACTTGTACAGTGAGCTATTCATTTATAATTTGTGTTTATATATGTTATCTGTCAACAAAGTTTTTTTAATTAGTACTACTGGTGAGGAAGATACATATTTTGCACTTAATAACTTATGAATAAGTAAATGAATCTTCAGCACTGAATAAGAAACATTCCAGGGACTTCCCTGGCGGTCTAGTGGTTAAGACTGTGCTTCCACTGCAGGGGACACGGGTTCAATCCGTAGTCAGGGAACTAAAATCCTGCATGCTACATGGTGCAGCCAAAAAAAAAAAAAAGAGAGAGAGAGAAAAGAAATATCCCAAATTTTAAAGTTAAATGTGATTATGAATTTACTTAAATTGAAATATTAGGAAACATACTTTCTAATATTAGAAATATTAGAATAGTTCATATTTAAATTTCAGTGAGCCTCTTTGCCTCTCTTTCACACATATAAAGGAGAGACTATAAAGGTCATTTCCTGACAACACCACAATATGATCAAGAGTCAGAGTGAGAATTCAAAAAGAGTTCCTATCCTCAGTGTGCCCCTGCAGAACACATGCATAAATATACTTAGATCACATATTTTTACCTGCTACAGAAAGCAGGTAGAATTCCCTAAAAAGAAAAAAAGGAAAGAATATTAAATTATTGAAGTAGTGTAGAAAGAGAAAGGGAAGCAACTAGGATATGTAGAACAAAGCCTGAGATAAATATTCATAGAAGGATGTTTGGGGAATGATCAGGAGGCTTCTACTATAAGAGTCCCTGAGGTTATGCCCCGGGCCCCTAGCACAATTGAACTGTGTTTGGACAATTCACACTACTTGTCCAATCACACTGACTTGGGCAGTTCATCAAATATGATTTGATAATGTAACTTGAGTTTCTTGAGAACCAGGAAGCATGTCTTTTTTTTTTTTTTTTTTTTTTAGGCTGCGCCATGTCTTAGCTGCAGCACTCGGGATCTTCCGCTGTGGCGTGCATGCAGGATCTAGTTCCCCGACCAGGGATTGAACCCCAGCCCCCTGCATTGGGAGCGTGGAGTCTTACCCACTGGACCACCAGGGAAGTCCCAGGTAGCATGTCTTAATTAAATATTTTCCAGAACTTAACACAGTATCTTACAAATTCCAAATATTCAATATTTGAATATTTACTAATCAATTCTCAAAGTATGGAATGCAGACTCTTGAGGGGACCGAGACCCTTGCAGGAAGTCAAGATTATTTTCAGAATAGTAATAATACATTATTTGCTTTTTAAACTCTCATTAATTCAGGAGCATACAGTGGCATTTTCCAGATGCTACAGGATATATGATGATGTCATCATTCTGGCCATGAAATGTGTTCTTTGTATTCTTTTGTTTTTTAGAATTCTCTGAGGTAGTAGGATTAGAATTTAAATGTGTATTTTCAGATATTAAGTTTTTTCTCAGTACTTCTATCATATTCTTGCTGGCTTTATTCAGTTATTTCTGCTATAGTCTCTGCAATCTCATTATCATGGACTAAATTGTTATTTTGAAATTATTGTTATCGCACCTATGCAAACAAAAAAAAGTCAGTACTATTTGTTCTCATTTTTCAACAATTTTTTAAATTTGAAAACATTTCTAAATTTTTAATTTTATCTAAAACTGTTGCTTTTAAGAAGTTAGTAATATTGTTTTCTAAAATAGAAGACTTAACATTTAAGAATGACTCTGGCTTAAAAGGGGGAGATTAAATCTACAAACATGGCTAGACCTGCTATTGTCCTCGTATTTGAGCAGATTCAGTGCCATATAATCATCAAACAGGATCTTCAGTGTGAATGTTAGACAGTAAACACATTCTCTGTTGAAACACTCTGAGTATTGAATAACTTTCTTGAATCTCATGGTGTATCCTGGAACAACTGCATTGACATTTGCACTGATGTTGCAAAAGCCAAAGATGGACAAAACTGTAACTTAATATGAATCAAGGCAATGGCACTAAACTATCTAGTTGACATTACATTTGTCTCTGTTAAATACTTGCAGAAAAACAAGCCAGCTTCCCTTTAAAATGGCCTAATAAGGCAGCAAAAAACATTAATTTGATTACATTTTGATCCATGAGGATGCATCTTGAAATTCTCAATGACTTAGTGATTTCACATAAAGTACTTTTATTGCATACTGAAATATCCTCGTAGTCTCCAGGAAGAAGCACATGTGCAATGCTGTAAGCTGAACCAGCAGCTTTAAAAAAAAAAAAAAAAGTGGCAAAATATACATAACATAACATGCAAATGAACTTATTTGCAAAACAGAAAGAGACTCACAGACACAGAAAACAAACTAATGGTTACTGAAGGGAAAGTGGGGTAGGGGAGGGATAAATTAGGAGTTTGGGATTAACATATACACATTACTGTGTATAAAATAGATAACCAACAAGGACCTACTGTATAGCACAGGGAACTCTACTCAGTATTATGTAATAACCTATAAGGGGAAAGGATCTGAAAAAGAATAACTAACTAAATAATTTATATATATATATATATATATATATATATATTTATATATGAATCTCTGTGCTGTACACCTGAAACTTACACAGTATTATACATCAACTATACTTCAATTTAAAATTTTTTTTTAAATTGTGGCAAAATACACATAACACTATTTTAATCACTTTAAGTGCATAATTAGGTGGTATTAAGTACATTTACAATGTTGGGCAACCATCACCACCCATCTCCAGAACTTTTTCATCAGCCCAAAAAAAACTTTGTACCTGTTAAACAATAACTCCCCATTTCCCTCTTTCCCTAGCCCCCCAGTACCTCTATTCTACTTTCTGTCTCTATGAATTTGCCTAGTCTAGGTATTTCACAGAAGCAAAATCATACAATAGCTGACATTTTGTGTCTGGCTTTTTTTCATTTGGCATGTTTTCAAGGTTCATTCAAGTTGTAGCAAGTATCCAAATTTCATTCTTTCTTATGACTAAATAATATTCCATTATATGTACACCACATTTTGTCTATCCATTCATCTATTATTCACACTTGGGTTGTTTCCACCTTCTGGCTATTGAGCATAATGCTAAAATGAACATTGGTGTATAAGTATCTGGGTTCCTGTTTTCAATTCTTTGGGGTATATATCTAGAAGTGTGATTGCTGGATCTTATAATGACACTATGTTTAACTTTATGAGAAGTTAATTGGTGTCCACAGCAGCTGTACTATTTTACAGTCCCACCAGCATTGCGTAAGAAATCCAATTTCTCCATATCCTTGCCAACACTTGTTATTTTCTATTATTGATAATAGCCATCCTAATGTGCGTGTGGGCTTATTGTGGTTTTGATTTATATTTCCCTAATGACAAACGATGTTGAACATCCTTTCACGTGCCTATTGGCCTTTTACATACTTTCTTTGGAGAAATGTCTATCCACATCCTTTGCCCATTTTTGAATTGGCTTGTTTGTCTTTTTGTTATTGTGTTGTAGGAGTTCTTTACATGTTCTGGATAGTAATCACACAATTTTACTTGCAAATGTGATTGACAGACTAACTATGGTTATTCAGACTTGGTATTTGGCAGCCATTTTCTGAAATGGATGAAGTAAGCCTTTACTTTCATAGAAAACACCTGGAAGTATTTTTTTGCCAATGAAAAACATTTTAAGCAAAATTTAATATTTTGGAAAATTTGTATATACCACCATGAGCTTGACAGTGTTTCTAACACTTAAAAATTTTTTCTGGGGAGATCAGTGGTGATATTAATAAATGTGATTTTTTGATATTGTATTAAAAAACATGTCAGAAGACTTGGAAAATTCAGTGAACCAATATTTTCCAAATGATTGATACATAATGTTACCAAATTGGGTGTGAGTAAAAAAAAATCGATTCAAAGTCTAGGAAAGACTAACGGATTGAAACTTACTAGTATAAGTTCCTCGATATGGCTAAGGTTTCCACAACTAAACCTCAAGAAGTTATCTCTTTCAAATTGTGTCACAACAAAGAGGAATATCTACAATCATCTGAATAGGCAATGAAAATACTCCTGGCTTCTCCAACTAAATATCTTTGTCAGGCTGAATTTTCTTCAAATACTTCAACCAAAACAACATATCACAGCAAATTGAATGCAAAAACAGATATGAGAATCCAACTGCATTCTATTAAGCCAGACATTACAGAGATAGTAAAACAAGGCTTCTCTTCTCACTAATATTTTTTGTTTTGAAAAACAGAGTTATTGGGGATTCCCTGGTGGTCCAGTGGTTAGGACTTCACACTTTCACTGCCGAGGGCGAGGGTCCAATCCCTGGTCAGAGAACTAAGAGCCCACATGCTGTGCAGTGCAGCCAAAAAAAATTTTTTTTAATTTCTCAGTATTAATTTCCAGTAATATAAATATATCAGTAAATAGATATATCAGCATATACAACCCATATAAACAAAATATTTTTTGAGATCCTTAATAATTTGAAAGAGTATAAAACTGTCCTGACACCAAAAAGTTTGAAAACTCTAAGAATAATGTATAAATAACTGGTTAGTTATTGTCATAAACTTTTTGTAAAATTAAGTTTATTTGCGTATAATTTACATGTAGTAAAATTTACCCTTTTTAGTTACATTCTATGAATTTTGGCAAATGAATACCCATATAATCACCAAAGTCCATCATCCCCAAAAGTTTCTTCATATCCCTTTTATAGTCAAGCCCTCCCAAAGCCAGTCCCTGGCATCCACTGATCTGCATTCACTTCTGATAGTTTTGCCTTTTCAGAGTGTCATATACATGAAATTATACAATATGTAGCTTTTTGAGTTTGGCTTCTTTTACTTTTTTTAAAAGTTCTTATTTTATATTGGAGCATAGTTGATTAACAATGTTGTTTTAGTTTCAGGTATACAGCAACGTGATTCATTTATACATATACATGTTATCTATTCTTTTTCAAATTCTTTTCCCATTTAGGTTATTACAGAGTATTGAGCAGAGTTCCCTGTGCTATACAGTAGGTACTTGTTGGTTTTCTGTTTTAAATATAGCAGTGTGTACATGTCAATCCCAAACTCCCAATCTATCCCTCCCTACCTCTCTCCCCCAGCGCCCCCACCCCCGTAACCATAAATTCATTCTCTAAGTCTGTGAGTCTGTTTCTGTTTTGTAAATATGTTCATTTGTATCATTTTGGCTTCTTTCACTGAATGTAATGCTTTTGAAATTCACCCACATTGTTGCATTTATCAGTAATTAATTTTCTTAACTGATGAGTAGTGTTCTATGGTATGTATGGATGTACCACAAATTGTCCATTCAGGGATTTCCCTGGTGGTCCAGTGGCTAAGACTCTGCACTCCCAATGCAGGGGGCCCAGGTTCAATCCCTGGTCAGGGAACTAGATCCCATGTGCCGCAACTAAGACCCAATGCAGCCAAATAAATAAATAAATAATTAATAAATATTTTTGAAAATTTATCCATTCACCAGTCGGTGAACATTTGGGTTCATTTTTTTTTCCAATTTTGAATTAAGCTGTTATAAACATCTATATACAGGTGTCTACGTGAACATGTGTCTTCATTTCTCTGAGGTAAATACCCACAAGTGAAATTCTGAGTCATGATAAGTGTATGTTTAACTTTATAAGAAACTGCCAAACTATTTTCCAAGGAAGTCATTTTGCATTCCTATAAGCAATGTGTGAGAATTCCAGGTGTTCTGTATTTTCTCCAGCACTTGGTATTGTGAGTTTTCTCTTTTTCCTCCTATTTTATTTTAGCCACTCTAATAGATGGTAATAGTTGCTACTAAACTTTTCAAAGATTTATCTTTGGTTTCCTCGAGTAAATTATTAACTGTCTAGTGGAAGGAGTTACACATCTATGTAGCTCCCAGTTACCATTAGAAAAGTGTCTATTACATAGAATCAATGGCAAATTTTACTATTCCATCAAATAAATTTTAAGTGAACGGGTCATCCATTGATGTGGCGAAAGTATTTGCTTGTTAAGTCTTGTGGTATCCACTTAAATTACTCTTTAATCCTCTTTATCAATGTCCTGTACAAATCAATCTTGCTCCTATACTTTTTTAAAGAGTTAGCAATAGAAAAGCAGCTTTCTTCTACATCTCAAGTTCTTGTCACCACTATGGAGAGTTCAGCGTCTGTGCAGATAATATACTGGACATTGATCTTCTCCCTCTACTCCCCTGCAGCCACCCATTCTCATGGACTCACCCTCAGCTTTGTCATTTCTTAGAACTGATTCACATATTAATGTATTTTGTACCACATTTTAGTGACTAACTTTTTTTAAACATTCCAATTATTTTAAGTAAATTTAAAGAGATGTGCAAACATCACCAAAATCCAGTTTTAGAACATTTTCATCGTCTTAAAAAAGATCCCTCGGGCTTCCCTCATGGCTCAGTGGTTAAGAATCCGCCTGCCAATGCAGGAGACATGGGTCAGAGTCCTGGTCCAGGAAGATCCCACATGCAGTGGAGCAACAAAGCCCGTGCGCCACAACTACTGAGCCTGCGCTCTAGAGCCCACAAGCCACAACTACTGAGCCCACGTGCCTAGAGCCTGTGCTCTGCAATAAGAAAAGCCACCGCAATGAGAAGCACACGCACCGCAACAAAGAGTAGCCCCTGCTCGCCGCAACTAAAGAAAGACTGCACGCAGCAGCAAAGACCCAATGCAGCCAAAAATAAAATAAAATAAAAATAAAAATAAAAAAGATCCCTCATGCTCTTTCCAGTCAATCACTGTTCCTGCCTCCAGCCCCATGTGCTATATACAAATATTAAACCTCAGTATTCCCTTATTTGAACTCAACCTCTGTTATTCTAGATCTCTTACTCCTTTTCTTCCATTAAAACTATTATTAACATGATTAAGTCCTCACCCCTCTACTACTATCTCCCTCAATTTCATCCCCTTCCTTGTCTCTTTTTTCTCCATCTAGCCACATACTCCCTGGTCCATCACCACAAACATCGTCCTGTCAGTTCCACCCACACTCACCCCTCATGCTTCTATTGTCAAAACTACTATCTTGAATCTGTTCAACTTTAAGGCCTCCCTTGCCCCTGCCTCAATATTTCAGGAGAAAAAATATATAACTTTGCAGAATGGTGCATTAGAGTTATTGCCTTTGAGGAAATTTCTTCAACCTGATAAAAGAGCATCTGTGAAAAACCCACAGCTAACACCATGCTTAATAGTGAAAGACTGAAAGTTTTCCCTCTAAGATCAAGAAAGCCTACTTTCACCACTGTTATTAATATTGTATTAGAGGTTCCACCCTGAGTAATTAGACAAGGGGGGAAAAATCAAGATTGAAAATAAAGAAGTAAAACTATTTCTATTTGCAGATGACGGCATTATATATAGAAAATACTAAGAAATACACATACACACAATTAGAGCTAATGAGTTCAGAAAAGTTGCAGAACCAATAACAAAAATCAATTGTATTTCTATACACTAGCAACGAATGATCTGAAAATAAAATTAAGAAAACAATTCAATTTACAATAGCATCAAAAAGAATAAAGTACTTAGTAATGAATTTAACAAAAAAGTGCAAGACATACACTTAAAACTATAACATATTGTCAAAAGAAATTAAAGAAAGTCTTAAAGATTGAAAGGCATCCCATGTTTATAGATTGGAAGATTTAATATTATTAAGATGGTAATACTCCCAAATTGATCTACAGATTCATTGTAACTCCTATCAAAGTCCCAACTGTTTTGTTTTGGGGGGTTTTTTTGGCAGAAATTTACCAATTGGTCTTAATATTCATATGGAAATGCAAGCGACCCAGAGAGTTGAGACAATCTTGGAAAGGAAGAACAAAGTTGAAGGACTTATACTTCCCATTTCAAAACTCACTACAAAGCTATAGTAATAAAGACAATGTGGTATTGACATAAGGAGACACATATAGATCATGAAATAGAAGTGGGAGTCTAGAAATAAACTCATACATCTATGTTCAATTGATTTCTACAAGGATGCTAAGACCACTCAATGGGAGACAACATAGTCTTTTCAATAAGCTGTGTTTAGTTAACTGGATATCCACATACAAAAGAATAAATGTGTATCTCTACATCATACTATATTAAAAAATCTACTCAAGATCAAAGACCTAAATGAAAGAGCTAGAACTATAAAACTCTTAGAACACATAGGTGTAAATTTTCATACCTTGAATTGGGCAACAGTTTCTTAGAAATAACACTTAAAAATAGATTCAATATCATCAAAATTTTAAACTTTTGCATGTTAAGGGAAAGGGAAAACACAACCCACAGAGTGTGAGAAAGTATTTGCAAACCATCTATTGGATAAGGATCTAGTATCCAGAATATGCAAAGAATTCTTACAACTCAACAATAAGAACACTAATAATACAATTTTTAAATGGGCAAAGGATTTGGATAGTCATTTATTTGAAAAATATATACAAATTGCCAAGAAGGATATGAAAAAAAGCTCAATATCACCAGTCATCAGGAAAATGCAAATACCACTTCACACCCGCTAAGATGGCTATAATTTAACAAATAGAAAACACGTGTTGTTGACAATACAGAAAAAATTGGAATCCTCATACATTGCTTGTAGGAAGGTAATGCAGTGCAGCCACTGTGGAAAAGTTTGGTGTTCCTCAAAAAGTTAAACATAAAATTAACATATGACCCAGCAGTTCCACTCCCAGATATATAGTCTAGAGAACTGAAGACATATTCACGCCAAAACTTGTGCATTAATGTTCACAGCAGTGTTATTCATAATAGCCAAAAAGTCAAAACAACCTAAATGTCTATTAACTGATGAATGGATACACAAAAGTGGTACATCTATACAATGAAATATTATGCAGACATAAAAAGGAGCAAAATTCTGATACATGCTACAACATGGATGGACCTTGAAGACATGCTAAATGATGAAGCCAGAAACAAAAGGATGCATATGACTTTATTTGCATGAAATGTTTGGAACAGGCAAATTCATAGAAACAGAAAGCAGATTAGTGATTGCCAGGTGCTAGGGGAAGAGGAGGAATAGGGAGTATTACTAATGGGTGTGGTGCTTCTTTCTGGAATGATGAAAGTGTTCTAGAATTAGCGCTGTTGGTAATACAACCTTGTAAATCTACTTAAAAATCACTGAATTTTATACTTTCAAGTGACAAATTTTACCTCAATTAAAAATACACATGTATGGCCTATAATATTTCTGCTTCCAGGAAGAGAGAGTAGATGTACTTTTCTTTATTCACCCCTGAGTACAACTGAAAACCCTGGACATTATATATAAAACAAACATGAAAAAACTCTGAAAGGGGAGAGAAAAAGGCAGACTGGCTAGGGCCCTAAGATCAAAGGAAGAACACAGTGGGTAAGTTCCCTGAGTTTTCTTTTTGTCTCATATAGTCCAGACTTCGAGCTGAAGAATCCAGCAATTCATGAACACCAATAGATGCAGACAAAAAGGGAAAGGGGCAGTCTATCAAGAAGGAAAACTTTCAGACAATAATCACTCTATTCCAGCCAAACACCACAGAAAACACTGTGGTCCCAGCCACATCCACACTAGTAAAGGCCAAGTGGGGAGCCTAGACTTCCACCTTACTCAGGTTGTGCCAAGGTCCCCATCCCCTGCTCCTCCCAACCCCATTTTTAGTGGAGACCACAAAGGGAGCCTACACTTCCATCCCCATTTGACAATATTAAGGAATATAACATGGGATATCACTATAGCTCATGAAGGATAATAAGGAAATATTAATAAACAACTTTAAAAACATAGATTTCACAATTTAGATAAAATGAACCAATTCCTTGAAAAATAGAAATTACTACAACCTAATATGAAATAGATAATTTGAATAATGCTATAGCTAATAAGGAAATTAAATCCATAAGTTAACACCCCCTCATTTCCAGGCCCAGATAGTTTCACTTGAGAATTTCACCAAACAATTAAAGAAGAATTAACATTAATTCTATGCAATCACTTCCAGAAAAAGTAATAGAAGGGAACATATTCCATTCACTTTATGAAGCTAGTATTACCCTGCTACTGAAACCAAACAAAGCCAGTACAAAAAATGAAAACTACAAATAGTAATCATAAATATAGATGCAAATATCTTTAATAAAATATTAGCAAATAGAATTCAACAATGTATAAAAAGAATTTTACATGCTGACCAAGTAGGATTTCATTCAGGAATGCAAGGCTGGTTCAATACTTGAAAATCAATCAATGTAATCTACCATATTAAAGGCTAAAGATGAAAAAAAATCACATGATCATATCAGTTGATGTAGAAAAAGCCTTTCACAAAATTTAATACCTATTCATGATCAAAACTCTCAGAAAACAAGGAATAGAGGAGAACTTCCTCAGCTTGATGATATACATCTACAAAAAACCTACAGCTAACGCTATACTTAGTGGTGAAAGAATGAATGCTCTCCCCCCCAAACTAGAAGTAAGGCAAAGATGTCCACTCTCACCACTCATATCCAACATAACACTAGAAGTGCTAGTCAGTGCAGTAAGGCAAGCAAAGGAAATATAAGGCATGTCAATGAGAAAGGAAGAAATGAATTTGTCCCTAGTTGGAGATGACATGATTTTCTACATAGAAAATTACAAGGAATCTACCAAAAGCAAAACAAAACAAAACAAAAAGTTCCCAGAACAAGTGAGTATAGTAAGATTGCAGGACACAATATAAACACAAAAATCTATTATATTGGGTTGGCCAAAAATTTCCTTTGGTTTTAAGTAAAAATAAAACCCACATTTTTCATTGTCACCAAGAACTTTATTGAACAACGTATTCACTGTTTTGTTCCACTACCTTCTGCCATTTTTCAGGCAACTTCATAACTCCATCTTCCCAAAACTTTTTATCTCTTTGAGCAAAGAACTGTTCCAGGTGCCTTTTACAATCTTCCAGGGAACTGAAATTTTTTCCCTTAAGAGAACTTTGTAAAGACCGAAATAAATGGAAATCTGAAGGTGCAATGTCCGGTGAAAACGGCAGATGGTGCTGTATGAAAGGAGAGAAGGTTAGCACTCCCCCTGACAAGGATGGAAGAGGCCTTCGGGCCTAACAACATGCATACAGTTAAGGCATTGCCATTTACTTCATGGCATCTAACCACTGTTTTTACCCATTTATGATAAAAACTCTCCAGAAAGTGGGCACAGAGGGAACCTACCTCAACATAATAAAGGCCATATATGACAAACCCACAGCAAACATCATTCTCAATGCTGAAAAACTGAAAGCACCACTAAGATCAGGAAGGAGACAAGGATGTCCACTCTCACCACTATTATTCAACATAGTTTTGGAAGTCCTAGCCACAGCAATCAGAGAAGAAAAAGAAATAAAACGGGGCTTCCCTGGTGGTGCAGTGGTTGAGAGTCCGCCTGCCGATGCAGGGGACACGGGTTCGTGCCCCGGTCTGGGAGGATCCCACGTGCCGCAGAGCGGCTAGGACTGTGAGCCATGGCCGCTGAGCCTGCGTGTCCGGAGCCTGTGCTCCGCAAAGGGAGAGGCCACACAGTGAGAGGCCCGCATACTACAAAAAAAAAAAAAAGAAAGAAAAGGAATACAAATTGGAAAAGAAGAAGTAAAACTGTCACTGTTTGCAGATGACATGATACTATACATAGAGAATCCTAAAAATGCCACCAGAAAGCTACTAGAGCTAATCAATGAATTTGGTAAAGTTGCAGGATACAAAATTAATGCACAGAAATCTCTTGCATTCCTATACACTAATGATGAAAAATCTGAAAGAGAAATTAAGGAAACACTCCCATTTACCATTGCAACAAAAAGAATAAATACCTAGGAATAAACCTACCTAGGGAGACAAAAGACCTGTATGCAGAAAACTATAAGACACTGATGAAAGAAATTAAAGATTATACCAACAGATGGAGAGATATACCATGTTCTTAGATTGGAAGAATCAATATTGTGAAAATGACTATACTACCCAAAGCAATCTACAGACTCAATGCAATCCCTATCAAATTACCAATGGCATTTTTTATGGAACTAGAACAAATCAACTTAAAATTTGTATGGAGACACAAAAGATCCCGAATAGCTAGAGCAGTCTTGAGGGGAAAAAACGGAGCTGGAGGAATCAGACTCCCTGACTTCAGACTATACTACAAAGCTACAGTCATCAAGACAATATGGTACTGGCACAAAAACAGAAACATACATCAATGGAACAAGATAGAAAGCCCAGAGATAAACCCACGCACCTATGGTCAACTAATCTATGACAAAGGAGGCAAAGATATACAATGGAGAAAAGACAGTCTCTTCAATAAGTGGTGCTGGGAAAACTGGACAGCTACATGTAAAAGAATGAAATTAGAACACTCCCTAACACCATACACAAAAATAAACTAAAAATGGATTCCAGACCTATATGTAAGACCGGACACTATAAAACTCTTAGAGGAAAACATAGGAAGAACACTCTTTGACAAAAATCACAGCAAGATCTTTTTTGATCCACCTCCTAGAGTATGGAAATAAAAACAAAAATAAACAAATGGGACCTAATGAAACTTAAAAGCTTTACCACAGCGAAGGAAACCATAAACAAGAGGAAAAGACAACCCTCAGAATGGGAGAAAATATTTGCAAATGAATCAACGGACAAAGGATTAATCTCCAAAATATATAAACAGCTCATGCAGCTCAATATTAAAGAAACAAACAACCCAATCCAAAAATGGGCAGAAGACCTAAATAAACATTTCTCCAAAGAAGACATACAGATGGCCAAGAAGCACATGAAAAGCTGCTCAACATCACTAATTATTAGAGAAATGCAAATCAAAACTACAATGAGGGGCTTCCCTGGTGGCGCAGTGGTTGAGAGTCCGCCTGCCGATGCAGGGGACGCGGGTTCGTGCCCCGGTCTGGGAGGATCCCACATGCCGTGGAGCGGCTGGGCCCATGAGCCATGGCCGCTGAGCCTGCGTGACCAGAGCCTGTGCTCCGCAACGGGAGAGGCCACAACAGTGAGAGGCCTGCGTACCGCAAAAAAAAAACAATAAAAAACAAAAAAAACTACAATGAGGTATCACCTCACACCAGTTAGAATGGGCATCATCAGAAAATCTACAAACAACAAATGCTGGAGAGGGTGTGGAGAAAAGGGAACCCTCTTGCCCTGTTGGTGGGAATGTCAATTGATACAGCCACTATGGAGAACAGCATGGAGGTTCCTTAAAAAACTAAAAATAGAATTACCATATGATCCAGCAAGACCACTACTGGGCATATACCCAGAGAAAACCATAATTCAAAAAGACACATGCACCCCAGTGTTCAATGCAGCACTATTTACAATAGCCAGGTCATGGAAGCAACCTAAATGCCCATCAACAGATGAATGGATAAAGAAGTTGTGGTACATATATACAATGGAATATTACTCAGCCATAAAAAGGAACGAAATTGAGTCATTTGTTGAGATGTGGATGGATCTAGAGACTGTCATACAGAATGAAGTAAGTCAGAAAGAGAAAAACAAATATCGTATATTAACGCATGTATGTGGAACCTAGAATAATGGTACAGATGAACTGGTTTGCAGGGCAGAAGTTGAGACACAGATGTAGAGAACAAGTGTATGGACACCAAGGGGGGAAAACCGTGGTGGGGTGGGGATGGTGGTGTGCTGAATTGGGCGATTGGGATTGACATGTATACACTGATGTGTATACAATTGATGACTAATAAGAACCTGCAGTATAAAAAACAAACAAACAAACAAAAGACAACTAATACTAAACTTTCTTTGGGTTATTTGTATGGAAATATGTTAATATAAATGTTTCAGACATTACATGAAATTTCTAAAAATCTTATATGTTCTGGTATAATGTTATAAGTCATAATTCTAGTTATTACTTTAAAATGTATATCTCAGAAATAAAAAAAATTAAAAAACAAAGAAAAAAATAAAGGAAAAAAAAGAAAAAAAGGTAAAGAAAAAAAAATAAAGAAAATAATAAAGAAAGAAAAGAAAGAAAATGGACGATGAATGAGAACTTCCCAGCCAAGCTGTAATTGTTTTTGCCTGGTCATCAAACAAACATGCGGTCTTGCATTATCCTGACGGAAGATTATGCGTTTTCTGTAATTCTGGATGTTTTTTGTCTAGTGCTGCTTCCAGTTGGTCTAATTGGGAGCAGTACTTGTTGGAATTAATCGTTTGGTTTTCCGGAAAGAGCTCATAATAGAGGACTCCCTTCCAATCCCACCATATATACAACTTCACCTTCTTTGGATGAAGACCGGCCTTTGGTGTGGTTGGTGGTGGATAATTTTCCTTGCCCCATGATCTCTTCTGTTCCACATTATTGTACAGTATCTACTTTTCATCACCTGTCACAATTTGTTTTAAAAACATAACATTTTCGTTACGTTTAAGTAGAGACTCACATACGGAAATACAGTCAAGAAGGTTTTTTTCGCTTAACTTATGTGAAAACCAAACATCAAAGCAATTAACATAACCAAGCTAGTGCAAATGATTTTCAACTCTTGATTTGGATATTTTGAGTATGTCGGCTATCTCCTGTGTGGTGTAACATTGATTGTTCTCAATTAATGTCTCGATTTGATTGCTATCAACTTCAACTGGTCTACCCGACCGTGTAGCATCATCCAGTGAGAAATCTCCAGCATGAAACTTGGCAAACCACTTTTGACACATTCAATCAGTCACAGCACCTTCTCCATACACTGCACAAATCTTTTTTTGCGTTTTAGTTGCGTTTTTACCTCTCTTGAATTAATAAAGCATAATATGCCAAAAATGTTGCTTTTTTTCTTCCATCTTCAATATTAAAATGGCTTCACAAAAATTCACCAATTTTGATAAGTTTTTTAAAAAATGCATGCTGATATGACAGCTGTCACAATACAATCTAACAAAATTCGAAAACAAAACTTCGAATGAAGTTAAAGACAACTAAGAGATACTAGAGCCATCTTATAGAAAAAAACAAACCCTTTGGCCAACCCAATATTTCTATATATCAGCAATGAACACACGGACAACAAAATTTTAGATGCAATACCACTTACACTTGTGCAAAATAAAAATTAAATACTTAGGTGTAAGTCTAACAAAATATGTAGAACACATACACAGAAAACTACAAAACACTGATGAAATAAATCTAAGCCTTAAATAAATGAAAGAGACTGTGTTCATGGACTGGAAAATTCAATGTTGTTAACATATCAATTCTTCACAAACTGAAATGCAGATTTAACCTAATTCCTATTAAAATACCAAGAACATTTTCTGTAATATAGACAATACTACTCTAAAATCTATATGGAGGGACTTCCCTGGTGGCGCAGCGGTTGGGATTCCACGGTCCCAGTGCAGGGGGTCTGGGTTCAATCCCTGGTCAGGGAACTAGATCCCACATGCATGCCGCAACCGAGAGTTCACATGCCAGAGCTAAGGATACAGCGTGTGCAACTAAGGAGCCCTGGAGCCGCAACTAAGGAGCCAGCAAGCTGGAACTAAGGAGCCCGTGAGCCGCAACTAAGACCTGGCACAACCAAATAATTAATTAATTAATTAACTATTAAAAAATAAAATAAAATCTATATGGAAAGGCAAAGAAATTAGAATAGCTAAAATACTTTATAAAAAGAAAAATAACGACTTCTCTGGAAGTCCAGTGGTTGATACTTCACCTTTCAATGCAGGGGGTGTGGGTTCAATCCCTGGTTGGTGAGCTAAGATCCCACATGCCTCACAGCCAAAAAAACAAAACATAAAACAGAAGCAATATTGTAACAAATTCAATAAAGACTTTTAAAAAATGGCCCACATCAAAAAAATCATTAAACATTTTTTTAAAAAAGAAGAAGAAAGTGGGAAGAATCAGCCTACCCAATTTCAAGATGTATTATATAGCTTCAGTAATCAAGACTGTATGGTATTGGGGGATGTACAAATACACAGAACAATGGAACAGACTAGAAAACCCGGAAATTGACCCAAACAAATACACTGAAATGAATTTTCACAAAGGTGCAAAAACAATAATGGAGAAAGTATAGCCTTTTAAACAAATGGTGCTGAAGCAAATGTACATTCATAGGGACGGGAACAAAATCCTCTACCTAAACATGACACTTTATACACAAAAATACCTCAAAATGGATTAAATAAAAAATGGAAAACCATAAAAGCTTTACCAAGAAAAAAAAACATAGGCGTAAATCTTTTTTAGTTCTAAGATTAGACAAAGAGTTCTTAGGCTTGACATCAAAAGCAATATATGTGAGGGACTTCCCTGGTGGCGCAGTGGTTAAGAATCCACCTGACAATGCAGGGGACGTGGGTTCAATCCCTGGTCCGGAAAGATCCCACATGCTGCGGAGCAATTAAGCCTACAACTACTGATCCTGCGCTCTAGAGCCTGTGAACCACAACTACTGAAGCCCACGTGCTTAGAGCCCGTGCTCTGCAACAAGAGAAGCCACTGCAATGAGAAGTCCATGCACCGCAATGAAGAGTAGCCCTCGCACAACAATGAAGAGTAGCCCTCGCTCACTGCAACTAGAGAAAGCCCGCACGCAGCAACGAAGACCCAACGCAGCCAAAAATTAATTAGTTAATTAATTTTCTAAAAAATCACTATATATGAAAAGAAAACCTGATAAATTGGACCTCACCAAAATTTAAAACTTTTGTTTTTCAAAAGATTCTAAGAGGATAAAAGACAAGCTGCAAACTTAGAGAAATACTTGGAAACCACATATCTGACAAAGGTCTAGTATCTAGAATATATAAAGAAATCCCCAAACATAACATTAAAAAACAAAACAAAACAAAAACACACCAAACAATTCAACTAGAAAATGAGCAAAAGAAATGAACAGACATTTCACCAAAATGGATATACAGATGGCAAAGTACATGAAAAAAATGTTCAACATTACTAGCCATTAAGGAAGTGGAAATTAAAACCACAATGAGATATCACCACATGTCTATCTGAATAGCTAAAATTAAAAATAGTAGTAACACCAAATGCTGGCTAGGATGCAGAGAAACTGGATCATTCATATATTACTGGTGGGAATGTAAAATGTTATAGCCACTCTGGAAAAGTTTGACAGTTTCTTAAAAAACTAAACATGCAATTACCATAGGGCAGTTGCACTGAGCAATTGCACTCCTAGGCATTTATCCCAGAGAAATGAAAACTTATGTTCACACAAAAATTTTACAGAAGTTTCCATAGCAACTTTATTTGTAATAGACAAAAAGCTGAGGCAACCCAGATATTCTTCAATGGGTGAAAATTTAAACAAACTGGTACATCCATACCATAGCAGTAAAAAGGAACAAACTATTGATACACACAACTTGGATCTCCAGAAAATTATGTTGAGTAAAAAAAAAAGCCAGTCCCCAAAGTTTACATACTGTATACTTCCATTTATATAAAATTCTTGAAATGACAAGATCCTAAAAATGGAGAACAGATTAGCAGTTGCTAGGAGTTAAACAGGGAGTGGGGGGGCTGGAGTGAAGTGGGTGTGGCTACAAAAGTGCAACATGAATGATCTTCAAGGTGATGGAAATGTTGTCTTGACTGTATTTGTCAATATACTGGTTGTGATACTGTACTACAGTTCTGCAAAATGTTATTGTTAGGGGAAACGGGGTAAAAGATACACAGGATCTCTGTGCTGTTTTTTATGATTATGTATGAATCTACAATTACCTCAAAATAAAAAAAAAAAAAAGCGCCTTTTCCTCAGGTGGGTCAACTGTCCTTCCATATACTCGGCTAGTCTGGATCATCCATTTAGCTCAAACTGCTCACTCTAGCTCGTTCCTCTCAACAGATACCACCACCACCAAACATTTACTGGGCATTTGTTATGTGACAAAGAACTTTATGTACTAACTTTATGTGCTAAGAACTTTACATGTATTAACTCATTTAATCCTCATGACAAATAACTTTGAATTCTGTTTTTCATAGGACGTAGCAGCCTCAGACACCACTCTGTTTCATCCTCATCCATCCACTCCTTTTTTTCCCCTTCCTTTGATAATGAAAAGAAGGGTCCATTCCCCAAATTAAGGGCAATCCTTTCACTTAAGCACTGGATCATTCCTTCTCAGGATCCTAACTCCATCCAATATCCTCTTTCTTGCGTTTTGAACCCCTGCCTTTCAACTACCTCTATTCTGTCTGAATTTAGGTATGTTCACAAATCCTTCTATCAGTTAAAAGATAAATAAATTTAAAACTTTCCCCAACCTTACTAAGCATCAGCCATTCTCACTCCTCTTAGTCACTTTTCTTAAGAATTGTTCCCATTTACTCTTTCTAATTCCTTAATTTCCATTTAGTTCTCCATCCGCGACAACTCAGCTTCTGCTCCTACTCTATGAAAGCCTAACTTCTTTCCAGCATTTGACACCACTTCCCATTCTTTAATCTAAACTCTCTCTTGCTTGGGCTTCTCGGACATCACCACGCTGTAAGAGCTGAGGTAAGTGACACAGTTGACCTAAAAAGAGGGAAACAAAGTAGGGCATGCGAATGGCAAAGAAAGCAAAGGTGAGTGGAGGTTGCTACTCTTTGAGAGGGAGCTTGGGAGACAGGAGGCAGAAAGGACCACAGTGGGCATTAAAACAAATCGACCGTGACTTTCACCCTCACCTTCACCCTCTTTCTCCCCACTTCCTTCAAGGATCTGACGGTACTCAAGGAAAGACTAGACGGTAGTGGCCACGCGACAGGTGGCGGGGGCCGGCCCCTGCGGGAAGAGAAAGGCGGGCTTTCCTGCGGGGGCCGACCGCGCCGCTGTGGAGGCGAAGGAAGCGCTCGGCTGCCATCGGAACCCGTGCGCGGGGCCGCGGTTGCAGCTCGGCGTGGGGCCGCTGGATGGCGGACGCGTGTGCGCGTGCGTGACGGCGCTTCCGGTCCCGGGCCAGGCGAGAGCAGCCTGTGGAAGGGTGGAGACGCGGCATGAGGAGACCTCGGCGACTCCAGTCCAGTATCGGTGCGGGGTACCCTGGAGGCGGACCGAAGGCTGGCCGAGGACTCTGCCCACCGCTGGCGCGGGGAGGAGAGCGAGAACCGCCTGAGCCGGGTGTACCTTTCGCGCCCTGCGTTCCCAGCCTGGCCCTCAGCCCGCGGCCCTGAAAAAGGGGCGGGGGATCGGAGTTGGCGGGGAGATCCCGGTGAAGTAGGTTTCTCTGCAGATCCAGCGCCGTTAAACCCTGCGAACGCACACTTTTTAAAACATGAAGAAATTAAGGCTTAAGGAACTAGAGAGTCGCCTGCAACAAGTGGATGGATTCGAAAAGCCCAAGCTCCTTCTAGAACAGTATCCAACCAGGCCGCACATTGCAGGTAGGGCGACAGCTTACCATGCCCTTGTCTCGCAGGTTAGTCCTGTCTACCCACTCCATTGTGAAAATAGAACAGTTATTTGGATACAGAGAAAGTCTAGAGGAATTCTGCTCTAAGATTTCATGTTGCGTTAGAGAGGACTTCCTTGACATTGCCCCTGAAAACATCCCACGCACGAGACACTCTATCGTTTTACTGTTTGTTTTTCTGCATACCCCTCAACACTGTCAGACACTTTTTAATGTGTTTGTTAATCTTATTACACTATTAACTCCTTGAGGGCAAAAATGTGCTGGTCTTGTTCACACAATTCCCAGAGCCTACAAGAGTTCCTGGTACCACTCAGGAGCTCAGTAAATACTTGCTAAATAAGGATCCATTTCCCGGTGTAACGAATTGCCAGTACGAAGATTCCTACGTGCTATACTCTGCCCTAGAAATGAATACTAGAGTTGGTAGTGGAAGGACTGAGTTTTAACAAATCCATAATAGGTGCTATATTAAAGATGAGGATGCATTTCAATTTTAACAAATGATCGGAGAATCAGCAGTGTTGCTTGATGTGAGAGATTGATACTGGAAGTAAAAGAACACAGGAAAAACCATTTATATTTAATAAACATATTACCAAAGTCATTGAGGGAGTCTTAGGAAAATTAATTTGTTGGGAACATCTGCAAGGAGGAGTCCCCCTAACTTCAACATAGTTCTGTTTCTAAGCTGCCAAAGAAAGTCAAGGAAAAAGTATACCTCCACTTAACTCCCAACATATTGTCATAGTTCCAACCAAAAATTGCACAAAATTGTGTCTGAGGTAAGACCAGTTATCTCAATTTAGATAATGATTTCTTTAATGTCTTCTGGCTGCAGGGTTTCTTAGTGGAATCCTTTTTTTTTTTTTTCTTCCAAATAACAATCAGTTGTTTCAAAGCCAGTGTGTAATATACACATGGTTGTGCTAATTCTTTGAGATACTAGCTTCAAAGTCACTAAACCTGCAGCAATAATCAGAACAGCACAGTCAGCCTGACATGTCCCTGTAATTGTGTTTTTGATAAAACCTCTGGATCCTGGGGCATCAGTGATGGCCAGCAGCCCTTGGTGGGTTCAGATATCCACAGGGAGATATCAGTGAAGTTACTCATGCTTAACCTTCAGTATAGCCCCAACCTTCGTGTATTTGAAAGATCCCTTTCTCATCTCAGCAGCTTCTGTTCTGCTTCTCAATAGTTCTTTTATCAGGTCTCATTAGTAGATACATGTGTCTGTAGATCATGAATATATGTGTGTGAATATATGCGTCTAAAGGCTATATTGTGGATGTAGGTCTTTTCCTTTCCCATTCTAGCTTGAACTTACAGTACCTGTGTTATGGTGACAAACTTGCTGCAAAAAAAGTTCTGTTTTAATGTTAATGCTTGTTCAGTATTAGTGGTTCCCAGACTTACAGATTTCAAAGATCAGTAAAATTTCACAATTTTGGAAACTGATATAGGGTTCCCAGGTCTATATTTTGACAAGGAAAGATATTTTTTAAACCTATTTACTCTTACCATCCTTTCATAAAAGTGATATTTCAACATCAAAGAAAAACTGATATATGTATATGTGTATGGCAATGTTTTGAACAGGTTGAGGAAAAATAAAACATTTTGACCTTATTTTTCTCATTTTACCTCAAAGTTTTGTCATTCTTGGCGTTGTCAGCAGAAACTAGTTTGGGGGAACCACTGGTATGTGTTATTATCCTTACTACATACCAAGTTATTATACCTTACTATTTTTTTAATAATCTGGAACACGATTTAGGGGAGGTCTAAATAATGCAAGATAAGAAACTGTTTTACAAAGAGTCATTTGCACAAGTTGGATTTCGTTCATCAACTTGCCTACTTATTCCTTAATATATTTTTTTTTATCATTCAGCATGTATGCTCTATACAATTCATAACACATATGATGACATTGAAAATAAAGTGGTTGCAGATCTAGGATGTGGCTGTGGAGTGCTTAGCATTGGAACTGCAATGCTGGGAGCAGGGTATGTGATCCAGTACATACTATTTGGGTATGGGATGGTTTTAATAAGAAGAGTAAATAAAATCAACTGATTTATATTTATGGGGCTCTATAGTGTGAGATGAGAGGAGCAAGAATCTAATACTGAGTACATTTAGAATGGGCAGAACATCAAAACAAACTAAAAAAAAAAACAATAAAAAACAGTAACAGCAGAAGTCATATGCCCCTCTTTTATATGAACCTGCGTTTCCAACCCCTGACAGTTTGTGAAATCATGCTGTTAAAAGACAACACTCACTGTCACTTGGTCAGTTGGGTTAAAAAGGTACATGGTTTTGGTTTTGTTGTTGTGTTGACTGGGGAGCTTTAAGTAGTAGTCACTTTGTGTTTTATATTTATAGGTTGTGTGTTGGATTTGACATAGATGAAGATGCATTGGAAATATTTAATAGGAATGTAGAAGAGTTTGAGTTAACAAATGTTGACATGGTTCAGTGTGATGTGTGCTCACTATCTAACAGAATACCCAAGTCATTTGATACAGTAATTATGAATCCTCCCTTTGGGACCAAAAATAATAAAGGTTAGTAATAAGAATCATATGTACTGGTGTCTTTGTAGAAAAGCAAGTTTTAAAAACCATTTTCTCATTGATTGTTTGGGTTAAGTGATTTTATCACTGTTCATTAAATAAACCAATCTCTTACCTGTATAGTTATTACAGTTTGAATTTCAGTTTGTTTAATGCATGGCTAGGGAATTGAATTTTTCAATCTTTGTTTTCATAAGTTTGTGCTAAGTGAACAAATTTATCCACTTATTACTTATTCTTCATCTGCTTTCTAGAATGATTTACCTAACCCTTATGAATGAGTATAAATCCTATAAAGGCTTTTATATTTTTAGAACCTCTTTTTAATGGCTCAACATTTGAAGGTTTCAACATGTGTCCATCAGTAACAGTGACTCACTGTGGCTATTTATTTTATGTATTTTGGGGGCAAGGAGGGTAAGAAGTCAGTAAGAAGAGGAATAGACACGCATAGTTTAAAAAGTCCTCCCTCCCCCTGCCCCCACCATTCTGATTACTACTTTGTTCGCTTCTGCCCTCTTTGAAAGTTGTTAATTTGGAATATAATATTAAAATTTTTACTTTAGCCTCATTTAAACGGGACAGTATAATTCTGGTTTTATTCCATCAACCTTAAAAGATATTTAGATATCTTGGTTATTTGTACCCTGTCTTGTTACAGAAAGAATTTGAAATGGCTATTTTGGCGTTTGGAAAAAAATGTTTCTAAATACTTAGTATTCCTTTAATCTTCTATTTTGATAACAGATATATAATGTAAATAGGGGCTTTTTCTACTCTTAACAGGGACAGATATGGCCTTTCTGAAGACTGCTTTGGAAATGGCAAGAACAGCAGTATATTCTTTACACAAATCCTCAACTAGAGAAGTAAGTTCAAATCATCATAATATTCTGTGTCATTTATTTTAAAATTCATGACAGTATTTTAAGGATTTACTGTGAATACTAAATACCAGGGTATCTAATTCTCCTGAACTTTTAAAACATCTGGCACTTAGAAAATAAATTTTCCCTTTAACTAGCTAGCATTTGTGATTAGCTTTATTTTGTCAAAGGTTTGTTCAGGCAGGAGCTGTTAACAGGAGAGTGATTATATAATTCAGGAATAGAGGAGTAGGTGTAACGGTGGTTCCAGTATGTCCTGGTTTGCCTGCGTAAGCCCTGGTTGGTCCGTCCCAGTGTCCTGGTGTGGCCTGGTGTGCATAAGGGAGGCAAGGGCGGCCTGGTTTTTCAGAACACTGAACCTGGGAGGCTAAGCTGATCTGAGTTCAGAACCTACTTCTTCCATTGTTCTTCACTGTCAGCACATAACACAAGGCTGTGTAGGATGTATTCCAGAAAATTGGGGGTCGGGCGGTACCTTTTTTTAGTGTCAGTTTAACATGGTGATCAAGAACACAGACTATAGAGCCAGCCTACCTAGATTCAAATCTGAACTCTGCTGCTTCCCAGCTATCTTATCTTGGTCAAGGTACTTGAGTTCATTTTCGTCACCTACCCTGTACTCGCCTATACTCTTACAGCATGAGGAACTTAGAGCACCTTATACTTCGCAGGGTTGGTGTGAGGATTAAATGAGTTAATATTTATAAAGCACTTAAATAGTGTCTGGCAATTGTCATGTTAGCTGTTATTATTTTAAATCAGACACGTATTAAGAGATTTTTAAGTAGTTTTGTAGGAAAAATATTTTATTTGTATAAATGCAGTGTACTGGAATTCAGTTGGAAACAAATTATGAATATATGGTAATCTAATAACCTTTAAAAATATATAAAATTACATAGCTAAAAATATATACAGGCATACCTTGTTTTATTGCCATTTGCTTTATTGCACTGTGTAGATAATGCATTTTTTACAAATTGAAGGTTTGTGGCAACCCTGCATCAAGCAAGTCTGTCAGCACCATCTTTCCAATAGCATTTGCTCACTTTGTGTCTCTGTGTCATGTTTTGGTAATTCTTGCAGTATTCCCAACTTTTTTATTATATTTGTTATGGTGATCCGTGATCTTTGATATTACTATTGTAATTGTTTTGGCATTGTTTAGCAATAAAGTATTGCACACTTATAGTGTAAACAGAACGTTTATATGCACTGGGAAACAAAAAAATTCAGGTGACTCACTCTGGTGATACTCACTTTATTGCGGTGGTCTGGAACCAAACCTGTAATATCTCCAAGGTATGCCTGTATACTGTTAAACAGTTAGTAGTGGTACCTGCAGGTAAGCAGCAGAACACAACACGACTTTACTGGTAAATAAATCCCCATTCAGTAAGTGAAAACAAACACCAGGAATTATTGGTATCTAAAAAGCCTGTGTTGAGGAGGTCCCCAAGATCATCTTCAGGTTTGATGATTCACAAGGAAGTCTCATAGGACTGAGCATATTCATCATACTCTTGACTGGGATTTATTACAGCTAAAGGATACAGAGCAAAATTAGCAAAGGGAAAGGTGCATTGGTCACAGTCCAGGAGAAACCAGGTGCAAGCTTCCAGAGTTCTCTCCCAGTGAAGTCGTACAGGATGCACTTAATTCTTCCAGCAAAGAAGTTTTGTGACAAGGCATGTGAAATGTTGTCACCCAGGGAAGGTCATTGGAATCTTGGTGCCAAGGGTTTTTATTGGGTACTCATCACATAGGCACCCCCTGCCTGGCACATACCCAAATTCCAGACTCCCAGTAACAAAACAGGTACTCAGCATAAACATTTTACGCACAGTGAGCCACTATTATTAAGGGATGGGGAGTGGAAACTCTCCCAAAATCTAAGTTCCCATACTCTAGCCAAAGGCTAAACTTAACATGTAGACCTTTCTAAGGATAAGCAGTGAGGCCTGCTATGAACTCTTCTGCAGTTTGGCATAACATAAATTTTATATTACTGATATACAGTTCATGCAAACCAAGTAAAATATGCCAATAAAAAGTGCAGTTAAGCAGCAAAGTCTAATTAATTGAATGAATGCCTGTAGTCAAGGAACTCCCATCTTCACCGTTTGGTATTGTCATGTTCCACCACCAGGAGGCAGCAGTATCAGCACTGTCTTGATCCGCTTAATAGAATTTTAAGCAAATATTTACTTAAATCCATTTTTATTTTGGCAGTGTAGAAGTATTTCCATTAGCACAGCAACTAAATAATTTGAGAAATTAATCTGGTGTGTATTGTGCATACTGTGAAGGAGGTTTGATAATGAATGAACTTCTAATACTAAGACAGTCCTTAGTTTATGCTGTAGATATATCTGCTCTAAGCTTTGTGATAATTTTGCTTGTTTTAAGTATTCTATATAACTAGTAACATTGTTATTGAAGCTTACCTCAGACCCGTTAACTGTAGACTGTTGTCTTTTAAAAGTGCTTGGCCCTCGATTCATAATAGAGGTGCATTTTTTTTTTTTTTTTTTTTTTTTTGCAGTACGCGGGCCTCTCACTGTTGTGGCCTCTCCCGTTGCGGAGCACAGGCTCCGGACGCGCAGGCTCAGCGGCCATGGCTCACGGGCCCAGCCGCTCCGCGGCATGTGGGATCTTCCCGGACCGGGGCACGAACCCGTGTCCCCTGCATCTGCAGGCGGACTCTCAACCACTGCACCACCAGGGAAGCCCCTGATAGAATTTTTTGATAGAAATACTTAGGTAAAATATAAGCGTATCTTGGCAGATATGTTAATAATCTGGATGACTCTTACGGCTGTTGCCATATCTTCTTTCATTAGGCATTGTGAGAATTTAGTTCTTGGCTTATAGTTAAAGCAAAGTAGGTAGGCCAGGCACTGTTCTTTCAGTGTTTATCCCAAGCTTACCCCATTTATTCTTTGACATCTCTGCCAGAACCAACCACATTCCATTGTATAATCTAACATCTAAAACCTCTTTCACTAACCTTAGGGCTCAGATAGCAAAGAAATGTCATCATACTTTATTTCTCAAGAATTTACCAAGGATGCTAGGATTCCATTAAATTATAATATTATTTGTATTAAAGTCTATATCCTTATACAGAAATTTTAGATCTCAAAGTAGGGGAAAAAATATGCCCAGAACTGGGATTATTAAATTCAAGAACAGACTACAAGCACAAACATATTGTCAGTATTGTTTATAATGGAAATATTTGAACCTGAAACATAGGGATAATTGAGTATTTTATCAATCAGTTTGAGTACTGTGAACACTACCAACATGAACAAAATGCTTATACCAAATATTGCTATCTCTACTACAGTAGTTCTAGAAAATTATGCATAAAATTTACTTAGGGGATTATGGGCAACTTTTTTTCCATTTTTATTAATGTTGGAGTGTTGTGTATATATTTTAATTCATAAAGCAATTTTTATAACAAATTAGTAATCAAAAATTTTAGGAAGTGGTTCAAAATTCTTAGACCTATAAATAGCTAACATTTAGTACTTGCTCTGTATGCCACCACAGTTCAAAGCACTTTTCACATTCTGCAACAATCTGATGAGATATCATTATCATCCTCATTTAACGGATGAGGGAACTGAGGCACACAAAAAATGCGTAATTTGCTCAGGGTTACATAGCTAATAGAACTTCAGTTCAAATGCAGGCTGTCTGGTTCCAAAAACCATGTCCTTAACCTCTGTACCATACTGCCACTGAATTGCTCATGGACATAGATCTCTGCTGAATGGTTTCTAGGATACCTGTATATATTGATGAAATAATGCTGCAGAAACCATGAGTACATTTACTTTGATGCACTTCTGAAATAATAGCTTTATTACTTGAATTTAATTATGTAATTTGGCTCAGATTATTAAATGGCTTGGTTTCGTATTTTCAAAATATTCATCCAGTTGAAAAAATTTTAAGGGTCTAAATTCTAATGAAATTTTAAAAGCTTGAAAACTTACAATCAAGTATTAGTAAAAAGCAATTTTTAAAAAACTGTTTAAAGATCAGCTCACATTAACATATTATTTTATGTTCAGCATATTCAAAAGAAAGCTGCAGAATGGAAAATCAAGATAGATATTATTGCAGGTAAGATAATTGTTTCTCCTAAACAAATCTCAACCCTAATTACCTACGAAGGCCAACAGGCATTAGCCTAACCAGAATTTTTACATGTGCTGAGAAAAGATATTGTAGAACATGTATTTTAGTGTGACAAAATGTGTGTGGTTGGTAGTGGGTTGAAAACGGAATAAAGGCAGGGTATCAGTGTTTGCCCAAGACTGTCCCAATTTATGCATTTTACTGAAAACTTTTAATGGCACCCAAGTATTTGTTCCTTCCAGGCTCAGACAGAACCTTATAATCATCACAGTGACTTAAAAGCTTGGGCTTAGAGTTTGTCAGGCCTTAGTTTGAAATTCATTCCTGGAAAATACCACCAGATTATGCCTGGATTACCCTTCTATTTCAACTTTCTAATTGTCCCTGGAGTCAAATAACATGAAGCTTTAAATTTTTTTAGTGGGGGATAGAATATCATCATCCACACCATGTAAATCATGTTTGATACATTTTTATTAGTAAACTGAATATTCACAAACATCCAAATGGGAAAAGCATGTAACTAGAAGCTAACTATAATCCAAGTAATTCTGAAAAGCCTGAAGTAAGAGTACAATAAGGGGGAAATTTTTTTACACAATAATAAACTGACTGGATTGGTACTAATAGTGTTAACCACATAACTAGATCTATTGCCTTCATAATAATTAGTAATGTAATGTGTAAAAGTCTGTCTTCCTAGTATATTCAGTATTGTCATTCCTTACCTAGTTTACGGTATTATAATATGCAACATGCAGACCTTAGAACAGTTCCAGTAGTAGCATACCAAGCCAGAGCCTTGCTACCCCAAGTGTGGTCCTCAAATGTGGACCATCAGCATTGACATCCCTTGGGAGCTTGTCAGACTTGAAGAATTTCAGGCTGCACCCAGACCTACTGAATTATAATCTGCATTTGAACAGGATTTGATTTGATTTGAAGGTGATTTGATTGCACATTAAAAGTTGAAAGCTGTGATTTAGAGAGTTAGAATTCGTTGCAAAATATGAAGCATAGGTAGGTAGACTTACTGCCATCCCTCTAAAGTTGATCAGTACTAAGTTTTGAGAACCTACATTATCCTTTAGAAGAAAAGAATATGAAAAGTGGTTTTTCATTTGAGAGCTCAGTAGGAAAATAATTAGTTACTTATCACCATTACTAAAATCCAAACCGGAAATTTAAAAAATAAGCATGGTTGTTATGCAATTGGTAGCTATAGATTATTTAGGAAATTAAAAATAGGAAGATACTATCATATTTTCATAGGATATACTTTTTTTGTCCACTTGTTAACCTTCTATACTCTTCCCCATAATCTCAAAGTTTGATATAAATGACCAAAACAAATGCCAGGCTCAGTTTGCCATGGCTTATTGTGGGGATATATCAAATCAGTCCTGGATAAATTAAGTGACAGCTCTGAAATGTTTGGCTTATCAGCATTTAGTACTTCCTTAATTTTTTTTTTTTTTTTAAGTCAAGGGCGGTAAATGTTTGGAAGTATAATTTTTACCCTTAGGTGGCTTTTGTTTTGTAGAGCTACGATATGACCTGCCGGCATCATACAAGTTTCATAAAAGAAAATCAGTAAGTCTCTTGATTCTGGTTTATCTACATTCAGTACTGAAAAACTTCACAGTAAGTAATTATTTCTAATGTTATCAAGTTGTTTGAGTGAATACAGAAAGCCAGCCTAGAAGATAAATACTTAACTCTGGGATGGGCCTATAACCACTACAGCCAATATGCTGGTTTAAGATAAATTCTCAAATACTTTGGGCACAAAAATAAAAAATAAACTAATTTTATTTTTATGCAGTATACATTTTATTACTTTGTACTAATACATTCTCATATTACAAAGGCAATTTAGTGTTAGAATGTTTCTTTTGATATTTGAATAATCTGAAAGAACACAAACAGAATTATACATAAAAAAATACTCATTTTGGTAACAATAACAACAAAAAAAGACAAGTTAAACAACAAAAAAATTTTCCTTTCTTACAGGTGGACATTGAAGTGGACCTAATTCGGTTTTCTTTTTAAAAGCCTCCAAAGACAAAAGCAGCTTAAAATCTAATTAAAATGAATAAAAAATGTTTACTAAATTACTGGTCTCCGGCACCATTTTCTGTTTTCTGTTGTTTTGATGCAGATTCTTCTTGGTCTGTTTCTTCTCTTGCTCTTTTTACTGCTTTACTTCTCTTACTCTTTTTACCTATACAATGACAATTAATTTTCGTTAAGTTCACTGTAAGCATTACTCTATTTTAATACTGAGCATAACTATAAAAAATAATTGTTTAAACAGATTAGCAACAACTTTCCTACACCAATGAGAAAAGGCTTTTCCTTTAGTACGGACCTGGCTCTCTAAACTTAGCTTCCCAACATCTTTGTTTTCCACATGTAAAATAGCATAACCAGGGTCAATCACAATCTGAGAACATCACTTACACAGAAGTTGTAAAACCACATTGCTGTTCTCTCCCACAAATAATTTCTCATCAAAGTACCAAAGGACTTAAAATTACTAGAAAAAACTCACCATTTTCATCATGTTCATCATCACTATCAAATTTAGTTTTCTTGCCCTGAAACTGTACTTTTCCTTTAGCAGACCCAATCTGGGCAGCTTTATTTCCCTTTCCTTTTCCTTTAAATCTGCGACCTGGAGAGACAAAATTGAGAAATCCGTAATGTTTTAAACCTCTTGTCAATGTCTTTTACCACCAATTAAAATTTTTACCCAAGCAAATGAGTTAAATGTCAAAGAAAATCAGAATTAATGACCTTTTGACTTCCATTTGTTTAGGGATTCTTGTTGATCTTCTATTATTTTTTTCAATGCTTCTTTTTCCACATCTCCTTCTAGTACTTCCCAGGTGACCTCTTTGTTCATTAATTGTAGGTTACCATTATTTGCGTCTTTTGCTTTATCCAGTGCTTCCTTAGCTTTTTCTTTAAACAGAATTATTCCCTACACCAAAGACAGAAAACAAAGGCCAGGGAATTTTACTGAACATCAGGAAGTTATTAAAAAACTTGAAGTCACTAATTCCACCAGTTATTTATAGCACAATTCAGAAAATATCAGACATCACATCCAGTTACAGCAATAATAAAACAAAGTAAATGACCAAGTAGAAACTTTTCATAAACATACTAACAAAAAACTGCTTTCTTCTACTAATGTCATCTTCTAAAAGATAAGTTTCTATGAATTTTTAAACTGCGTGGTAAAAAGCATATGAATATTTCCAAACCTCTTTGGCTCCTCTGACAAAGTCTATCCATTTTATTTCACCATGATTTGAGAAAAGGATATGCAAATCTTCTCTACAGGTCTGATCATCTAAGTCCCCCGAGAATTTCAGCAAGCAGCCAATCTTTTCTTCTAGAGATTTCTATAAAAATATATAAGGTGATAAAAGTTTCTTAAAAGCAACCACAAACCAGAAATGGCATATACCTACCTACCTACCTACCTATCTCTCTCTCTCTCTCTCTCTCTCTCTCTCTCTCTCTCTCTCTCTATATATATATATATATATATATATATATATGGAATAAACTAGAAACTAAAATGCTATTTTGAAGTAGTATAAGTTTAAATAAGTAGTTGGTGCATTTTCCTTTATCATCGTTTGTTCTACAATGGCTTCTGATTTTAACTTATTTAACTTCTCCAGCAAATAATAGTTATTATATAAATCTTACTGCGCTGGATAAGTAATAATTTTAGGCAATATTTGGCTAGTACTTCAGTGCTGACAACTGTAGACTTACTTACATATGTTCTTTAAAAAGTCCCCAGGTTTATTATCCTAAATTTGAATTACAGATTTCTTAGTAATATATACGTACCATTTCAGCATTTTCTGCTAACTTTGGTTTTTCTTCTTGGTCTCTATAAGTAAAAATATCATTAGAACGTTTCCATTTACTTCATGTATGAGAAAAATTAAACCCTGATAAAGTTAACCTTAAGCATGATGACTAAACTACTTAATAACCAAAGCCAGTCCTTAGGCTTTCTGACTGTCTGATGCTAGAGTGCAACACAATGTGGCCCCAAGAGTATCAAGGCAGCTTAAGACCTCAATGTTTCATTAGCAAAAGAAAGGCCTACTGTACTCATTTCAGAGCTCATCATCAGCCTCAGTTCCCAGGACCATAACTTTACCTGTCAAAGCTTTAAGGAACTAAAATGTTATGATTAGCTCAACATACTTACTGTTTAGCTCGTAATTTAGCTTCAATTTTATTTTGCTTTCTTTCTTCATTTTTTTTTGCAAAGTAATCTTCCCTGAAGGACACAAAATATAAAGGCTAAGTTCATGAGAACAAAGAGGACTGCAAATTATATTGAATGATTTAAGACATCACACAGGAATGAATGTTACATTCTCTATCAACAAAATTACCTATAAGTTCAAAATACATTAAGGAAGTTACTCTTATTTTTTAAAATAACAGCTTTACTAAGAAAGAATTCACATGCCATAAAATTCATTCTTTCAAAGCATATAATTCAATGACTTTTAGTATATTAAGAATTGTACAACAATCATCACTACTAATGAATTTCAGAACATTTTCATCACCACAAAAAAGAAACCCTATATTCGCTAAGAATCTCATGCTGATTTTCATTTTTCACGTATAGAAAAAAGAAAGTATACCAAAAGTTATGCAACTACTTTGCTTCATAGTTTTTTAGTGTTAATTTCACAAAAGCAAAAATTCTGAAATCCCTGAGACCCAAGAATAAGAGCAATTATGAAAATCACAAGTTAAAAAGTCTGAGAGTTTAACACTGACAGCATGATTTATCACTGTGCATCTCTAAGTCCATCAGGTTTAGTACATAGCATTTAGAAGACTGCAATGCAAAAGGGGATTAAGGCCCTACAACCATATCATGAAAATGTCCTGGTTTGTCCTAATTTTTAGACACACACACAGGTGCGCACACACACACACCAAGAATGTGATTCAAATCTCTATTAAATAATCCTTTGTACTGTATAAAAATACAGGCATATACAGATTACAAGAAGAATAGATTAAAAAATTGTACAGTGATTTATTCTCTAACCACACCAAAAGCTCAGGTTTTAGCATCAAGCTTAACTATAAGTTTCACATGCAAAGTAAGTACTAAAACTTAACCTCCCTTATTAGTTGCTTGAAAAGGTCCTAACACTTCCTTACAGTCTCAAAGGACTAGTAGTTCCAGTGAGCAAACTTCAAGCATTTCTCAAAGGATGCCTAAGGATACTAAAAATACTGGTCTTACTGTAGGGAATGTTATTCTATACTCCTTACCCCAGTGTGTCAATTCCAGACAACTAAGTGGCCAAAAAAAAAAAAAAAAAAAAAAATCAGCAAGTTGACTTACTTGAAAAGTATTAGCAGGTCTGTGTCTTTGTACTTCTGGCCAGGGGTCTCGACAAACTTCTTAGCAGATTCAATGGTATCAAATACAGCAAATATAGATCCCTATTAAAAGTGGAAGAAAAGTTGGGTTTTTTTTTAAAGTTACATCCCAAGTATTTTTCTACTAGAAAAAGTCTGTTACATCATACAACCATACCTTAAATGCTTTGTGCAATGTTCTTCTCATTTGAATATTTAGTACCTGACCTTTATCTTCCAACCATTCTTTTATGTCATCAAGGGTTGCATCAACTGGGAAGCCTTTCTGTGAAGAGTAGGAAGGAATGTACAAATGACAACTCAAGTAAACGATTTGTCAGAAATTCTGATTTACTGTGTCTTGAAATGAAGTGAGGATATATGTCTCTCTTTCTCTGTCTCTTAAATGTTTAATAGCTCTGGTTAAGAGCCACTGTTGACCAGTGCAATAGAAGTGACTCGTTTATCTGGGATTCACTTCAAAATAATCCAGATAGGCCAAAGATAAAACAAGATTAATCATGTTAGTGACTGTTGAAGTTGGATAATGGTACATTATATATTCAATCTACTTCTGTATGTCTGAATTTTTGCAGAATAAAAAAATCTGTTTAAAAATTAATGTGCTAAAGAAAACAGCTAACAAGTTTAGCTGTTGATAAGAACAGTTGATGTGCACTGGGTACTTAAAATATGTATGTCAAAGATTTTGTCCAATGTTATATGGGTTTTTTCATTTAATTCTCACAACAGTTCTATAAGGTAAAAAATATTATCCCCATTTATGAAGATAAGGCTTACAGAAGCTAAGAATATTGCCCAAGGATATACAGTAAGTGGTGAAGCTATGATTCCTGAGCCCTTATTCTTACCCACCCTATGTGCTTTCTAAATAAATTTAAGATATAATTAAATGCATTAAAGGCCCACTTACAATATAAACAGATCTGTTTTTTACATCATTTTTATACTCATCAGTCACTTCAGGGAGGGGTTTGCTTGGAGATCTTCTAATTTTAGTTTTATCTTCACTTATTTCCATAAGTTCCGCCTTTGATTTGCTCAATGCTTCTACTATTACATTAAAGTCTGTTGTTAGACGGTTTAACCTGCAAAAGAAAATATATAAAAGCATTGTAAAACTTAATAGTAGCACTTGCTGTTAGCAGAAAATCTTATAATTTAAAAAAGGTTTTTACCTATTAAATTTTATCATTATCTCCAAAGGTACCCAGCCTTCATCCAGTTTGATCTGTTCCTTTAAAAATTTGTCACGTGGCAAATTGAAGTCACCAAAATAATACTGCAAGATAATTACAGTACATTGCAGAGCACTGTGTAATACTGAGTTTTAAAAATTACCATTACATCACCAAGTTCTAGTCTTTAAAAACACATGTCAACACTTAACTGGTGGGACTTCCCTGGTGGTCAGTGGGGAAGACTCCATGCTCCCCATGCAGGGGCCCAGGTTCGATCCCTGGTCGGGGAACTAGATCCCACAGGCATGCCACAACTGAGAAGTCCCCATGCCACAACTAAGACCCGGCACAGCGAAAATAAATAAATATTAAAAAAAAAAAAACTTGCAATAAACATTTTCTCTTAAATACACTGTAATATTTATAATACATATTAACAGAAAGATAAAACTAAAAATAATTATTTAAACAATATAATTAGCAGATGTGACAATAGATTAGAAAGCCTTAAAACAAAAACATATTTAAGGATTTGGTATATGAAAAGCCTCTTATTTCAAGTCAGTGTGGAAAGAATAGATTGTTAAATTTAAGAAACTAGAATAATCTGATTAATCACTCTAATTTTTAAAAAATTAGAAAAATTTAAAAGTTAAAAAATTAGGTAAGCTGGGACGAAGTGAGAGTGGCATGGACATATATACACTACCAAATGTAAAATAGCTAGTGAGAAGCAGCCACCTAGCACAGGGAGATCAGCTCGGTGCTTTGTGACCACCTAGAGGGGTGGGATAGGGAGGGTGGGAGGGAGACGCAAGAGGGAGGGGATATGGGGATATATGTGTATGTATAGCTGATTCACTTTGTTATAAAGCAGAAACTAACACACCACTGTAAAGCAATTATACTCCAATAAATATGTTAAAAAAAATTAGGTGAGTGTTTACCTAATTTAAGCACAGAGGCACTCTTCCTTAGTATAAAAATAAAAAAGTATACATGAAAAGACCCAGGTGACTACTTGGAATGCCAAAAGTAGCATAAAAAGTAAAAGACAAACAAAAGCTTATTAATACTTCTTATAAATCAACGAAGAAGAAAAAAAACCTCTGAAAACCCTAATAGAAAAAATGAGTAAAGGACACTTTTGTTTTGGCCTCACCACACTGCATGCGGGATCTTAGTTCCCCAACCAGGGATGAAACCCGTGCCCCCTGCATTGGAAGCATGGAGTCTTAACCACTTGTCTGCCAGGGAAGTCCCAATAAAGGACATTTTTTTTTAATTATTAAAAATAAAAATGTACTATAAACATTAAAAAGTTCAAGCTCACTATTAACCAAATAAATGCAATTTAAAGCAATGAAAAGCATTTAGCCAAAACTCTAAAGACAAGAATACCCAGTATTGGCCTGAACACAGAGAAATGGTCATGCATGTAGAGATGTTAACTGGCAGTATGTATCAAAAATCAAAAGTTCTGGGGGGCTTCCCTGGTGGTGTAGTGGTTGACAGTCTGCCTGCCGATGCAGGGGACACGGATTCGTGCCCCGGTCCGGGAAGATCCCACATGCCGCGGAGCGGCTAGGCCCATGAGCCATGGCCGCTGAGGCTGAGCCTGCGTGTCCGGAGCCTGTGCTCCGCAACAGGAGAGGCCGCAACAGTGAGAGGCCCGCGTACCTCAAAAAAAAAATCAAAAGTTCTAAAAAAACGTGTATAACCCTTGAGGCAGTACATCTCCCTCTAGGAATTTTATCTTAGAGAAATCAATAAACATGTTTAGTAACATTTATATATAAAGATATTCATCATAGGGCTTCCCTGGTGGCGCAGTGGTTGAGAGTCCGCCTGCCGATGCAGGGGACACGGGTTCGTGCCCCAGTCCGGGAGGATCCCACATGCCGCGGAGCGGCTAGGCCCGTGAGCCATGGCCGCTGAGCCTGCGCGTCTGGAGCCTGTGCTCCGCAACGGGAGAGGCCACAACAGTGAGAGGCCTGCGCACCGCAAAAAAAAAAAAAAAAGATATTCATCATGGAACTACTACAGCTAAAAAACTGGATATGTCCTACATATCAAATAGGGGATGATGTAAATTACTGATGATACAAAACTACTCCCCCATAATGCGTCCTATGTTTGGTGGGGGGAACAGGGAAAAAATTATGTTACTGTGAGCACTGACCAATTTGTGTAAAGGTATTTATCAGGCTTTTAACCTTGATTACCTCAAGAGGGTGAGATTTGAGAGGTGGCAGGTTGTGGGACATTATTAACTTTCTCTATATACAGTTTTCTTCACAATTATAAAGAAATTAATTTTAAAAAAGCTGTAACACAGGAAATTTAAAATAACAGAGAAGTGCAACTTTAAAAAAGTTCTGAGAGTTGCAAAAAACACCAAACAATATGATCTGAAGTTCCTCATTAAGAATATAAACATAAATTAAGAGATAATTTCCCATGTAGCCATTACTGATACTGTAAAGCATCAACTTAAATACAATACCTAAATTCAAAAAAAATGTTAAGAGAAAACAGATACTCTTAAAAGTTACAATGGCTGGGACTTCCCTGGTAGTCCAGTGGTTAAGACTTCATCTTTCAATGTAGGGGCTGCAGGTTCCAGCTAAGATCCCACATGCCTCACAGCCAAAAAACCAAAACATAAAACAGAATATTGTAACAAATTCAATATAGACTTTAAAAATGGTCACATCAAAAACAAACAAACAAACAAAAAAAAAACACCACCAAAAAAAGAAAAACCCAAAGAACAAAAAAACACCTTTAAAAAGTTAAAATGGCTGAGAACACCTAATTTGGCAGGAAAAACTACTAGGACCTGCAAGAATAATGTGCTATTTAACAGGGAAGGTATTTTACAAAGGATTTTAAAAATTATTTTACTATGTGCTAGGCACTATTCCAAATGTTTTACATTTTGTGAACTAATGTAATCCTCACAACCACCTTATGAGGAGGGTACACTATTATCCTCGCTTTACAGACTAGGAGAAAAAAGTTAACTAACACCATAGTGTTACCTTTTGAAATGTCTTTGTTCTTGAGTTTCAGAATTAGGCTCCACCAATATAAAACTGTATACTACTGTATGTTTATCTAACTCCAAGAATCAAAGACAAACCAAAAGTTCAATAGGTCAATATACTGAAATGAAATGGTCTATCTGTATTTGTTTTGAGGCCCTAAATTTCCTCTCAAAGAGCCTGGTTTTGCAGTGTAATACCACAGGAATCATACCTCGATTTGATGACAGATTTTGGCCTCCAGAGCAGCCATTTTTTCATTATCACCATTTTCTGCCATTCTGGCTATCTGTAACATTTCCCAAATTGGCATAAAAAAGTTATTTACTTTTTACGTAAAACTCAAGACCATTAAAAGGATGTTCTAAAATTATCAATATCCCACTGTTTTCCTAAAAATCAGTAATTTTTAATTTCATGGGTTCAATTTCTCTACTCAATTCTCAAATTTCAACAAAAGAAAACTTTGAAATTAGTGATGAAAAACTATGGATAATCCACACCCCTTCCAGTAGATCACTGTTCCATCTTCTATAACAAAGTGAGTGGTTATCTTCATTTAGCTGATCTAGAAAGCTCTGAGGGAAAAAACTCCATTCAACCACTTACCAATCATTAACCAGGTTTAAGATCATCACCTGTCAGTATATTACCATGGATCTCAGTCTTGTTTGGTGTGGGCCGAATTTCGTTTAAAAGTAGTCATAGCTGACTTACCAAAAACTTGTTATCAACAAGATTATGTATCAAAACTTTAAGGTAAAAAAAATTCAAACACTACATACAGTCAGGGTTAGATTAAATAAATGCTAATGATAAGGAACATATGAAAATGATCATTTGAGAACCTGAGGACACTAAAACAACACTAAACTGGGCGTATGCCTACTAATTTACTAATATATTGGTTAACCTTACAGCCAGTTTCCTGTTTCACATCCCTGACAATAGCATGTAGGAAAAAAATGAAGCTGTGAAGTTGGTTTGCTAGGGATAACAAAGTCTCCTGACTTCAAATTACTTCCTTCTAGTGCTCCATTAAAACCATCCAAACACCGTGTACAACAGTATATTTAGAAGAATTCATCAAGGATATCTGCCATTAATTAACTCTAGCGATGAACTATGACTGGTACACTTCTTGGAGGCATGGCTTTACAATTTGTAATTGCTATGCAATACAACCTGGAGGCACACTGGAAGCTCTCCTATGGTGCAACATCTCACTACAAAATTTGGCCAATCTTACGCATTGGTTGTCGATCATAATTCCTAAGCTATTACTGTGATCTAGGGCGCCCTATAAAAACAAAGGGTGAGATAAAAGACCTATTTAGTCCCTGTAAGACTTCTTTGGCCTACCCAATTTTGGAACTTCGTTTCATGAGATACTTTCTCAGAATGTACATACAACTAGAAGTGAAATATTACCCTCACTTTCCAATTTCGCTCAGAAGCCTTGATGTGAGTGAATGAGGACCATTAAAACCCAAGAGAGTGACGCCAGGGGAACACCTGCGGCCCCGATTCCCCGGCCTCCAATCTGTCCCACACGATCCAAGGAACCCTTCGGCGTTTAACCCACGTCTACCTCTCCAGAAACTTACACAGCCGGACAGAAACATCCGCTTTCGGCGACACTGGAAAGCGGTGGCGGTACGAAACCTTAAAGACGCAGTGGGGATGCAGGCAGCCTGGGTCCAAAGAGCCCGTCCCAAAGCAACACCTCGGTCGCCTGGGCCCCAACCACGTGCGGGGGAACCCTAGCTCCTGCGAGGAACGCAGAGGCCGGCTCCCCACCTCGCGGCTGCCCGTGCCCCTCACTCCCCAGCCCAGCGCGCCGCCTCCGGCTGCGGCCCACGAGGCGCTAGCCCCGAACGCGAGGAAGGCGAGGAAGGCGAGGAGCGCACGCAACCAGCGTGAGGCAGCAATGAAAGGGAACGCGCCGTCGCGCACCACGCAAAGCAGACCCTTTTGTACCTTCTTCTTTTTAGCCACCTGGAGTTGCTCACCTTTAAGTTCCCGGTCCCACAGAGACGCGCCACAGGGTCACTAACAGCGACAGCAACGTCTCCTATTCCTAGCGCCGCCGGCTTGCCCAACGCGCCTAAAGAAGATGGGGGTTGTCCCGGCAGCCCTTGCGGCCATGGTGGGCGGGGCTTCGGGAGGGCCCGAGCCGGCTCCGCGCTCTGAGCATGCGCCGCGGCCGCGGGCTCCCAAGGCCGGAGAAGTCCCGGCCTCAGTTCGAGGAGTTTGGGTTAAAATGGCCAGCGGGACCTTGGAGGGTATTAGGTTAAATATTTATTTTTAAGTATTCTGGATAGAACTTGTATTTCCAGCCCTTCCTTAGGCTGTCCATTCACATGAAGTGGTTGACTTTTTTTTCAGATTATACTTTTTAAAAAATTGTTTTAATTATCCGTAATAGTTCCCCCTCAAAAAAATGACAAGTAAAATTTTTAAAAAATGAAAAATTCATGGAATCTTAGAGTTGAGAAAACAGTACAGTAGAGCGTTTAAGAGCTGGAACTCTGAGGACTTCCCTGGCGGTCCAGTGGTTAAGACTCCGCGCTCCCACTGCAGGGGGCACGCGGTTGGATCCCTGGTCCAGGTAAGATCCCGCACGATGCGCAGCCCCGTCAAAAAAAAAAGAGCTGGAATTCTGAAACCAGACTGCCAGCATTCAAATAACGGCTGTCCAGTTTACAGGCTGTGTGATCTTGGGCAAGTTACTCAACTTCTCTGTCCCTCACATGTGAAATTGGGCCAATGCTAAATATCTTATACCTCGTACCGTTGTCGTGGGCATTAAATGTGATACAACATATGTACCTTGCTGGGAACTGTGCATGGCATATAGGAAGAGGAGCAGCATATATTAATTTAAAACCAACAAAGAACGTCATTTAAAAAAACTGAAAGGCCATCTAGTGCAGAAGCCTGTTGGTCTGCTAGAGCCTTCTTTTTTTTTTTTTTTAATCTTAGTTCCCCAACCGGGGATTGAATCCCGGGCCAACGGCAGTGAAAGCACGGAGTCCTAACCACTGGACCGCCAGGGAATTCCCAAGAGCCCTTGTCTATTAGTATACTTTTTGCACAATAGTTTTAATCACTTAAAGGAGATTTTTCTTGTGGTGAGGCAATCTTTTATTTTCCCCTGAGTTTTCTTGAAAATTTAAAATGGTATTGGTGAAATAGCCTGTTAAGTGATTTCAGAGTTTTTTGGCAGTCCCAAAACAGATCAAATGAATTTATTTGGAAAAAAATTCAGTTATAGGTTCAATCCAGACATTACATCAAGCCAATGAGAAAAAATTAATAGAGTTATGCTGAGGTAGTTTAAATTCAAATGAATCATGTTCTCTTTTATCCACTCAACAAATATTTATCTAGTCTCTACTTTGTACCAGACAAAATAAAAACTTAATTCACTTTTTGATCAAGTCAGTGAGAATATAGGTATTTAACAGGGCAAATCATATGCATGTCAGCGTATGCCCACTCAGCTGTTCAGTATAGTATTTACTACATGCCTACTAATGTCCTGGTGTGGAGCTTGGCAGTGTGAATGAAGACACCCAAACTCTGCCTAGAGACAGTGACACCTAAACAAATGACCCTGCTCCTTTTATGCCCGCACAATGTCTGGGTAGAACTGCAGATACAGTCTGTTACCAGAAACCACTTACTGCAAAACATTTAGTGTTCCTGTCAGGTCCCTGATCCTTTACTTTCTCTTTCTTTTCTTCTCCTTTTCTTTCTCTGTCTGTGTCTCTATCTCTGTCTCTGTCTCTGTCTCTCTTCTAGGAGCCAAGCTCCATGCAGCCACCACCCTTTAGGGAAAATGGATTCCTGGCTGCATACCAGGAAGGTTCTTTTTTCAGATGAAGCATCAAGAAGACTCTCTCTCGGGCTTCCCTGGTGGCGCAGTGGTTGAGGGTCCGCCGGCCGATGCAGGGGACACAGGTTCGTGCCCTGGTCCAGGAGGATCCCACATGCCGCGGAGCGGCTGGGCCCATGAGCCATGGCCGCTGAGCCTGTGCGTCCGGAGCCTGTGCTCCGCAACGGGAGAGGCCACAACAGTGAGAGGCCCGCGTACAGCAAAAAAAAAAAAAAAAAAAAAAAAAGAAGACTCTCTCTCATGCTGATGTCCATCTCTTTAATAACATAACTTTGTAGGATAATATACTAAAAGAACTTCTCTTTGAGTGTAGATTTAGTACAACTATTTTAGAGAGCAACTTGGTAATATCTGCTAAAGTTTATGATATGCATAGCTGATGGCCCCAAAGTCTACTCCTAAAAGTATATTCTAAGGAAATTTTTACATCTGTGCATAAGAAGACATGTTCAAGAATATCATAGCAGCATAGTATATAAATGCAAAGAATTGGAAATCCATTAAATGTCCATCAAAAAAGAATAGGTAACTAAATTGTGGTGTAATTAAACAATGAAATAATAAACTATACAATGGGGCTTCCCTGGTGGCGCAGTGGTTGAGAGTCCGCCTGCCGATGCAGGGGATGCGGGTTCGTGCCCCGGTCTGGGAAGATCCCACATGCTGCGGAGCGGCTGGGCCCGTGAGCCATGGCCGCTGAGCCTGCGCGTCCGGAGCCTGTGCTCCGCAACGGGAGAGGCCACAACAGTGAGAGGCCCGCGTACCGCAAAAATAAATAAATAAATAAATAAACTATACAATGATGAAAACAAATAAACCAAAACTGCATGCATTAACACTGATGAAATTCACAAACATGATGCTGAGTTAAAAAAAAAAGTTTTAGATGAAATATAAGTAGCACCCCTAGCCATTGCGGCACTGAAAAATCCCCTTACATTTCTAAATACTAAGAGATGGTTATTGCTTTTCCCCTGCCCTTCCTCCAATACTGAGAACAATGTCTAGGATAATGGCATTATTCTAGCTTAGTTAGACATTTAGTTTGAAATACTTGTTAGCCATCCAGGTAAAGATGTCAAGTGGACAGTTGGTAAATGAGTTTGGAACTTAGGGGGAGAAGTCAGGGTTGGAGATACAAATTTTGGAGTTATTAGCATACAGAAGACATTTAAAGCCATGGCATTAGATGAGCTCTCCTAGAGAGAGTACAGACAGTGAAGATAAGAGGGCCCAAGACTGAACCCTCTAGCATTCCAACTTTTTGGATACTGGATAAAGGAAGAGAAGCATGTACAGGAACTAGAATAAGCACAGCCTGAGGTACTAGGAAAATATGGTGCCATAGAAGCTAAAGGGGGAGGATGTTTCAAGGAAGAAATAATCAACTGAGTAAATTCTTCTGAGAAGGGTTGCAGCCTGACCAATTTTGTCATTATGGCAGAGACTGTTACTTATCCCCCAGTATTGGCTCTCCCCTTCCTCTATAATAATATCACCCCTGGGCTTCCCTGGTGGCGCAGTTGTTGGGAGTCTGCCTGCCAATGCAGGGGACACGGGTTTGCGCCCTGGTCTGGGAAGATCCCACATGCCAGGGAGCAACTGGGCCCATGAACCACAATTACTGAGCCTGCGCGTCTGGAGCCTGTGCTCCTCAACAAGAGAGGCCGCGACAGTGAGAGGCCCGCGCACCACGATGAAGAGTGGCCCCCGCTTGCCACAACTAGAGAAAGGCCTTGCACAGAAACGAAGACCCAACACAGCCATAAATAAATAAATAATAATAATAACATCACCCCTGATTTTTAACCAAACGCAAGGCCAATCAGAGATTAAAACTGCATTTTTTCCAGCCTCCCTTTCAGCTAAATAAGACCATATCTGGTCAATGGATGGAAAAGTGATGTGTGCAATTTCTAGGTCCTTCTTAAAGAGAATGAGTTTGTTCTTTTCCCACTAGCTAGGTGTGGATGTGGTCATGAGCAAAATTGGACCAAGAAAATGAAGGCAACACAATAGGTATGGCAAAGCAGCAATAGAAGGGAGCCAAGTCCCTGACAGCCTAGAGCCCTGATGGCTTCCTAGAATGGACTTACCATTAAATGAGATTTTTAAAAAATAAATAAAAGCAATATTGCTAGATTTTTGGTCACAGTTAGGCAACAGATCTGCCACTAAGTGGCAGAATACTCAAATAAATCAAAGCTCCAGGCCGAGAGCACCACTCTGAGGCTGCTTGGCTTGTGCTAGACTTTTCTATTTTTGTGTGTGTGTAAGATGAATGTCAGAGTGCCTAAAAGCCAGAAGTCTCCCTGAGCTTTGGGAATGGGTTGTAGGACCGTTTTGTTGTCTTCCTGCTAATAGATATTCAAACGTATGACAGAATCTTGTCTGAGACTTGCCTTCATTGTAACAGATCACCTGCGCATGAGGTTCTTGGGGGGGAAACCTAGAGCCCAATCCTATGTCTGACAACTGGAGGCCTCTAATATTCCCCCCAATTATCTAATAATTGTGAGTAACCAAATTTTCTTGGGTCAATTTGCCACATTTGACCCAGTGAACAGGTTGGTATATACGTAAATTATAAGCAGACCTTTTATAGGCGACAACACGTGGAAATTCATAAAATAGCACAAGTTCTGTACTAAGACTTTGTCTAAAATAAAATATTTGTGACACATAAAGGGAAAAGAAGGAGTCTTTGGGGGGTAAACTTTCTAAAAAAAAACTTTAAAATTGAATTATAACATACAAACAGTGAAGTGCATGAATTTTAAGTGTATGGCTTAATGAAGTTTCACAAATGAACACTACTTTGTAACCACCACCCAGACTGAGATAGAGAACATTTTCAGGACTCCAGAAAGTTCCCTCTTTCAGTCAATAGCCTCCTTAAAAGTAAGCAGGATAGATTAGCTTTGCCTGTTCTAGAAGGTCATGTAACTGGAATCATGTAGTAAATATATATGTCGTATATGTTTGTACCACAATTGACTTACCTATTCTTCTGTTGATGGACATTTGGCTGTTATGAATAGGCTTCTCTGAACACTCTTGTGCATGTCTTTGGGTAGATACATTCTGTGTGAATGAAATGAAATACACTCATTTCTGTGAGGTGTATAGTTAAGAGTGAAATTACTGAGTCACAGGGCAGACATGTGTTTAGCTTTACTATGAACTGCCAAATAGCTTTCTAAAGTGGTCAGATCATTTTTCACTTGCACCAGCAATGTAACTGCTAAACATCCTAGACAGCATCCTATCATTCTTTTTATTTTACTTTACTTTTTTGGCTGTGCCGCACAGCACGCGGGATCTTAATTCCCCGACCAGGGATTGAACCCGGGCCCTTGGCAATGAAATCTCCGAGTCCCAACCACTGGACCACCAGGGAATTCCCCTTACATTCTTTTTAATTTTGACCATTCTAATGATGGTGTGGTGGTATCTCATTGTACCTTTAATTTGCATTTCCTTGATGATTTCTGATATGGAGCACTTTTTATATGCTTACTCTCCATTTGGACATCCTCCTTTGTGAAGGGCCTATCAAGTGTTTTGCCCATTTTTAAAAGTGATTTTTAGGAGTCCTTTACATAACCTAGATACAAATCCTATGTCAGATATATGTATTGTGAATATCCTCCCCTAGGCCGTGGCTTGCTTTTTCACTCTCCTTTTGGTGTCTTTGGATGATTATTGCTTTTTAAATTTAAGAAATTATTGCCTACTCCAAAGTCATGACAATATTCTCCCCTGACTTCTTTTAGAAATTTATTGCATTATTTTCACGTTTAGTTCTGCGATTCATCTCAAGTTAATTTTGAAATATATTATAAGGTACATGACCAAGTTCCTTTTTTTCTATATGGATAGAAAGTTAATAGCTCTAGCATCATTTATTGAGAAGATTGTTACCATGCCTAGTTCTAGAATGGCTATCCAAATGTATCCAACTTTTTAAAAAAGTCAAGATGTAAAATAGCCACTTAAAAAATCCAGATAGTACATTCATGTTAATAGCAGCATTATTCACAATAGTTAAAACAAGGAAGCAACCCAAGTTTCCACTCACTGATGAATGGATAAGCAAAATGTGTAATATACAGGCAACGGGATGTATTTCAATACATACAATGGAATTCACATTGAAGAAGAAGGAGGGACTTCCCTGGTAGTCCAGTGGTAAAGAATCCATCCTGCAATGCAGGGGATGAGGGTTCCATCCCTGGTCGGGGAACTAAGATCCCACATGCCACGGGGCAGCTAAGCCCGTGCACCACAACTGCTGAGCCCGCACGCCTCAACTAGAGTCCGCGTGCTGCAAACTACAGAGCACACGTGCTCTGGAGCCTTCACTCCACAACTAGAGACGAGAAAACCCATGCGCCACAACTAGAGAGAAGCCCACGTGCTGCAGCGAACCCAAGCGCTGCAACAGAAGATCCCACATGCTACAACGAAGATCCCACGTGCCACAACTAAGACCCCACGCAGCCCAAAAAAATAATAAAATATACAAAAGATTTTTTAATTAAAAGGGAAGGAGATTCTGCAATATGCTACAGCATGGACGAACCCTGAGGACATTACGCTAAGTGAAACAAACCAGTCACAAAAATACAAATACTATGTGATTCCACCTATATTATAAAAACAGAAAGTGTAAATGTGGTGGCCAGGGGCTGGAGGCAGGGGAGAATAGGGAGTTATTGTTTAATGGGTGTAGAATTTCAGTTTCACCACATGAAAAGAGTTATGGGGATGGATGGTGGTGATGGTTTCACAACAGTGTGAATGTATTTAATACCACTGAACTGTACATAATTAGCTGGAATTATTCTACTTAAAAAGATTACCACGTTCATGTTTTAGTTTCCTTAATGTACAGCTCATACAGGAAAGGCAGGATATACGCTTGATTTTTTTCTTCTCTTCAACAATTTTCAGAATAATGAGTTGGTTTCTTAATATTCTTCAAGAGTAACCAATTAGGGCTGCAAGTTTTGAGATTAGGTTCCCCACAGCAAGTCCTGCAATACTGAAGATGGCACTAAATGGCATCATCTGAGAAGGTAATTGGCCCCTGACCCTACCCAACTGATAAATTCCACTAGGTAGACATGAACCACTCAGCCAGCGGAGTAGGGAGGGCAGCAGACAATTTCTCACACACTGTCCAACAATTAATTGACTTTTTGAAAAACTGCCAAAAATAATCCTCATTAATAGACAATAGATTTCAAGTGGTAACTCTTCTGGGAAACCCAACATTTTTAGAACAGCCAAGAAGATAGAGATCCAAGGTTTTAGTAACCTGCAGTGAAGAGTAAGGCAACACTGGAAATAGTCAGGGGGCACATCAGGGAATTTGGGGCAGCAATGGCCAGAACCTCAGAATGAATAATTGGAATCAATGTTTTTGGGCAAATTTTTTCTAATTGGGAGAAATAAAAGTTCAAGATTTTATGGTTATAGGGGATGCTAAATAGTAGTTTGGTAGAATTCCCTCTGTAAAGTACCTAGCTCAGAATAAGGAGAGAACTGCAGCCCTCATTTACCTACTAGAGGCTACTGATATCTACAAAAGAACCTAATAATTGAGAAAGGTCAAACCAGCTTAGATCAGTTTTCACAAGACCTCCAGTAAAATGAGGAAAAAGAAGTGTTTATGGAATTTGGCAACATTAAAGTCATAGGTGACTTGATAACAGTTTCAGTGATGTGATAGGTATGGAAGTCCTGGAGTGGGTTGTAACAGTGAATGGCAGTGAGGATTTGGAAACAGAGAAGTACTTACAATTATTTTACGAAGATTTGCTATGAAGGGGAACAAAGATAAGGGCTGCTAGGAGGAGATCTAGAGTCTATCATAATAATAGAGGGAGAAATTGGTGATCCATGAGAGAACAATTATAAGAGTGATGTCCTCGAGAAAGCAAGAAAAGACAGGATCCAGAATATGAAGGGACTGGCCTTCGATAGAGCAATGGTGCTTGTCTTGTACCAAGTGGGAAGACAGAAAATATTGGTAAAGATACTGGAAGAGTTGGTGGTTAGAGGAATAGAGTCCCTCTTTAGTTGCTAAGTTTTTTCAGTAAAGCATATGGTAGGTCATTATCTGATAGTAAGGGAGGGTTGAAATTTTTAGGATTAAAAAAAAAAAGAAAATATAGTTGACTCAGACAGTGAAATACTGACTTTACTAGGAAAACCTTTTGTGATTATGGAACAGATACTGAGTGATCGTTTCAACTCTGTGGTCATAAATTTAAGGCACTGATTCAGCATTCAGCTGCTCTGCTGCAGGCCCAGAGAATATCTGGAGTTATACCCAGCAGGGCAGGCAAGTGTATAAGAGCTAGAGTTGCTTTTCATAATGATGGATCAAGGAATCAAAGATAGACAAGGGGAGGAAGAAGACAGGACAAACATAATGGGCAGTGTAAAAAAAGAAGTAGTGGGGTCAGTGGACTGGAGAACCCAGGGTGTTGGATAGGAAACTATTTGGATAAAAATGATAAGAGTAGGGAATTCCCTGGCGGTCCAGTGGTTATGACTCGGAACTTTCACTGCCGAGGGTGAGGGTTCGATTCCTGGTCTGGGAACTAAGATCCTACAAGCTGTGCGGCACAGCCGAAAGAAAAAAAAAAGACAAAAGTAGGGATGAAGAGGAAGACAATGAGCAGCTGTCAAGTCTTCAGTGAATGAGGGGGAGTGACTGGGATATGGGAGATCATTCGATTGTAGAAACAAGGAGCTGGAACTTTTGAAGGAAGAGGAAGAATAGTTCGAGTGGAATGGGAAGCAAAGAGAAAAAACAAGCATCCTTCATTCAAGCCTGGAATTATATAGGATATGAGAGAAATACTTACTTCACTTGAAAAGGCTATAGAGGAGCCAGTGTCCTCAGGAGATCAACAGGTCATGCACAGTAAGGTCAAGGAGTCAGAAGCAGCATTGATGAGGGAGGTTAAGGTTAGGGGGCAGAGTGTTTACCACACATCTGGAACTCCAGGGTTCTAGAAGGCACGTAGAAAGGTTTCGGAGGGCCTGGAAGGGTGGGGAGTTTGGTCAGATTGGGAGCTGTGCTGAGCAGAATGAGCATGACCATACAGAGGAGGTGACCAGGGAGGCTTGGGCTTCCAGTGACTGTAGAAAAGAGGCAGGTGGGGTACAAGGGGATTGCTGGCTGGGTGGCGGAACAAGTCAAGTCCGTCATTTTCAGGTCTTAGTCCAGACGTTAGTTCTTCTACGCTGCCACAGCGCCCCACACTTCCCCAATTGGGGCACTTCTTCCTGTTTCTGTATATGAATTAAGATTCTAAGTCCAAGTTCGATCCTTTGTACCTTATCAGAACCAACACGTAAGTGCTTCCTCCTCTATTAAAGGACACTATGTCATATGCTAGGACAAACACAGTAGGGTTCACTCGGTATAAACCCCTGAGCTTTCCTAGCTTGATGACACTTGTTCCCATGGGAGGGGTGCACACTATCTCCCCACTCTCCTAATCCTGGAAACTGAGACTCTGGTTCTCATCTCTGTGAGACCTCTCATACCATATCCAGGCCACAGGGACAGCTTAGGTTGCTGCCTGGGAAAGAGAGAGAACCCACCCGTGCAAGGTGACCCATGAGCCACTCACTGCAGGCACCAGGGCAAGGTTAAGTACAGTGGCCTTCTGCCCCGACCCCAAAGAAATATTGGAATCAGAGGTAGAAGTGTGTGGTATTGTGGTATACTCACAGAGGTCTAGTTTAGATAGATTAAATAATTCTGTACTGGATAATCTTATATTATGTTTTAAAATTCTATTAAAAATAAGTAATTTGAGAAGGTAGGTTTACACACTATTACATTCAATGGAGTGAATGACCCATGGTTCATCATAGGTCTCAGCCCCCATAGCTTCGACATGGCTTTCAATGGTAAAGGTTTTTATACTTTTTGCCTCCCTCACTGGAAAGTGAGCTCTTTCAGGGCATGAGCCTATTCCTCTAGCTTCTCTTAAAATAATACTCACTCTGCATAAACTGTCATCTTTTATTAAATACGTTTACTGTGAAAACAGAGCTGGATGATATAATGTAAGCTGAAAATTGGACCATGGAATCTGGTCTGAGTTCAGGGAATGGAGAGAATAAATACTTAGCCTCCACTCAAGTTGATATTACCTTGGTTTTGTTCTGGATAAGCTAACAAGCAGAGCGAAGGATATAAACAGGATATACATACCGGAGGGTGAATGTGGCTCCCCATAGCCTCCCTTGAATCTTTCAGAGTGCACCCAAAGTTTGCCTTTCTTAGCAATTCTGTAGGGTGGGCTGTCCCTCAAGTCAAAGCCTCAGGAACAACTTAGGCTACCATAGAAGGTGATTATTCTGAGACTCAGCAAGCCATGCCAGCCAGGCCCGTCAGGTTCTGGACCTTGAAATTCTTGTGATGCCCACAGTCAGGCAGTCTCCCATTTTCTCTGAGTATAAGGCAGGGCCTGGGAGTTCTCCATTTCATCCTCTTGAGTTTTTCATGAGTAGGCCTTTTGAAGAACAATGAGAAACGCTTATATCAAATTGAACCCAAGTATCATCAGGCAGTGTAAAAGAATTATGGTTGCTATTGCTTAGTTTAACATTAATTATTAATTCCACAAATATACATGGTGTGCCTACCATGTGTTTGGACCTGAAGATACAAAAGTAAATAAAACAGGAAAGCTCGGAGTCTTGTTAAATTCATCAAGCTTTTCTCTAATGACCATTTCTTTACTGAGGGTGGACAGGATAAAAACAGGATACACTGCTTTGAAACTTTTTAAAAAGTTTATTATCATTAATTCCAGGTTGTTTAATAACCCTTTGATCTCTTTTGGTTTTCCCCTATCCCTCTGTCCTCTGCTGTTTCCCTTAAAATAATACTCAGTGCAAGTACACGGTCTGTTTTGATTAAATGGATATGTTTACTCTAAAAACAGAGCTAAGAGTTACCAACTTGAAGGATTCTTCCTCCTTTGTCTCTGGATGAAACAAACTTTGGGAGACGCACAGGAAGATTCAGAGGTTTGTTCTGGTTCTGAGTCAGACAGCTATAAAGGACCACAGATAAAAATAGTGAGAACTTCAACATTTTAGGATTTCAGGAGTTCATTGTGGGAGATCAAGTGCTGACATGTGAGTCGGCCAGTATAGGCTTTGTACAATCTTTTTTTTTTTTTAATTAGTTAATTTATTTTTTGGCCGCCACACACAGCTTGCGGGATCTCAGTTTCCTGACCAGGGATCGAAACTGTGACTCCTGCAGTGGAAGCACAGAGTCCTAACCACTGGACCACCAGGGAATTCCCAGCTTTGTACATTTTTTAAAAATATTTATTTATTTATTTGGCTGCACTGGCTCTTAGTTGCAGCACGAGGGACCTTCGTTGCCACGTGCGGGATCTTTAGTTGTGGCATGTGGGATCTAGTTCCCTGTCCAGGGATTAAACCTGGGCCCCATGCTTTGGGAGCTCGGAGTTTTAGCCACTGGACCACCAGGGAAGTCCCGAAGCTTTGTACAATATTAACTTTCAGATTCGTCTGAAGAAAATGAACTTGTTTTCATGAAAATTCACCCTTTGTATTTCTTATGAATTTACTGCTTAATGCGTGCATGTACTTATTAATATAATTGTTCCTGGTTTTTGGAGATGTAAAATATTCTAAAAGAAGTAACTAAGCCTATGAAAAATCCTTTTACATAATAAGTATACAGAAGATCTCACAGTTTACATGCCTCAGGGCCTTTGCACTTGCTGTTTCCAAAGTCCTAATCCTTCTTCCTTCATGCCTGAGCACAAATGTCATCTTATCAGAGAGGCCTTTGCTGACCACCCTATATAAATAGTACCTCTCTCACAATTATACCACTCCATCTTCTTCATCTTGATTTAGTTTTTTCATAACATTTATCACCACTTTTTTTCCCAGTTTTATTGAGATATAATTGACATACAGCACTGTAAGTTTAAGGTGTACAGCATAATGATTTGACTTGCATATATCATGAAATGATTACCACAATATGTTCAATTAACATGCATCATCTCATATAGATACAGAATAAAAGAAAAACAAAAAAAATTTTTTTCCTTGTGATGAGAACTCTTTGGATTTACTCTCTTAACTTTCTTATATATCATACATCAGTGTCAACTATAGTCATCATGTTGTACATTACATCCTTAGTGCTTATTTTGTAACTGGAAGTTTGTACCTTTTAACCACCTTCATCCAATTCCTCCTCCCATCACTCCCTGCCAATGGTAACCACAAATCTGATCTCCTTTTCTATGAAAATTTTTTTTTACATATAAATGAGATCATACAGTATCTGTCTTTCTCTGTCTGACTTGTTTCACTTAGCATAATGCCCTCAAGGTCCATCCATGTTGTTGCAAATGGCAGAATTTCCTAGTTTTTTTGTTTGTTTTTTACAGCTGAATAATATTCCATCTTATATATATAAACTTCTACATATATAACTTCCTTATCCATTCATACATCAATGGACACTTAACATTCCTTCCATGTCTTGGCTATTGTAAATAATGCTGCTATGAACATGGGGGTGCAGATATCTCTTTGACATAGTGTTTTTGTTTCCTTCTGATATATTCCCAGAAGTGGGATTGCTAGATCTCATTTTAAATTTTTTGAGAAATCTCCAAAAAATTACTACTGTATTCTATGGTGGTTGTACCAATTTACAATCTTATCAGCAGTGCACAAGGGTTCCCTTTTCTCCACATCCTCACTAATATTTATCTCGTCTTTTTTTTTTCCCCCTAGCAAAGGCTCCAACACCATGGGCACCCCAAGCCTTTTGTCCTTCTAAATTTTATAATTTATTTATTTATTTTTGGCTGTGCCGCACAGCCTGCAGGATCTTAGTTCCCTGAGCAGGGATTCAACCCAGGCCCCGTGCAGTGGAAGCACAGAGTCCCAACCACTGGACCACCAGCGAAATCCCTTCTCCTTCTCATATATGTTGCTTCATTGGTCTTTGGAGTCTCATGTCACAAAACAACAAAATGAGCACAAGGCAAATAGGGTTGCACCAGGAGCACACCTAGAACATACTACAACCCTCAGCAATTCCCAGCCTTCCCTGGGGCATCATGGTAAATCTGACTCTGCATTTTACATATTGACTTGATTACTTATTGTCAGTCCGCCTCAATAGAGTGTCGTAAGCTTTCTGAGAGCAGCAACAGTGTCTTCTGTTTACTGCTTTATGACCAGTGTCCAAACACAGTCCTTGGCACAGAGGGGCATAATATATGTTTTTAATAAATTCTATCCACCACCCACAAATTACCTTGGGGAAAATAATACTTCTTCTTCTCCCACTTTAGTCACTCTGTCCTCTTGGCTCTGCTTTCTTTTAGCACATGGCTTTTTAAAAATTATCTGCTTGTTTACTTGTTTATTGTCTGTGTGCCCTGTTAGGGGAGCTCTACTAAGAACAGGGACAGTGACTTGCTCGCCTCTATCTTCCCAGAGTTTAGAGCAAGGCTTGGCACAGAGGAAGCTCTCAATAAGTAGTTCCTGAATAAATGAAAATAAACAGATAAATAACTTTTCATGATGAAACTTGCCAGATAGGACAACTCTTCATGTACCTATGTTTTTATTCTATTTACTTGAAATTTTCATTTAGGTTCTCAGTTACATGTTGATTTATTCAAAGGTAAATTAAGTTTTTTAAAAAAGTCAAATTGTAACAATTGCCTCAGTTTACATGACTAAATAAGTACAACTGCATTCTGATTGGCTGAATGATTGAGTGATTGATTTAAACCCATCTTCTAAACAAATAAAGATGAAAGATGTATAGGTACTTAATACTACTTTGTGACGTATGATTTCTGCTTTCAATTTGTACTCACCCGTTATTTCTGTGACTTTAAGAAGCAACAAATATAAAATGTACCTCGCTACTGAGTCCCTTTCCCCTGAGGGAAAGTAAGTAAATAAAGTCACCAGTTTCTTGTATATCTTTCCTGAAGTATTCTGTGAATGCACTAGTAAACATTTGTGTATTTTTCCTTTTCCTACACAATTAATAACATATTATACTATAGTTCTGTACCTTGTTTTTGTTTTGTAAGCTTGTTTTTTTTTTTTTTTTTACTTTATATTGGAGCTTGCTCAAGTATTATGGCTGTATAATACTCCATTGTGCACTGTGTGTTAATTTATTTAAATAATTCTACAGGGACATTTAGATTGTTCTCAATCTTTTCCTGTTCCAAACAATCCTGCAATGAGTAACTGTACACATGTCATTTCACACATACGTAAATACATCTGTAGGATAAATTCCTAGATGTGTCTTTAGCTCTTAGAGCAATAAGTAACACTTCTCATCCTCACCCAGCTTCTGAGCCAATTGGGAAATAAGACAAAAGAATTAGGCAAATAGTTGATCAAAAGTATGACCTGTATCACTGATAAAAGCTGATGCTGAAGAATGTGACTTACATTTGCCTATAAGAGGGCTTCCTAATTCTAAATCTCTCTCCATTTAATCATAGGCAATGTTGGTCAACTATAGGCCTCTCAGTGCAGGTGTTGGGAAGAGAAGGGGCTGAGTGGAGCCTTCCCAGTTTATTCTTTACAAATGTAATAATTAGAAAAGTCATCTTCGGTGCAGCCACTATGGAAAACAGTATGGAGATTCCTCAAAAAATTAAAAACAGAGCTACCATATGACTTAGCAATTCTACTCCTGGGTATTTATCTGAAGAAAATGAAAACACTAATTAGAAAAGACATAAGCATGCCTATGTTCATAGCAGCATTATTTACAATAGCCAAGATATAGAAGCAACCTAAATGCCCATCAATAGATGAGTGGATAAAGAAGATGTGGTGCATATTAAAATAATGGAATATTACTCAGCCATAAAAAGAATGAAATCTTGCCATTTGCAGCAACATGGATGGACATAGAGGGCATTATGCTAAGTGAGATAAGTCAGGGAAAGACAAATACTGTATGATTTCACTTATATGTGGAATCTAAGAAACAAATGAATAAACATAACAAAACAAAAATTGTAGATACAGTAAGTCGCCTCTATACGAACGATTTCCGTTCTGAGAGCATGTTCGTAAGTCCAGTTTGCTCGTAAGTCCAACAAAGCCAGCCTAGGGAGCCAACTAACGCAATTGGCTATAGTACTGTGTTGTAATAGGTTTATAATACTTTTCACACAAATAATACATAAAAAATAAAGAAAACATTTTAAATCTTGCAGTACAGTACCTTGAAAAGCACAGTAGTACAGAACAACAGCTGGCACACAGGGGCTGGCATCAAGTGAACAGGCAAGAAGAGTTACTGACTGGAAGAGGAAGAGGAGGTGGGAAATGGTAGAGCTGAAGGGTCGTCAGCAGTAGGAGATGGAGGGCAGGCTGCAATTTCACTCATGCCTGACACTGGTGGCACAGGTTCTGGTTCCTTGCTGGATTCAATTCTATCTACCCTCTTGAAAAAAAGATCCAGTGATGTCTGGGTAGTAGCTCTTTTTTTCTTGTCATAGATGACATGGTAGCACTGGATTGCATTCTGAACGGCTGCTGCAACCTTCATGTACTGGCCTATGTTCAGGTCCTGTGCCTTAAAAACTAACAGTGCCTCCTCAAATAAAGAAAATCCCCTTGCCATTTCCTGTGTCGTGAATCTCTTCAGTTACTTCTTCTTCCTCTTGTCTCTCTTCGTCCTTTCTTGGCACTTGGCACTTGTTAGCGATACCAGCTACATCACCGCTGCTTTTACACTTGCTTCCAGACATCCTGGGCTTGAAATAAAGATCCTGTACTACTTTACTCTATACAGTACTGTAAAGTACACAAAAGCACAACCACTTGTAGAGGATGCATGCCAGACATGTAAGTGAACTAACTTACGTGATTGGACATTTGAACGCACCTTCGCATCTTTGAAAGTTCGCAACTTAAAGGCTTATATGTAGGGGACTTACTGTATAGAGAACAAATAGGTGGTCGCCAGAGGGTGGTAAAGTGGGGGGAGGAAAGAAATAGTTGAGCGAGATTAAGAGGGACAAACTTTCAGTTGCAAAATAAATGAGTCACAGGTATGAAATGTACAGTGTGGGGAATATAGTCAATAGATGTAATATCTTTGTATGGTGACATACCATAACTAGACTTAATGTGATGATTATTTTGAAATGTACAGAAATATGGAATCACTATGTTGTATAACAGGAAGTAACATAGTGTTGTAGGTCAATTATACTTCAAAAAGAAACAAACTCATAGAAAAAGAGATCAAATTTGTAATTACTAGACGAGGGGCAGAGGAAGGGGGAATTAGATGAAGGCAGTCAAAAGGTACAAACTTCCAGTTATAAGATAAATAAGCACTAGGAATGTAATGTACAACATGATAAATATAATTAACATTGTTGTATGTTATATATGTAAGTTGTTAGGGGAGTAAATCCTAAGAGTTCTCATCACAAAGAAAAAAGTTTTTTTCTATTGCTTTAAATTTTTATCTCTATGATGATGGATAGTCACTAAACTTACTGTGATAATCATTCCATGATGTATGTAAGTCATATCATTATGCTGTACACCTTAGTCTTACAAAGTGCTGTATGTCACTTATATCTCAATAAAACTGGAAGAAAAAAATGAACAACAAAGAAAGGAAAGTCATCCCTCCTTCCCTAGGGAGAAGCAAGCGGGGAGGTGGGTGTTAAACTAGTGGAGCTACTTCCACGTAGAAGGACACATCAGGAGAGGGGAAGAAGTGTTCCCACCCTAACAAAGGACTCTTCTGATTCAAAAGGATTTGCATTTATAGATCAATGGAACAGGATAGAAAGCCCAGAAAGAAACCCACACACTTATGGGCAATTAATCTACAACTAAGCAGGCAAGAATATACAAAAGGAGAAAAGACAGTCTCTTCAGTAAGTGGTGCTGGGAAACCTGGACAGCTACATGGAAAAGAATGAAATTAGAACATTTTCTCACACCATACACAAAAATAAACTCAAAATGGATTAAAGAACTCAATGTAAGACCAGATGCTATAAAACTTCTAGAGGAAAACACAGGCAGAACACTCTTTAACATAAATCGTGGCAATATTTTTTTGGATCTGTCTCCTAAAAGCAATGGAAATAAAAGCAAAAATAAACAAATGGGGCCTTATTAAACCTGAAAGCTTTTGCACAGCAAAGGAAACCATAAACAAAATGAAAACACAACCTATGGACTGAGAGAAAATATTTGCAAACGATGCTACTGACAAGGGATTAATTTCCAAAATATACAAACAGCTCATACAGCTTAACATCAAACAAACAAACAACCCAGTCAAAAAATGGGCAGAAAACCTAAATGGACAGTTCTCCAAAGAAGACATACAAATGGCCAACAGGCATATGAAAAAATGCTCAATATTGCTAATTATTAGAGAAATGCAAATCAAAACTACAATGAGGTGTCACCTCACACCAGTTAGAATGGCCATGATTAAAAAGTCTACAAATAATAAATGCTGGTGAGGGTGTGGAGAAAAAGGAGTCCTCCTACACTGTTGGTGAGAATGTAAACTGGTACAGCCACTATGGAGAACAGTATGGAGGTTCCTTAAAAAACTAAAAAGAGAGTTACCATATGATCCAACAATCTGATCCTCAGGTTTTTAACCTTGCTTCTTTACTTTGAAATATAGCACACCAGATTTTTAATATATGCCCATGACTCCTGGGCATATATCTAGAGGAAACACAAATTCAAAAAGATACATGCACCCCAATGTTCGTAGCAGCACTATTTACAGTAGCCAAGACATGGAAGCAACCTAAATGTCCATCAGCAGATGACTAGATAAAGAAGACGTGGTATATATACAATGAAGTATTACTCAGCCATAAAAAAGAATGAAGTAATGCCATTTGCAGTAACATGGATGGACCTAGAGACAATCATTAAGTGAAGTAAGTCAGACAGAGAAAGACAAATAGCATGATATCACTTATATGTGGAATCTTAAAAAATGATGCAAATGAACTTATTTATAAAACAGAAATAGACTCATAGACATGGAACACAAACTTATGGTTACTAAAGGGGATAGCAGTGGGGGGGGATAAATTAGGAGTTTGGGATTAACAGATACACACTACTATATATAAAATAGGTAAACAATAAGGACCTACTGTATAGCACAGGGAACTATACGCAATATGTTGTAATAACTTATAATGGAAAAGAATCTGAAAAAGAACATAAAACTGAATCAATTTGAAACTAACACATTGTAAATTAATTATATTTCAATTAAAAAAAGGTAAAAGAAGTATTTGCACTTGTAAGTTTGACACATTTTTCCCGGTTGCCCTGATAAATGTACCAATTTAAACTTCCATACACCTGAAACTAACACAACATTGTAAATCAACTATATTCCAATTAAAAAAAAAAACAACTCTGTCCATGTGAGCATGAATATAGACCCAGACACATATGAAAATGTAATATAAGATAAAGGTTTTCTGATGATGTTTTTCTATTCACATCTCAGTACCTCAGGTTTTTAACCTTGCTTCTTTACTTTGAAATATAACACACCAGATTTTTAATTTTAGTGGCTTTATAGCATTTTAGTATCTGACAGAGACTGTTAATGGTCCCAGTATCTGTTAACCCCTTCTTCCTGTTTTTAACAAGACTCTGAGTTTTCACCTGAGCATGTGGCTATCCATTTTTGTGTCCGTCTACAACAGCACACATGCAAACTATTGGAAGGACTTGGACTTTAAATAAGATGGAGAGACATCACAAGGAACTGCACAGAGGAGTGGCATGATCAGTGTCTTATAGACTATATTGTTTCTGTAATCAGCAGGGATTTATCTGCTCATCAGCAAAGGCATTTCTCAAACAGAAATGAGTGCAAACTATCCTCCAAGACCAGAACTAAAGCTGCTCTACAAGTTGAGGAGAACAGGACACTGGAGAACTTAGTGGGCGGCTCTCCTTTCCCTTAACTTAAATTATTCTAAATGTTTAGTTTTTACAGAAAGGAAAGGGGAAAGAAAAGGGAAGGAGCCTGCTGAGAGTTTCTGATCCTAGATTTATGAGACAGGATGCTGTGCTACTTCCACAGATGTTTTGTTACCTTTTCGCAGTTGTTTTCTCATAAAAGTGAGTTTCCTCATTGAAAAAAGATTTCAAAGCTTCAGCTCATTCACTGCAATGGCCAAGAACATCTTTATTTATAACTTATGGAGTAAAAACACAGGTTCACAGAAGGCGGATGTCATTATGGAAAGAAGCCCAGTTAGAACTACTTTTCAAAATATTACAGGTGCGCAGATGAAAAACACAAATAGGAAATACAAAGCCACAAAACGCACTGGAAGACTGAACTTGTGTCCAGCCAAGAGGATAATGATAATTTATATTGGGCACGATTTTGGTTTAAACTTTCTAACAATTTCGTGAACCAAGTGTGTGCTGTGATTTTGGTGGGGCTGAGGGAATGCATGGACACAGTGGGGCTTCTGAACTGTGGGCAATTCCTGCCCCAAACCTTTTTAGAGAACTTTCTTCTTGATTAAGAGACAAAGGTTATGGACTCCATCACATTGCCTTCCTAACTTCTTTTAAAAGCAAAGATAAAAAAGACCATAGGGCTTCCCTGGTGGCGCAGTGGTTGAGAGTCCGCCTGCCGATGCAGGGGACACAGGTTCGTGCTCCTGTCTGGGAAGATCCCACAAGCTGCGGAGCGGCTGGGCCCGTGAGCCATGGCCGCTGAGCCTGCGCGTCCAGAGCCTGTGCTCCACAACGGGAGAGGCCACAACAGTGAGAGGTCCGCGTACCACAAAAAAAAAAAAAAAAAAAAAAAGACTATAAATACATTGTTAAACCAATAACTTTGGGTTTCCATTCCTACTTAACAACACTGGAAAATAATTGTATGTGTCTTTTGTGTTCATTGGACCTGCTATTAGGCCAACAAGGGGGAAATGTTATCTGAAAAAGTCTTATGAGCTCTTGGTTGAGCCTCCAAAAATAAATGCCTTTTGCTAGAAACTGTAGGATGGAAAAGCAGAAAGAAACTCTTAACAAGGATGGTATTTCAAAGACTTTCAAAAATTATGAAGAACAAAATGCTCTATAACTTTACTTTTTATGTATGTTTAGAGTTCCTGGCTGGGATTCCTTACCATTCTTTCCTTCTGTCTGATGTAAAGTCTCAGGTGGTAGTTAGCCAGTTTCAACCTCACCTTCCCATCTACTTTCTACTTGGAATTTTGAAGAAGTCCAAAATTATTGAAAATTCATACTCAAACTGCTTTTTGGTATTGTTATTCTGAGAACGGTGTGTGTGTGTGTGTGTGTGTGTGTGTGTGTGTGTGTGTGTGTGTGTGTTGGGGGGAGATAGAGAGAGACAGACAGAGAGGGAGAGAGAGGAAAAGAGAGAAAAATGGAGAGAGAGATGTGGAATTAAAAAAATGAGTTACAAAGTGATTTCTTAATTTTATTTTCCTAGGTAACTCTGAGAACCAGAATACTTTCTGTGGGAAAAGGGGCTACAGATATTGGGATAGAAGAGATTAGGTGAATACCCTGTGGTGCTTTTACCACTTCCTGACGATGCTAGGACCTTAGAAAAATTTAACTCTAATTATCCCTCTTCTGTCTTTAGTATTTTTATTGTTATGTATTTTAATTTTATGCCTAGAAACAAGAAACAATCTAGTAGCAGTAAGCATCCCTAGCGTCCAGACGATGGTCTTGAAATACCATTTTTCCCTAAAGGAAGTCAGGGCTGCTTGGAGAAATGGCTGATTCCAGGTTTGAGGCGGGAAATGCACAAGATGAGCCAGGAGTATCTGGTCATACCAGAGAACAAAGAAGCTATCAAAAACTACTGGAGCTGTGCCAAAAGGGAACAACTCTGGGAAGCACTCTACAGAGCCTTTCACTGGCTCAAGATGATAAACGGAGCATCAGTAAGAGTAACTACAATGGACTGAAAGACGCCAAGTACATTTAAATCCATGAGTTCAAAACAATTTAAAAGAAACAATAGGGACTTCCCTGGTGGCGCAGTGGTTAAGAATCTGCCTGCCAATGCAGGGGACACGGGTTCGAGCCCTGGTTCGAGAAGATCCCACGTCTCGGAGCAACTAAGCCCGTGCGCCACAACTACTGAGCCTGTGCTCTAGAGCCCGCGAGTCACAACTGCTGAGCCCATGAGCCACAACTATTGAAGCCCGTGCACATAGAGCCCGTGCTCAGCAACGAGAAGCCACTGCAGTGAGAAGCCCGCGCACCGCAATGAAGAGTAGCCCCAACTCGCCCCAACTAGAGAAAGCCCGTGCGCAGCAACGAAGACCCAACGCAGCCAAAAATAAATAAATAAATGTTAAAAAAAATAAAAAACAATAAATCTAATAAATCACCTTTGAAGGATGCTAACAACTATTCATTTTGCAAACTGGTACATAAAGTTAGGAATCAAGCGCTTCTCCTACCTTTCCTATACAAACTATACCTCTGGGTAAACAACTAGTAAGTGAAGGAAGGTTTTTCTTTATAGAAGTATTTCAACAAATACACCAAGAAGAGAGAGCATTGGAAATCACCATTTTGCAATCCCTAATGAATTAAGGATCTGGGTATTGAGCATCTATGGCTGCCAACATCAGAAAGAGACAATTATGTCTTTTGATGAATGAACACACCACCACCTGTGAAGTAATTTTGACCAAAAAAAAAAAAAATCAAACCTGAATCTGATTAAGCTTCTGGATCTAACTACCAACTTATAGGAAACACAGGGGACATAGGAACGTGCTAAACTACACAATAGGAACACAATCAGTAAAATCTTAACTCTGGGAAAGCAGAATGAATGATCTAGCTTCAACAATTAAATTGCAAGGAGTTAAAAAAAGAAAAGATGGATGGGGAACTCATAGATTAAGAGACCTAAAAATTTTTTCTATGCATATGGAAATAAAGGCTAATGTGCCTTTAAGCAAGTACCCTAGATATTGATCCTATTTCAGTTGTAGCTAAAAACTAAAAATAAGACTCGTGAGAAACAGCAATTTTCAAAATTTGGATACTTGGAGTCCTCTTAATTAAGTCATACTTAAAATCATCTCCACAACTTTAATTATTTTGTAAAATAGTGTTTGCCCTCCCAAAGCAATGGCCTGCATTTAATTATAGTAAAATATTTTTCATTCATACAACAGTGATTTGGAACTTGAAATAATTCTGACCGAAATGTTTACCTTTCTTAATTCTTTCTTGTGTGCATATATCAAGAACAAAAAAAGAATTTTATAGAAAATAGAAGCTGGATGGGAAAACTGGACAGGGACATGTAAAAGTATGAGATTAGATCATTCCCTAACACCATACACAAAAATAAGCTCAAAATGGATTAAAGACCTAAATGTAAGGCCAGAAACTATCAAACTCTTAGAGGAAAACATAGGCAGAACACTCTATGAAATAAATCACAGCAAGATCCTTTTTGACTCACCTCCTAGAGAAATGGAAATAAAAACAAAAATAAACAAATGGGACCTAATGAAACTTCAAAGCTTTTCCACAGCAAAGGAAACCATAAAGAAGACCAAAAGACAACCCTCAGAATGGGAGAAAATATTTGCAAATGAAGCAACTGACAAAGGATTAATCTCCAAAATTTATAAACAGCTCATGCAGCTCAATAGCAAAAAAACAAACAACCCAATCCAAAAATGGGCAGAAGACTTAAATAGGCATTTCTCCAAAGAAGATATACAGACTGCCAACAAACACATGAAAGAATGCTCAACATCATTAATCATTAGAGAAATGCAAATCAAAACTACAATGAGATATCATCTCACACCAGTCAGAATGGCCATCATCAAGAAATCTAGAAGCAATAAATGCTGGAGAGGGTGTGGAGAAAAGGGAACACTCTTGCACTGCTGGTGGGAATGTGAATTGGTACAGCCACTATGGAGAACAGTATGGAGGTTCCTTAAAAAACTAAAAATAGAACTACCATATGATCCAGCAATCCCCCTACTAGGCATATACCCTGAGAAAACCATAATTCAAAAAGAGACATGCACCAAAATGTTCATTGCAGCTCTATTCACAATAGCCCAGAGCTGGAAACAACCTAAGTGTCCATCATCAGATGAATGGATAAAGAAGATGTGGCACATATATACAATGGAATATTACTCAGCCATAAAAAGAAACGAAACTGAGCTATTTGTAATGAGGTGGATAGACCTAGAGTCTGTCATACAGAGTGAAGTAAGTCAGAAAGAGAAAGACAAATACCGTATGCTAACACATATATATGGAATTAAAAAAAAAATGTCATGAAGAACCTAGGGGTAAAATGGGAACAAAGACACAGACCTACTTGAGAATGGACTTGAGGCTATGGGGAGGGGGAAGGGTAAGCTGTGACAAAGCGAAAGAGAGGCATGGACATATATACACTACCAAACGTAAGGTAGATAGATAGTGGGAAGCAGCCGCAGAGCACAGGGAGATCAGCTTGGTGCTTTGTGACCGCCTGGAGGGGTGGGATGGGGAGGGTGGGAGGGAGGGAGATGCATGAGGGAAGGGATGTAGGAACAGATGTATATGTATGACTGACTCACTTTGTTATAAAGCAGAAACTAAAAAAAAAAAAAAAAAAAAAAAGTGAAAGGTGTTTTTGAAGGAAAAATTGTTGAACTGTGATTTTGAATAATGGCCTTGACTTTTAGGTTACTAGATAAGAAGAAGCAGGAGAGCCTTAGAGATTTGCTTTCAAGAGGCTTTAGACATTTGATTTGTGTATGTAGATGTTTACAAATTAAATGTTTTTAAAATTTGTATAATGTCCTTATCAATTTGACTTTTTGAACAAATTAAATTGAATAATTTTTTGAAAAAAAAAAAAAGAAAATAGAAGCTGGAAATTAAATGCCTGAGATCACAAACTATTTTCAAGATCCTTAAGAATAAGATGGGATCCATGATCTCAAAATTAGCCAAGAGACATAACATGCACATATAAATGTTAAATTCTTTAAATGTGACAATGGAAGTTTTACTGTGGCTGAAACAGTCAGGAAAGAATTTCCAGAGGCTGGACTTTTATAGGGCCTAGATAAGCTGAAAGGAGGCAAAAGTGATTGCAATTGTTCTCATCCATTCATAAAAGAGATCTCTAAAGCCCTACTGGATAACATATTACTGGTTCAGCATTAAATGCAAATGTTCTTGAGAGCAATAAAATATTCTGTAATTCAAGTACAGATAGAAATACTCTGTAATTCAGTTGTTTCACTAATTCAGAAACTCAATTGTCCTTCAATTCAACTGGCCCAAATTCAAGCAGCTTTACCACGTTGCAGTGATTTATTTATTTTTATTGAAAATACAAAGTAATATTAAAGGAAAACATTTAAATAATTTAAAAATCATTCCATATCCCCCTACACTAACACAATGAATTTCACTTCTGCATATTACTTTCCACATGCATAAAGATTTTACAGACACAATGATAGTGTTCATACCATTTTATATTGTGCTTATTTTACTTACCATATCACAGACATGCCCATGTACCTACAGTCTTCCAAACAATTTAATGGCAGTATAAGGCTTCACTCTTTTTATTAGCCCACTTTCTTCTTTGCCATTTAGATTATTTCCAATTTTTCGCTATTGTAAATAATGCAGACATAAACAACCTCATGCATTTACCTTTTTGTTTGTTTTGTTTGTATGTTATTCTTTAGGTTACAAATCAAGGAGTAGAATTTATGAGGAAAAGATATGGTCATTTTTATGGCTTTCTATGTAGTGCCATATTGTGTTCCCAAAGGGTTGTATCTGTTTAAAATGCCTTCTTAAACGAATGTATTAAACAGGTTCTTTCTAAAATTTAAAAATAACTCAGAAAAATTAGGTAGTTTTACACTTACATACTTAAAGTTAAAAATAATTATTGTCTCTTAAAAAATGAAGAGTGAGGGTAGATGATCTAACAGATTACTAAAAGTTTAGATGAGTTAAGCTACGCTTCTTAAATTTTCTCAAGTTATGGCACACATGGAAAGTGATATGGTAGGCACACTGGAGAAAATGGACAAAGATGTTTCTGGCCCTGAAGTTTCAGCTACCCAGGCCACCTCTGGCTACTCCAAGAGCTGTGGGGATCTATATCTAGGCACATCTATCACCCAAAGAGCCAGTGTACATGGGAAGGGAAGTTCTAATTGAGGTTAGGTGACTCAATCCAAGTCACAAAATCTACTTAGTGGAAAATGAATTCAAATTTCTTCTCATCAACGTATTTTCTACTATATCACAATGTTCTACATGCTTTCTGGCTCTAAATTTCAATTTCACATGCAGACAAGTACCTATACTTATGAATAAAGAGGATTTTCTGATATGCTTAAAGACACCTAAACTAGCAATTTACATCAAAGCTAAAAATTAAAAATAGCTCTTAGGATCAACAAATATTCAACTCTTTCCTCTGCAATTTTTCAGATTTTCCTTTCTTTTAAATTTAGTCTGTAAACTCTGAATAGTAATAATCTTTTGCACAACATCTTGTATATCTCTGGTAGTCAGTAAATAAAGAATCATAACTATAAATAATACACACTACAAAGGAAAAACACTAGACTTAAGTCCATTCTAAATAATTCTAAAGGTTAAAAAATATTTTTAAGTATTGATTTTGTAGAGGTAGAGAATATTCCCTCTTTATATTTCAAATTCCTTGTTAGCTAAATGGAACCTTAATGTACACTATTACATTACATTAATGTACACTATTACACTGTCATAAGAAATATTTCACTCCACAGAATGATTTTGACCTACACCCAGTGTTGATGCTACCAGGAGAAAAAAATTCACTGCAAAGACGTTTCACCTTTTACCAAGTGTCCAGTGTTCCAGATCACCTTTGATGAGCAGAGATTAAAGGTAGTAACCCCACTGATTCAACTGTAAATATACATGTTTCTTGACCATTAATCACAGGGGGGTTGGGGTGTAGAGTGGGGGTTAGGCATGAGAATTCACCTAACGTGTGCCAGGCCACAATAACAAGTAAGACACTCCAAACCCTACATTCTTTTTCACTACACCCTGAAACAGTGATTACTTGGTCATTTCTATGGACTTAGTCAAACATTATACACACAAACACACCCGTGGGACCGCATGGCACTTGGAAGATTACCCACGATTTCCCACTTATTAAGATCTGGATCATATTTCTCAATGCTCTGAAGATATGTCCCCTTTGAGTAGGAATACCCCCCAGTGACATAAATACATCCATTCATGATGACGGCACCACACTCCATCCTCCTTTCCATCATGGGAGCGATCTCTCTCCATTCATTCTGTTCAGGGTCATAGCATTCTGTGATTGTAGTTTGTCCACCAACTAGATAGAGCTTATTTTCAAATGGAACTGAACACAATCCATATTCTATTAAAAAGAAAAAAGCATATTTCTATTAGGATAACAAGCAAAAGAGATACCTCACGGTGGTGATAATAATAATGCTTTACAATTTAGCATACAAAAATAGAGTAGTTGTGACATTTTGATTCCAGCACACACTACCACAACACGGAGCCTTAAAATCCACTCCCAATCACCAGACTCAGATTACCTATTCCTGCCACTGTCTTTCAGGTTATCCCTAAACTGGCTTTGCAGGATGCCGGGAGGAACTCATCCTCCGACCACTACCCTTCCGGGAACTTCCCAGCACAGGCACCTTTTTCTCTACGCCTATGTGTAAAAGGTGGTAGCAGCAGAGTCCCTCTGCCATGAAGACGTCCCAGGTAACTGGTGTAGGGTCCTTCGGGTCTTAGCAGCTAACCCTGTACAGTATCTGCTGCCACAGGCGCTTGCCTCTCTCACACTGCTGGTCAAGTTAAAGACACAAGAAGTTAGAGAAATATAAGCCAGTTTAGTGGGGAACTACAGTCTGTGACCTTAAGAAGCTGTGGAAGGTGCTCAAAGGCCGAGGGCTGCCATGTGAGGTCTGCATCCTGGGGCTGGGAGTCCACCTCTTGGGGATCAGCTTTCCAGGCCATTTTAATTTTTTCCATTTTATCTCCCCCTCCACATCCAAACCTGCTGGCTCTTCCAGGCACCAGGATCTTCGGCAACTTCACTTCCTCTCCCTTCTTCCCAGGTCTGTGACTAGGGTAAGGCAAGTGAGGTGCCCAGAGCACAAAACAGGAGACTCTTCCACTTCCAAGCAACTCCTTCAGTTCTGTGCCTCAAGGGCACAGGTCACTTGCCTGACCCTAGTCCCAGCCCTGTTTCTTCCACGCCCTCAGTTCTAATATCGCTCCCAACCTGTGAGTGAGTTCTTTCTCTGGAAGTATCAACCATTAGATTACACTTAAATACTTCTAGCTGCAGACCTGAAGAAAGAGCAGGAGTTGTCAGTGGCACTAATACTATGGCGAATAAATGAAGATTTAGCTTGCCATTGCTGAGCTGTTCCATCTGTCTGGAACACCTTCTTTTCCCAGGTCCTTGCACAGCTACCTTCTCCATGTCATTCAGGTCTCATCTTACTCTCACCTCCTCAGAGGGCCTTCCCAGATCATCCAACCTGAAGGAGCCGGTCAGGCATCTCTACCACATCACCCTATTTTAATTCTCTCTGTAGCTCTTCTCATGATCTGATGTGGTTCCTGTTTACAGTCTCTCTCTTCCTTCTGACAGTGCAGGAACTGTGTCCTGCCCACCACTCCACTCCCAACTGAAGGATGGCAAGTGTCTGGCATCTTGTAAGGACTCAATAAAAGTTTGTTGAATCAATGAATGAATTGTACCTTGTACCCTCTGTGCCCAAATATGCGCTCCCATTATTTCGTGGAAGAAAAGCTTATAAGGCCTTCTTTAGAAAGAAAGAATGTACAATCAGAAATGTGATTTCCCCTTTAAGTAGGGAAGACAAATTCTTATCAGTAAAGTTCTTACTATTTAGGTTTCAAAGCCTAAGGAAAAGTCTGAGAAGACTGGTATTTCTGCTTTGAGTCCCCATACTGTTGTTCTCTGGTTTCTGACATCCAAGAACAAAAGAATTCCCTACCTCTGAAAACCCATTTATTACCTTTCAGTTATACACATGCAGAATTTTTATAGGATTTAGTTGTTTTTGAGTACTTGTGACACATTGTTTGTTTATATAAATTATGAGTCATTCTGTCAAATGGTTATTGTGAAAATTAATGATGATTCAAAACTTTTATCAGTTGGTATAAATGATTCAACAATGAGCTTAGTAAGCTTTTCTTAAGTTATTCAAATCTCACAAAAAATCCTCAATTTGGAACTCTTATTTTAAGAGAAGTATCTCAATCTTTCTATAGCAGTAAAAGTATTTAAAATAAAGTGACTCCTGGGCTCTCTATTCTGTTCCATTTATCTATGTGTCTGTTTTTGTGCCAGTACCATACTGTTTTGATTACAGGAGTTGTGTAGTATAGTCTAAAGTCAGCGATTCCTCCAGCTCTGTTCTTCTTTTTCAAGACTGTTTTGGCTATTTGGGGTCTTCTGTGCTTCCACACAAATTTTAAAATTATTTTTTCTAGTTCTGTGAAAAATACCCTTGGTATTTTTAAAAGTAATTAATTTATTTATTTTATTTATTTTTGGCTGTGTTGGGTCTTCGTTGCTGAGCGCGGGCTTTCTCTAGTTGTGGTGAGTGGGGGCTACTCTTCGTTGTGGTGCGCAAGCTTCTTCTTGTGGTGGCTTCTTGTTGCAGAGCACAGGCTATAGGGCACTTCAGTAGTTGCGGCACATGGGCTCAGTAGTTGTGGCTTGCGTGCTCTAGAGTGCAGGCTTAGTAGTTGTGACACACAGGCTTAGCTGCTCTGCAGCATGTGGGATCTTCCCAGAACCCGTGTCTCCTGCATTGGCAGGCAGATTCTTAACCGCTGGCAGGCAGATTCTTAACCACTGCGCTACCAGGGAAGCTCTACCCTTGGTGTTTTGATAGGGATTGCACTGAATCTGTAGATTGCCTTAGGGTAGTGTGGTCATTTTAACAATATTAATTCTTCCAATCCATGAACACAGTATGTCTTTCCATCTGTTTATAGCATCTTCAATTTCTTTCATCAGTGTCTTACAGTTTTCCGAGCACAGGTCTTTACCTCCTTAGGAAGGTTTAGTCCCAGGTATTTTATTCTTTTTGATGCATTGGTAAATGGGATTGTTTCTTTAATTTCTCTTTCTGATAGTTCATTGTTAGCATATAGAAATCCAACAGATTTCTGTATATTAATGCTGTATCCTCATGATCAATTAATCTATGGCAAAGGAGGCAAAAATATACAATGGAGAAAAGACAGTCTCTTCAACAAGTGGTGCTGGGAAACCTAGACAGCTACATGGAAAAGAATGAAATTAGAACATTTCCTCACACCATACACAAAAATAAGCTCCAAATGGATTAAAGACCTAAATGTAAGGCCAGATACTATAAAACTCTTAGAGAAAAAGACAGGCAGAACACTCTTTGACATAAACAGCAGCAAGATCTTTTTCATCCACCACTTAGAGTAATGAGAATAAAAAACAAAAATAAACAAATGGGACCTAATTAAACTTAAAAGCGTTTGCAGAGCAAAGGAAACCATAAACAAGACTAAAAGACAACTCTCAGAATCAGAGAAGATATTTGCAAATCAAGCAACTGACAAAGGATCAATCTCCAAAATATACAAACAGCTCATGCAGCTCAATATCAAAAAAAAAAACCCAATCAAAAAATGGGCAGACGACCTAAATAGACATTTCTATAAAGAAGACATATCAATTGCCAACAAATACATGAAAAGATGCTCAAAATCACTAATTATTAGAGAAATGCAAATCAAAACTACAATGAGGTATCACCTCACACTGGTCAGAATGGCCATCATCAAAAAATCTAGAAACAATAAATGCTGGAGAGGGTGTGGAGAAAAGAGAACCCTCATGCACTATTGGTGGGAATGTAAATTGATACAGCCACTATGGACAACAGTATGGAGGTTCCTTAGAAAACTAAAAATAGAACTACCGTATGACCCAGCAATCCCACTACTGGACGTATACCCAGAGAAAACCATAATTCAAAAAGACACATGCACCCCAATGTACACTGCAGCACTATTTACAATAGCCAGGACACGGAAGCAACCTAAATGTCCATCAGCAGAGGAATGGATAAAGAATATATGGTATGTATATACAATGGAATATTAGCCATAAAAAAAGAACAAAATAATTCATTTGCAGCAACATGGATGGACCTAGAGGTTGTCATACTGAGTGAAGTAAGTCAGAGAATGATGAATATTATATGATATTGCTTATATATGGAATCTTAAAAAAGGGTACAAATGAACTTATCTACAAAACAGAAATAGAGTTACAGAGTAGAAAACAAACTTATGGTTATCAGGGGGTAAGAGGGGAGGGATAAATTGGGATATTGGGATTAACATATACACACTACTATGTGTAAAACAGATAACCAATAAGACCTACTATATAGCACAGGGAACTCTACTGAATACTCTGTAATGGCCTATATGGGAAAAGAATCTAAAAAAGAGTGGATATATGTATCTGATTCACTTTGCTATACACCTGAAACTAACACAACATTGTAAATCAACTATACTCCAATAAATAAATAATTTTTTAAAAAATGATAAAGCAAAGAAACCCTAGATGAACAGATAAAAAAGATGTTATATATATATAATACACACACACACACACACACACACACACACACACACACACACACACTGGAATACTACTCAGCCATGAAAAAGAAATTTTGCCACTTGCAACAACATGGATGGACTTGGAGGGTATTATGCTAAGTGAAGTAAGTCAGACAGAGAAAGACAAATACTGCATGGTATGACTTATATGTGGAATCTAAACAAGCTAGTTAATATAACAAAAAAGAAATAGACTCACAGATATAGAGAACAAGCTAGTGGTTACCAGTGGGGAGAGGGAAGTGGGGGAGGGGCAAGATAGGGGTAGGGGATTAAGAAGTACAAACTATTATGTATAAAATGAATAGGCTACAAGGATATATTGTACAACACAGGGAATATAGCCAATACTTTATAATAACTATAGAGTATAAAAAATTTTAACTATAAAAAAATTTTAAAATTATAAATCACTATGCTGTACACCTAAAACTTATATAATATTGTACATAAACTATATCTCAATTTTTTTAAAGTATAAAAATAAATAAAGTGGGCTTCTCTGGTGGCACAGTGGTGAAGAATCCGCCTGCCAATGCAGGGGACACAGGTTCCATCCCTGGTCCAGGAACATACCACATGCTGTGGGGCAACTAAGCCCGCAAGCCACAACTACTGAGCCCGCGTGCCACAACTACTGAGCCCACATGCCTACGGCCCATGCTCCACAGAAAGAGACGCCACTGCAACGACAAGCCCGCGCACTGCAATGAAGAGCAGCCCCCGCTCACCGCAACTAGAGAAAGACTGTATGCAGCAATGAAGAACCAATGCAGCCATAAACAAACAAACAGATAAATAAATAAATTCCTGGTAGTTTTTCCCCTGTTACCCAAGTGCAACATAATGTTCTGTTATAGTTGATGGAAACTTCCTCAGCTATAACTGCCTTTTTTCTTGTTGGTCACTCTATGAGGCTACTGATGCTAAGGGACTGTGTCTTGTTTATTGAGCTCCTAGCACTGTACATAGCAAGCAGGAAGCACTCAGCAAATATCTGTTGGACAAATGAATGAATGAACAATTTCAAACCAAGTATGAGGAATAGCACCATCTGTCATGGCTCAAAAGAGTTCACACACAAATATGCACTATAAATACATGGCAGTCTGTATTCAGTGTTACATGAGTGATAGGAACAAAGCCAGCCAGGGATTCAGAGACAACCACAATATTTTCAGGTATTCAATATCCATTGAAATACTTTAAGATTTTTACCTAAGAGTTTTTTCTCACTGAAAAGACCTGTAAAGCTTATCTAATCTAACTTCCTTATTTTGCTGGAAAGTAAGACCCAAGAGCTTAAGCTCCTGCCCAAGATTACACAAGTAAATAAATAGCAGAGCCAGGAGAGAATGTTATTCCCACTGGACACAGCTCTCCACGGATTTTCCCTCTATCACTTACTGCTTCTCCCGGGTTCTTCACGCACTCTTCTTCCTCAGCTCATCCTTTAACTAATGCTGTTTCCCAAGATTTTGCTCACTACTGTGTTGTTGGTCCCAACCTCCCAAAGCATCTCATTCACCTCCACACATAGTCACCATCTCTAAGCAAACAACTCACAGATCTCTGTATTTAGCTGCATTCTTCCTCCTGAGCTGCAGAACCACACTTCCCATCGCTTGCTGGACAGCTCTTCTGAGTTATCTGACTGGTCCTTGACATTTCACTACAAAACTGAGTTCATCATCTCTCCTCTTCTCCCCTCCCACTGGTTGCTACTTCAGTGCTCCTAGTCAATCAGCCAGAGAGCCTGGAATGACTGTCAATTCCTTTCTCGTCCTCATCGCCAATGTCCAGTCACCCAAGGGAGCGATCACTACCATTCAATCAATGGTGAATCTGTAACATTCCTCGCACCTCCCTGTTTTCTACTCCTACCACTTCAGGCTTTCAGTATTTCTCACCTGGTTTATTACAATAGCTTTAGCAGATCTCCCTGCCATCTTTCTCCCAGTCTATTCTCAAAGGAGTTCTTTTCTTGAAGCTACAACTGATCACGCATCATTCTCTTGCTCTGAAAACTTTAAGCTCTCTATTTTTAAAATACTCCAGGCTGCCATTCAAAGCCCTCCATGACATGCTCTTCAACTGAACTCTCCCATCCAGTCTCTCATCCTACCCTCTTGCATCTCATTAATATACTTTTACTCTCAGGAACTGGAATGAACCTGGAAATTTCCCTTCAGCCTTCCTTCACTGGCTAAATTTCTGCCAGAACGCTCTTCCTCAAAAACTACCTTCCTTAATTGTAGCTATTCCTTAAGGCCCAAATCATAACAGCCTATGCCTGGAAGCCTTCTAAGATTGTCAGGGTCCCCTTAATTAGACTGAAGCTCTCTCTACCCTCAATTTCAGTAGCACTTACTTGTAAGACTGTCTTGTATTCCTGTTATGTATGTGTATTTATTACTAGATACTGAGTTCCTCTGGCAGTAAAATTAATCATCTTTGTGTCTTAGGTAATAACTGTCGATAGAATGGTATCTTTCCCAAGGTAAGGTCTCAATAAATGTTATCTTGAATTTAATGGGATTATAGTCCCCTGTTTTTCAACTATACAAAGCAACCACCCTTAAAAGCATTAAGAAAAAAGATAACATTTAGATTACCTTTTAAAAATAACAGTAGTCACTTCTTTGTGGTCTAAGCTACATATCTATAAGGTAGACTCAAGACTGACATTTTACATTCTTCAGGAGGTGCTCCTAAAATGCATAAGAGGCATAACTTGCTATAATTCAGAGGATGTAGGTCCAAATGCCTTCCAGGGCCAAGGAGATAACAGACTAGCTGAATGGACCAGGCTAGGGGTAAGAAAAACAGCAGCATGGGCCTCCCAAGTCGATGATGTGATGAGAATGGAAGAGACTGTGGTGAAACGGAGCATATAAGCCTCATCTAAAGGGAATAGCCACTACTTGGCACCACTAATTGTTGCCAGGAAGGAATATGATCCAAGGTTGCCAGATCTTGCAATTTTTCTAAAGGCCATAAATCATGATTTTTATTTGAAATCTCCTGAATTTTGAATATTGGTAACAAGCCAGTTAAAAAATATTTTGAACACTGTGAGAGCCAAATAGAAGATGCCACGTAGGGTGCTAATTTGATAACTTCGTTTCTCACATTATGTCAGGAAAATGTCCAATGTGAATCAAAATGCTCCATATGGAATTCTAATATTCATTTCTAATTGATTTTTTGATTTGCCATGGCTTTACATACTTTGGCTTAAGTCTCACTACCTTTTAAACTCTCTTTCAAGCAGTTAACAAGCTATACCCAACTTAAGTATGTTATGAGACCTTTATTTCTATATTTATTTTTAAATTAATTAATTTACTTATTTTATTTTTGGCCGCATTGGGTCTTCATTGCTGTGCACGGGCTTTCTCTAGTTGCAGTGAGTGCAGGCTTCTCTTGTCGCAGAGCACGGGCTCTAAGCGCGCGGGTTTCAGTAGTTGTGGCTTGTGGGCTCTTGAGCACAGGCTCAGTAGTTGTGGCGTGCTCCACGGCATGTGGGATCTTCCCAGACCAGGGATCGAACCCATGTCCCCTGCATTGGCAGGTGGATTCTTAACCACTGAGCCACCAGAGAAGTCCCTCGAAACATTTATTTTTAAAGGAACCTCTTTATGAAATATAAATTAAGTTTGTAATGTAAACAACTGCCCTCTGATTTGTTAATCTGACTTTTCATATGTTGGATTTTCTTTGTAAGGATAAGTCAGAGAAGTTATCTAACTCATAAGGTTAACATGAGGATCAAATGAAGTAACAGTGTAGTTGTTAAGAGCATGAGCTCCCAGCCAGACTGCCTGGATTTGAACCTCACAACAGCCCTAGCTAGCTGACCTTGGGCAATATATTCACTCTCTGTGTGCCTCAGTGGCCTATAAAATAGTAGCAGTACCTAGCTCACAGGATTGCTGTGAGGTTTCAAAGGATTAATACAGATAAAAGTATTGGAATAGTTAGTGCCAGGTATATACTTATTGAATAAATGTTAGCTATTACAGGCATACCTTGATGATATCGCAGGTTGGGTTCCAGAGCACAGTAATAAAGTGAATATCACAATAAGGCATCACACAAATTTTTTGGTTTTCCAGGGCATATAAAAATTATGTTTAGGGCTTCTCTGGTGGTGCAGTGGTTGAGAGTCCGCCTGCCGATGCAGGGGACGTGGGTTCGTGCCCCAGTCCAGGCGGATCCCACATGCTGCGGAGTGGCTGGGCCCATGAGCCATGGCCGCTGAGCCTGCGCGTCCAGAGCCTGTGCTCCGCAACGGGAGAAGCCGCAGCAGTGAGAGGCCCATGTACCGCAAAAAAAAAAAGTTATGTTTATACTATACTGTAGTCTATTAAGTGTGCAATAGCATATTTTTTATGTCTAAGAAAACAATGAATATACCTTAATTTCAAAATATTTTAGTGCTAAAAAATGCCAATTCAATTAAAATAGAACATCAAAGATCACTGATCACAATAACAAAGGTAATAATAATGAAAAAGTTTGAAACACTGCGAGAATAACCAAAATGTGACGAGACACAAAGTGAGCAAATGCTGTTGGAAAAATGGCACTGATAGAATTCTCAAGGCAGGGCTGCCACAAACCTTCAATCTGTAAAAAATGCAATATCTGCAAAGTACAATAAAGCGAAGCACAATAAAACAAGGTATGCCTGTACTCAGTATGACAGTTATTATTATTTTCTATTATAATTTCATTAGTTATCACAGAAAGTTGTGGGGAGTCTGGGATAATACATCTGAACTACTAGGAGACGAAAGTCTACCTCCAAGATGTCTTCAGAGCCAGGACAGCGTATGGCTGAAGTCCCTCCTTGTGTAAGTCCTGTGGTATATGGAGCCACAGCACCAGATTCAGGTGTGCTCCCCCTGAACCGTGAGATGACATATATGACGTATGGTGGAACTAGCTGCATTGGTCAAAAGTAGGAGAGCCTGTTCCCTTATGGAGAGGCAGATTGCTTATCGGTTATAGCACAGGTCAATGCGATCAAACTGCCTGACTTTGAATCCTGATCCACCACTTCCAAACTGTGTGACCTTGGCAAAGCTACTTATCCTTTCTAAGCCTTTACAAATATGTAAAACAGGGGTAAACAATACTTACAGGATTGTAGTTAGAATTTAAGGTAATATTACATGCAAAGGGCTCAGTCAGTACCTGACCTATGGAAAGTGCTCAAGAAGGTTAGCTATCATTATTATTCTCAGATGGTTCAAGCTCGTGAATTCCAACTATGCTCTCCAGTGACTCACACAGAAGCCGGATACTATATGGAAAATGATTCAGAGTAGTATGGTGATATGGTGATATGAATCTTTCCTAATGAAAAAAACCTTAATCAGATGGCTTAAACTTAACCAGGTAACTGTAACAGGTTTATCCTTCCCCCTGAGCTCTACCCAAAGAGACAAGTCAAAGAACAAAGGACACCACAGAAAGCAGGCCATTCTTTGTGGGTAGACAACTGTTAAGGCCAACACAGTTGGCCCTGCACATCACAGGAGTAAGTGCTTAATAGCTACTGAAACCCAGAAGGAACATGCTTCTAAAAAAAAAAAAATCATTTCCTGCTGAACTGAATCAACAGGTATCCTTCCCAACTATTTCATAGACTAGTGGTTTTTAACTGTCAATAAAAATTGTGTTTTATATAATGCATGTAGAAAATGAAAGAAAGCATATAACTAAGGATTAGGAAACACAAAAAAAGAATCTCAGTAAAAAAAATTTATGAAGCAACTAATTCTTTTAACCACACAGGCTTAAAATATGTGTCATGTAAAGACATCAGGGAAAGTATCTGTAGATGTCATCTAGTTGGAATAAGCTAATTGTGATTATTGTTAGATGAACATGTGAATATTTTGAGCCTTTAATTATACCCATGTGTAGCCTACTACATATTTAGCACTTTCTACTTCCAGCCCATTTTTAGCCATCTCTTATGCTGATAAGATGCATCACAACATGTACTATTTGAGACAGTGATTTGTTACCTGGATGTGGACTGGAGGTGATGAGGCTCCATTCATTGATATCTGAATTGTAGCTCTGGACCTTGTCATAGGTGCAGCTTCCTCTGTAGCCGCAGTGGCCGCCAATGACGTAGATAACTTCATGTAAGACACAGGCAGTAGCATTTCCCACGCCTGTGTGTTAATTAAAATCACATCTTCAGGTTGCTCTTTCATTCGGTTTTGCAATGAATATTGGACTAAGATTATTATTGCTTTTGTTATTATTGACAGTAGATGCAAGGCATTGTGCTAGATGCTATGAAGGACAGAAGAATAAAAAAGAAAAGAGGCTCCCTACACCTTTTTTTAAAAGGGGTGAGACATTTACACAAATAATTAGAACACAGGGTAGAGAACTCCTTTGAACGTTCAGAGCAAGGAGGCACTGCTTTGACTAGGGGAATCATGGCAGGCAGTGGCAGAATTTGACCTGGGCCTTAGTAGGTAGCCTTTGGCAGGCACAGGTGAGAGGAAGCCATCCTAGGCAGAGGGAAAGGTGAGTGCTTATTGGACAATGTCATGTAGCCGAGTTTGATTCCCAGCACTTGGGCAGGGCAGGTGGCACACCTGGGGCTGTCGTGTGGGAATTAAAGCTGACGTGGTAAACTGAAGCCACACAGCAAAGGATCCTGATGCCCAACTAAGAAACATGGACTTAATTTAGCAGGACTTTTTAAGGTTTTTAAAGAGAAGAAGGGAGGGACTACAGGAGTAGAAGGGCAAGAGTCAGAAGGAGCTAGGTATTGGCCCCGGTGCAAGGTACTGAGGGCCTGACTTTACACTGGACCTTGAGTCGGAGGGAAGGATACCAAGGTAAGAGACACGGGCAGAAGAGATGGGCCTTGATGACTGACTGTGTCCAAGACAAACAAGACTCATCCTGAGGTCCTGAGCTCGGAAAACTGGGAAACACTGATGCCACAGAAAAATAAGGAAGAAATGGATTCAGCAGGGGAAGGAGACGTGAGGAAGAAAGATGAGGAGGCTCGTTTTAGTTGAAAATGTCAGTTTTAAGTCTTTCAACCAACTTTTTACTTAGCCTATTAGATGGGCCGGTGCAGTTCAATCTCCCTGTGCATTTCTACTCCAAAACAAAAGTGAGTTTATAAGCAGGGCAGTTATGATGAGGGGGAAAAACGTTAGGACTTTCTAAACAGCCGAGTATTTATTTCTTCTCTGTATACCTGTCAACTAAAAAAGGAAATGAATTTGAAATTTGACTCTGCCCAATTTAGGTGCTCATTACCAGGGAAAGCTGCTAGTTCACTTTATGGCTACAAAATAAAACAAACTGGGGAACATAGTGTTATCCTTTCTAGAGACAAATGGGAAACTTAAAGTTCAGCATGAGTCCACCCATCAGAACCAGTACTAGCAAAAAGTGCACATAACTGACAAAAGCGTTACCCTTCCCTGGGATGGTCAGATATAATCAGGAATCAAAACTTAAGTTAAAAGTATAAAACTCTGGAATTTCAGACCCAGCTGGGGAGTAGGGGAAGACTTCAGCATACGAGCGTTTTCCATTCCACTCAAGGCTAAGGCAAGAACACGTGTGGCCTTCTTTACAGTGGATACACCATTGCAGCATTTTCTTTTCAGGAAGCACTGTTTCACACATGATTTAACAACGTTTCAGTAAAGTAATACATTTCAATCCTCAAAGAAATATACTCTAAACTGCAGAACCACTGAAATGGTGATCTTATCATTAAGAAACAGAGGCAGAGGGCTTCCCTGATGGCACAGTGGTTGAGAATCCGCCTGCCAATGCAGGGGACACGGGTTCGAGCCCTGGTCTGGGAAGATCCCACATGCTGCGGAGCAACTGGGCCCGTGAGCCACAACTACTGAGCCTGCGTGTCTGGAGCCTGTGCTCTGCAACAAGAGAGGCCGCGACAGTGAGAGGCCCGCGCACCGCGATGAAGAGTGGCCCCCGCTCGCCGCAACTAGAGAAAGCCCTTGCACAGAAACGAAGACCCAACACAGACAAAAAATAAAAATAAATAAAAAAAAAAAAGTGCAGTTCCATCACATTAAAAAAAAAAAAAAAGAAACAGAGGCAGAAATATATCCAGGTTTACAATAGCTGCTAAAATATTTGAACTTTCCTTGTGTCTTTTGTAGGAAAGGAGTCAGGACATTAAGAGCCACCCTGGGGAGAGGACTGGGGGAATTAGTAAACTGGGGGGTCAAGCTCAGGCAGAGTCAAAAACCAGAGCAGCTATCGCAGCAGGCATTAAGCCACCTTCTCCCAACCTGCCAACTACTTCGCAATCTTCGAACATGCAGGAGAGCGATTGTAATTGAATATGAAAGATATTTCTGCCCTGTCAAAGCTGACATGTTCTTCTATAAGATGTTCATGACAATAATGCCTAACACTTACTGAGTGCTTACTCTGTGCCAGGCATGGTTCTAAGCACTTCACATGAATAAACTCAATTAATCCTTTCAGAACTATGCTATGTAATATTGTGACCCCCATTGTACAGATGGCAAAACTGGGGCACAGGGAGATTAAACCATTTGCCCAAGCTCACCAGCAAGTGAGGTGAAAGTCAGGATTTGGATCCAGGCAGTTTAGCTTCAGAAGCAGCATGTCTGGTCACAAGGCCATTCTGCCTCTCAGGCTTCCTGTTCTCATCCAAGAATCACACCGGGTCAGATTCCCACACCCTCACTAGCATTAAAAAAGAAACAGAAAGGCCTGGGAAGAAACATCTGGAATAAAATGACTCAAATTTGGTAACAACGTACCAGTTTGTGTGCAACTCCCCAGCACCAATGAATAAATGTAATGAAATAAGTGAGATTCTAGCTTAACTTTTTTTACAGTGGGAGAGAAAGACAAGGCTAATTTAGTACCAAACACAGCAGAAAATACAGTGTTTATCAGACAGATGCTGAGATCCAATAGCCACTGTGTGGGCCACGTGCGGGAGGTAGGGGACCTGCCCCTCTCCTTTACCCTCTAAGACAGGACTGGAATTCCGAAGAGCAGAGGGTGTTTGTCTCTAGTTTTTGAGAGAATGTAATTTGTTACACCCTATAGGGACCAAACATTTCAAGGTTTTAATGAAAGACCTTTTAAAAGACAGACGATCAGATGATGAGAGGAAAAAAAGCTGAATATTTAAAAGCAGAATCAAAAAGGTTCAACGTCAAGAGCAAGCAAAAAAAAAAAAAGACAATTAAACATGAATAAAACTACCCAGCTTTCTCTCTTCATTTAGCCTTTGATTTAAATATAAATTCTTAAGACTCAAAGCAAGATGTAGATTCAAAATAGGCTGTAGAATAAGAAGAATGAATTATACTGTTTTCTTATATAAATAATATTTCTTTTCTAGCCTGGGTAGCATACTCTGATCACATAACTCTCAGTCAAGTTGGGGACTGCTATACTATATTTTCACTTGGAACCTTCTATGTAACATTATTTGTATAAGCCACTATAGTTTCTAGGTAGCATTCCAAAGTGATAAATTCTTTTTAACGTTATCTGTAAGAGAAGTGAGAGACCCTTGACCTAACCTCAAACACCTAAAAAATACAGAATAAACAAAATCTGCACTTACCTTTAATCATGTTTGCAATAGGAATCCACTTCTCTTTTAATGGATCATAGAACTCGGCCTCTTCTGCTGGAGCCCCTTTTCTGTAACCACCTAAAGCATAGACACAGCCACACAAGGTGACTGCACAGTGGTAATACCTGGCATTGAGCATTGGCAAACCTTCTGTCCATTCATCACTTTCACTGTTATAGATCCACACTGTGTCAAGAGCTTCTATGTTATCCGTTCTGTAACCCCCAGTTACATAAATATTGGGTCCCAAACATGTAACGCCATAGCTCTCCCTAGTGTAATCTGGTATTTCTGCTCCCTGGATCCAAACATTTGTCAAAGGATCCCATACGTGCACCTCTGATAAAGGATGCCAGTAATAGCCTCCAATGATATACATTGTGGCTGTGGACCTCTGAGAAATCTCTTTAGGCATGGGATTCAAAGCATTGTATATGAGAGATCGGATCTTATTTTCGGTTAACAGGCAGCTTCTTTGAAGGCCCAAAGCTGTTTTTAAATACACTGGATCTATATCTATGTTGATATAGCTTAGTAGATTATACAGGCATTCAATTCGATTTTCTACATCATGAGCAGTCCACTTGATAACTGGCTCTATGACAGCTTCTTCTTTCCAAACACTGAGGTTCTTTCTGGACAAGATAAAGAGGAACTTTTCAAGGCTGATTTCCAGAAATTCTTCTTGTTGCCATACTTCCTTAAACCTTGAGCATAGAATTCTTCGAGATTCCTTCTCTAGTTCTGGACACACGTGAAATTCTGCAAAGGAGTGCATTCCAATACAATTATCAATATCCAAGTGCCTTACCAAAAACTGCTCACATGCTTTCTTTACCGAAAGGAATTGTAGCAGATCTGCTGCTTCAAGCAGGCTTTGAACATTTCTTTTAGTTATCTCAATTTGGGACGTGTACGCATAATTTACAAGGCCTTCCAAGATATCATGTTGGATGCCAGAGATTTTTATTTTATTTTTAAATTTTTCTTTCATGTCAGCTGTGAACATTGCTTTAAAATAATTGCTGCAAGCAGCTAAAACAGCTCGGTGACAATGGAAGATTATGCCTGAAGGACACTGAAGGGTAATATCAGTAAATAATCCATCCAAGTAAAATGTTTTGAATGCATCCAGAAAATCCACTGGATGCGTCGAATCCTTGAAAAGGTAAATATAATCTTCTTGTCCTTTTAGAGCCATGGCTGCAATAAACATGAAACAATAAACGTTTTCAATTGTGCGCATTACCTCATAATCAATGCTAAATATTCCTGTCATTATAATGATTGATTAGCATCGAATATACAAAACTAGACTAAGTTCAGCACTCTGTCACAAATGCAAAATGTGGACACACTATTTCATAATTTATATGATGGCCAATTTCAATGCAGGGTAGCTCGGAGTTTGATATGAGGCCCCCGGATTGCTCAGGGGTCCTTTCGAGAAGAAATATTGATTTGCTACTCCATTCACCCAGTCTCCGAAATCTGCCCCGAGCTGCCGGTCCTAGAGAGAGCCCCCACTTGGCAAACCAAGTGTCCAAGAGGTCACCCCACTCGAGGCTGGACCTTGGCCGTCTCGGCTCGGCCCCAATTCAACCTTTTCCCCGAGTTCCGTCTCCCTTTCAAGTCGAATCGAGATGCCAGGAAAGGGATGATCGAAATATAACTGGACAGAAGAAATCTCGGAAAAGGGAAATCCTGTGCCTTTCTGCTCAAGGAAGGACGGAAAGGAAAACGGCCGGACGGCGGCCCCTCCATCCGCGTGCCCCCTCCCCGGCTGCCGCAGGGCTTTCCGCGCGCCGCGCGCCCGGCCCCCGGCCCCCGGCCCGCGTTTCCGCCCGGAGACCGCCCCGCCCGGCGGCCTGGCACGGGGACTCGCCTCGAGGGCGCCGCGCGCCGCCGCCGGGCCGGGCGCCCGCGTCCCTCCACCCTGGGACGCCGCACAGGTGTGGGGAGGGCGCCGCGGACGGCCCCGCGCTCGGCCCGGCCCGCCGCCCGCGCGGCCATTGTCTCCGCGCCTCTGCCGCGGGCTGGCCTCGCTCCCCTGCGCCCGGCCCCGTTCGCTCCCCACCGGCTGGCCTTGCCTCGCACTCACCTCAAGCGGCGGCTCCGGGTCGCGCTGCGGGCCCGCGGGCTAGCGGCGAGCGGGGGCGGGGGCACCTCCGGACCCTCTGACCATCTTTGGAAGAGGCGCGGCGGAGGCTGCCTGCTAGTGCAGCTCCAGCCCACAAGCGGCTCCTATTTTGGTGCCCCGGCTGCTCCCCGCCTCCAACCGAACGGCCCCCCACGCGCCTGGGGCGCGGGGCAGCTCGCGGGAACTCCCGGCTGGCGGGGCCGCGCTGCGGGCAGGGGCGGGGTGGGCGCGCGGGCGCGTGGCTGCGGCCCCTCCCCGGCGGGCTCCCCGGCAGCAGGTGGGACGGCTTCCCCGAGGAGACCGCCCGCGCCGCTAGCTTTTGCCCTTCGCTCGGGACCTGTCCCCCATCCCCACCCCACGCACAGACACTGCTGAGCGTTTTCTCTCTAGACAAACGCTCTAAGTCCTGAATTAGGACCATATATAGGGGCTGGCGGGCCCCCTTTTCCCTCTTTCAGTAGCTCTCCCCAGCCCAGGCCCTAATGGTGGAGTGGAATTGGAGGTCGGGGTTGGAGAGAATGCAGCAAACTTAAAGGTCTGGGGTTCAGGTTGCCTTCAAAATGCTAGAAGTAGTTGCCGCTTTCCCGCGAACTCCGTCCCGCCCCCAGCAGAGCACTCTGGAGGAGTGCTGGGGAAGCCCCTGGGCCTGATGTGTACACTGTGGGTTAACTTGGAGCTTTGAGAAAAACTGAGAGCTGCCAGGGCCAAGGATTCAGGTTACAGTATTTAGAACAGAGTAGCTGGAAGGAGCAGCCTCCAGCCTTCCTTCCTGGTGGCAGCCAGTCCAATCAAGATGTACCTATGCTACACCACAAAGTTCATGTTCTTGTTCCTACAAAAGGTAATATCAAATATTTTCATTTACCATGCATTCATTTACAAGATTTTATTGAGTGCCTAGGCACTGGTAATAGCGTGGTGAAAGATGGTCCATAGCTCGCGCGGAGTTTATAGTCTAGCCAGCTTAAGGGAGGAAGGAGACCGGGATGAAAGGAACACCAGAGGCCCAGTGTGTTTCTCAGAATATGGTCTGAGAGACAATATACAAACAGACAATGGCCAGACTGTATATGACAAAAGAACTCTGAACCACATAAGAAGTCCAGGAAGCCAAACCACAACTTCTGCAGCAATTGGACCAGAACAGTAAGGAGGTGGTCAATGACTGCCAACTTCCCTGTTTCTTTTTTTTTTTTTTTTGCGGTACGAGGGCCTCGCACTGCTGTGGCTTCTCCCGTTGCGGAGCACAGACTCCAGACGCGCAGGCTCAGCGGCCATGGCTCACGGGCCATGTGGGATCTTCCCGGAGCGGGGCACAAACCCGCGTCCCCTGCATCGGCAGGCGGACTCTCAACCACTGCGCCACCAGGGAAGCCCCAACTTCCCTATTTTTACCCCTACTTTCAACTTGGGACCAGTCAGAGAAAGCCAAATATGCTCCCCATACCAATCACATAAAATACTCTCTGATTCTAGTAGCTGGACTCCAGCTTTCCCAGGCCAACAACCTCCAAAGTATACCTGAGACTTTCCCCTTTTTTCCACTTTTATAAAGCTTTCCCACTCCCCTGTCTGCCTTTGAGCTTCTATCAAAGGCAAATGATGGGGCTTCCCTGGTGGCGCAGTGGTTGAGAATCTGCCTGCCAATGCAGGGGACACGGGTTCGAGCCCTGGTCTGGGAAGATCCCACATGCCACGGAGCAACTGGGCCCGTGAGCCACAATTACTGAGCCTGCGCGTCTGGAGCCTGTGTTCCGCAACAAGAGAGGCCGCGATAGTGAGAGGCCTGCGCACCGCGATGAAGAGTGGCCCCCGCTTGCCACAACTAGAGAAAGCCCTCACACAGAAACAAAGACCCAACACAGCCATAAATAAATAAATAAAAATTTAAAAAAAAAAAAAAAAAAAAAAAAAAGGCAAATGATGGTCCTGACTCTCTTGCTATAGCAAGATCTGAATAAATGGCCTCCGTTCTCAGTACTTTCTCAACTAACATAAGGATATTGGAAAGATAAAATTATGACAGTGAAAGCACTTAGGATGTCGTATATAAATGTTAACTATTATAATGAAAGGATATTTACACTTAATTCTCCATTACAACCTCAATTTGGAAATTAATATCATATTAACATTTCTTCAAAAATTATGCACTTTGTAGTTAACTGTAATTACAGACACTTTGTCCTTCATGGATAGTGATATTATAGTTGGTGTTGTCATTCAAGGACACAAGTGCGATTGACTGAAGATGGGGCATTCTTTCCATGGTTGTCATTGAAGTGTGGCAATGGCTGTTTGTGGCTATGGTGCTAAGTTTGATGTATAGTAAATATAGGTTCTACCTAACTCAGAGGAGGGGCTTCTAGAATCATAACAGCATGTAATAAATGATTCTCGAATAACAGAATTCACTATATTGTCATTTGTTCTGTTATTTCAGATTGCTGCAGAGCCCAGTTCATACTTTGGCTTCCATTGCCTGATGTTCCCTGGTTGTGAATTATTGCTTAAAAGTGTATATGGGCTATATGTCAATTATATCTCAAAAAAAAAGACCCCAAAAAGTGCATATCAGTATGCATTAGACTGCTTCAGCCTGCCAAGAAAAGAGCAGGTCCTGAAGGGTATGGGCAGGAGCAGTTCCTCTTTACCACATGCTTTATCAAAAAGACCACTGCAAATGCTAATAGATTCGATGTACTCAGAAACATGTAATTAGCATTCATAAGTTAAATAAATTAATGACACTGTTCAAGAAAACAAGTGTGCCATCTGTGAATCCAAGTCTTAGGAAAATAGAGAGCCACCGTGGAGATGAGACATAAAGACTCTTGGCAGATACTGAGCTTGGCATGGAGTTGGAGTCCTTTTGACATCATACTGAGCTTTTCGAAAGACTTGGTTTCTAAAAATAACAATTTTATTTGTTGTTTTTACCTTATTAATACATCTTTCCACTAAGTATTGCTATGTCATTAAATGTTCGGTACGCTAATTGTGATAAACATTATCAATATATGTAAATGTGCCAGTATATACAGAAAATTTTGTGTACTTCATTTAACGTACTGGATAGAACAAGTTGGTGTTAAGTAAAAAAAAACAGGTATAATTTATAAGGCCACCACATACAGCTGTGTAAGTTATGCACTGCATAATTCCAGCTCATTCCATTCAAGTAGAGTGTCATGTGAACACTGTCTCAGGAGTTGTACAGTATACAACCAGCACAGGTAGGTATATGTGGCTGCCTTGGAGTTGCTATGTCTTGGCAAAGCCTTTTTGGTATGCTTCCGGGAAAATAAAGAAAACATTCTGATGACTGGGTAACAAGTGCTTTCACAAGTCAGAATGTTTCCAATTCCTTGTTTTCAACAAAAGTTAAAGAGCATTTTTGACAAATAACTTGGAAAGAATCCACAAAATGAGTGGCACTGCTATAATAAAATTCCTCTCATTCCCATCTAGTTGTCTATGTGAACACATTTTCTCAGGGATTATATCTATAGAAATGAAAAACAGGAATATTACTGATCCTAAACTCTGTCTCATGCCAGCAGAAAACAATACCCGGCCAAAGATATATGGTCTCAATGAAAGGAAAATAGCCCAATTCATCAGACTGAAATAATTTTTGATAAATTTTTACTTTTGATTTAAACATATTTATGTTGTTTGGTCAATTATAGTAATAATTGTAATGTTAATCAGCTCAGAATTTTTTTACTACTTAAGAATCAAGGACATAAAACAGTTAAAATTCTAATTTATGTACATTTTTGTTGCAGAGAAGTTTAAGAGGTCACTAATAAAAGATTTTCAAGTATAAAAATACATGGACAATCCTTTCTTTGAATGTTTCCAATATGCATGAATTTCAGTTACCACCATTTTGTTAAATAACACCAATCCTTCAAACAGAGTTCAGATTTCAATTACTATGGTATATTAACTGTGAATAATTGCATAAAAAGAAATTTCGCCCTCTAGCTCTTCAGCCCACAAATCACTACATAAATAACAGATGAGCATCAAGGTCAGTGACCCATCATGTCTCTTCTTTCAAAGTCCTTGGTGATTGGTCACTGTGCATCTGTTATTCAGTTCACATTCAGACAACAAAGCTTGTGGTTGTCTTACCTCCTGTCTTCCAGTGATAAATCTACATAGTATTTTACAAAAATAGATGAGTGAGAGAGGGCATTGGCCAACAAAAATGAAAATGTAGCAAAGAATTAAAAGTGATAATGCCAAAAGTGGAATTTGAGTTGAACAGAATGAAGTTCTAGAAGAAATAGATGAGCATGGGAATGTTGACAGTGCCACCAGCGAAGAGACTCTAGATCTGCAGCCAGCTGACCTTGGTGCAGGTGAACTTTGTGACTTAAAGAGGACAGTGGTTGTTGACAAAGCGGATAATAGTGTCCTAGAAGAAGTAATACCGGCAAAAAAATTTCATTTTAGAAGAACTCTTGGAGGACTTCCCTGGTGGCGCAGCGGTTAAGAATCTGCCTGCCAATGCAGGGGACACGGGTTCAAGCCCTGGTCCGGGAAGATCCCACATGCCGTGGAGCAACTAAGTCCATGCGCCACAACTACTGAGCCTGCACTCCAGAGCCCGTGATCCACAACTACTGAAGCCCACGTGCCTAGAGCCTGTGCTCCGCAACGAGAGGAGCCACGACAATGAAGCCCTCGCACTGCAACGAAGAGTAGCCTCCGTTCACCGCAACTAGAGAAAGCCCGCATGCAGCAGCGAACACCCAACGCAGCCATAAATAAATAAATAAATAAATATTTTTTTAAATGCAAAGGATAAAATGTTGGAAACTGATCCAAACTTAGAAGTATGACAATTCACTAAGTCATAGGAAGATGATCACTCTGTATTGTAAGTTACAGGACAAAAAGAAGATGGTGAAAACTGTTTACTCTTAATAAGTTTTTTACAGAAAAATAAAATACTTTCATTTCCAATGTTTCTAATTGCAGTGTACTAAGTAAATATTGGTCTTACTCTTTTTCATTTTCCTATACATTTATAACTGGCAGTAAGACAGTTTTTAATGTTCTGACAAAAAATTTAAAGGTCACAGGACAATCACAATTGTTCCTACTGATTATTAAGATTGTTTTGCAGGGTGATTTTGCACATTTTTATGTGAGGACTGTCTGTATTTTCAGTAGGACAACACTCTGTGGGAGAAGTGGAATGGAAATATGAGTTCAAGAAAAAAAAGAATAAGATAAAAATTTCCCACTGTTAAAGAACAACTTGTTTATGCATTTTTAAATGAATGATGGCAGGTTTCAAATTACTATAGTTAGCTTTTACTAAATAGATTTTAATGAGTTATTTTAAAGCCTACTAAAAAGTCATTATTTACAATACTCTAGAAATTACAACCTTGGCAAATGTTTAAACTTATAATGAAAAGTTTTCAATATCAATCTGAAAATGTGGAAGTGAGTATGTATGTTACTCTTGGGGTACTTGTTCAAAAAGCATATGAAAGACCACTAGTTTATTCTCAAAGTAGGAACTAGCTTACTACTCTTTGGGGGAGGGTCATTTAAAGGATAGCCGTTTACTGAGAATATGTTTTTGGGTGCCAGAGTTACAGCCAAATTCCAGATAAAAGTAATACAAGGCAGAAGATAATAAACTAGGACCTTTTTCAATTACAAAAAAAAAAAAGAAGAAACCCAATTCTTCTGGCTAGAAAAAGAACAAAAGTAAGAGCATTGGCTCAAATCAACCAAGACAGACTGATACTCTTACCTAAGTAAGAGATTAAAATTCTCCAACGACTCCCTGTCCCATTCAGTAAAAGCCAAAGTACTCACAGTGGCCTCCACACCCCACCTCCAGCCCTGCTTCTGCCCTCACCAGGAATGGCACCGCCTCAGGGCCTTACTGCTAGCTATTCCTTTTGCCTGCACTGCTCTTTTCCCCATACTGCCACTTGACCCGACTGCTCACTTCCACTGGGTTTTTGCTCAATATCAACTTCCCAACAAGGCCTTCTTTTACCAACCTATTTAAATTTATCTCCGTACCCTACCTGTTATTCCCAATTCCCCTTTCCTGCTTTAATTCATAATCCTTATTACCATCTATAATATCATATAGTTTGCATATTTTTCCAGTTCATTGTGAGGTTTCTCCCACTAGAATGTAAACTCCATGAAAGCAGTGATTTTGTGTTTTGATCATGGTATATCCCCAGTTCATTCTGGTATTCCTAGAACAGTGTCTGCCACATAACAGGTACTCAATAAATATTTTTTTATACCAGTGAAACTATGAATAGATTAAAAGTAAGACTTTCAGGAGCTTCCCTGGTGGGGCAGTGGTTAAGAATCCGCCTGCCAATGCAGGGGACACGGGTTCGATCCCTGGTCTGGGAAGATCCCACATGCCATGGAGCAACTAAGCCCGTGCACCACAACTATTGAGCCTGTGCTCTAGAGCCTGTGAGCCACAACTACTGAGCCCACACGCCTAGAGCCTGTGCTCCACTGCAATGAGAAGCCCGCGCACTGCAATGAAGAGTAGCCCCCGCTCACTGCAACTGGAGAAAACCTGCGTGCAGCAACGAAGACCCAACGCAGCCAAATAAATAAATTAATTAAAAAAAAAAGTAAGACTTTCAGAATTTACTTTACAAACTTGCTCAGGGCTCATAGTTCTCTAAGAAATTATATAAATGACTTAATCTGCAGACACTGCCCTCCTGTACCACATGATCTAAAAGTTTTGTGCTTTCTTTCATTTTCAAATTCAAAGCATCCGGTTTATCTATCCCTTCCTTTTCGTTCTCTCTGACAGCACGCTTATTGGGTCTTTATCACTTCTCACTTGGCTTACTGCAAGATTTCTCTGTGTCAGTCTCTCCCTGTTCCTCCCAAGCTGTACACTACCTTTCATCCTCCCCAAACAGCATTTTCTTTTCTTTTTTTTTTTTTTAACAGCATTTTCTTGACATCACTTCCCTTTACTTACTCCGAAGAGGTACCTGGAAGAAATTCAAATTCCATTGATTAGCTTTCAAACCCGTCCATAAATTGGCCAAATCCTACTTACAAAGCTTGATTCCACTACTCCCCAGTTTAAACCCTTAACTTCATCAGGCCAGCCACATCATCACTATCTCAAGAAGACGCTGTGCTCACCCCCATCTTGGCTTACATTATTCCCTTCATCTGGGAAGCTCTATCAAGTCCTTTCCATTTTTCCAAATCCTTTCCATCCCTTAAGGTATAGATCACAATCTACCTCTTTCATAAAGCTTCTCTTATATGACAGTTAATCAATTGACTGAGTACACAGTACAATACTATATGGTCATCTAGTCCTTCCTTGACTTAAGTACTTTTTGTTTATGCTGATTACTAATATGCTTTATGAATCTTACTTGGGAATTATGAATTACATATGTATATGTCCCACCTCTTTAAAAGCATTTGTAAATGCTTTGAAGGACAACATTGTTTGTAAGACATAGTCCTACACTTATACTTCCACAAGTTTTTGTTTTGTTTGGATTTGTCTTCTTGCACATAGTAGACCCTCAAAATATTTGTTTACTCTAGTATTTTTATCCCCCCAAATTGTGCAATAGGATATTTTTTCTGAATTTAAACCTGAAAAGGGCTAAATTGTTAAAAAATCCCTGAAAGAACGTACTCTCATATTTAACCGAGGATAACAAAATATTGCATGGACCAAGCTGTGAGAACAGTTGAGATTCTGACATGTAACAAAATCCTGAATATGACTGTAAAGTGGTAGAAAAAAATGTGAAGGAGCAAGTTTTCCAGTTTGCACTGATTATAAAATCCTATGCGGCAAATGGTAGTTTAATTGCAAATATTTTTTACTAGTTGTTTAGACATACAACTGAAAATTTATTTTTGAATATAAAAGACAAACTAATTTTTTACTAAGTAACATCTTTCATAAACAATGGGAGTTTCTAAGAATTTCTGTTAGGAAACATTTACATTAATATTTTGTTTCCATATGAACTATCATCACACAGACATCAGTTTGTATGACATAAGTAAGATAGATTTAGTTTTTGGCCCAGACTATATTATTCCATAAGCCCTTATAGAGCACATCAAAAAATCTCTCTACAACAGAACTATCACATTGTCCACCTGAAAAAAGAAACCCATCAGGGAGCACAAAATGATAGGGTATAAGGTAAAAGAGTTAAGGCAATTAATTATTATTTATATATTCCCTACAACTGGTCTCATCTAAAGATGCACTGTGAGGTTATTAGGTCAGTAAAGGACTCTCTCTCTAATCTTCTGGAAAAAAAAAAGCATATCTCATAATAGGGGCAGAAAGTGGCTATAAATTCCAGTCCCATTATCACACTATTAACAGAACTACTGTGGGAATGTAAATTGATACAACCACTATGGAGAACAGTATGGAGTTTCCTTAAAAAACTAAAAATAGAACTACCATATGACCCAGCAATCCCACTACTGGGCATATACCCTGAGAAAACCATAATTCAAAAAGAGTGATGTACCACAATGTTCATTGCAGCACTATTTACAATAGCCAGGACATGGAAGCAACCTAAGTGTCCATCAACAGATGAATGGATAAAGAAGATGTGGCACATATATACAATGGAATATTACTCAGCCATAAAAATAAATGAAATTGAGTTATTTGTAGTGAGGTGGATGGACCTAGAGTCTGTCATACAGAGTGAGGTCAGTCAGAAAGAGAAAAACAAATACCATATGCTAACACATATATATGGGATCTAAAAAAAAAAAATGGTACTGATGAACCTAGTGGCAAGGCAGGAATAAAGACGTAGAAATAGAGAACGGACTTGAGGACACGGGCGGGGGGGTGGGTAATCTGGGGTGAAGTGAGAGTAGCATCAACATATATACACTACCAAATGTAAAACAGATAGCTAGTGGGAAGCAGCAGCATAGCACAGGGAGATCAGCTCAGTGCTTTGCGATGACCTAGAGGGCTGGGATAGGGAGGATGGGAGGGAGACGCAAGAGGGAAGAGATATGGGGATATATGTATATGTATAGCTGATTCACTTTGTTGTACAACAGAAACTAACACAGTATTGTGAAGCAGTTATACTCCAGTAAAGATCTATTTTAAAAAAACAAAACAGAACTACTCTTCTCAGTCTGGTGCCTGCCTTCAGTTGCCCTATTGATATATCAGCTGTCCCTTGGAAGCTGCTTATGAGACCATAAATGAAAATCTTCTCTAATTCTCCTCCAGGGCTAGTATTAACCAGGAGCTAAAAAATTCAAATGCTATAAAACTAAATGAATATGTAGGCATATCAGATATAACATTTTTTTAAAAAGTAGAATAAAGATGTAATTATAACTTGTTCTGCAAAAGACTACACTTGCATTACAAAAGCAGATTTAAACTAATAGATTTGTGCCACAGTACATATAATACCTGGGTAGGGAAAGAAGTCTAATATGTATCTAACACAGGAAGGAAGTGATTGAGTTAGGCATCAACAATATTTATTAAACACTCAGGTGGTGATTGCTATGATGTGACAAGGCTGTGGACTTGGTGATAAGGAAATTATTACCTGGGGGAAAGTATTCTGGATCTGTGGCTTTAAGAGTAGTGGTATTCTGTACGTACAATATCTCTTCACTTGGGGCTTCCCTGGTGGCGCAGCGGTTGAGAGTCCGCCTGCCGATGCAGGGGACACGGGTTCATGCCCCGGTCTGGGAATCCCACATGTCGCGGAGCGGCTGGGCCCGTGAGCCATGGCCGCTGAGCCTGCGCGTCCGGAGCCTGTGCTTCGCAACGGGAGAGGCCACAACAGTGAGAGGCCCGCGTACCGCAAAAAAATGGCACCTAGTGAGTAGAGGTCAGGAATGCTGCTATCCTACAATGCGCAGGAAACACATATTCCTCCCCCAGCCCCCAGCAAGAAATTATCCAGCCTAAAAGTCTATAGTGCCAAAGTCAAGAAAGCCTATACCAGGTCCCGCTCTAGCAGTTAATTTCTGTGTCCAGTAATTCCTCTTTGGTTATCAAGTGCATAGGAGCTGGGTTAGGCTATTCTGTGGCAGGTAAGTCTGCACATCATCACATTTTGGCTGCTCATTTAGAGGGTCAGGTTGGACTCAGTTTTAGGAGTTGAATTGAGTTTCAGATTATTTCTATGGCACCCAGACTTGACCTATAAGCCAGTCAAGATTGTTTTCTGGCTTTTATTGTCCTTATAGGAAATGGTGCTAGATTCAGCAGGTTAGGCAATCAAGAGGCATCTAAGTATTTGAAGTATTTCACCTTTGAGTGTGTTAGAAAAGCGAATCTCAAGTCCCACCCCAGACCAACTGAAAACAATTTGCATTTTAATATGATCCACAGAGAAGCACTGTTCTAATATACATTGAGGAAAAAAGGAAGAGAAGAAAGACAATGCTTATATGAGCAAAATGAGATAGATAATCAGTGTCTTGATCCTTGAATACAGAACTGTGTCCAGTTCAGGGACAATCTTACAGAGGACTGTCAGTAGGTCAGAGGAGAGTTATGAAAATAAAACTGCTTTCTGAGGGTCAGATAAGGAAATCATGGTTATTTAGCTCAAAGACAAGAAAACTAAGCAACATGAAGAGTTCAATCCTGTGATCTATTAATATGCTAAAAATTAAAAGGCTGACCCCAAAATGGTTTTGTGGTAAAATGAAAACCTCCTTCTAAAGGCCTTAAAAATAGGATGACTTAACTTTACTTAGAGGATAGATTTTTAAAAGCTATTTGTAGCCAAACCTAGAAAGCACTTAAATTCATAATGATTTTAGAATTACAGAATTTTAGAACTGGAAGGTAGTTAGGGATAAAACTCACTCAGTCTAGTCATTTTACAGAAAATAAAATGAATTCCAGAGAAGCAAAATAATTCACCAAAGTCACAGAGCAACTTAGCAGTTAGAACTGGGACTAGAATTCAGGTCTATTGACTCAACATCACCTAGTTGTTTTTTTTGTTTTTTGTGTTTTTTTTGTGGTACGCGGGCCTCTCACTGTTGTGGCCTCTCCCATTGTGGAGCACAGGCTCCGGACGCGCAGTCTCAGCGGCCATGGCTCACGGGCCCAACCGCTCCGCGGCATGTGGGATCCTCCCGGACCGGGGCACGAACCCGTGTCCCCTGCATCGGCAGGCGCACTCTCAACCACTGCACCACCAGGGAAACCCAACATCACCTAGTTTTGAAGAATTCTTTTATTACTTAGTTCTGTGACCTCACCAAGCTTGTTTTCTTATATAAAAAAATTGGAGAAATATTCCTATTTTGAAAGATATTTTAAGATAAAATGAGTTTATATGTATGTAGTAATGCTTATCCCTTCCTAATATAGTAACCATGTCACACTTCAGTACTGTCCTCTTATTTTACTATAGGAGTTCCTTAAAGGACAGGGATCTTTCCTCTCTCCCTCCCTCCCTTTCTTCCTTTCTCTTTACAATTCTATCAATTTTTTTACCTCTTCATTCCATTTAAATTGCAAAGAATGTGAATTTAGATTTAAGATTTTAACCTTAAACAGTATTTATTAATACAGGTAAATACTTATAGTTTTAAGTGGCAAAAGCAATATAACAATTATAAGAATAATCCGTCTATGTCAAAGAGCACATATACCCGATGATGGACACTTAGGTTGTTTCCATCTCCTGGCTATTGTAAATAGAGCTGCAATGAACATTTTGGTACATGACTCTTTTTGAATTGTGGTTTTCTCAGGGTATATGCCCAGTAGTGGGATTGCTGGGTCATATGTACCTAGAGTCTGTCATACAGAGTGAAGTAAGTCAGAAAGAGAAAGACAAATACCATATGCTAACACATATATATGGAATCTAAGAAAAAAAATGTCATGAAGAACCTAGGGGTAAGACAGGAATAAAGACACAGACCTAATAGAGAATGGACTTGAGGATATGGGGAGGGGGAAGGGTAAGCTGTGACAACGTGAGAGAGTGGCATGGACATATATACACTACCAAACGTAAAATAGATAGCTAGGGAGAAGCAGCCGCACAGCACAGGGAGATAAGCTCAGTGCTTTGTGACCACCTAGAGGGGTGGGATAGGGAGGGTGGGAGGGAGGGAGACGCAAGAGGGAAGAGATATGGGAACATATGTATATGTAAAACTGATTCACTTTGTTATAAAGCAGAAACTAACACCCTATTGTAAAGCAATTATACTCCAATAAAGATGTTAAAAAAAGCACATATATATACATATACACCTATATGCATATACACACACACACACACACATACATATATACAAACACCCTTGGAGAAAATTCTGAAAGGATTTGGTGTATGGTGAGCAATCAGTTTGCAAATGTTACCCAAGCAGTGAAGAAGCACTGGGGCCTTTGGACTGTAAGCAGTTCTTGGTAAAGCTTTTACCTGGAAGTTGCTGGAGAAGGTCTGGGCACAGATCTGGCTTCATGTGTGACCTGTGCATCCAGAAGGCCCCACTCTTGGTTTAATGCTTTGCTGTCTTGAAATTCTTAATAATCTTTGAACAAGAGGTGCCTCATTTTCACTGTGTTCTGGGTCTCTCAAATTATGCGTAGTCAGTCCTGTCTGAGCAGCTCAGCTCTGGTCCATTCACTGGTAGGTGGTTGTAGGGTGCGCTCTATCTCTCAGGAGGTCTTGATTTCTTTACATTTGTTTTTCTTTTTAAAAAAGTACAGTCATATTATAAAAAATTAGAAAATGGATTAGCAGAAAAAATTAAGTCATCCTCGAAACTCTCAAAGGCAGAGACATTTTCATAAGCATCTCTTCATACATCACGATGTTCAGTGTCTAGTCAGAAGAATAAAAAGTGATTCATTACTTTAGAGTATGAATTGCCAAACATAATTACAAAATAGGTATGTGTATAAAAATTAGGCAATTCCTTGAGATTAGCTTTTGTGTTAGTTTTTTATTGCTATGTAACAAATTACTACAAATTTAGCAGTTTAAAACAACACAAGAACATTGTCACAAATATCTGTAGGTCAGAAATCTGGGCATGGTGTGAATGGGTTCTCTGCTCAGGGTCTCACCAGGCTGAAATCAAGGTGCCAGCCTGGGCTGTGTTTCTCATCTGGGGCTCACAGTCCTCTTCCAAACTCAAATGGTTGGTGGTAGAATTCGTTTCCTTGTAGTTAATTGTAGGATTGTGGTCCCTGTTTTTTTGCTGGCTGTCAGCCAGGGGCTGCTCTCAGCTCCAGAGGCTGTCAGCATTCCTTACTATATGCCTTCTTCCATCTTTAAACCAGCCATGGCATGTTGAATCTTTCTTGGGCTTTGAATCACTGACTTCCTTTTCCGCTACCAGCCAGGAAAACGTTCTGCTTTTAAAGGGCTCGTGTGTTTAGGTCAGGTCCACCGGACAATCTATTTTAAAGTCAATTGTGCTATAAAACATAACCTAATCATGGTAGTAAAATACATCAAATTCACAGTACTGGGGATTATGCTTGGCATGTACACAAGGGTGCGGGAAATCTCAAGGGACCATTTTAGAATTCTGCCTACCATGGCTATCCTAGAATCTCATGTGAAGAACAGGAGGTTCTTCTACCTCTCTCTTCAATAGTCTTCTTCAATTCCCATTTTTAACTCTAGCATCTCTATTTTATAAGTTCACAGTTCAGCATAGTAAAACTGGTCACAAAGAATTTGCTTAGCTATGAGGGGAACACAGAGATTCTTTTGTTTTCAAAGGAAAAATTTTAGAGAACAAGAATCTTACATTTTACTGTAAAAAGTCTAGTGTGTATCAATATATTTGTTTCATTAACTCTAACATAATCTAATGAGACAAGGCACATATTAAATTTAGGTATGTTTATATTTTAAAATAAAGATTAAGACCAGATTATCTAGAAATAATAAAACATAAGATTTAGAAAAGATTAACACAATTTAATGCCAACATGTTTGTATCTTCCATATATGAAGTACTCAGGAAAACAGATAAGCAAAACACAAGACTCTATAGATAAATGAGCAAAGGACATGTCCAGACATTTAAAAAGAAACAGAACAGACTAAAAGTTGGACTTCAGTGAACTAACATTGAGTGCATCGTATGTGTGTGAGGTGCTGGCATATATGACAAGTACAGGGCTGCTATTCAGACACAGGAACTGTTATGTCTGTGGCCAGAATCCATTCTTGTTTGGTGCTTCTGTTCTGATTGGTTGGTGCCTGTATTGCAGTGGTTGCATGTCGCAACTAAAGATCCCACACGCCGCAGCGAAGATCCCAAGTTCCACAACTAAGACCTGGTGCAGCCAGATAAATAAATAAAATTGAAAAAAAAAAGAAACTTGAGGTGTTGAGAGGCTAGTAATTTACCCAATCCAGGGCTAGAATTCAAATTCAGGTCTTTTAATCTAGAGCAGAGCTTTTAATCACCATGTTACATTAGGAATGAAAAATGAGATACCACAATTTCTGTTCCTGGAGGAACTGGGACTGGGCTAACCATTCCACTGTAAACAATAAGAAAACTGGACAAAATATATGAAATAGCAGTTTTCAGGCACTGGACAAGAGGCAGTGCAGGAATGTGATCCCTGAGAGAAGGGAAACAGATGAGGTGAGCCCTATAATTGCCTGCATTTCTGCCTGGAGACATTTTCCAGCCTGAGGTGCAGGGAGGGAGAATCCCAAGCAGACCACGGTAGTCTCACTGAGTTGAGGAGATGGAGATAAGTTTGGGGAGGCACAATTGGCTTTTTTGTAGGACAGAGTACCAGAGAGGACAGAGCTAAATGGAGAAAGAGTTTCAGAAATCTGTAAGAGGGGCTGTCCCCATGAATCTATGGTTGGATACTAAGACACATGCATAGGGTGAAACACTATAAGTCTGGGCAGAGAATGATCCCAAGAACTATAAATCAAATAATTCCCAGAGTTCACATAGAGCTTGAGGATAACTGAGTTCCAATCAGAGCCAGAGAAGCACATGGTTTTATACATTGGGGAACAAAGAAGGAAAGGGGACAAACAATGCTTATGTTAAAAAGGCAGAAGAAAAAAAAAAGATGGATAGATAGGGGAATGGACAGGTATGTGATAAAACAAGCAGAGTAAAATGTTCTTTGGGTTTTAAAAAAATATTTATTTATCTATTTGGCTGCGTTGGGTCTTAGTTGCAGCATGTGGGCTCCAGAGTGCGTGGGCTTGGTAGTTGCAGAGCATCGGCTGTAGAGCATGGAGGCTTAGTTGCGCCGCAGCATGTGGGACCTTAGTTGCCTGACCAGGGATCAAACCCGCATCCCCTGCATTGGAAGGCAGATTCTTAACCACTGGACCACCAGGGAAGTCCCCAGAGTAAAATGCTAATGGTAAAATCTAGACAGTAGATATCCATGTGTTGACTGCAAATTAAAGGATTAATACGGGAGTATTATGAAAAACTTTATGCCCATAAATTTCACAACTTACATGAAATGGACAAAGTCCTTGAGAGACACCATGGTGGTTTAAAAGTACCTCCACTGAAAGGTAGAGCCTAATTCCCCTCCCTTTGAGTGTGGGCCTTTGTACTGTTGTTTTTTTTTAAGATTTTTTTTATGGGGACTATTTTTAAAGTCTTTATTGAATTTGTTATAATATTGCTTCTGTTTTATGTTTTGGTTTTTTGGCTGCGAGCCATGTGGGATCTTAGCTACCCAACTGGGGATCGAACCCGCACCCCCTGCATTGGAAGGCAAAGTCTTAACCACTGGACCACCAGGGAAGTCCCTGTGTTCTGTTTTAGAATACAAATAGAATATAGAGGAATGGATGGTGTTTGATTTCTGAGACTAGGTCACTAAGGCATCGTGGTTTCCTCTTTGCCCTCTCTCTTGGATTGGTCACTTGGCAGGAAACCATGTCTTCAGGACATTCAAGCAACTCTCTAGAGATACCCATGTGGTTGGAAATTGAGGCCTCCTGCCAGCAATCAGCAGTAAATTGAGATTCCTGATAACAACCAGTGAGGAACTGAGGTCTCCTGCCAAAAGCCATGAGTCAGCCACCTTGTAAGCAGAGCCTTCAGATCTAGTCAAGCTTTCGTATCACTAGAGCCCTAGCTGACATCTTGCCCTATTAGAGATCCTGAGCCAGAACAATCCAGTTAAGGGCTCCTGAATTCCTGAGCCACAGAAACTGTGAGATAATGAATGCTTAGTTTTAAGCTGTTAAATTCTCAGGTAACTTACTATGCAGCAAGAGATAACAGTCACAAACTACCAAACTTACTCAAGGAAACTATACAACCTTTACCTATAATCTACAAAAGAAATCAAACTAGTAGTTAAAACCTTCCAGCAAAGAAAACTCCAGGCTTAGATGGCGTCCTTGAATTCTATCAAACATTTTAGAAAAAAATAATATCAGCTGTTAGTTTAATTGTTGTTCCTTTCAATGTCATCTTTTTTTTTTCCCTGTAGCTATCTGATGCTTTTTCCATTATTGGTTATTGGCAGTTTTACAAGAATGTGATTTCATGTGGTTTTCATTTTATTTTCCTGTTTGGGGTTCATGAGGGCTCTTGAATCTGTGGTTTGATATATTTCGGCAATTTTGTAATGTTCTCATTATCTCTTAAAATATTGCTTGTTTCATTTTCTTTCTCCTCTCTTTCTGGGATACCAATTTCCTATGTTAGATCTTGCTATATCTTCTATGTCTTAAGTTCTCTTCTGTATTTTCATTGTTTTGTCTCTGTCTGCATTATTCTGGATATTTTCTTCTAACTTGTGTTTATTCACTAACTCTCTTCGGCTATGCCTGTTTTATTGTCAAATCCATCCATTAAGATTCTAATTTCAGTCATGTTATTTTTCAGTTCTAGTATTTCCATATTGTTTATGTAATTTTCAGTTCTTTGCCAAAATTCTCATTAGTTTGTGTCTGTAAACTCCAATACTTGGAGGTCATGCACATCTATTTAAATAAAAACTTCTGCTGGTGTTCATTTATATCTCTTGGTGTAGCTACTTTTTACTATGTGCTTTACAATATACTTACAGAACTGTTTAGATTTTGAGGCCTACTGCATTAATTTTCTATTGCTGCTAACAGTTTTACCACCAACTTAGCATCTTCAAACAACACACATTTATTATCTCATAGGTTCCGTGGGTTAAGAGTCCAAGCACAGCTCAAAGGGCCTCTTTCAGGATCTTACAAGGCTAAATCAAGGTGTCAGCCTGAGCTGCGATCTCAGCTGAGGTTCCACTATGAAAGGATACACTTCCAAACTCACATGGTTGCAGTATTCAGTTCCCTGCAGACCGTTGGACCAAGGACCTACTTCTTACTTTTAGCTAGAGACCACCCTCAGTTGCTTGCCATGTGGCCCTCTCTGAAGGCCAGTTCACAACATGGCAGCTTGCTTCTTTAAAATTAGCAAGGGAGAGAGTTCCCTAACAAGATGGGCATAAAGATCTGATGTAATATAATCATATACACATAAATGATACATCCCATCATCTTTGTGGTATCGCATTAATTAGAAGCAAGTCCTAGATCACCTTCTCCACACATACACCCCCCCCACACACACAGAGAGAATACGAGCTTATAGGGATCATGGGGTGTTAGCTTAGAGTCTGCCCACCATACTAAGGATATTAACTTCCTCTAAGAGAGTTCAGATTTGCTTTAGTCAAGCACCTGGGAGTTCTAAAAACCTTAGATAACTTCAGTCCAATTTCAGGGATTGAGAGTATTCAAAGGTGAGCTGCCAGCCCTTTAAAGGCCTGTTTACTTCTGAATCACTCTAACTCATGATGGGCAGCCTTTTGGCATCCTTATTCAAAGTAAGGGGAAGGGTTTATCACTGCAGGCCTCATACTCCAATACCTCTTCACCTGGGTCCCATTAAGACTGTCAACATAGCCACTCAATATGTCAGATACCACTTACAGAATTGGCCAACCCTTTCAGGGAAAAGCAGCTCCCCTACCTAAGTTTCTGTGCTTCCTTAGCCGACAATTATTGTCAGCTCTCTCATGTATTTAAGCAGATTTTTTTTTTTTTTTTTTTTTGCGGTACGCGGGCCTCTCACTGTTGTGGCCTCTCCTGTTGTGGAGCACAGGCTCCGGACATGCAGGCTCAGCGGCCATGGCTCACAGGCCCAGCCGCTCCGCGGCATGTGGGATCTTCCCGCCCCGGGGCACGAACCCGTGTCCCCTGCATTGGCAGGCGGACTCTCAACCACTGCGCCACCAGGGAAGCCCCTAAGCAGATATTTTAAAAATTTTGTTCAGCTATCAGCTTTTCCCGATGTACTCTGTAGAAGATCTGGTCCAAATTACTTGATCTACAACTACTAAAAATGAAAGTCTTATTATTATTATTTTTTACTTGCATAATTTATAAGTTGTTACTGGCCTCAACTTGTAGAGAAATCACAATCTATAAGAGTAGGGCTTCCCTGGTGGCGTAGTGGTTGGGAGTCCGCCTGCCGATGCAGGGGACATGGGTTCGTGTCCCGGTCCGGGAGGATCCCACATGCCACGGGGCGGCTGGGCCCGTGGGCCATGGCCGCTGAGCCTGCGCAGCCACAACAGTGAGAGGCCCGCGTACCACAAAACAACAACAACAATCTATAAGAGTAAGTGTTTCATAAATAAAATAAAGTTCAAAAATTAAAAAAAAAGAGTGTTTCAACATAATCTAACCTATTAATTTAAAGCAAAACAAAGTTTACTTTTTCAACCTGGAAAAAAATAGAGTACCAATTTTTTTCCCATAAAATTACATTGAACATTTTTATTTCTGGAGCTTTCTATATGGAAAAGAAAATCCTAACGTTATTACATAAGGGATATTTATGCCTAAAACATGTGAGCCTAGAAATTAACACAGTACTGTACAACTTTCTAGGTCAGCTGATATCTTGCTAATATCCCTATATGAAACAGTTTCTTAAATGTTGAGTATTCCTACAAACTATATATTGTATCACTCAATATTTCATTGCCAAACAGAAAAAACATACTGATTAAATCAGCATTCTGGAGTTACAGTCTGTAATAATGATATAAATTTAAAATACTTGAAGAACAGTAATTTGTATTTCATTTCAAAAGGAAAGTGTGAAATTAATGAACACTTGGGCAATAGATACTGCATCCCTATCTCTAAAATTAACTGATTTGGAAATAGTGTATTCTTATGTGAACTAAGCATTAGGCTTACTTTGAAGAGCTGTAACTGCTAGACATACTTTGGAAATAAATACCAAAGAAAGTAAAATATAAGACTATTCTCTCTGGGAATAAATTTAAAAATATAATCTACCTATTAACCATCTTTGGTAGAGTCCACTAGTTGCACTTACCTCAGTTTTGTACTCTACTTTTTTCCATTTTTCCCAGGCATATGACCATCTGAAATAAAAGCTATATTTTTCATCCTTCCTTACAGTTAGGAAGGAGCATCGTGACTAAGTATTGGCCAGTGAAATTTAAATGAGGGTGCAACCTTCTCTCTCACTGTCCTCCTTGCTGGCCAGAAAGTTGATGTGAGGGAAGGAGTTTGAACAGCAATCTTGGATCATAAGTTGGAAGTCAAGTGCTGAGGTTGGTAGAGCAACACAGAAACTTTGAGATACTTAACTCTGAAATTCTTCTAAGTGAGAGGGAAAACTTTTTTTCTTTTTTTAAAGCCACTGTTATTTGGGGTTTTAGTTTTATGCTGCTGTATTTAGTCTTAACTGATACACATTTCAATTATTGGCGTATTACTCCTTTATTAGAAATTGTAAATGAGAAATTATTTCAACACCTGAAGACCAAGATACAACAGAAGACTCCATAGGCTCAAGATTTTGAGACATCCTAGAAAGAGTTTTCTGTAAAGTATATCCTTTCCGTGGCATGGCAACATCATTCTTCTTTAAAAAGGTTACTGGACAGACATCGTTTCCGCCATCACCTATATAAACAATTCGTGTATAATTCACTCCTCGTTGTAACTGTTTACCTACAAATTCTACCAAAACTACATTTTTGCAAAGATTTGGGGGGCACCTAGTGCAAGAATGAGCATGATGATTTTCCACAGTGAGATGACCATCGCTATCAAAAGCTGCTGGGTTTGTAAAGACTTTATCAAACACGTCACGAACATTGGTAGCTTCTAAAATCCAATCTATGAAGACTGAATTTGAATCTGAAATAATGATGCAGTCAAATTTATCCTTGTTCTTTCTTATAAAGTTTAGAAGTTCCACCATTCCTGGAGTGAAAGGCATTGATATCATTGCTCTTTTCATTTCATCTTCTCTTACACCTTTATCTCCCAAATACTTAAAGACTCTGCCCATAAATTCTGTCCAAAATCCTTTTTCATAAGAATCTTGTAGTTCAATAGGAAGCTTTTTCTCTGGAGCACATTGTACAATCCAGGTGTCGCTATTATCATCTATGATTGTATTGTCAAAGTCAAAAACCAACAAAATTTTCATGGTTCCAGAAACAGATTTGGGTTACCCTGGAAAAGAAGAAATATTATTCCCTAAACATACTCGGTTCTACATATCTAGCTATAGTATCTATTTAACAAAATTACTCTTAATCTGCTGAAACAAAGGGTGAATATAAACAAGTTAAAATGACTAAGCATTCTAAGACTACCATTTAAGCACTTTTTCCTAAGAAGCAAAGTTCATATTTGAGTATGTTAAATGAATGGAAAACAGAACATATAAAAAGGATACTCAGAGTATTATTGTGTTCCTGAGGGGGTGATTCTTTGAGCACTCAGAATTAAACTAGAGAGCAATCCAATGAGAGAAGTAATGAAACAATTATTCCCTTATACTTTAATTTAGAAACGTTATAAGACAGAAAAAAATGTAGGCTAGTCATTCTTATTGTTTTTAAATTATCAATCACAAACTTATTAGTTTAAAATGTTTACAATGAGCCTCATTTTAAATAATAGGTCATGTACAATACATATTCTCTGTGAACTAACCAAAACTCTGACCAAATTTAACATAATGTGAAACCTTGCAAAATTTAAATAATTTTTTAAAAAAGGTTTTTAGCTTGAAATCATCATTGTCAATGTTATGACCAAATGGTTGCTTGATGTTGTACTTGAAAGTCTAAACAAATTACTTGAACTGGAGGTCAGTTAAATTCTTCCACACTAGAAGTAACTTTTGTTAACAATTTTCATATTTATTTATATTTTCTCTAGATAGTTTAGCTCTGGAGTACCAAATAATCTGGATATATGTGAATAATCCCACTGCTTTTGATATGAAAATTACTCAAGTCTCTGTTTTCATTAATAGATAATGAAGATCATTAACTTAAATCTCAAGAGAAAAGGAATGAATCAACAGATGGTATAAATGAAAATTATCATGTAAAAAAGATAATTATACAGAATTCCCAGGAAAAGCTACAATTAGTGTCTGTAAACAAAAAAAAATCTTTTTTTAAAGAGTAACTGATATTTTTATAGATATTACTATATGCCAGATACTGGACTAAGAACCTTACAATCTCATGATCTGTCATAAACCCATTTAGTAGGAATTATTATTATCCTCATCTTAAAGATATATAACTGGAGCTTAAGTATTAATTAAGTTGGTTAAGTATTAGTTAAATGGCAGAGCTAGAATTTGGACTCAGGTCTGCCTGACTCCAAAGTTCATGCTTTAGTAATACACTCTAGTGCCTAAGAAATAGAATAACGACTATTAATCAGTTTAAAAATAAAATATTAAGTAGGTCATTTTGATGAAAAGATGTTTAATAACATGAAAACATTCATTAATCTCGAAGTACACACTAACCATCTGTGATCTACTTTACAACCATTCTGAAGTTTTAGCAAGAAATCCTAAAATGAAAAGTGAAGAACCCCACCAATAAGAAAAAGAAGAGATCAATTAAAAATAGAAAACATGAGGGACTTCCCTGGTGGTCCAGTGGTTAAGAATCCACCTTCCAATGCAGGGGATGCAGGTTCGATCCCTGGTCGGGGAACTAAGATCCCACATGCTGCGGGGCAACTAAGCCACGCACTGCAACTGCTGAGCACGGGGGCCACAACTAGAGAATGCATGTGCCGCAAACTATAGAGCCCAAGCACTCTGGAGCCTGCACATCACAACTAGAGAGCCTGTGCGCCACAACGAGGAGCCCACGTGCTGCAATGAAGATCCCGAGTGCTGCACATAAGACCCGATTGATGCAGCCAAAAAAAAAAGAAAACATGGCATTTATCTACATGTATTCTCTGGTTTATAATGATAGATATCCAGTAGGTGAAACTGAGAATGAGCTCACGACTCATATAAGAGTAAGTATTTTTTGCCTCTCAATTTAGAATATCTGGAGAATAACTAACCTAGAGGATGTATCTCCTGTTGTATGGATTTAGATGGTATAGAGTATTCTGATACCCTGGATCCATGAATCTCTAAATGTCTAATCCAGGTGTCCCTGATTGGCTTCCAGAGATTTAAGTGCAGAAATCACTTTCCCACAGAAACAATGTAATAAATAGCAATAAAGCACAGTTGACAATCACATTGGTAATGCACCTAAGCACATTTTAAATTAAAATGCTTTTTAGGCATTCTGAATTTATACATAATTAAAAATTTTTTTTTCAAATGTAACTCATTGTTGGTTGAAAAGTGTTTCAAGCCTAGACTTAATCAGCCACAAGTTACTAAAATTCCTTCACTATTAACCTCCAAATAAGATGTATCATAAGCCTGAAGTTAACAAAGTTCCAACTGTTAACTTAGTTCCACTGTTGACTATTAATTTCTATCTACAAGTGTACTTTTCTTAATTTCAGATCTTTTTCCATTAGTTTTTTCCCACCACTCAACATAAACCTTTATTTAAAATACTTACCCAATTTAGTATTTCCAAGACAATTAATCTTACTTCAGCATGGAGCTTAGGTTAAACAGTCATGACAATCTTCAGTTTTAAACACCAGCCAGTTTCTAACCAACATTACTCCTACTCTATATGCAGGGGAAAAAGTCTTCTGGTTCCAAGCAAAGGAATGGAGACTTCTTAACTCTTAAAATTAATAAAAGTATTTAAGATATTTAAAAATTTACGTTTTCTAATACGTTTTCTCTTACATCAGAAAAGCACCTATGGCAATGGGAGGAATAAAATTTTGTTTAAACAAAAACCTTAAATACAAAACGGAATGTTATGTGAATATGAGCTCTTATCCAGTGGATAAAATCACAGGTGTTAGGCTGATTATGTTAAGATTTCCAGATTCCAGTTTTTCTTTTTACTTATTAAATAATAGACAAATACCACATTCTGTTGTCAATAAACTTTCAAAGATTTAGTGCTGTACTTGAAATAAAAATGTCTCCAAAAATTAAGGATGTGTAGAAAGATTTAGTGAAAGTGAATCTATTTTGAAATCAGTTTGTTAAAATACCAGAAGCAGTTATTAACTGTTCTCTCCAGAAGCATGAAAAGTATATATTTTGTATGTCTGCAATGTTTCCAGGGTCTAACAATAGCCTATGTGCTTTTTTACAATAATGAAAACTAGAAACTACATAGACATCCAAGAATAGAGGATTGCTTAAATAAGATATGTACATGATAGCCATATAACAGACCATTTATTTAGTGAGTAAAAGGTTAAGATGTTCAAATTAAACAAACAAGTCACAAAACAGTGTTTACAGTATAATCTCATTTTTGTTTTTAAAAAAGAAATGTCTGTATACAGTGGTAGCATCAATTGCAGTGCATTCTTTTCCTACGCTGATTTTGTAATAAAATATTTTCCCCAGAATAATTTAAGCTCTGTTTCAGATCAAAGTGCATATGCTACCTTCTTAATTTCACAACAAAGAAAAAAAATGAGTGGTGGCCATAGAGGGTAAATAACTAATTCTAGATACACTTGGCTGTAAAGATCCATGGATTAGAGTTAGAACCAAGTGTTGTAAGTCAAATGATATCTGAACACTACGCCAAACTGGCAAATTACTGACACCAAATATTATAAGATTCAATAATTTTTGTAACCAATTTAGTTAAAATTCCACAGAATTTTTGTTAGGAGGTAATCTCCATGGGTCTCTAGTGGCTCTGCATATCTTACAAGCAAGGCACTCACTGCCCTTTGCTCTGGACTATTGTCTCAAAAATGTATGTAAGGGCTTCTCTGGTGGCGCAGTGGTTAAGAATCCGCCTGCCAATGCAGGGGACACAGGTTCCAGCCCTGGTCCTAAGAAGATCCCACATGCTGTGGAGCAGCTAAGCCCATGCGCCACAACTACTGAGCCTGTGCTCTAGAGCCCGTGAGCCACAACTACTGAGCCCACGTGCCACAACTACTGAAGCCCGCACACCTAGAGCCCGTGCTCCACAGCAAAAGAAGCCACCACAATGAGAAGCCCACGCCCCACAAAGAAGAGTAGCCCAGCTCACTGCAATTAGAGAACGCCCACGCACAGCAACGAGGACCCAACGCAGCCAAAAATAAATAAGTAAAAAAATAAATAAATTTATTTTAAAAAATGTATGTATAGTGAACAGTCTTGAAAGGCATGCTTATTGTCCATTATAGTAAAGATCTGGATGCCCTAAGCTCAGAGTTCCTGTCCTGTAATGCAACACACTCCATGTGCAGGTGACTTCTGGAACTCTGCATCATCCTGTGGCAACTGGGGAAAAATTACTGATATTCTGGCTACTGCTACTGCTGTAATTCATCACTGTTCTAGGGGTCTGCATCTTCTACAGAACGGTGGCAGCCTAAGTTGTTAGCATGCAAGTAGGGTAAAATCTCTGACTCTTCCCAGGTCTTGACTTTTTTTTTTTTTTTTTTTGTGGTACGCGGGCCTCTCACTGTTGTGGCCTCTCCCGTTGCGGGGCACAGGCTCTGGACGCGCAGGCTCAGCGGCCATGGCTCACAGGCCCAGCCGCTCCTTGGCATGTGGGATCCTCCCAGACCGGGGCACGAACCCGTGTCTCCCGCATCGGCAGGCGGACTCTCAACCACTGTGCCACCAGGGAAGCCCAACATTTTTAAAACTATGATTCCAAAAAACCACCAATGTTGTATGTGCAAAAACTATATTTCTGCCAACAAATATTTTATTAATCCTTTCATACTTACCAGCATTATTACGATGGATCATCTGATAGAAAACCTGAAGAAAAACAGTACAACTATGTGTTAGAACTTCAGTGATTAAAAATCTTACCTCCTTTCATATTGAGCAACTCCAGTTTGATGCCTAATGTGTATGTGTCATAGCCAACTACCTTGTAATGTAATCATTTGTACCTCGACGTGTTAGAAAAGGATCTTTTGAAACGTAGCCCATATTCACTCTTAACAGGGTTTTGTGTCCTTAGAGGTCTGATTGGTCCTCCAAATACATTCAATTTACTATACTGTATTTACCGAGCAATTAAAGATATCTTAAAGGCCCTAACATGGATGTTATAATCCAAGTTTTAACATTGCGATTTAAAAAAAAAAAAGAAAACTAAGCCCCATCTAGCCCAGATCATGCGTTAGAAACCAAAGTATTTAAAAACAGATTTTCTGTCAATTAATCCCTGAGTTTCTATGGTTGAGGGAAGAGGGCTTTGCCGTTCACCTTCCCCCGCGAGGTCTGTGGGTCACACACGCCAAGCCCAGGCCTCGCTCTCCCGCACACCTGCCGGGTACATCCCGAAACCAGGGGCAGGGACCTAGTCGGGTGTCGTTCCCCGAGAGGTGCACGTTGGATGCCGATGGGAGCACCAGGCCGGGCCCAGCCGGGTCCCAGGGCTCGTCACTGACCCAGGCCAGAGACCCGCAGCCGTTCTGGCCTCGGCGCCGCTTCTGAGGGCTCTGTCCTCCGGCCCACTCCGGACGCCTGCGGGGGAGGACCGCCCCACTCGCACGCCTGGCCTTGACTTCCCGCGCAGGCGCAGCCTCCCTTCTCCGGCACCACAGCCCACAGCGGCGCGTTCTTCGTTCCTCGGCGACGACTGTTGTCACTTCCGGCGTCGTTGCTAAGCAACTGCGCGGTTTGGCTAAAACTTGCCTGGAGTCCGCGGAAACTTCCGCGTCGGAATCGCCTTTCCAAGTCTGAGAGCGCCATGGGTACCTCAGAGATGCTGGTGCGGCTCGGAAGGCGCTGTGGACGGGCAGAGGAAAGCACGGGTGAGGTAAACTGGTCCATCCCACCACAGGGATTGTTTCTGGTCTCTAGGCATGGAGTGAGAGGCAAGCGTGCCTTTCCTTCTGAAACGGGCTCCACCAAGTCAAAAACAGCACCGTGGGCATCGTCGGGCTCTGTGTAAATTAGACAGTTTTGCCCTTGGATGAATGGGTAGGTGGGGAAAGTATACAGAAATAAGGGTAGAGAAAAAGAAGTCAGAGCCTCCCAGTTGACCAGCTGGCCCGATACTGAAGCTGTGCCGTTGCAGCTCCAAGAGTCTGGTGTTTGCTGAATTTTCTCGCACTTAAGCTTTGTTATTCATTGAGTGAATCGGAATGTATTTTGGAAATATCAGTGACCTCATTAGAGCCTTGGCTCTGCTGTGAACCTACTGAGTACTCTTAGGAAAGTGTCTGAAGGAAAATCTCAATTTCTTCAACTGTAAAATGATAGTAAGGTCTCATCCTAAGGCGTATACTTTGATAGAGTGTGAAAATAATGCTACTTAAGGTATTGTAATTCACATGACCTTTTATAAAAATTTGATTTTGTAATAGAAGTAGCCTAGTGAGACATTTAAAGATCTCTCTATTAATTCCAGTGATTTTAGTTTCTTAAGATTGTAAATTCCCAATTAATGTTCTCATGGTGACAGAACCTTGGGAACTTGGACTATCTTCATGTCATCGCCTGAGCTTCTGTAGCAATGGAGTCCCTTGTGCCAAATGCTGAGTGAGAGCCAGCCAGTCTCCCACCAGTGGACACTAGTGGATATTTATGCTGTGGAGGGCTTAAGAAGTAGTAGCAGAGGGTCATGACATGTAGGAGAGAGACAGTACCCATGTGGCATGTATTGAAAAAACAAAATTACGCTCACATATTCACTTTCCTATATATAAAGTGCTGCATTAAATCAAAAAGAACAACGGCAAAAATTGTCAAAATCCATTTTTGAAAACTCAGGAAACCAAAAGTTTGCAACAATTGGGGAGTGTTTATCAAGACAAATAACTGAATCTTGGTAAGAACAATGAGTTTTTTTGCATCTTAACTTGTTCTAGTCCCCTTCTTTCTCCCTGCCCTATGGTAGTCTAGAAAACCACTGCAATCACAGTGAAATCCAGTGGCTTAGCAGCCTGTGGAGGGAGCAAAATAGCGTTGAACCCCTTCCAAAGCCCATTTCCCAGATAACTTATTATTTGAGCTGTCTGGCAGTTCCTTGGAAACTTATTATTTGACCTGTCTGGCAGTTCCTTGGAAAGACCCACTCACAAGGCTTGTCTTTATTTGACCTGATTCAGAGCTCACAGTTATGTTTGTTAAAACAATCAGTGGCAATTTTAAAAAGTTTTAATTGCTTCACTTCTCCAACAGCCATTACTAGCATTGTGTGAAAGTCTCTGTGAGGTAGGAATCATGGAAATAAGACTGCCCTCTGAGAACTGAACTCTGCATCAACCCAGTGGATTAAAGCATGGATATGTGAAATCATTCATAGCTCGGAGGTCAAACAGGGCTCTCCTGATCCTCAGAGATATGAGGGAACTGGGACTTCCCTGGTGGCGCGGTGGTTAAGAATCCGCCTGCCAATGCAGGGGACATGGGTTTGAGCCCTGGTCCGGGAGACCCCACATGCCGCGGAGCAGCTAAGCCTGTGCACCACAACTACTGAGCCCACGGGCCACAACTACTGAAGCCCGCGTGCCTAGAGTCCGTGCTCCGCAACAAGAGAAGCCACCGCAATGAGAAGCCCGCACACCGCAATGAAGAGTAGCCCCCGCTCGCCATAGCTAGAGAAAGCCCATGTGCAGCAACGAAGACCCAACGCAGCCAAAAATAAAAATAAAAAATAAACATATTTATTAAAAAAAAAGATGTAAGGGAACTTGGCCCAACTTTTGTTACCTGAGATAGTAAAAAGCCTTTCCCAAACTTTCCATGGATTGTCCTATTTTTTCTGCTGCTTTTGTGGTTGTTCTCTTGGTTCTCCTCCTGTATCAGAGTTCATGAAAAGTTCTTGAATAAAATATCTCATGAATGTAGTTACTCTACAGAAGATTGAGGTGTCATGAGGGATCACATTGTTCACTACACAGCTTTTTGGCATCTTGTTTTCCTGCCACTGCTGCCAAAGCTTACTCACCACTGTATACTTTGTAAGGAGCAGCTCCTGCCAGTATGGGCTATTTGGTCTACCCAGCCCCTTTAGTATTTTGGAAAATTAAATTGTCTCCATTTTATTTCACATCTTAAAGAATTAGAATGACTCTTGGGTCAGAGAAAGAAAAGCATATTTTTTTTCATAAATTTATTAGTTTATTTTTGTCTGTGTTGGGTCTTTGTTGCCTGCATGTGGGCTTTGTCTAGTTGTGGTGAGCTGGGGCCACTCTTCATTGCAGTGCGTGGGCTTCTCACTGCAGTGGCTTTTCTTGTTGCGGAGCACGGGCTCTAGGTGCAGGGGCTTCAGTAGTTGTGGCTCATGGGCTCTAGAGCATGGGCTCAGTAGTTGTGGCACACAGGCTCAGCTGCTCTGCGGCATGTGGGATCTTCCCAGACCAGGGCTCGAACCCATGTCCCCTCCATTAGCAGGCAGGTTCTTAACCACTGCACCACCAGGGACGTCCAAGAAAAGCATATTAATATGCCTAACAATATGCTAATCAAAAGGCAGATGGGTTAATTTAATGGCCTTTGTTTATGTAGCTTCTAATTGTAAGTAACACAAACCAAGTTGAGCCAGTTTAGGTGAAGCAAAGGAAATTTGTTACAAGGCTATAAGGATGTATTGGTCAGGACTCTTTGATTACAAGTGACTGATCTAATTCACTGTAGTTAAAAGGGGAATATTTTGGCTCACATACCTGTGAATTTAGTTATAACTCGATCCAGGACACTATTCTACTTCTCAGCTTTGCTTGTCTTTATTCTGCATGTGGAGACTTGGTATATGGTAGGCAAGATGGTACCTGTGGTTCTAAACTCACATTTTAGGTTAACAACCAAATTCTCACTCCCATCAACTTTAATTCAAACCCCAAGAAGACTCTAATTGTCCTAGCAGCTTTTCTCTCAGTATCTTTCTGGAGCCACATGATTTCTTGCCTCTGCTTTTCTACTTCTGTTTCATTCTTCTAATTAAAGCAGTAAAAATAATAATAATTAATATTTATTGAGAACATATTGTGTGCCAGGCACTCTTCTAAATTCTTTACATATATTACTTCATCTAATTCTTACACCAGCTATATAAAATGAAGTAGGTACTATTAGTATTTCTATTTTGCAATTAAGGAGTTAGATTTAGAGGGTTAATTAATTTTGTCTAGATTCACATAGTTCATATGTGGTGTGTTCAGAAAAGGTCCAGGTTGTCTGTCTCCAGAGTCCACACTCTTACCCACTGTGCTTTATTGCCTTTGTTAGGCCTGTGACCACCCACCATTATTCAAATGTATTTCCTATTTTGGTGAATTCTTCTCCTTACGAGTCCTACCTCCTTAAAGCAGAAGGCATTTTTTTCTGCCTCCCTTGCAGCTAGGGTGCAGGCATAAGACCAAGACTCAGCTGGTCAATTGTATGTGTGCTAGATTTACATTCTGAAGAGAGCATATGAGGAAAGAAACAGCATGTTGAATACATTTTCTGGGGCGAGTGGCAGCAAAAATGTACCAATTCCAGAGTACTCGTGAAGGTTCACATATATAGTGTCCAGTGGAGCAAGTTATAAGTGGGGCACGTTGAGGTGCCTACCCAATGCCAGTTGCTGTGAATCTTCACTGGAACCTCACGATGTGGTCTGTGTGATATTTGTATGTATATCTTCTAAGGGTAACTCTCCGGCTCTCTGAGAGATTCAGTAGGCTATCTAATATCTCCTAATGAATTCCTTTTCTGCTTAAACTAGCTAGAGTGAGTTTGGGTGTTTATAAGTAAGAACTTCAGTTGATTAAAAGGGTAGGAACATTTTTTAGAGAAGAGCTGTTATGAGCTCCATTGTGTCATTTAGGATGCTTGTGAATTCATTTCACAGAATACCCAGCTCAATCATGTTTAAAAATAAGGAAATTTATTTGCTCATATAACAGGAACTCCAGCCTTTGGGTCTGATTAATCTAGCAGCATAATGAAATCCTTATTGCCTCAGGGTCTTCCTTTGTTTCTTCTTTGTGTTTCACAGTTAACAGCTTCATCCTAAGGCTGCTTCCTCTTTTGGTCATAGGATGGCTGCTTGTCTGGCCTTCATGCTTCCTCGTTCGTATCTAGCCTGAGAGTCACTCTCAGATGTCTCTCCCAGAAGTACAAGCAAGAACTTTTCTAAAAGTCTCATAACTCTTCTCCTATTTATTTTCTTACTACAGGAATAATTATTGTCAAGGGAGATGCAAGTATTCTTAAATTAATGAGGCCCACCCCGGGACTGAGACTGTAGTCAGTTCTCCAAATTACATTGCTGCTACTCAGTTAGGAAGGGGTTGTATAGAGTAGACAAGCACAATGTCTACAACCCCCAAAGATGAACATTCCCCAAAGTTATCCACTTATAAACTGCTGCTTGATTAACTTTGAAAATGCTTTTATAACAACCTGTTGGGGTAGGTATTATTGATCTCAACTGTAAACATGTTGATACTGAGACTCCAAGAAGTTAAATGACTTGCCCAAGTTTACACAGTAAGGAATTGACTAAGCAAGGGCTCAAATCTATGTCTTCTGATGTCAAGGTCTTGTATACTTTCCACTTATTCCCAGCTGTTCTTAAGATAACAAGAATAAAATTATTCTTTGAAACAACTTCCAGATATCATGCCAATATAGAAATGTGTGAGAAAAAATATCAAACTCTTCTTGAAAGTTTTTAATACTCATTTAAAAAATTTTATTAGAAGTAAAGAACTGTGAAGAAGATCAAGTCCTCCATCCACCTCTTCTGCCTAGCAAAGTAGATCTCCAGCAGGTCACCATAATTCCACACAATGAGTGGGAAAGGATTCGAGATAGCCTTGACAGTTTGACAAGAGAAGCAGCACACCTTCGTGCAGAAAGAAAGGCAAAGAAAGAAATGCATTTCCGATCCCAAGAAGTGGTAAAACATTGGACTAATACATATGTAGTAAGTATTAACCACCCAGGAGTACATGTGCACTGAAGACTTACTCTTGTTTCTTAGTGCTCTTTTATAAATATTTTTAACATAGAAAATATCATTAAAATGCATTGAAACACATTTTCAACAGCTTTATTTAGGTATAAGTGACATACAATAACCTGGACATATTTAAAGTGTACAATTTAAGATTTGACATATTTATATAGCCCTGAAACCATTATTATAATAAAGATAATGAATATATTCATCATCACAAAAAAGTTCCCTCATACCCCATTTTACTCCCTCACACTCCTCCCCATGCCCCCTCCGGTGTCTCCAGACAACCACTGATCTGCTGTCTATTATAAATTTCACTCAGCACAATTATTTTGAAATTCTTTCATGTTTTTGTATCAATTATTCATTCATTTTTATTGCTGAGTGGTATTCCATTATATGGATATATCACAATTTGTTTTTCTGCTCAGTTGTTGATAGTTTGACATCAAGCAAATATTGACATTTGAGCTGTTTCCAATTTTGGGCTATTATAAATAAAGCTGCTTATGAACATTTGTGTATAAGTCTATGTATGGACATATGCTTTCATTTCTTTTGGGTAAATATCTTGGTGTAGAATCATATGATAGCTGTACATTTAATTTTGTAACATTTAACTTCCAAGCTGTTTCCCAAAGTAGTCGTAATTTTACATTCCCTCCAGTGGTGTATGATAGTTCTAATTCATATTAGAACACATAGTTCTAATATGTGTTTCCTCCACATATTTGCCAAATTGCTATGTTCACTCTTTTTAACTATAGACTTTCTAATAGGTGTGAAGTAGTATCTCATTATAATTTTAATTTCTCTAATTACAATGATGTTGAACATCTTTTCATGAACTCATTTTCTATCTGTATATCTTCTTTGGTGAAATGTCTGTTCAGATATTTTGCTGGGTTTGTCTTCTTATTGAGTTTAGAGAACTTTTAAAATATATTCTGAATACAAGTCCTTTATTAGATATTTGATTTGAAAATATTTTCTTCCAGTTCATGGCTTGGCTTTATATTCCATTACAGTGTCTTTCTAAGAGCAGAGTTTTTAATTTTAATGAAGTCCAGTTTATCAGTTTTTCTTGTATGGATCATCCTTTTAGTGACTTACCTAAGAAATTTTTGCCTAACTCAAGATCACAAAGATTTTCTTATGTGTTTAAGTTTAAAGTTTTAGGTCTTTTGTGTATATATATATATATATATATATATATATATATATATAATCTATATTTAGAAGTGAGGTATGGATTGATGTTTATTTTTTTGCATATGAATATCCAATTATTTCAGCACAGTTTGTTGAAAACACTGTTCTTTCCCCCACTGAATTGCCTTTGCACATTTGTTGAAAATCTGATTGTCCATATATGTGCAGGGGGAATTTCTGGACTCTGCTGTTCCATTGATCTATTCATCTGTCTTTATTTCAATAACACACTAATCTGAGAATTGTAGCTTTAATAATAAGTCTTGAAATCAGATAGTATTAGTCCTCCAACTTTGTTCTTTTTCAAAGTTGTTCTGGCTATTCTAGGTCCTTTGCGCTTCTACATGAATTTTGGAATCAGCTTGTCAATTTCTACGAAAAAGCCAGCTGGGATTTTGTTTGGGATTGTGTTGAATTTCTAGATCAGTTTGGAGAGAATTTACATTTTGACAGTATTGAGTCTTCTGACCCATGAACACAGTGTTTTTCTTCCATTTGCATAGGTCTTATTTAATTTATGTCAGCAATATTTTATAGTTTTTAGGGTATAAGTCTTATTCATATTTATCCCTAAGTAATTACTATTTTTATGTATTATAAATGATTTTTTAACATTTCAATTTGTTATTCATTGTTAGCTATAGAAATACAGTTAATTTTTTCTATGTTGATCTTGTATCTTGCAACACTGCTAACCTCACTTATTAGTTCTAGTAGCTTTTTTATAGATTCCATCAGATTTTCTACATAGACAATCATGATGTCAGAAAGTAAAGACAGGGACTTCTCTGGCGGTTCAGTGGTTGAGACTCCATGCTTCCATTGCAGGGGGCACGGGTTCCATCCCTGGTCAGGGAACTAAGATCTCTCATGCCTCAGAGCACAGCCAAAAAAAAAGGTAAAGACAGTTTTACAAATTTTACTTCCTTCTTTCCAATCTGGGTGCCTTTTAGTTCTTTATCTTTTTGACTTATTGTACAGGAATGGATGTTAGATTTTTGAAGTGCTTTTCTTTTGCTTATATCTATTGAGGTAATCATGAAGTTTTACTTTTTCATTTTGTTATATGGTATATTTCATTCATTATTTTCAAATATTGAACCAAGCTTGCATTCCTGGGATAAACGTCTGCTGGTCATGACATATTATCTTTTTGATGGATTCAGTTTGTTAAAATGTTAATTTTTGAAGCCGCGTTCATGGCGGATATGGTCTGTAGTTTTCTTGAAATGTCTTTGTCTGGTTTGGGTATCAGGGTAATGCTGGTTATTGTTATGTTTGAGGATTGCACAAAAACACAGGATTTGAAACTGAGGAACCAAGGAGCTTCTTGAGGAATCAAGGCAGCTTCTTTTCATCTGCCTTTGATTTGTCTCTCTTCCTATCTTTTTCTAGAACTACATATGTCTTTGCTGTGCCCTTCTTTGTGCTTCTGTAAGATTCTCTACCTAAGAGGTACAATAACCTGCAGTTTATTGTACCTCTAACCTGCAGTTCCATGTACATAAGTGGGAAACTACTTCAAAGTGGGGAGGTGTCCTCTAACTCCTTTTACTGTCTCACCTGGAGGAAAATGCTGAGAAAAGGTGTTCTCATCTCCCACTACACTTTCCTATATCATTTGAGGAACTATAAGGCAGGATTTTCTCCTATTTTCTAGTAGAATTTTTAAAACTATGTGGAAGCATAATATCTGTTCAGAGAGTTCTCACCTCTTATTTTTTTCAACATTGCATATTTCCTTACTTTGTTGCAATGTACATTATTTATCTTTGGGAGGGGACACAGAAAGCTTGTGTTACCTTGCTTTAGAAATAGTGTTCATAATTTATTAATTCTTTTTTTTTCTAGAAGAGGGAAGAGTTATATCATGACTGATATCATATATGTAATATATGCAATATAATATATGATATTCTGAAAAAGGCAAAACCTATAGAGAAAGAAAACAGATCAGTGGTTGCCAGGGGGTGCGGGTAGTTGACTCTAACAGGGCATGAGGGAGTTTTTTGGGAGGATGGAACTGTTCTATAAGTGACTTTATGCATTTGTAAAACTGTACACTAAAAGCATATGTAATTTATACTCTAAAAAACTTGATTTTAGAAAAGCCCATGGTCTATAAATAGATGGGGAGTGGAATATACCCCCTGTTTTTTTTTTCTTCCAGAAGTACCACAGTATACCTAATACTTTACACCTCCATGGGTGTTAAAGAAGAAAAAGAAATGTAGTAAACGTAGTGGAAATATAATAATAAAAACTGTACTATAGGCACAGAGATTGGCAAAATGATACATCATCAGAGAGAGCCTAGAAGCAATCCTGTGTTATATATGGGAACTTGACATATGCTAGAAATGTCATTGCAAATCAGAAGGGAAAAGATGGGAATTCAATAACAGATACTAAGATAATTGGTATATGGACAAGATGAAATTTTATCCCTATGGTACAGAATATACAAAAGTGAATTTCAGCTGGATTTTAGACCTAAATGTGAAAAGTGAAACAGTAAAACTTTAAAAATAAATCATAGGATATCTTCAAGAATTCAGGGTAAGTAGGATTTTCTTAAGACATAGGAAGTGTGACCCATAAAGGAGAAAAAGACTTCTTCTGACATGGGACATTGGCTACCTCCTCAGGGGTGTAGAAGAACATGTAAAATATGCATTGTTGATTTTTTAAAGGAACACAAGTAGTAATATACATATATATATTTGTTACTTAAATATAGAAAGGAACTATGGAAGTAAATGCAAGAAACTAATAGTGGTTATCTTAGAGACTGCAGATGGAAGTTAGGATTTGAGGGAGAGTTCCACTAAATACTTTTGTAATATATATATATACACATATATATTATATATGTATATATATATTATATGTGTATATATATATAATATATATAATATATATATATATATATTTTGGGTTTTTTGGCTGCACCATGTGGCATGTGGGACCCTAGTTCCCTGACCAGGGATCGAACCCACGCCCCCTGCATTGGAAGCATGGAGTCTTAACCACTGGACCACCAGGGAAGTCCCCATATACTTTTTTAATATTATGGATTTTGAACCATGTAAATGTGTTAACTACCTAACAAATTCAATTAAAGATTAGCTCATAAGTGTAACCTCATATTTGTTAGTGATATATGCAAATACAATAAAGACTCATAAGGAAAGCTCAAATTATCATATTATATGTTTAATTTTGTAAAGTTAAGTTGAAAAAAGAAAACAGACCACTGCTTTTGTCTTTTTGTAGGAGATGAAAGAACAGAAACTTGAAGCCAAAAAGAAACGTGATAAAGAAATAGAGGCAGAAAGACAAATTCTTGATGTGGAAGAAGCAATACACAAACAAGGAGAAAGGAAAAAGGCCATTGAATATGCAAAGCAATATCAATTTTACCAGACAGAAAGCGTGAAAAACTTTCATGTACTACTTGTGTTTTCTTGTATTTATATATATATATATATATTTAACATATCTATACATAATTAGACTTTATTTTCTTAAAATATTGCAATTTTTTTTGTAGTCAGGACTTCTTCAGAGTAGAGTTTTGAAAGAACGTGATGCACAGATTGAATTCCAAAAGAGTAAAATAAAATCAGATAAAAAATGGGAGGAACAAGTGAAACTCAACGTTGAAAGAGCTTTTAAAGAAGAACAAGAAAAAGCAGAAAAACAACACAGAGATAGAGTGGCTCTTGGCAAAGATCATTTAAAACAGTATGTATACATATATTACCTTTTTTGTACTTTCCTCTTTTTCTCATAATGGATATAGCTTTTTTTTCTGATTATAAAAGCAATATATGCTAATATACCTAGTAAGTAGAAAAAATAAAAAGAAAGAGGTTAAAATCACGATTACCACCTTACCCAGAGATAATATATTGGTTACCATTGTTATAATAATGATGCATAACAAACAACTATACAGTGTAGTGACATTCAGCAGTAAACATTTATTTCTCATGTATCTGTGGGTTGTTTGGGCCTGGCTGGGTAGCTTGTCTTCAAACCGTAGGACTGGCTGTGTTTGCTTGTTACTGTGAGAAAGGCTCTGATCCTGCTCCATGGGGCCTCATTCTGAGGTCCAGGATGAAGGGACAGCAAGCACCTGGGGAAAACTTTTCTCATGATATTGACAGATGCAAGAGATTGAGCCCACGCTTGCAAGCACATGGCGAAACTCAAAGTCAAAGGGCAAGGAAATACAGTTGGCCCACCGTGAGTCTAAAGCAAGTCATGTAACCATGCTGACATCAGTGGGACAGAGGAGTGGACTCCCATGGAAGTGGGAGTGAGAGAGTCATTTTGAACAATAACCTAATCCAACACAATAATTTGTTATTGTTTTGGTATGTAGCCATACAGACTTCTTTTTGGTGTTAGTGGTGGAGAGGGTCACATTCATTGAGATATAATTTACATTTAAGAAAATTCACCTTTGGGGCTTCCCTGGTGGCGCAGTGGTTGAGAGTCCACCTGCCGATGCAGGGGACACGGGTTCGTGCCCCAGTCCGGGAAGATCCCACATGCCGCGGAGCGGCTGGGCCCGTGAGCTATGGCCTCTGAGCCTGCGCGTCCGGAGCCTGTGCTCCGCAACGGGAGAGACCACAACAGTGAGAGGCCCGCGTACCGCAAAAAAAAAAAAAAAAAAGAAAATTCAGCCTTTAAAAAGCATATTGCTATAGCTGATTCACTTTGTTGTACAACAGAAACTAATACAACATTGTAAAGCAATTATACTCTAATAAAGATATTAAAAAATAAAAATAAAAAGCATATTGCTGTATAACCACCCCCAAATCAAGATACAGAACACTTAATCGCCCCAGAAAGTTCTCTCGTGCCCCTTTGCATGAAATTCTATCCCCTGCCCTCAGCCCGTGGCAGTCATTGATGCACTGATACAGACTTTTTTTTTCTGAGCATGTGTACTCACATTTTATAAAATAAAATTGGATCGACAGTATTATTTTTTCAAATATTTTTTTCACTTGCTAGTATGTAATGAATTCTTGCCATGTTGGTAAATAGAAATCAAACCTGATCTTTTTTGAAAAGTAGCTAGTAGTGTATATATGGGGGGGTGTATTTGTGTGTTATTTTACTTTTCTGAGTAACTGACGCATGCAAATAGGAAAAGGCACAGAGGGGATTTAGTGAAAAGTCTCTTCCTTGTCCATCAGCTACCGTGTTTCTCCACTGTGAGACCAGTTTCTTCATACTGTAGTTTAAATGTATATACATTATATAAATGAATCCAAAAATTAAATTATACTCTGGTGGACAGTTTTACCATTTTTACAGAAAAAAATATTTTCATAATTAAACATTACATCATCAATTCATGATCATTATAGAATTAAAAATATAATTAAACAAAATAAAATATAAATGAAAAATCACGAGAAATGCTGCGATCCAGATTAGGCACGGTTAACAGTTGAGTGTACGTTCATCTCCTCTTCAAAATTAAAAAAAAAAGTTACCAATAATAAATGAATATATGCTTATTGTTTAAAATTCAAGCAATACAGCAAAATTTGGAGTAAAATTTAGAAGCTCTTTTTATTTCCACTCTACTCAATGTTTGTCTCTTTAAGTCCCATTTAACTCTTCAAAAATAGCGATTATTAAAAGTTTTTCTGGGTTTTTTTGGCCGCGTTGGGTCTTTGTAGCACACGGGCTTTCTCTAGTTGCGGCACGCAGGGGCTACTCTTCGCTGCGGTGCACGGGCTTCTAATTGCAACGACTTCTCTTGTTGCAGAGCATGGGCCCTAGGCGCGCAGACTTCAGTAGTTGTGGCTCGCGGGCTCTAGAGCACAGGCTCAGTAGTTGTGGTGCACGGGCTTAGTTGGTCTGCGGCATGTGGGATCTTCCCGGACTAGGGCTCGAGCCCGTGTCCCCTGCATTGGCAGGCAGATTCTTAACCACTGCGCCACCAGGGAAGTCCCTAAAAGCTTTATAGCTATCACTTCAGGTTGTTTTATTGCAGTTACTGATACTTATATTCAGGACATATTTAAGTGTGTATATATTTTTTAACATGGATGTTATATATTTTTCTGTGACTTTATTTTTTCATTCAACAGTATACCTTGAACATTTTTTATGCCAGAAAATATGGATCTGTCACGTCTTTTAAAATAATCATATTGTATACTAAACATGTACCATGATTTATTTAACTACATTATTACTGAGGGAAATTTGGATTCCACTCCCCTGCCCCATTTCTAACAATGCTGCAGTGAACATCCTTGAGCATATGTCTTTTGTGCAAAGATGTATTTATGTAGGATAGATTTCTTGAAATGGACTTGGATTTACATTTGGAGAGATACTGCCAAATTGCCCTTTGAGAAGGTTTTAAGTATGCATTCATGATGTCTGATACACTTTTCTTTATATTATAACCAATTCTGGATAGTATTTTTTTTTGTGATTTAATGTGCAAAAACTGGTATCTTTTAATTTACATTTCTCTTAGTTTCTAGTAAGGCAGTGCATTTTCTCATGTGTAAATGTTCATTTGTTTTGGGTTTTGTTATCATGAATTGGTTACTCCTTTGTTCTTCTGTGTAAGTTGTTTCATACTGAAATGTATGTTTATCATTGATTAATTAAAAAGTGATTAATAAGTGGTTTTTATATATGACATATCACGGACTTGTGTCACCTTTTCTGCATGGTTTTCAGTATTTAGAAAATATTTATTTTTATGTGCTCAAATCCGTCTTTTTTCATTACTATGAAAAAAAGGTTTTGGTTTTTGTATATATATTTATTTGTCAAAGTCACAAATGTCTAAGTGACATAGACATGAATTCTCAGGATACATGTTTTGCCAAATTATGTATTCTTCATTTCTTTTAACCCTTAGTAAAAAGTGAAGGGAAATGTTGGATTTATTGTAAGTTTTTTCTTTGGTGGTGTAGAGACCCAAGGGTTAGTGCAAGTTGGGGACAGAGCTGTTGGCAGAGGGAGGCAAATATTTGACCAGTGATTCACCCTTGAGAAATCTCTCTTCTTATATTGGCTGTTGCAGCTCAGGTGTAATTACAGGTAGCAGCCTGATAGTCAGCAAGCTACCTGGCCAGTGTTAAAACCTACAGGACATCCTCCCACTTATAGCCTTTGTATGTGGGCTGTGTTTGGGCCACAGGATCCCCTTTCATGTGGTCTTTGGCAATAGGGTGGAGGTTCAGGCAGGTTTAGGATTTGTTTTAGTTGTTTCTTTGGATTATCTTCAGTGTAGTCTAGGAGATTTTCCATTAGGCTCTGAGGTCAGCATAAATTCCTTTACTTACTCTTCACAGTGGGCTCTGTCTTTGCAAATGGTGGCCAAGTGTTACTTATTCTCATTGCATTCTCAACTGCCCTATTTTTCCCTAAAATTTCTTGAAAATTCAGGTATGTGGGTAAGACCTTGCTTTAGTTTCTAGTAGTGGTATAGAATTTTCCCCATTCCATTGGTTGCACTGTGGGGAATTAGGAGGGGAAGGATATGTGACATGTGAGCTTGGTTTGCCAGTTTGGTTCCAGAAGTCCTACATCTTAAATTTATTAAGAAACATTCATAGAAAGTAGAGTAGTGGTTGTTAGCAGCTGGAAGAGGGCACAATGGTGATTAATACAGGGTCTCTTTTTGGGATGATGAAAAGATTCTCAAATTTAGATAGTGGTGATGGTTGAAAATATCTATAAATGTTCTAAAAACAACTGAATTGTACACTTTAAGGGGTGCATTTTATGGTGTGAAAATTATATCTCAATAAAGCTGCCATTAAAATCTAAAAAAAAAACAGAAAAAAGAAACATTCAGGGACTTCCCTGATGGTCCAACAGTTAAGACCCTGAGCTTCCACTGTAGGGGGCACGGGTTTGACCCCTGGTTGGGGAACTAAGGTCCTGAATGCCACGTGGTGTGGCCAAAAAGTAAAAAAACAAACCAAACAAACAAAAAATTCAATTGCAAAATTATCACCATGTTGTATTCTGTTGAATGTTGATGCATGTGTCAGTTATATACAACTCAGAGTGCATGTTACTTTAAAATATCGTTAGGAATGGTGATGAGCTAATAAAAAGCCTCTTTAAGACAAAAGTAAAATTGGAATCATAGCACTGGTATTAACCTGAGTGGAAACAGAGGACTATATGGTAGAAAATGGAGGATAAGAAGAGGATTTTTCCCCCTTTTCTTGAATAATAAGAGTTTATTCCGGAGCAAAATTTCAAGAGAAGCTATTTATTTATTCATTCAATCGTCATTCATTGTTACAGACATTTATTGAACAATGTTTGCCATCCACTATTCTAGTCACTGAGAATACAAAGATGAATACAATAGTCCTTTTTCCTTAAGAAGTTTACAATCTGGGGAGGAAGGTATAGATATGGAACAAATAATTAGACTATGATAGTAAATATTTTGGGAAATATATATACAGAGTGTATGGAAGAATATAAAATGGACAACTGATTCAGTCTAGAGAAGGCTTTTCAGAAGAGATCAGCTCCTGTACTTAATTCTGAAGAATGAGGAGGAATAAGCCATGCAAAGAGTAAGGGATGTAAAATTATTTTAAGCAGAGGAAATAACATGGGTGAAGGCCCACAGGTGAGACAGAATATGGTGGATTTGAATAACTACAAGATGGCTGTAATATAGAGGACTAAGAGGGCAATGTTAAAGATGAGATCGGAGAGATAGGCAAGGGCCAGATCATGATGCGCCTTGTAGGCCATGTGTCTTAAGGTCTCCCAAAATTTGGGATGACTCTCCTCTTTGAGCAGAGATGAAATTTTAATTCTTTTAATCCCTAAGAAATGGGAATTGCAGGTTCCAAGAGGCAAGACTCTTTTGAATGCTCTACTAATTGTATTACCAAGTGCTACCCAGGTGTCATCTGGTGGTGATTTAAAATATATCCACACAGATTTGATATTCCTCCCTTCAGAGGGTAGAGCCTAATTCCTTTCCCTCTTGAGTGTGGGCCATACATAGTAACTCATTTCCAAAGAATAAAATGAGGTAGAAGTAATGGTGTGTGACATCCTGAGATTAGGATATAAAAGGCATTGTGGCTTTTTCCTGGGCATCTCTCTTGGATTGCTCATTTTGAGGAAGCTAAGTGCCATGTTGTAAGATACTCAAGAAGCTCTGTGGAGAGGTCCATGTGGCAAGGAGCTGAGGCCTCCTACCAATGGATATGTGAAAATTGGTTCTCCAGACTCTGTCAAGCCTTCAGATGATTACAGCTCCAACTTCTTGACTGTAATCTCTTGAGGACAACCCAGCTAGGCCATTCTCAGCTTCCTGAATCTCAGAAATGGTATGAGATAATAAATGTTTATTGTTTTAAGCCACTAAATTTAGGGGTAATTAGTTACTCAGCAATAGATGACTAAAACACCCTGTACAGCTGCAGGCCCTGTACCTGAAAGTGAGATTTTTCACACACTTCTTAAACAATCTCTAGGCTGCAGGCCTGGAGATTGGTGGTCTTTGAGCAGTATAAGAGTCTGCCTGGGCATGATGAGGATAGGGCAAATAAGGGACTCTAGTGACACCAAAATCCCCCCAAAGAGGGATTTTGACCAACAGCCTTAAACATAATTATTGAAAAGACACTTAAGAGTATAGACAAGGAATAATTCTATTTCCTTCTATTGATAGGTAAGCCCTTCTCTAGGAAGAGGCCCATAGACCTTGCTTAAGAACAACTCAGTTACTGTTAATCTCATCAGCTTCCCAAGAAAAGGAAAAATCATCATAGGACAGCTTGTATCACTTTCTCCTGGATAAGAGAAGAGGGCTTAAGTGATCTTATTTATTCCTACTGATTAAAAGCCATCCTAAATCTTGTAACTTCCAAATTTGTCACTCTAGTCCAGACTCTCCCTTAAGTCCCAGTTTCACATATCTCACCACCTTTAAGACATCTCCATTTGGATATCTCTTACATACCTCAGACTTAAAATGTCTAACATGGAATTATTGATTCTCCACACCCACAGTGGACTTCCTAGTGGTATCCTTACCAGTCAGTTGTTCAAACCAGAAACCTAGGAATCCATCTTTATTTTCCTTTATTTCCCAAGTCAAATCTATCAGCAATTCATGTTGATTTTTTTCTCCAAAACAAATCTTGAATTTATTGCTGTCATCTTAGTCCAAGCCACCCTCATATCCCATGGATTATTGCCTCAACCTCTTAACTGGCCTCCTATTCTCTCTTCCTAATCCCTTCTCTTTTCATCATCCAGAGAGATTTTATTAAAATGAAAATTGATCTTATTATTCTCCTACCTAAAACATTTCAGTGACTTTCCATTCATTTAAGATAAAATGGAAACTCGACTATCTCTGGCAAGGCCTTGTGTCAAAGGGCCTCATCTACTTCTCAAACTCCTTTCCCACCACTCTTTCTCCTTAGTTATTATACCTCCATTACTCTGATCTTCCAGGCCTCAGGCTCCTGTCAGATCATTGCTCGCCACATGGCCTTTTCACATGCTTTTTCTTCTGTCTGGAATTTTACCTTCCCGTTCTTCATCTGTGGGCTTCTCACCAGCTCAAAGAGGTCTTCTTTGTCTTAGGGAACAGCTCTGTCCAAACAGCTCTCTCTGTTATGTAAAATAAATAACTCAATTGTTATTCTTTTTCTTGTCCTGTTATTTTCTTTTATGTATATATATATATTTAAAATTTATTTATTTTCTTTATTTTTTTGGCTGCATCAGGTCTTAGTTGTGGCTCACGGGATCTTTTGTTGTGACGCATGGGCTCTTCGTTGCAGCACGCGGGTTTCTCCCTAGTTAAGGCGTGCAGGTTTTCTCTCTCTAGTTGTGGCGCATGGGTTCCAGAGCAGGTGGGCTTTGTAGTTTGTGCCATGCAGGCTCTCTTGTTGAGGCGCGTGAGCTCAGTAGTTGTGGCACGTGGGCTTAGTTGCCCCGTGGCATGTGGGACCTTAGTTCCCCTACCAGGGATCGAACCCGCATCCCGTGTATGGGAAGGAGGATGATTCTTTACCACTGGACCACCAGGGAAGTCCCTTGTTCCATTATTTTCTTTACAAGACTTACCTGGATTTGTAATTACATTATTTTTCTATTTACTTGCTTTTGTTTGCTTGTTTTTGCCTGTCTTCCCACTGGAATGTAAGCTTCTTGAGGTCAGGAACCACGTTTGTCTGTTTCATGATTGTAGTAGAAGTTCAATAAATAGTTGTTAAATAAATGAATGAGAGGCCTCAAGATTACAGAAGAGTTAAGTGTGATTCTTAAGTCTCTAGAATAGGCAACAGAAAAGAAGTTGGTACTGTTCACCACAATAAGGACAAGAGACCAAAAGGATCTGTTTAGAAGAGGAGGAGGATGAATTTTCTTTTAGACATAGTGAATGTATCTATATAATAAAATAGTCAGATGCGGATGCCTCTTGGGTTGTCTCTTCAAGAATCAAGCATGTCTATTGTAATAGAGACCTCATTTTTTAAAAAATAAATTTATTTATTTATTTATATTTTTGGCTGCGTTGGGTCTTCGTTGCTGCTCACTGGCTTTCTCTGGTTGCAGTGAGCGGGGGCTACTCTTTGTTGCGGTGCACGGGCTTCTCATTGCAGTGGCTTCTCTTGCTGTGGAGCACGGGCTCTAGGCGCATGGGCTCAGTAGTTGTGGCTCACAGGCTCTAGAGCGCAGGCTCAGTAGTTGTGGCGCACGGGCTTAGTTGCTCCGCGGCATGTGGGATCTTCCCAGACCAGGGCTCGAACTCCTGTCCCCTGTGTTGGCAGGCAGATTCCCAACCACTTTGCCACCAGGGAAGCCCCAGAGACCTCATTTTTTTTTTTTTTTTTTTTTTGCGGTATGCGGGCCTCTCACTGTTGTGGCCTCTCTCGTTGCGGAGCACAGGCTCTGGACGCGCAGGCTCAGCGGCCATGGCTCCCGGGCCCAGTCGTTCCGCAGCATGTGGGATCTTCCCTGACCGGAGCACGAACCCGTGTCCCCTGCATCGGCAGGCGGACTCTCAACCACTGCACCACCAGGGAAGCCCCAGAGACCTCATTTTTGATGTTGAGCTGCTGACTTCTTGTTAGGCCCCACCCTTCCTTCCCCTTTGGCCTCACATCTGGACAGGCTAATAAGAAGACCCCTGGGCTTGCCTCTTCCTTCGTTGCCAGTAGGAAATTTAAATCTCCTGTGCACAGGAGCTTTTCCCCAGTTTCACCCCTTAGTCACAATAAAGACCCAAACTCACTTCCTCTGCTTTGCCCAAGTCAATCCAGACCTACTTATGCCTACACAGCTCTGTTGGGTGTCCCTTATGTGATAATACTTTCTCTCAAATTCTCTTGGTGTGTGGAGGGTCATCTGAACCACATTTTGGGTAGGGGTCCCTTCCACTTTTATAGGAGTTCTATGTAACATCTATATAAAGTCAAGTCAGATCTGGGCTAGATCAATACAGATTTGGGGGCTTCAGAATGTAAATTAGGGGTAGCAAAGAGGTTTCATGACAAATTCTGCTCTGATGGTTTGGCAGAGGCTGCCAGTTCATTGGGCTGAGCAGGACCAAGATTTTTGCATTGATTTTTGTTTTGCATTGATTATTGATGTCTGCTATGGTCATGGGTGTTGGAAGTAAAGATATAAATGTTATGTATTTCTTCCCTGAACTAGAGGATCTCGGATTTCCTTCAAAATGTTGACTTTGCATTAAGCTAAACCTATGGCAGATAGTTGAGTAGTCTACCCAAACTAAGGTAAAAGTCTTTATTGACAGTCTTTATTTAATAGTTATATAAATCCTTGTCAATATTATCTTTTCACTGACACTAGAGACATTTTTTTCTTATTCACTCTCAGAATAGGTAAATTTCTTTTGGCTAAAACAATGAATTGTCCAATACATGTATAGGTATAATGTTAGTGATTTCCAGATTTGCTAAGGAATGTTAAAATTGCAAATGTTTTATATCTTGTTTTCCTTTAAAGTAGCAATTTTTAAAACTTCAAAAACTTTCTCAAAATTAGATACATCTCTTTTTATAATGTCCTTTAAATCTTGATTATTGACGTGAATTTGCTTCTAAGAGATTGGTATACTATTAAATAGTTCTAACAAACTAAACAAATAAATCAAAATTTGAAAACCTAGTATTTTTAGGGCAATCATAAAGTTGATTTAGCTGTGGCCAACAGTGACTTTTTTTCTTAGCTCCTCCTAAAGAGAGTGACTGTGACTCTAAGTGGCTGCTTACTCACCTGTTCTGAACTGGCTTAATAATACCAAAGTGAACTTACTGGCTCACTTAACTGTAAAGTCCCCCGTGGCACAGGGAAGGGAATTTTCCCCCTCCCTGAAACCAAGAAAAAAATGTTATGATTGGGTGCATATGAAAGAAAGGTTTACTCCTCAGTCTTTTTGTCTATTTAAGTGGGTTGTTTACCCACTCTGTACCCACCTGTTCAGGAAGAAAAAGAACTGGAGACAACTGATAGAGAGCACCAGTGGAGCAGCCTGCACACGTGTTGATTGGCTGAACAGGATGCGTGGGCACATAGACAAAGATACCAGGGGGCTTGAGCTGTTTTGCCAGTATGCTGAGGATTGACTGCCAGATGTGGTCGCGGAGAGTCTGCAATAAACTACTGATGGTGGATGCTCCTGGTTGTGATGGTGGTGGGGTGGGGGGGTGTGGGTTGTAGAGGTAGAGCTGGAGCTAAATGCAAATCAGAGCTCTGCAGTGAGGACACTGCTCAGGGATCTCTGAAGAACTCACGCATAAGCCCTGTGAGACAACCAGCATTTAATGGCTAACCACTCAGAAGGCATCAGTAGTTAGTCAATGTTGGCTAGAGAAAGGATAACAACCAAAGTGGCCAGCTGGGTAAGGAAGTTGTTGCCCTTCTTCCATTAAACCCCATCTCCTGGGCTTCCCTGGTGGCGCAGTGGTTGGGAGTCTGCCTGCCGATGCAGGGGACACGGGTTCGTGCCCCGGTCCGGGAGGATCCCGCGTGCCGTGGAGCGGCTGGGCCCGTGAGCCATGGTTGCTGGGCCTGCGCGTCCGGAGCCTGTGCTCCGCAATGGGAGAGGCCACAGCAGTGAGAGGCCCGCATACCACAAAAAAAAAAAAAAAAAAAAAAAAACCCCATCTCCTGAGAGGCTAGATCCATAGCTTAGATAGCATCTTCTAGTGCTGAAATTGAAAAGCAGTAGGGATTAGGGACTTCTCTGTAAAATAATGTCACCATTTCAGCATAGCGTCTGTCATTCAGTTAACTGGTTCTTTGTAAAGGAAAGGAACATTTGAATCTACTGTAGGACTTAATTTTGTTGAGGAATGAAACAAATTTTGAAGAAAGGAAGATATTGGCAATCCTGGGTTAACCAAGATTGTATTTGTTTTTGTATTAAAAAATTTTTTTCCTACAATTTATTTGTTTGAATCAGATTCCAAGTAAGGTTCATACATTGCAATTGGTTCCTATGTCCTTTTTTTAAAAAAAAAAAATTTATTTATTTATTTATTTAGGCTGTGCCAGGTCTTAGTTGTGGCACGCAGGATCTTTAGTTGCGGCATGCGGACCTCTTATTTGTGGCATGCATGTGGGCTCTAGTTCCCAGAACCCAGGCCTCCTGCACTGGGAGCGCAGACTCTTACCCACTGGACCACCAGGGAAGTCCCTGGATTTGGTTTTAATCGCTGCCCTTTACCTATCTGTTGTCCCCAAAGAAATCCACAACTTCTCCTTTACAGCTTCAAATCATCCCAGGTAAGACTCTAATTCATTTCTTTAAAATATATTCTATTCTTCTGCATCACTCTCAGTTATAATTATGTTTTTTTTCTTCAGAATAAAGGAACATGAAGAGGAAGAAGAGAGAAGGAGAAAAGAGGAAGAAAAGGATGCTGAGGAAATAAAGCGACAGAATTCATTATATGAAATAGAAATGAAAAAAGAGAGAGGAAAGAAAAGAGAAGCGATCAATGAAAGCAGGAGACTATTTTTTGTAAGTTGAAAATACTTCAAAAATGTATCTCTTGGGGGCTTCCCTGGTGGCGCAGTGGTTGGGAGTCCGCCTGCCGATGCAGGGGACGCCGGTTCGTGCCCCGGTCCGGGAAGATCCCACGTGCCGTGGAGCGTCTGGGCCCGTGAGCCATGGCCTCTGGGGCTGCGCGTCCGGAGCCTGTGCTCCGCGACGGGAGAGGCCACAGCAGTGAGAGGTCCGCGTACCGCCAAAAAAAAAAAAAAAAAAAAAATGTATCTCTTCAAAAAATTACAAAGTCCAATGCCAAATTTTTAATATTTTTTTATAAATAATAGTGGTATAGAAAACAAGTTTGCTATTAAGTTGGGTTTTTAAGTGTACTTTGGGGGGAGCTATATTTGCTGTTATTTCATTTGGATGTGCTCTCATTCATGAACAAGAATTAAGAGAATGAGACTTTTTAAAAATGAATTTTGTTATCCTAAAAATGAGAGTTGTTATGAGCAATGAATGGGGTGATACGTGTTTGGTATCTCCTGCACTATTAATATATGCTGAACAAATGGTAATAATTATTTTATGGTAGTTGCAATTTATTTTGTAATTTTTTATATTCATTTCTTTAAAGTTATTTTTATTCTTAAGTAACATATACACAGATTTAAAACATCAAACATCACCAAAATGCTCAAAAGAAGAGTAGCAGTCATTGCTTCACTCCTTCTGCTTCTTGGAAAATTATATTCTAAATAATCTATGTATTTTAGGGACTTTCCTGGTGGCACAGTGGTTAAGAATCTGCCTGCCAATGCAGGGACACGGGTTTCAGCCCTGGTCTGGGAAGATCCCACATGCCGCGGAGCAACTAAGCCCGTGTGCCACAACTGCTGAGCCTGCGCTCTAGAGCCCACGAGCCACAACTACTGAGTACATGTGCCACAACTACTGAAGCCCACACACCTAGAGCCTGTGCTCTGCAACAAGAGAAGCCACTGCAATGAAGCCCATGCACCACAACAAAGGGTAGCCCCTGCTCGCTGCAACTAGAGGAAAGCCTGCGTGCAGCAACAAAGACCCAATGCAGCCAAAAATAACTAAATAAATTTATAAAAAAAAATAAAGTAATGCTTGCTTTATAGTTTGGATGTAGAATTCTGGGTTCAGAATTCAGAGGTTTGTATTTATGTTTTCATAATATTCTAGCTTTCAGTATTGCTATGGAAAAGTATTATGCCATTTATGGTCTTCATTCTATGTATGTGATCTGGTGTGTTTTGTTTTTACTTCCCTTGTCTCTCTTTCTCTGAAAGCTCTGAGGGTCTTTATCTCTGCAGCTCTAAGATTTAACAGGGACATACCTTGTTTAGTTGTTTTTCATTTTGCTGAGCACTCAGTTGATGCTTCAACCCATAAACGCATCAAGTTTTCTTGTTTTATTTCTTGTATAATTTTGTCCCTTTCTATTTTGTTTCTTCCATTCTAGAACCCCTCTGATTTATATTGGACTTTCTGAAGTGATGCTCTAGTTTAAAAAAATATTTTCTCATATTATTAGTTAGGGTAAGACTCAAAAGTGTATAACAGAAAACCCAAAATAAAGAATGTAAAAAATTACAAAATAAATTGCAACAGTACCTTTATCTGAAGTGCAGAGGTGGTCATGCCAAGGCTGATATGGTACCTCCAGAATCAAGGGGGAATGAGACAGCTTTTCTTTTTTTGCTTTGCTATTCTTGGAACATAGGTGGCTTCTGTCCTCAGGATTGCCTCATGGCCTTGAATAGCTGCTGGAGCTCCTGGCCACATTCCAGGCAGCAAGAAGGAGAAAGGACGAAGGACAAAAAAGGATTTCCTAACTATCTGTCCTCCTTTTAAGGAACTTTTTCAGAATTCCCACTTAACAATTTCCATTAAATCTCATTGGTTGTAATTTAGTGACACCTAGCTTAAAAGAAAGCTTGGAAATATAGTCTTCTAGGTGAGCATATTGCCACTCTGAACAAAATCTGGATCCTGCTACTAATGCAGAAGAGAAGAAAGTCTCTGGGTAGGCAATTAATTGTTCCTGTCATTTTTGGTTTTTGTTTGACTTTGAGAGTTATTCTCAACTTTGTCTTCTAAATCTTCTATTGAATTTTTAATTTTAGCTACCAAAATTTTAATTTTTAAGAGTTTTACTTGTAATATTATTATTCCTTTTGCAGAAAATCTTATTCTTGGTTCATGGATATAATATTTTTTATCTTTCCAAGTCACTTTGGAATAGGACAGACCTTGTTTTGTATGCTAACTCTGCTACTTACTAGCCATATGACCTTGAGCTGAGGCTTTCAATTTTTAAAAATCAAGATTAACTTTGTGTTAACTCTGGGCTTTTCTTATTATAAAAAATCTGTATGAACATTTACAATAACCTTAGAAAAAAACAGTAAAATAAAGTTTTTTGGGCTTCCCTGGTGGCGCAGTGGTTGAGAGTCCATCTGCCGATGCAGGGGACACGGGTTCGTGCCCCGGTCCGGGAGGATCCCACATGCCGCGGAGCGGCTGGGCCCGTGAGCCATGGCCACTGAGCCTGTGCGTCCAGAGCCTGTGCTTCGCAATGGGAGAGGCCACAACAGTGAGAGGCCTGCATACCAAAAAAAAAAAATTCAAAACCATCACTTTTAAGAGTTTGATATTTTCATTACCTTTTCATGTCAACTAATATATCTCATAACCAGATTACAGCTTTGAAAAGTAATACCCCATAAAATAAAAGAGTACTTAAGAGTAGTAGGTACATAGTAGACCCTGAGTTATAAATGTAGTGGAATATTAAATATTATACCTAATAACTTTTACCTTGAATTGATTTCTACTTGTAGTAACAGAAAGCACTGATACATCTATGTATCCAGGCTGTTGTGTTCAAAGACACCTATTTTTATGATGGCTAATGCAGGTCAGGTTGTAGAACTTTAGAACCCCTCTGATTTATATTGGACTTCTGAAGTGATGCTCTAATTTAAAAAACTATGCTGATATGAACAGATTTTTATTCTTTGTTAAAAAACTGACCTATTGGGCTCCCCTGGTGGCGCAGTGGTTGAGAGTCCGCCTACCAATGCAGGGGACACGGGTTTGTGCCCCGGTCCGGGAAGATCCCACATGCCGTGGAGCGGCTGGGCTCGTGAGCCATGGCCGCTGAGCCTGCGCGTTTGGAGCCTGCGCTCCGCAACGGAAGAGGCCCCAGCAGTGAGAGGCCCGCGTACCAAAACCAAAAAAAAACAAAAAAACAAAACAAAACAAAAAAAACTGACCTATTAAACATTTTTTAATTAGAATATACATCTGTATAATTTTTTGTATATGCACAAAAAGAGAGCCTGGACAAGAAAGTAGTTTCACGGTAATTGAGTCTGGTGGGTGGAATTAGGAATAGGCAGATGGGGGATGTGGTAGGAAGGCCGCTTTACACTGTGTGTTTTTAAAATATTGTAAATTTGTGTAGCATATGACATATTGACTATTCAAACATTAAATGAATGTATACATATTTACTGTATTTTATCTGATTATAGAATTATTTTAAATTCATATTTGTAAAGAAATGAGATATTTGAAAAGAAATACAGAAAATTAAGATGTGAAAGTCACCTATAATCTCATACCCTAGAGATAACTACTGTTAACATTTGATACATTTCTTCCAGTTATACATTCATTATAAACTTGTATTTATATATATTTGCAAAACTAAAATACTCCATGGTAGTGTTTTATATTCTGCTTTTTTCTCCTACTTACTGATTATGTTATTTGTATCTTCCCATGTCTTTGAGAGTGTAATTTATTTAACCGTTTCTCCATTATTGACTATTTAGAGGTTGTTTCCAATTTTCACTATTATAAATGACTTTGAGGTGAAGTGCATGGTAGGTACATAAAACATAATGTTCAGCTCTGATTATCTCCTTGGGATAAACTTCCAAGAGAGAAATAAGTGTACTAGAAGCTGTGACCTTTTTTTTTTTTTTTTTTTTTTTTTTTTGCGGTATGCGGGCCTCTCGCTGTTGCGGCCTCTCCCGCTGCGGAGCACAGGCTCCGGACGCGCAGGCCCAGCGGCCATGGCCCACAGGCCCAGCCGCTCCGCGGCACGCGGGATCCTCCCAGACCGGGGCACGAACCCGCGTCCCCTGCATCGGCAGGCAGACTCTCAACCACTGCGCCACCAGGGAAGCCCGAAGCTGTGACCTTTTGACATTTGATATCGTATTAGATATCTCTATGTTGAAAGATACTTTTCTTTGTGATAGGATAATACACAATTTTTTCCTCCAAGGAACATCTGAATGACAAAAATACCATCAGAGCTGTAGAACGGCAGCAGCAAGAGGAAGAAGATGAAAAGATTAGAAAATTTATCAAAGCAAAAAAACGTCTTACACAAATGGGGAAAGAAAAAGAAGCTGAAACACACAGGTCAGCTTCTAAAATAATTTTTGTTATTAATAAAGTACTGTCTGAAATTATTTTATTCTAAATCAGAAGTTGTGATATGAGAGTAGTCTTTAGGAAAAAGGTCTCATTAGTTATGTCAGGGTGTTTAGTGACATGGTGATTTCAGCTTGGAGCACGTGAATTGGGGTTCCCTTGGAATATTGATGACATCTGTGTGGTAGGTGGTTGGAAATACTGAAAATCTCTGCTTTAGGAGAGGGGTATGAGCTGGAGATGGCTTCGTGAGCCATTGATGTACAAGTGGGAATTGGAACTGTGGATACAGGTGAGCTCACCTGGGGGAGTAGGTAAGAAATGAAGGTGACATAGTCCTTAGGGAAATCCATAGTTAAATGTCAAATGGAGAATGAAGGTAATATGAAGACCAAGGAATAGTTCCCAGAGAATGGAGGAAAAGCAGAGAAACAGCAAGGGAGCGGGGGTGGAGACTCAGTAAGAAGAGAGCAGTCATCAGTGTTAGATCACTAGAGGGGTTAAATGAGATTTTAAAAATGAAGCACCCATCAGATTTAGAGGTCATTGCTTACCTAAGTGAGCAGTTTGGGGTGAGGTGAGGTAAGAGACTTACAGTACATCGTGTTTCTGTCTAGGCAATGCTTTTCACTTGTGCAAAACCCTCTGATGGCTTTATATCACTTAGAGTCTTGACTATGGCCCATAAGGCTCTACATCCATCCTAATTCCCAGCTGACCCCAGCCTCCTCTCTCAAACCTCATCTCTTACTGTTCTCTCCTTCTTTCCCTCTTTGTCACTCACACTGGACTTCTCCTGTACCCTCTTTGGGGAATGCTCACCTCCTTTAACTCTTTCAGATCATTACTCAAATATTGCCTTCTCATTCCGGCCATCCCTATGTTATTTAAAATTACAAGCCCACACCCCACATTGCTCATCACTTTAACTGCTTTCTTTTTCTTTGTTGCATGATACAGCACTATTTTAATTATTTATTTTGTTTGCTGTCTCTCTACCCCAACTATTGTGAAAGCTCCATGAAAGTAGAGATTTTTAATGTTTTTGTTTACTGTTATGTCCCAGTACCTAGAATAGTCCCTGGCACATAGTAGGTAATCAAAGTGTTTAAAATATTGTTTTTGAAAGCCTAGATGAAATGTCATGCCCACATCATTTTCTAGCTTTCTCATGGCATTTATCACTTTTGCCTGCATAGTTATTTACATAATTGTCTTTTCTCCACTTTAGATTGTCATTCCCCTGGGGCATGTGCTGTGTCCTTTCTCATTGTTTCTCCCATGTCGCTTTGCAAATTCACTCAATAATCAGTGAATATGTCACAACTAAATTTAAAAGTATATTTTGCCCAATTTCCTTAATGAAAATGCCCCCATTCCTTTAACAAATATGTAGTTATTGTCGATGATGTGCCAGGCACCATGCTTGGCCCTGAACTAGAGAGAGGACTTACCCTGTCTCTGACCTTGGAAATCTCACAGTGTAAAAGGAGAGTTATTTATCTTCATATAAACAGATGAAGTCAATAAAGTGCTATGGATAAATTGCAGACAGGGCATAGTAAGGATGAATTTATTCAGGATTTTGAGAGCTTTTTCTGTTTTTGAGGTTACATTTAAAGAAAGGCCTTTGACTTATTTTTATAATCTATGTGTTCAATATTAGAGCAAGTAGGATAGTCTAATAAAGTATTTAAAAATATTATTTTTTTTTTTTTTTGCGGTACGCGGGTCTCTCACTGTCGTGGCCTCTCCCGTCGCAGAGCACAGGCTCTGGACGCGCAGGCTCAGCAGCCATGGCTCACGGGCCCAGCCGCTCTGCGGCATGTGGGATCTTCCCAGACCGGGGCACGAACCCGTGTCCCCTGCATCGGCAGGCGGACTCTCAACCACTACGCCACCAGGGAAGCCCTAAAAATATTTTTCATGTGGAGAATTTTACACTTCATTTCCTATACACACACATACACAAGATCATACTGTATGCATTTTTCCCTTTGGATTTTTAGAATAGACTTTATTCTAAAAATAAAGTATAAAATAAAGTATTAAAAATAATTTCCACTTAATATATGAAAGGAGTGATGGGGCTCCCTTTCAGTCTTGTAAAAGACTATAAAATATCTGACTCTCTAAGTAAAGTATATTGGCTCCATAAAAAATCCATTCATGAAGACTTGACAAGTGATGGTTATTTTGTTATAGGCTAATGGAGGAACAGAGAGAAAGAATAAATAACTTCCTGAGTAAACTAACGAAAGAGAAATTTCACAATGAAGATTTGATTATTGCTAGAGATATTGCAGAAGCTGAGGCTGAATGGGAAAAAAGAGAAAGAGAAAAGTATGAAAAAAACAAAGCAGAATTAAAAGCAATTGCAGAACATAGAGCTCTTGTGGTAAGCAATTTAATGATGAGAAATAAAAATCAAAAAACAAATTTGAGCCCTTTACACTGTAGTTTCTCCTTACTCCCTCCTAATATACTCCCTCTGCCTCCCTGACAAAAACTAGCAGATTTGAAAAACAATGTATAAATTATCTTCCTATAGTCTTGAAATCAGACCATGTTTACTTTCTAACAGAAGATGACATGGTAGACAATTACAAATAAGATCTTTATAGATGCAAAGTAATAATAATCTCTTCTGTTTCAGAACCATCTGAAGTGCAAAAAGTTATTCATTTAATATACGTTTCGTTTGAATGTTTTTAAGACAAATCAAGTAAAAATTACCCCATTGCATTTCTGTATATCTTAATCCTTCAGAATTTATCTCCTACATGACTGACTGTCATGAGATATAAATTGGATACTTTATAAACATTGTAGCAATTAGTTTTTTACCTTACAAATATTTCCCTACCCTGAGATGGTCTTTTCTGTTCCTGTATTTTTTTTAAAACCAGTATCATTCTACTTACGTTTTTATTGTTTCTTGATATTAAGGAAATAGAACAAAATCAAAGTAAACTGGCCACATGGGCATCAGTCCATGTGTGTCCAATTTTCTGCCCTTGCATTTCTCCTGGCTGACTTTCTGCTAAGAGCTTTCTAACTTTTGTGCCTTATTGAAGGCTGTTGGTTGCTAAAAATGGTTTTAATTTTTTCCTTTGCCTTTTATCATCTAGATAAAAAATAAAGAGGAAGAAGAAAGACAAAGAAAAATAGAGGCTAAAGAACAATTGCTAGCTATCCTGAAAGCGGACCAGATTTTCTGGGAGTGTGAAAAGGAGAAAAAACGGAGAGCTGATAAAGAACGTCGAGAAGTTCAAGATGCCCATATTCAGCAAATGGTAATTATTCCTAAATGTTTATACTTCTTTTAGCAATAAATATGTAATATAGAGTTCATGATAGTTTTCTGTTTCCCAAAGCAGTTTCCTTTATCAAGTAAGGTCAGATGGTCATTATGGTTATGAAAATAAAATGTATTAAAAATGTGAAGAGTTAGTTTTTGTTTTTATGGGTATTGAAGTTCTCACACTAGGTTTATGTCTTTTGCACAACTATTTATCCTTCTTTAGTTTCTACTGTGTTTTGATAAATATGAAAGAAAATACAAATGCAAATGGCAGGCCATGATGCTTCCTTTACTCTTTCCCCCTCTTTAAAACCACTACCCAGAGAATATGTTGATTGGGATCACTTTCATATTTGAGGTGAGTGGGGGTCCCAGAGATTTTAGAACATGTGTGGAGGACCTGGCATCCAATCATTTGTGTCTAAAAACTGTTTTTCCAGAATAGCTGTACCATTTTCCATTCCTACCAGCAATGAGTGCAAAGACAAGTTGCCCTACATCCTTGCTAACACTTGTTATTGCCATCCTTTAATTTTTAACTATTCTAGTATAGTGTTATCTCATGCTGTTATTTTGCATTTCCCTAATGACTAAAGATATTGAACATCTTTTCATGTACTTTTTAGTCATTTGTGTGCCTTGTGAAGTTTAAATCTTTTGCCAATTTTTTAGTTGGGTTGCTTTCTTTTCTCTTTTTTAATTTATTTTGTTTTATTTTTGGCTGCATTGGGTCTTCATTGCTGCACGCGGGCTTTCTCTAGTTGTGGCAAGCGGGGGCTACTCTTCGTTCCAGTGCATGGGCTTCTCATTGTGGTGGCTTCTCTTGTTGCAGAGCATGGGCTCTAGGTGCGTGGGCTTCAGTAGTTGTGGCATGCGGGCTCAGTAGTTGTGGCTTGTGGGCTCTAGAGCGCAGGCTCAGTAGTTGTGGCGCATGGGCTTAGTTGCTCCGTGGCATGTGGGATCTTCCCGGACCAGGGATTGAACCCGTGTCCCCTTCATTGTCAGGCAGATTCTTAACCACTGCACCACCAGGGAAGCCCTGGGTTTCTTTCTAATTGTTGAGTTTTAACTTTTTTTTTTTTTTTTTTTTTTTGGTGTTACGTGGGCCTCTCGCTGTTGTGGCCTCTCCCATTGCGGAGCACAGGCTCTGGACGCACAGGCTCAGCGGCCATGGCTCATGGGCCCAGCCGCTCCGTGGCATGTGGGATCTTCCCGGACTGGGGCACGAACCCGTGTCCCCTGCATCAGCAGGCGGACCTCTCAACCACTGTGCCACCAGGGAAGACCTTAATTTATTTGTTTAATGTGAAATATACATAACATAAAATTTATCATTCTAACCAGGGGTCCCCAATTCCTGGGCCGCAGACTGGTAGCGGTCCGTGGCATGTTAGGAACCGGGCTGCATAGCAGGAGGTGAGCAGTGCGCAAGTGAGCAAAGCTTCATTTGCCACTCCCCAACGCTCCCCATTGCTTGCATTACCACCTGAATCATGGCTTACATTGCTGCCTGAACCATACCTCCCCCTCCCGTCCTTGGAAAAATTGTCTACCATGAAACTGGTCCCTGGTGACAAAAAGGTTGGGGACCGCTGATTCTATTTTTAATTATACAGTCCAAGGGCATTAAGCACATTTACACTGAGGTGCAACTGTCAACACTGTCCACCTTCAAAACTTTTTTTATCACCCTACTCTGAAACTCTGTACCCATTAAACAGTAACTCTCTCTTCCCCTTCCTCCCAGTTCCTGGTAACCAGTGTTCTCCTTTTTGTCTCTGTGAATTTGCTTATTCCAGGTACCACATATTAGTGGAATCATACAATATTTGTCCTTTTTTGCCTGTCTTATTTCACTGAGCTTATGTCTTCAAGGTTCATTCATGTTGCTGCATGTGTCAGAGTTTCATTCCTTATTAATGCTGAATAATATTCCATTGTACATATATACCACATTTTGTTTATCCATACATCCATCAGTAGATATTTGGGTTGTTCCCATTTTTTGGCTATTGCAAATAATGCTTCTGCACATTGGCATAAGATATCTGTTTGAGTCCCTGTTTTCAATTCTTTTGCTTATATACCCACAAGTGGAATTGCTGGATCATATGGTAATTATATGTTTAATTTTCTTCAGAACCACCATAATGTTTTCTACAGCAACTGTACCATTTAACACTCTGACCAGCAATGTTCAAGGGTTCCAGTTTCTCCAAATTCTCAACATTTTCTGTGTTTGTTGTTGCTTATCATAATGGATTTGAAATGGTATCTCATTGTGGTTTTCATTTGCATTTCCCTCATGATTAGTGATGTTGAGCCTCTTTTCATATGCTTATTCAGTCTGAAGACTTCCTTTAGCACATTTTATAGCACAGGTGGGCTAGCAATAAATTCTTTCAGTTAATGTTTTTCTGGAGATGTCTTTATCTTGCCTTTTCATTGGATATGAAATTATTGGATATCATTATTCTCAGCCTTTAGAATGTTTGTTCCAGTGTCTTCTGGCCTTCACTGTTTATGACTAGAAATCTGCTGTCAATCATTGTTTGTCCCCTATATGTGATGTGTCATTTTTCTCTTGAAAATGAAGTTTTTTCTTCATTTTTGGCTTCCTGCAGATTGACTATGATGCATTTTCTTTGAGTTTTTTCTATTTGGGATTTGTGGTGCCTCTTGCATGTGCTAGTTAATATCACCAAATGTGGGGAATTTTCTGTTATTTCTTCAAATATTTTTCCTGCTTCTTTATCCTTTTTTCTTCAGGGACCCAATCTGCACATACACAGAGACATCTGATATTATACCAGAAACCTCTGACAATTCTGATCACTTTTAGTCAATATTTTTCTCTTTGTTCCTCAGATGGGACAGTTTCTATTGACCTACCTTCAGATTCACTGATTCTGATGTTGAGCTCATCTAGTGAATTTTTCAATTATTGAACTTTCAACTCTACAGTTTTCATTTGGTTCTTTTTTATATTTTTTATATTGTTTCTATTTCTCTGATTCCCAGTTCACTCATTCTGAGCATATTTCCTTTAATTCACTGGATATATTCATAATAACTGCTTTGAAATCTAATTGCTAAAGTCAATAGGCAGTTTCATTCAAAGTTAGTTTCTGTTTCCTGAGAATAATGTAACACGTTTCTATTTCTTTGCAGGTCTAGTAATTTTTGGTTGAAAACTTGACATTTTATAGAATATGTTGTAGATTCCATTTTGTTATGAGAGTTGTTGCTTTTTTAGTAAGCAACTGCTTTTCCTGGACGCAAGCTATGAAATCTGTTTTCACCACAGAAGGTAGCCTCTGATGTCTTTGCTCACTTTTATTTTTTAAAGCCTCGACTCCTAGGGTTCCTCACTGTACTGGTGTTGACAGTCATCCAATAATATGGGTAAAGTTTATGTTCAGACACCTTCAGCCAGTAATTTTTTTACTCCTACCCCTGCTATACAAGCTGTGGGCAGGTTGAGGGTGGCAGTCCAAAGAACACTAAATTCCTAATTTCTCCCAGGCTTTTTTTGCCAGGCTCCTGAGGTATCCTGTGTCAATGTGTTTTATCAATTAGTCAGGGATGTCTGTAGAGTTTATCATTTCAACTCTTCTCTGTGTCATTCCAGAATCTCCCCCTTCAATTTCTAGCTGCTTTGCCACTCAACCCAAATAGAATCTGACATCATTGTCCAGTTAAATTGCAAGTTTTCACCTCCTGAGCTGGAGGGATAGCAATGCCCTCCAAAGAATGCCAGAAACTTGCGGTTCTTACCTTCTGATTTAGTAGCAGTTTTTCATGAAAAAACACTTCTCAAGCAGTTGCCTGTACATGGTCACTTACCAGTGCTCTGAAATGGTTGATTTTAATAATTTTTTTTTTTTTTTTTTTTTTTTTTGCGGTACGCGGGCCTCTCACTGTTGTGGCCTCTCCCGTTGCGGAGCACAGGCTCCGGACGCGCAGGCTCAGCGGCCATGGCTCACGGGCCTAGCCGCTCCGCGGCATGTGGGATCTTCCCAGACCGGGGCACGAACCCATGTCCCCTGCATCGGCAGGCGGATTCTCAACCACTGCACCACCAGGGAAGCCCTGATTTTAATAATTTTTAATAATAAACTTGTTTTCTGTGGAGAATAATTGGCCAACCTCCTCATGTGGCCATTATCAGAAGTAGGATCTGCCATATTATTTTGAAGCAAATTCCAGATATCATATCATTTTATCAATGTATATTTCAGTATCTTATCTCTAAAGCTCAGGGACTCTTTAGAAATTAACATAATCACAATTCTGTTAAAACACCTAAAAAAATTAACATTCAAAAATATAAAACAATTAACATTCAGCGTTTAAATTTCCCCCCGATTGTCTCATGAATATTTTTTAGTTTTTGTTTGAGGATGAAACAGGGCCCATATATTCTATTTGGTTGATTGATATGTCTTTCAAGTTTCTTTTAACCTATAACTCCTCCTCCACCCCCATCCTCTGTTTTTATCTTAGGTTCTCCCTCCTTGTCTCCATTATGTTTATCTTGCAATTTATTTGTTGAAGGAACAGGGTTTCTTATCTTTTGGAATTATTATAGTCTGCATTTTGCTGATTGGATCCCTGCAGGGTAGTATTGTTCCTCACATTTCATGTAAAATCTACTTTAGGTCAGATTCAGGTTCAACTTTTTGGTGAAAACTCCTCATAACTGGTGTTGTGTATTTCCATTAGAAGGCATGTAATGACTGTTGTCTCTCTTTCTGTGATACAAACAGCCTTTGATGATTGTTACCTAGATTTAAATCATCAGGTGGAAAAATGTATTTTCTGCTTCCTTCTCATTGATTTGCTGAAGTTTTCAAAGAAATTTTCATGATCAGCAGTTTCTCTGAAGTACAATTTTAAAAGGAAAGACAGGATATTTGATTCTTTAACTGTATTTTCGAGTTTTCAAAATAATTAGCTGTCTCTCTAGCATCCTCCAAAGGTATTTGTTACTTTACCCCCATGTGTTATAATTTTTAGGATTTTAAATCAGTATTTTAAGTTTCTTTACAAATCCGTATTTATGCTTAATGCATATAAAGTTTAAGGTACCAGTCATGTATTCCATTATAGTTACCTTTCCTTCCAGTCTCATTTCTTTTCTGTACTTCAAATATTTCTCCGTTCCCTCAATATCTTTCTACAAAACTGCTACCAAACCAATACAGTATATCCCAACTGCTCCTTGTTAAGATCCCAAATTACAGCATTTTATCATTGATGAGATAGTTCTTAGTCTTTTCTGATTTTTTCCTAATGTTATTGAATGTCATTTTCTATTTTTTTAAACTTCCAGTATCCTATCCCCTGTTCAACAAATAGCATGAAAGCCTGTTTTGAAACGTAGCACTCAGTAACAAAAATTTGGTATTTTGTATTCATATGGTTGTTTTATTTCCTCACAAATTTCAATTCCTGGTAGATCTATCAGGTTTAAGCTACTGTTTTATGCTGAAGTGTTGGTTACTGAGTTTGAAATATATTTTCATGAATACTATATTCATAAGTAGACAAAAATCTTAATTTTTGATAAACTCAGCATTTCTTTTTTTTTTTTTTTTTTTTTTTTTTTTTTTTTTTTTTTTTTTGTGGTATGCGGGCCTCTCACTGCTGTGGCCTCTCCCGTTGCGGAGCACAGGCTCCGGATGCGCAGGCTCAGCAGCCATGGCTCACGGGCCCAGCCGCTCCGCGGCATATGGGATCCTCCCAGACCGGGGCACGAACCCGTATCCCCTGCATCGGCAGGCGGACTCTCAACCACTGCGCCACCAGGGAGGCCCTAAACTCAGCATTTCTTAAAATGCTTCTGAGAAGACACAATAAAAAGGTGTCAAACAAAACTTTATAGAAATCTTTAAAAACCCATTAGTCACCTCATATAATATAAGCAGTTAAAAGAACAATGGTTTTGTAAATTATAAAGTTAAAACAATTATGAAATGTTAGTAAACTGGCTTTTGGTAGGTAGATTGCTTATTCTACCTAGCTCCAACATTGATAAATGTCACTTGTTCCAACTTCAAATTCTGAGGAAAGAGAATGTAACTGGTTTAACCACTTAATTCAGATATTCATTGCTGACTTAATCTTATGTGGCTGAGTGACATGGTATATCTGGCTGATTTGGGACACTGGGTTTGGGTGCATTCCTTCAGAACAGTGGATGGATGGGGACAGCGAGTGATATGTCTTCTACACTTGTCAAAGTACACATCTTCTAAATGGTAGAAACAGGATTTTAAACTTGGTTATTTGATTTTTAATCTTAATTTCATGCTGCATTGTTTGAAGATGTACCATCACATAATACTGAGCCACTACTTTGAACATGATACTATTGTGAGAAGCATGGGAGAATTTATGAAATAAATTATATAGTTGTTAAGTCAGGACTTGTCAAATATCAAATATTAGAAAGCTTGTCAAATATTAGAAAGCTCTATCTACAACTTCAAATGCTACATATATTTAGAAAATTGATTTTTTTTTTTACTAATATAAAGTATATTTTTTCTTTCCTTCCCAAATAGGCCAAAAATAAATTTAATGCACTGCAAGCAAAACAAGCAGAATTAGAGTACTGCAGACTTACTGAAGCTCTTGTGGCTGGAAAGCAGAAGGAATTTCAGGATTATGCCAGAAAAGTAATTGAATCTGAGTCTGAATCAACGAACAAATATATTTATCCTCTTGTAAAAGCTGTACAGGAAGGACCTGGAGGTGGTCGTGGACCAGTTTTTGTGGACAGAGGTGTATTAAGACCCAGCTATCAGGCAAATGATATCACTGGAGTCCAGCTCCCTTTTTATACCTCTCAGGGATCAAAATATAATAATTTTCAAAAGTCTAAGGGAAGGCTAGGTTTTACATGGTAGAAAAAAGTTTATTTTTAAGAAGACTAAGTCATAGCTAATATTATGAGCTACAAATTCAAGTGAATTATATGCTTATAATTTGTTAATAAAGCTGCTTTTCATCTAAGTACAATTATGTCTGATCTGATTCTTCCCCATTCAAGAATAAGTCAGATTCCATTTTTTATTTTGATAAAACACATACACAACCGAATGTATAATTTTAGCCATTTAAGAATATTCAGTGGCATTAAGTATATTCATAATATTGTACAACCTGCATCTATTAGTACACAACTGCTCTGATCTGCTAATATGATAAAAGAAACCATAGCTAAAATTTGTGGCAAAGATGTAAATTGGAACTAGGACATTTTGGGTATTGAGAGGACTTGGTGGGGTGGGGGAGGTGTAAAAATTATGAATCCGCACTTAAAAAAGAAACATAGTACTAGGTTAGGAAATATGTTTAGGAAAGAAACCTAGAAAGCAATGAAAATAGAAAAAGCACATTGAAACTAAAAGTATTTTAATAACAAATTTGCACAGTCCATATGAAGCACTCACATTTTACATATTCTCCTGGCTTAATAAAACATTTAAAAACACTCCAGAATTTGAGAGTTTAATAATATTCACCTGCTAACACATATAAACCACTGAATGGTGAGAACGTTTTTACTTAAGCATATATATTTTCAGTGACTCTCAAGTTAACTAGGTTCATTTTCCCTAAATATGACTAATTTAAATAAAACCAAAAATAAACAAGAAACCCAAAACTAGACAATCTGTTTTACAAACTCAATTAACATTTATATGGCTTTACAATGGTAAGTGTTATATTAAAGCTGGCAGGCACAGAATAGTGTTCCTGCTGCTGAGAAATTTGGAGGAATTAAAAAGCAAATAGTAGCATTCCAGTTGACAGTAATGCAAATTCCATGTATAACCTTAAAAGTCTGCTGAGGCAAAAGACACCTTGCAATGTGAAGCACTATGACTGAACAATTACACTAGAACTTATTCCTAAACCTGGAAATTGTCACTGCTGGCTAAATTCTTAAAAGAAGTTCAGCATTGTTAAACTCTTTGCTCAGTTTTTTCCTAATACAATTTCTGTATCCCCATGGGTAAAATAAAAGTATCATTTTAATTGATTTATCTTCATTATTTAGCTTTTAATAAAAATAAAGGCCGAATAAGCTAATACAATGATTTAAAAAATACAAAAACGAACTGTTTATGATAGTATAGTTTATTTTATACAATGTTTAACTATAAAAGTTGATAGTTTCAGAGTTTCAATTCTGTAAAATGCAGTTTGCAGAAAAGTTTAACAGTTACCAATGATAAGAGAAGCAGCATTTTGATACTAATTATACAATTGCAACAACAGCTTTATTCCTAAATTTCATTAAAAAAATATACATCACAGTGACTTCTGAGCTACGAAAAGAAGTGCATTAACTTCATTTGTTTTTCCCTTCCGTAAAGAGAGCAGCCATAACTTTTAATATCCCCACATAGAAATACCCAATTTATTTATCCTTCAAAGTACTATAAACACACAAAGGGGGAACAAAATATACAGCATGTGCTTTTGGTAAACATAGGAATTTGCTTGAAAAAGGGGGGTGGGGCAGACACACAAATCAATCCCACCACTCCCCCCAGTACATAAAAACAAACAAAACCCCTCAACAACTCCCTTCTCCAACCTTGCTGATGGAAATTTTCAAATTCCACAAAGGTTCAAAGTGTGATGAAACAAACTGCCACCCAGAGTAAAGCAAAATCAACTACTAAAACCATACTAATTTGTTCCACACACTAACCTGAAAACAAATTAGAACTGTCAGTAATTACTACTACTGAAAACATGAGAAGCCCAGTGTGTTCCCGTTCCCAATATTAAGAAATTTTTACTTTTCAGTTTCATATCTTCCACTGAGTACAGAATCAAAGGCCATTAGGCAAAGCCAATATGAATCAATATTATACTTGTGCAAAGATGGATTTATAAGACAAATTCTTTGAAACTTCTGTGAGGGATCTGATTAAGAAACTTAGAAACTACAATGCTCTATGAACTCACTACCTATAGAGTAACTTAAAAATGTTTTAAAGCAACCTAGTAGCTTCTCTAAAAGCTCTTTAACGTTAATCTCTCTGCAGTGTCAATTTCTGTGGCAGATGGTTTACCTAGAGAAAATTCACATGAAATAATCACGAAAAAATTTCTCATATATTGCCAATCAAGCAATAAAAACAAACTAATTTAAATATCTTTAAGAGGATATTAAATCAAACATACTTTGAGGTAAACTGTAAGCTCAAACCTAACTATTATCAATTTGGCAGTAAAAAATTAAATAGTTGACTTTTAGGAAAACAGTTGTTCAAAGTAAAAACTAAAGGTTGCACAACTATTAAAAATGTAATGAAAGGATCATTTGATTAGTGTACTATTCAGATGCAAAGGCAGATGAGGTACAATTAATGCTGTTTGATCATTTTCTAAATGTTATATTCTGAAAATAAAATCTAGCTGATTGTCATCTCTCACTTCAACTCCTTCATATATCTGTTCTATTGTAAAAACAGCTAATGAAGTTTATTTTTAAAGGCTTATAAATAATGTTTAGCATGGAATTGCTTCTTTGATGACCAAAACTGAATACTACTTAAAGAAATTACTATTTTTTTCCCCTATGGTTACTTGTCTATAATTCTTAGTGGATAAAGCTCCGGGATCAGAGAACATAGAAGTATTTTTACTTAGCATGTTTTTTTTTTAAAATATAATTATTAGAAATCCTTTCTTAAACAGCACCTTTCTTGAAGCTCAAATAGTTTATAACAAAGACTTTTTAAATGCAGTTTACTGAATTTAAGACAAACAATAACTAATTTAAAACATATAACATTATACAGCTTGGGGACTCAAGACTCAATTATCTCTAAGGTTTGTGGTCAAAGTCTCTAAGGATTCAACCACCCTGGATTATCATAAACATCTATTACTTTTACCATAGGAAAAAAATTTGGTTAAGACTCTGCTAAGGATATTTGTTTCAAGATATTGCAAACAATCATTACCCTATTTGTTATATAAATGGCTACCACAATGCCAAATGTATCATTACTGTATTAATCAATAATGGGAAGTATTATGCTAATAAGCATTGCTTTGCTCAGTACAAATAACACTGAGTAGCTACTGGGTTTACGAAGGAGCCACCTTGGTAACAGAGTAGCTATTTGACACTACTGACAAATATTAAAGTACAAAAGCACTCTAGAGGCAACTACTAATTGGAATTCTGAAATTTCTTTTCAAATGAGGCAGGTTTTGTGTTTATTGGATGTTCAATATTTTATTTAGAAGAGAAATTACAGAATAAAAGGCCACACATCACTAAAATAGCAATATACCACACAAAATTCTAAATGGACTTTGGATATCTTTAGTGTTTCACACTATAAGCTATCAAATTTTGCAACTTTCTACTCTATGTGGCAATGTTATACATGCCAAGTTAAAATAATGATTAACAGTTATGGTATAAAGCCCCCTGAATAGAAGAAACCAGAGTCATAAACATGCTACAGCCTACAGTGATACATAGATAAAAAAGATGCATTTTCTTGCCAGTTGAAACTCACAGTTATGAGAGTTAGAGAAGTCAGTTCAAGTTAAAAAAAAAAAACATGCAACATTAATACTCAACTCTATATAGGTCAGTGGCCAAAAAGAGAAATCTAAGTTAATGTGTCAATACTAACAATTTTTAGAATCTGTCTAACATAAAGACCTGCACAAGTGGTATGTTTTAGTGAGAAAACTATTTTTTTCATTTTAGAGAAGGGTAATGGTAATAATAATAATAATAATAATAATAAAACATTCCCCCAAAGCAAGTTTCATCTCTTCAGACCAACAGCAACACAGAATTGAGAATTACAACCTGATCTTCAAGGTACAGTTCTTGTCAGATGCTGTGTAACAGCAAGCCAAGCCCAATCAGTACATCAACTGAAAAAAATACTCAACTATATTTATAGACAGTGAAGTAAAACAAAACTAGAGAGGAAAAATATTAATATGAAACAAGCTACTGGTAGAACTATAAAGAGTAACATGAAGTGCAATATAAATATCTATTTTAAAGCACAAATTACTCTAAAATCAAAAGTAATGACTTAATATCTCAAGTTATTAGGGTCCCACTTCTGTGTAATTAAAAGCTGCTGCTGCAAGCCTCTGTTATAAATGCAATAGAAAAATCTACACAAGATTTCTTCTACCTAGTGGCTTCTAAGGTTACTTTAATCATGAGAAACACAAGCTTTTGTAACAATGTATTCCAACAATCAGTTATGTTTGTTTCCAACTGGCCGATCACACAAATTAGGGTGTAGAATAGCATGTTTGCTACTGGCTGATTGTTGCAACACAAAAATGCATACATGAAATAGTTAAACACAGCACACAGTATTACACCAAAGTGTTTTTCTCATTTCAAGTTTATTAAAACTTTTGCAGTACAAATTATCCAGGTTGCAGATTATCAAAAGATCGACTCAATAAAGTCCACATTGGAGGAAAAAAAAAAAAAAAGGACGAACATAAACCCAAAACAAAAGAAAACAACATAAAGGGGATTCATCAGCAAGTCTCTAAAACTTAAAATTTGAGACAGAATGGAAATAAGTTTATATAACTCACTCATCCACTTTTGTCTTCATCTGTTCCAGGGCTTGATTCATGATCAAATTTTTTATTTTTATCATGTGTGTGGTCATTTTCTTGACCCTTTGATTTTTGGTTTTCTTTTTCCACTGAGGATCTGGTCTTCTCATCCTCCTTATTTTTCAAAGTGGAGAACTTTAATTCAACTTTAATTAATTCCTGACTACTTTGTTTCATTTTTGAGAACGGACTTTGATCTCTATCAGCCTTTTTTTCCCTGTTACTATTTGAGCTACTATGATCACGATTTTTAGAGTACATTCTCTTCTCACCCTCAGAATTCTCTTTTCTGTGTGAACTTTTACTTTCTTGGTTTCTGTATTTTTCTTTGTTTCTGCTTTGACTTTCTTCTCTCTCTGAGCTCCGTGAATCTCTCCTCCTTCTCCTCCTGTCTTTACTTCTTGATCTTCCTGGCGTTGCTCTTCTCTCTCGGCTCCGTGACCTTCCTCTTCTTCTGTACTCCTGTTCTCTGTACCTATGATACTCCTTGCTTCTGCTGCGATCTCGGTCATGGCTTCTAGACCGCACTCTTCTGCTCCTGTCCCTACTTCTGCTTCGTTCCCGTGTTCTACTATTGTAACTGTGTTTGCCTTTAGTTACATCGCGTTCTCTACTCCTAGACTGTGCACGTCTGTCCTTGTCCTTACTTTTATTATGATCATGCTCATTGCTTTTGGATTCTAACTGTTTAGACTTCTCTTTACTTCTACTCCTTTCCTGATCTTTTCCTTTAGAATCAGACTTTTCTTTTTCTTTAACATTCTCATGATCCCTTTCTTTACTCCTTGACCTCATCCTCTTTTCTTCATGTCTATTATGCTTTGTATCTCTTTCCTTACTCTTGGATTTCTCTTTGCTCTTACTCCTACTTTTCGATTTGGCCCTTTTCTTTACCTTGTTTTTATATTTATCATCTTTTTCTGAATTTCTTCTGATGTCTCTCTCTTTGCTGTTAGATTTATGGTCTTTAACTTTCTTTTCCTTTTCACTTTTTCTGTTTGGACTCTCAGAAACATGCCTATGCTCAGTTATTTTTTTCTCTTTTACTCTAACTGGGCTTCTTTGATTTTCTTTTATTTCATTTAACTCACTCCTAAAAAATGAAGAAAAAAAGTTTTGGGGAAACTTTATTAGGAAAACAATGGTGTCCATTATTGTTGAAATGATATTCTATTTTCCTTAAGACATTCAGAAACAATTGAAATGGCTTTAAATGAAATAATTTTAAATAGTTAAAAAAAAAACTTGTTACTACATTTGAAATAAGAGTTAAATCTTACTTATCCCCTTTGATCCATCTTTCACCACTTGATACCCTCATTCTTTGAGCTCTCTGCATCTCCTGCCTCCAATGTGGAGGAGTCTCACTACGTCTGAAACGATCCCTTGATCTGGATCTAGAAGGAGTTCGATAACGCTTTAAAAAAAGAGGGAAAAAATTAATACATAAAAATATAAAAGCATTATAACAATTGCTAAAGTATACATATTTCTAGGTTCAAAAAAATGTCTGATATTTCCATGCCTTCTAAAATAACTAAATTTCCCAATTTTCAGGTAGGAAATCAATGAAGCATAACGTGGTTTGATATCTTTGCTTTCATTGCTAAGGAAATGTGTGTTTATATGTTCTTGTTTTAAATATTTCTTGGGTTTAAGTTCTAAAACAGTAAATATCGATAGCTATATCCCACATCAACAAAAGCTCTTTTGAATCCTCAATCATTTTTAAGAGTGTAAAGAGGTCTGAAGACAAAAAAGTTTGAGAACTGCCATGAGAATAGTTAGGAAGCCACTTATAGTTCAGAGAATATACAATGGTGAACTGACCTAAGATGGCAGGAGTGGAGCTTGAGAGAAGCAGATAGATTTCAGAGTATTTGGGAGGTTGAGGTTGAACTGACAGGATTTGGTGATGGATAAGTTATATAGTTATAAGGTAGGAAAGAAAGGGGAGAAACAAAATGATTCTTGGGCTTCAGGTCTAAGTACTTGCACAGGTGGCAGTGTCTGTCACTGAGACCAGAAATCTAAAGGTGGGTCATGCCTGAAGAAGTGTTTATGCTCACCATTGTATATGATGAGTTTAAAGTGCCCATTAGGCACCTAAATGGTCATCAAATAAACCTTTGGTGCCAGAAAGGCAGATGAAAAACTGACAGTTATCAGCATACAGGTACCCGGTGAAGTTATGAGAGTGATGATATTGCCCAAGAAGCATATGCAGAGTGAGAAGAGTTAGAACCCTGAGGTACTACAATATTTAAAGATCAGGTAGAAGAGCACGAACTAGCATTGGAAATTTAAGATAGACTGGCCAGAGACAGGAAGAAAAGATGATGGAAGCAAAGGGGAAAGAGTATTACAAGGAGGGAGATTAAATAAGACAAAGACTGAAAGGATCCAATGGATTCTGTGACATGGAACTGACCATAAAGCAAGTGCTGTTTTTCAGCAGAATGGCAGAAGACAAACTGAAATGGCTGAGGAACGAGTAGGAAGTGAAGAAATAATATACTAAGTATAGCCACGTTGGTTAAAAGTTTTGAAAAAACAAGAAGATATTTAAATTCTGATGAGGAGAATCCAGCAAAGAGAAAGAGTATGAAATATAAGAATAGGGTTAATTTTTAACAAGCATAGGGACACAGTGGTCAGGAAGTAACAAAGGGGTACAAGGAAGACCTCAATCTCATTTTATACCATGTACATGTAAAATCCATTAACATCCCATGGATTTTCAATGTGGAAGAACCAACACAAAGAAGTTACTAAAAAAAGAGAACATATAATTCAACATCCGTATCTACTCTAAATTTTAACTACTTATGTATAAAACAATACTTAAGAAACACTCTAGGATTATTTAAGATAAATGCAATACTTATTAGGACGTCTGGGAAAAGAATCACCTACCCTTGGTCCTCTTCCTTTAATTTTCCTGCCAGACCTAGTAACTAAAAGTCGCCTCTGGTATGAAGCAGGCTGGGAGTTAAGCAGATTACTAGAAGGAAGCAAAGGGAAAATTAAAAAACATTATTTTATAAAAATAAATCTGGAGAACATAGCTTTACTGATCTACTAATAAATTTAAAGTCTTACATATATAATCAGTGGTTCTCAACCAGGAATGTTATCAATCCTAGTAGTTATCTGGAAAAGTATGGGAGCATTTTTACAACTGTCAATGACTAGAGGGTGCTATTGGTACCGAGTGACAAGTCAGGAATGCTAAAATCTTGTAATGTGTGAAGATGAAGAACTATCCTGTTCCCAAATGCCAACTGTGTCCTGTTGAGAAACACTGTTATATAATCATCACTAAGATGAAGTCAACTTGATAGTGCTAAGGAACTCAGAGTAGGCTACATGCTGTTGAGAGAACAATTTTAAAGCTATCTGATTCTAAAGTATCTTACTAGCCTATAAGCAGTTGTTCACTGGTAATAAAACTAGAGAAATGTAATTAATGTGAATTAAACAGAGACAAGATGGTCTGAATTAGCAAAATGTTTAATAACATGCTTTATACCAGAAAGGGAAACTATTTATTTTCAAATAATAATGAGTTAATATTTAATTAGCACTAACAATATCTGTGTATGTTATATTTGAAAAATGCATTCTAAAGTAGTTCAAATATCTTCTCCTTAACGTTTACTTCCTTAGAAACACAATTTCCTATTAACTGAGTAAACTCAATCCAATCCATCAAAATTATCCCAATTCAAGTAACCAAGACTTATTTTTATATTTTTACTATATTGTGAAAGTATAGGGGGAATGCTCAGAATTTTATCACTTTTAAATACATTATTTCCAATTATAAATAAGAGAAAGATACCCATCTTTTTTCCTATCTTTGGACATAATTATTAAAATGATTCATAAAGAACCAACAACTTCTAATACTAATAATGTGAACTTATGTAGAAAAATTTTCAAAGTACTTGAATATGCTGTCAATTTTCAATACCACAATATTGTAAACCGGGCAAGGAAAACAGCATTTTCCCCCATCAGACAAACTAAAAAATAAAGGTTCTTACTTGCTTAAAAGTTTAATGTATACAAATAACAGAGTAAAACACTTATTTTAAATGGAATTTGTTTGGAATGCCACTTAACGTATCTTTTTGCCATTTGCAGTGCTTGTTTTTTTTTTTAATTAATTTAACTTTTATTCAAAAATCTGTCTGAATTAAGTCAATTTATCTTTTCAGCTATGTGCTTAGCAAAAAGGAGCTTTGCTAACATTATCCTATTAAGAAATTTCAATCTTGGGACAAGGTCACCAATTAAATCTTATCTAAAATAAGCAAAAATGGTTTTTTCAAAAAGAAAGGTTCTGTGGTAGAGAATGTAGGGCAGTTTATAAAATAAACATATTCACATACCACTCTCTCTCTCTCTCCCTGTTCTTCCTTTCTTTTTCATCAGCTTTAGGAGGACTTTTTCTCATTAGGAATCTATTTTCAGGTATTGGAGGGATTTCTTCTGGACGAACAGTAGACTGGGGTTGTGCTTCAAGATTTTCAGCCTCACTTTCACTAGATGCGCTTTAAAAGAAACACACAAAACAAATTCCACTTGGTTATTATGTACCTACCCCGATTTTCCAATTGTTGGTATTTCTTTCCTTTGTAATATGTACAATATATACACCATTCTGTCCCCCATCTCTGACCAAAGATGCAATTACATGGGGAAAATACTCATTCCTCTGACAAACCAACCAAAAACCAAAACCAAATGTTTCTGTTATCACATTCTCAAAAAATATTTTCCAATAAAATGGAACCAAAATATGATACTTCATGCGCAATGCCCTCTGATAAATTTAAAATACTTGAAAATATAGGTAAAGAAACTGCTTTAGAGGCAACAGGCTTATAAAGATGAGTTTTAGTACAACCATAGATTATTTCAGACAAAACAGAAAAGAAATATGCTGACATTATCTGCTTTCTACCCTATGCTATCATAGGAGGAAAAAAAATAAAGAACAAAAAAGTGAGAGACTGCTACAGAAAATAAAGAAAACAATAATTGGTTTCCTATAATTCTCACTAATCTTATATTCCTCCCATAAAATACAAACCTATATAACCAAAAGGTCACTGAGTTCAGACAAAATGAACTGAATGCTTTTGTTGAAAATTAAAATGAATGTACCCAAATTTAATCTATAGACTGTAGAATATCAAAATGGTCTTATACTTCATGCTATGAAACATTTTTCACTATTTTCATGTTCCATATAATTGATCCAAAATCCCAATAGATTTATATATAAAGAGAAGGGAATTAGAATACAAAGTCAGTACTGTAAAAGTAAATTAAGACCTTTTCTTGCTTTTCTTTCGCTTCTTCTTTTCTTTCTTGTGTTTACGAGAATTTTTCCTATGTTTCTTCTTTCTTTTTTTGGATTTCTCTTCAGAAGCACTTTCAGAATCAGAAGAATCAGAAGAGGACTGAGAATCGCTTGAACTATCTGAGTCACTGGATGATGATGAGGAGGAGGAGGAGGATTTATGCCTTTTCTTTTCTTCTTTCCTAGCTTTAATAAAAAGCAAAAAGGTTTGGTGAACACTTTCTAGACAAACTTTGTAAGTGGGAGTTTAGATTTTTTTGCAGATTCTCAAAGTCCAGTATTTAACACTTAGCTCATCCAGCTATTTGACCTGAGGGGTACAGGAAAGGAGTTAAGACTCAAGATTAGAATCCAGATCTCCAGATTCATGGGTGAGAGTTATATTTGTATCTAAAGAATTTGGGAAAAGTAATAGGTAAATCTAAAACATTAAACTAAGTTAATTTTAGGAATCATATGAATAACATAATTTTTTAAAGGCACAGAAATAACATTCAAGAATCCCAGATTCTAATCTTTTTTGTAGCTTTCAACTTTTTCTCTTATTATCAATATTGGAAGTACAACTGTAGGAGAGAAGTAATAGAAAAAATACTATGCATGAATGTGGAAAGATAAGAAACATGATTCCACTGGCATGGGCTTATTCAATGCCTGAGTATTCCTCTAATGATTAAGAAATTTAGCTTTGGTTGAAGAGCAGACTTACAACAGGGGGTACTGGTAGTCATTTGCCAATGATTAATAACTATGTTTTGGGGTCTCTACAAAAAGTAATTTCAAATTTAAATTTTATTTTGGGTTAAGGAAGTTTAATTTTAAAAGGGGTCCCAAAACTCAAATGCTTTAAGGATGAGGAAACTAACAAAAATAAGTGAGGTTAACCAGGAAATGAAGAAAGATATGACAGACTGGACAGAGCTTCGCTCACCTAACAGTAGAGAAGTGAATTCAACAATCTGATTAAAAAATGGGCAGAGGACCTGAATAGACATTTTCCCAAAGGAGACATACAGATGCCAACAGGCACATGAAAAGATGCTCAACATCACTAATCATCAGAGAAATGCAAATCAAAACAGTGAGACAGCACCTCACACCTGTCAGAATGGTTATTATCAAAAAGACAACACATAACAAGCGTTGGTGAGGATGTGGAGAAAAGGGACCCCTTGTGCACTGTTTGTGGGAATGTAAATTGGTGTAGCCAGTATGGGAAGTAGCATGGAGGATCCTCAAGAAGTTAAAATAGCAGTGCCATATGACCCAGCAATTCTATTTCTGGGTATTTATCCAAAGAAAACGAAAACACTAATTCTGAAAGATATATGCAACTCAACCTTCACTGCAGCATTATTTACAATAGCCAAGATAAGGAAGCAACCTAAGTGTCCATCCATACGTGAATGGATAAAGAAGATGTAGCTTGCACACGCGTGTGCGTGCACACACACACACACACAATGGAATATTACTTTGCCATAAAAAGGAAGGAGCTCCTACACCTTGTGACAACATGGATGGATCTAGAGGGTATTATGCTAAGTGAAATAAGTCAGACAGAAAAAGGCAAATACTGTGTGATTTCAATTATATGTGGAATCTAAAAAACAAAACAAATGAACAAACATAACAAAACAGAAACAGACTCATAGATACAGTGAAGAAACTAGTGTTTGCCAGAGGAGAAGGCGATTAAGGGGATGGGGAAACAGGTTTATGGGATTAAGAGGTACAAATTTCCAGTTATAAAATAAGTCATGGGGATGTAGTGTAGAGCACAGGGAATATAGTCAATAATATTATAATATCTCTGTATGGTGACAGAGAGTAACTAGACTTATTATGGTGATCATTTTGTAATGTATAAAAATATCAAATCACTGTTGTATACCTGAAATCAATAGGATATTTTAAGTCCATTATGCCTTAATTAAAAAAGAAGTAAGTGAATTCAGACTAAAGATGGGACAATATGGATATATGGATAACTTCAATACAGTGGAACACAAAATATACTAGAATCCATCAGTTCATAATGATATAGGTAAATAAAATATAAAGCATTTATCCTTCTTATCGTATATGAACTGTTCCACTGGCTAACCAAAGAGTAGATGAAGGGAAGATGCTCTTTATCAAAAGTACTCCAAGAATAAATGAATAAGGAATTACAGAGTTAGAATATCACCATTTCACAACTCCTAAGGAGGCACTGCCCACCAGTGGCCACTGCAGAGCACAGAGACAACCTGTCTTAAGTGACTCTTGCTCCCATCAAATAGAATTTTAAAAAATCAAGACTATATCTGATCGGGGCTTCCCTGGTGGTGCAGTGGTTGAGAATCTGCCTGCTAATGCAGGGGACACGGGTTCGAGCCCTGGTCTGGGAGGATCCCACATGCCACGGAGCAACTAGGCCCGTGAGCCACAACTACTGAGCCTGCGCGTCTGGAGCCTGTGCTCCTCAACAAGAGAGGCCACGATAGTGAGAGGCCCGCGCACCACGATGAAGAGTGGCCCCCGCTTGCCACAACTAGAGTAAGCCCTTGCACAGAAACGAAGACCCAACACAGCAAAAATAAATTAATTAATTAATAAACTCCTACCCCCAACATCTTCTGAAAATAAATAAATAAATAAATAAAAATAAAATAAGTCTCAATAACTTTAAAAAAAAAAACTATATCTGATCAATTTTCTAGATCTAACTACAAAGTTATACGAAATAGAAGCACAGAAGGAACACATTACATAACACAAGGATGCAATCCGTAAAATTCAGTGTGTGCAATAATGGGAAAGAAACACTACAGGACAAATGACCTAGCTTGTTCAACAAATAAATCTCAAGAAACATAAAAAGAAATGGTGGGATAATCTATTAAAAACAAAAAAAATTTACAACACCAACCCAAATGTTTGAACCTGATTTGGATTCAAATTCAAACATCAAAAAATTAAGATTAACTAAACAATTAGAAATTTGAACATTGTAAGGATTTCTGACATTTAGGAACGTATGTGTATATTATGTCTGCGTATGATTATGGTATGATTATTTTTTCAGAAGAATCACCTTTTAGATAGTGAAATATTTATCAATAAAATGTTATGTCTAGAATTTGCTTCAAACAGGAAATGGAGAACTGTCCAAGGATAGGTAACATGAGACTAGCCATAAATTAACTGGTAAAGATGGGTAATGAACATGGGTGATTTGTTATACAATTTCAATCACTTTTGTATATGTTAGTATTTTCCATAATTAAAAAAAAAATCAAAGGGGACAAAGAAAATACCTTTGGACCGACTGTTGGCTGTCTGTTTACAGACCTTAATTGAAAGGGTTAACAGCTGGTTTGTAACCTTTGTTAGCTTCAGAACACCTGAGGATTTGGCACTTGGCCAAATTAAACGTATTTACTTATGACTGCATTGGGGCCTTATCTAGTTGTGGTGAGTGGAGGCTAACTCTTCATTGTGGTGCACAGGCTTCTCATTGTGGTGGCTTCTCTTGTTGCGGAGCACAGGCTCTAGGCGTGCAGGCTTCAGCAGTTGTGGCACACGGGCTCAGTAGTTGTGGCGCACGGGCTTAGTTCTAAGCTCCACGGCATGTGGGATCTTCCTGGACCAGCGATCGAGCCAGTGTCCCTCCCCTGCATTGGCAGGAGGATTCCTAACCACTGCACCACCAGGGAAGTCCCTCTTGAAACTCTTAACTCAGAATTCATAGGAGTGTACTGAGTTACAGAGATAAATGAGAATCTGGCTGGAGTTACCGTGTACTTGCCCAAGGGTCTGTGGTTCAGTGTTACGATTATCTCTCTGATACCGAAGAGATGCTGCTGCACTGGAGAATGGGAACAAGGTATAAAAGCTGAAGGAACTCAAGAGGTAATAGCTGCAATGAACTTATTAGGTGGTCTTCGTCACCCAGTCATGCTCCTCAGGACCATGAACCTATTAAGCCGAGAGGCCTGGGATATATGCAAGCTCTGCCTAGAACTCATGACATCCCTACTATGATGCTGCTGTTCAAGCTGTGCTGTTTCCTGTCTTGTACCCTTTCTTAATGATAAATAAGCTTAGTGCTGAGTGAAGCCTATCTTGTCTCATGAGTCCAACTGTTAATCTGATCCCAAGACCACTGCTGATGGTGAGGCAGTATGGGTATGCAAACTGAAAAACCTACTTGCATACACTAAAAACCTGAGGGGTGGAGGTGGGAGGGGGGAGAATCAAACTTAAAGAAACCCAAGGAAGAAAATAAATTCATAATGAACATGAGTAACTCTAGATACAAATATCTGATGCCATATAATATGGAGACAAAATAAAAGTATTCCACATAAGCACAGAATACAGCTGTTAAAATTCCTTGACAAAACATAGTAATGCTCTTCCCCATGATTAACAAAGCTTTATTCACCAACTCCAATTTATATTTATTTTGCATTGTGATTCTTTCCTGAGAAATACACTGAAGTTGGTTTCGTTAAAAGGCAAGCCCAAGAAGCAAGAACTACAGAGTCCTGCAGCCTGTGGAACGAAAAACCCATTCACAGAAAGACAGACAAAATGAAAAGGCAGAGGACTATGTACCAGATGAAGGAACAAGATAAAACCCCAGAAAAACAACTAAATGGAGATAGGCAAACTTCCAGAAAAAGAATTCAGAATAATGATAGTGAAGATGATCTGGGACCTCGGAAAAAGAATGGAGGCAAAGATGGAGAATATGCAAGAAATGTTTAACAAAGACCTGGAAGAATTAAAGAACAAACACCTAGAAGAATTAAAGAACAAACAAACAGAGATGAACAATACAATAACTGAAATGAAAAATACACTAGAAAGAATCAACAGCAGAATAACTGAGGCAGAAGAACGGATAAGTGACCTAGAAGACAGAATGATGGAATTCACTGCCACGGAACAGAATAAAGAAAAAAGAATGAGGGTTTCCCTGGTGCGCAGTGGTTGAGAGTCCGCCTGCCGATGCAGGGGACACGGGTTCGTGCCCCGGTGTGGAAAGATCCCACATGCCGCGGAGTGGCTAGGCCCGTGAGCCATGGCCGCTGAGTCTGTGCGTCCGGAGCCTGTGCTCCACAACGGGAGACACCACAGCAGTGAGAGGCCCGTGTACCGCAAAAAAAAAAAAGAAAAAAGAATGAAAAGAAATGAAGACAGCCTAAGAGATCTCTGGGACAACATTAAACACACCAACATTCGCATTACAGAGGTCCCAGAAGGAGAAGAGAGAGAGAAAGGACCAGAGAAAATATGTGAAGAGATTACAGTCGAAAACTTCCCTAACATGGGAAAGGAAATAGCCACCCAAGTCCAACAAGCGCAGCAAGTCCCATACAGAATAAACCCAAGGAGAAACACGCCGAGACACACAGTAATCAAACTGGCAAAAATTAAAGACACAGAAAAATTATTGAAAGCAGCAAGGGAAAAACGACAAATAACATACAAGGAAACTCCCATAAGGTTAACAGCTGATTTCTCAGCAGAAACTCTACAAGCCAGAAGGGAGTGGCATGATATACTTAAAGTGATGAAAGGGAAGAACCTACAACAAAGATTACTCTACCTGGTAAGGATCTCACTCAGATTCGATGGAGAAATCTCAAAAGCTTTACAGACAAGCAAAAGCTAAGAGAATTCAGTACCACCAAACCAGCTCTACAACAAATGCTAAGGGAACTTCTCTAAGTGGGAAACACAAGAGAAGAAAAGGACCCACAAAAACAAACCCAAAACAATTAAGAAAATGGTCATAGGAACATAAATATTGATAATTACCTTAAACGTGAATGGATTAAATGCTCCAACCAAAAGACACAGGTTTGTTGAATGGATACAAAAACAAGACCCATATATATGCTGTCTACAAGAGACCCACTTCAGACCTACGGACACATACAGACGGAAAGTGAGGGGATGGAAAAAGATATTCCATGCAAATGGAAATCAAAAGAAAGCTGGAGTAGCAATGCTCATATCAGATAAAATAGACTTTAAAATAAAGAAAGTTACAAGAGACAAGGAAGGACACTACATAATGATCAAGGGATCAATCCAAGAAGAAGATATAATAATTATAAATTTATATGCACCCAACACAGGAGCACCTCAATATATAAGGCAACTGCTAACAGCTGTAAAGGAGGAAACTGACAGTGACACAATAATAGTGGGGGACTTTAACAGGTCACTTACACCAATGGACAGATCATCCAAACAGAAATTTAATAAGGAAACACAAGCTTTAAATGAAACAATAGACCAGATAGATTTAATTGATATTTATAGGACATTCCATCCAAAAACAGCAGATAACACTTTCTTCTCAAGTGCGCACGGAACATTCTCCAGGATTGATCACATCTTGGGTCACAAATCAAGCCTCAGTAAATTTAAGAAACCTGAAATCATATCAAGCATCTTTTCTGACCACAACGCTATGAGATTAGAAATGAATTACAGGGGAAAAAATGTAAAAAACTCAAAGACATGGAGGCTAAACACACCACATTACTAAATAACCAAGAGATCACTGAAGAAATCAAAGAGGAAATAAAAAAATCCCTAGAAAAAAATAACAACGAAAACACGACGATCCAAAACCTATGGGATGCAGCAAAAGCAGTTCTAAGAGGGAAGTTTATAGCTATACAAGCCTACCTCAAGAAAATCTAACCTTACACCTAAAGGAACTAGAGAAAGAAGAACAAACAAAACCCAAAGTTAGCAGAAGAAAAGAAGTCATAAAGATCAGAGCAGAAATAACTGAAATAGAAACAAAGAAAACAAAAGCAAAGATCAATAAAACTAAAAGCTGGTTCTTTGAGAAGATAAACAAAATTGATAAACCATTAGCCAGACTCATCAAGAAAAAGCAGGAGAGGACTCAAATCAATAAAATTAGAAATGAAAAAGGAGAAGTTACAACAGACACCGCAGAAATACAAAGCATCCTAAGAGACTACTACAAGCAACTCCATGCCAATAAAATGGACAACCTGGAAGAAATGGACAAATTCTTAGAAAGGTATAACCTTCCAAGACTGAACCAGGAAGAAAGAGAAAATATGAACAGACCAACCACAAGCACTGAAATTGAAACTGTGATTAAAAATCTTCCAACAAACAAAAGTTCAGGACCAGATGGCTTCACAGGTGAATTCTATCAAACATTTAGAGAAGAGCTAACACCCATCCTTCTCAAACTCTTCCAAAAAATTGCAGAGGAAGGAACACTTCCAAACTCATTCTATGAGGCCACCATCACCCTGATACCAAAACCAGACAAAGATAGTACAAAAAAAGAAAAATACAGACCAATATCACTGATGAATATAGATGTAAAAATCCTCAACAAAATCCTAGCAAACAGAACATTAAAAGGATCATACACCATGGTCAAGTGGGATTTATCCCAGGGATGCAAGGATTCTTCAATATATGCAAATCAATCAATGTGACACAACATATTAACAAACTGAAGAATAGAAACCATATGATCATCTCAATAGATGCAGAAAAAGCTTTTGACAAAATTCAACACCCATTTATAATAAAAACACCCCAGAAAGTGGGCATAGAGGGAACCTACCTCAACATAATAAAGGCCATATACGACAAACCCACAGCCAACATCATTCTCAATGGTGAAAAACTGAAAGCATTTCCTCTAAGATCAGGAACGAGACAAGGATGTCCACTCTCACCACTATTATTCAGCATAGTTTTGGAAGTCCTAGCCTCGGCAATCAGAGACAAAAAAGAAATAAAAGGAATACAAATAGGAAAAGAAATAAAACTGTCACTGTTTGCAGATGACATGATGCTATGCATAGAGAATCCTAAAGATGCCACCAGAAAACTACTAGAGCTAATCAATAAATTTGGTAAAGCTGCAGGATATAAAATTAATGCACAGAAATCTCTTTCATTCCTATACACTAATGATGAAAAATCTGAAAGAGAAATTAAGGAAACACTCCCATTTACCACAGCAACAAAAAGAATAAAATACCTAGGAATAAACCTACCTAGGGAGACAAAAGACCTGTATGCAGAAAACTATAAGACACTGATGAAAGAAATTAAAGATGATACCAACAGATGGAGAGATATACCATGTTCTTGGATTGGAAGAAGCAATATTGTGAAAATGACTATACTACCCAAAGCAATCTACAGATTCAATGCAATCCCTATCAAATTACCAATGGCATTGTTTACGGAACTAGAACAAAAAATCTTAAAATTTGTATGGAGACACAAAAGATCCCGAATAGCCAAAGCAGTCTTGAAGGAAAAAAACGGAGCTGGAGGACTCAGACTCCCTGACTTCAGACTATACTACAAAGCTACAGTCATCAAGACAATATGGTACTGGCACAAAAACAGAAACATACATCAATGGAACAAGATGGAAAGCCCAGCGATAAACCCATGCACCTATGGTCAACTAATTTATGACAAAGGAGGTAAACATATACAATGGAGAAAAGACAGTCTCTTCAATAAGTGGTGCTGGGAAAACTGGACAGCTACATGTAGAAGAATGAAATTAGAAAACTCTCTAACACCATACACAAAAATAACCTCCAAATGGATTAAAGACCTAAATGTAAGACCGGACACTATAAAACTTTTAGAGGAAAACATAGGAAGAACACTCTTTGACACAAATCACAGCCAAGATCTTTTTTGATCCACCTCCTAGGGTAATGGAAATAAAAACAAAAGTAAACAAATGGGACCTAATGAAACTTAAAAGCTTTTGCACAGCAAAGGAAACCAGAAACAAGACAAAAAGACAAGCCTCAGAATGGGAGAAAATATTTGCAAACGAATCAACAGACAAAGGATTAATCTCTAAAATACATAAACAGCCCATGCAGCTCCATATTAAAAAAACAAACAACCCAATCTAAAAATGGGCAGAAGACCTAAATAGACATTTCTCCAAAGAAGACATGCAGATGGCCAAGAAGCACATGAAAAGCGGCTCAACATCACTAATTATTAGAGAAATGCAAACCAAAATTACAACGAGGTATCACCTCACACCAGTTAGAATGGGCTTCATCAGAAAATCTACAAACAACAAATGCTGGAGAGGGTGTGGAGAAAAGGGAACCCTCTTGCACTGTCGGTGGGAATGTAAACTGATACAGCCACTATAGAGAAGAGTATGGAGGTTCCTTAAAAAACTAAAAATAGAATTACCACATGATCCAGCAAGACCACTACTGGGCATATACTCAGCGAAAACCACAATTCAAAAAGACACATGCACCCCAATGTTCACTGCAGCACTATTTACAATAGCCAGGTCATGGAAGCAACCTAAATGCCCATCGACAGACGAATGGATAAAGAAGTTGTGGTACATATATACAATGGAATATTACTCAGCCATAAAAGGGAACGAAATTGGGTCATTTGTTGAGACGTGGATGGATCTAGAGACTGTCATACAGAGTGAAGTAAGTCAGAAAAAGAAAAACAAATATTGTATATTAACACATATATGTGGAACCTAGAAAAATGGTACAGATGAACCCGTTTTCAGGGCAGAAATTGAGACACAGATGTAGAGAACAAACGTATGGACACCAAGGGCGGAAAGCTGCGGGGTGGTGGTGGTGGTGTTGTGATGAATTGGGCGATTGGGATTGACACGTATACACTGATGTGTATAAAACTGATGACTAATAGGAACGTGCTGTATAAAAAAAATAAATAAATAAGATACAAGAATATATTGTACAACACAGGAAAAAAAAGAAAAGACCCACTTCAGACCCAGGGACACATACAGACTGAAAGTGAGGGGATGGAAAACGATATTCCATGCAAATGGAAATCAGAAGAAAGCTGTAGTAGTAATACTCATAACAGATAAAACAGACCTTAAAATAACGTTGTAAGAGATAAAGAAGGACACTACAAAATGATCAAGGGATCAATACAAGAAGAAGATATAATAATTATAAATATATATACACCAACACAAGAGCACCTCAATCCATAAAGCAAATGCTAACAGCTATAAAAGAGGAAATTGAGAGTGACACAATAATAGTGGGGGACTTTAACACCTCATTTACACCAATGGACAGATCATCCAGACAGAAAATTAATAAGGAAGCACAAGCTTTAAATGACACAATAGACCAGACAGATTTAATTGATATTTATAGGACATTCCATCCAAAAACAGCAGATTCCACTTTCTTCTCAAGTGTGCACGGAACATTCTGCAGTATAGATCACATCTTGGGTCACAAATCAAGCCTCAGTAAATTTAAGAAAACTGAAATCATATCAAACATCTTTTCCGACCACAACTCTATGAGATGAGAAATAAATTACAGGGAAAACAATGTAAAAAACACAAACATGTGGAGGCTAAACAATATGTTAATAAATAACCAAGAGATGACTTAAGAAATCAAAAAATACCTAGAGACAAATGACGAGAACACGATGATCCATAGCCTATGGGATGCAGCAAAAGCAGTTCGAAGAGGGAAGTTTATAGCAATACAACCCTACCTCAAGAAACAAGAAAAATCTCAAATAAACAATCTAACCTTACCAAAAAAAAAAAAAAAAAAAGCAAGCCCATTCTCCCCACCAAATGTATTAAATATATTTCAAATAACCATTATTTAGTTTTCACTTCACTTTTCATGTAAGCATTTGAGTGAAGCAAAATATCACAACAATACAGAAAATCATAAAAAAGATTTATAACTATTTTTAGGGTAATATAATTTGCCCACGTATTAGATGATATGAACTATAAAAGGAAAATAAACTGTATTTTTAGGGAGGATGCCTTGGAATAGAACCTAGAAAGCTCTAAGGTTGAAAGGCTCCCTCTTTTCATGTTTCTCAACATTATTTTTTAGTGAAATTTAATTTATGTCCCCTTTTCCTATGAATCTGCTCAGAAAAAAGATAAAATGACTGAGAAAGAGCAGTTAAAAACAGAAGAGGAAGAAGAAAGAAATAGAGACATGACAATATCAATATTAGTTCTAACAGAATGTACCTTGAGTTTCAAAATTTGTGTTAACCTAAATTTAAAAATATGACTTAGGCACATCGTGAATCTGAATGAAATTTTATCCTTCTCAGATCAACAAGTATGTTTAAGTGAATAGTACATAGATATATATTTAACATGATGCCAGGACATGGAGGGAAAGAATCGTAGAGTATAAATGGGGAAGTTCCATAGCAAACTTCTGCCCTCACAGAGCTTACTGTCTATTTGGAAAATAAGACCAACAAGTGTGAATTTAATAGCAAACAGCATCTGAAAACATACACTGAGTTGTAATAAATTTTCTAGAAACTCTGACTATAAATTATATATAGATTTAATAGTGAATATGGTCAATAAGGACAAGAGTAAAGTAGAAAGGGTTTGGAGAAGCACAGTCAGTTCTGCTGTTAGACAGCATATGCATTTCTTTTTCTTTTCTTTTCTTTTTCTTTTTTTAAATTTTTTGGCCCTGCTGCGTGGCATGTGGGATCTTAGTTCCCCAACCCGTGATCGAACCCGCGCCCCCTGCACTGGAAGTGCGAGTGTTAACCACTGGACCGCCAGGGAAGTCCCCCAACATATGCATTTCTATAAATCACTGTACCATGAAAAACTGTACAATAAAAACCACAAGGCTTATAGGAAAAATGGGGTTAGGGGCACAAAACTCAAAAACTTCATCAGTGACACATTAAAAAAAAAGATAGAAAACTAATAAAAATAGCAACAGAGCTTTCACACGTGTTAAATAGTTAAGAAATACATAAATACGACAATAAATACAGCACTTTGAGAAAAGCATGGGCTTGCTTGTGGAAGTGAATGTCAGTAGGGCTACAGCTTGTGAGTTACTGTAAAGTTAGTGCAAGGGGGGGTGATATGAAATTAGATGGAAAGTTTTAGTACAAACGGTAGTTAGGCGTGGCTCATAACACAAGTGATGAACTGAGGTAGCTTAGTAGATGTGTGAGGTGTGTGTATGTGTAAATATTTTTTTTTTGGCTGTGTCATACAGCTTGCAGGATCTCAGTTCCCCGACCAGGGAATGAACCCGGGCCATGGGGCAGTGAAAGCGCCAAATCCTAACACCAGGCCACCAGGGAACTCCCCTGTGTATGTGTAATTTTTGTGTATTCCTGTAAAGCTGTTCAACTGTGTATGGTTTTCTGCACTCAGTATTTCTTGTAGACAAGAGCATGCATAGGCATAGGTGAAACTGATGTTATGTTCAAATTGTCTTCTAATGTATCAACTGAATGGAATAAATGCATGCTTTCAAAACAAGCAGTATAGCAGAACTATGTTAGGATTTGAAATAGGGGCAGGAAAAAGTAGTGTGGAGTAGTATCTGTAGAGTGCTTACAAAGTGATAGTAAGCACTGAACAAACTCCTTTATAGGTGTAATTTAAGGATGAGTAGATTCTGGATATAAAAGGGAAGATTTTTTTACAACACTTTAAAAGTATAAAGAAAGGAATGGAGAAATTGTGAAGATGGAATAGATTCATCTCTTCCTATCCTCCTGCTAAGTTTAAGTAGAAATCCTAGACATAATACAAAAAGAAACAAACATAAGAAGACTCTGAAAGGTAGAAAGAAGGCAGAGTGGCCAGGGATCTCTGGATTTGAAGGTGACATGGTAGTTTTCAATCTGTCTCCCATATACCCTAGACATCACGCTGGAGAAGCCTGCACCTCAGAAATGCCAATGGGTACAGGTTTTTAAAAGCCCCAAGAAAGGCCCGCTCTCTCCAGACAGAGAAATAGAAAAAAGATGGTTTAGCAGGACAAAAAATTTGTCACCAATACCTGCTTTACTCTAAGCAAATACTAAGGGGGAAAATTTTAAAAAAAGGTTCACCAACTCCCTCTTGGCTCTATCAGCAGAGACAAAGTAGAGAATTTGGATTTCCGGTACCCTCCCCTTCAAGCAGTGTTCCCCTTCCCTTGCCAGAGTGATGTCAGTAGAGACAAAGTGGGAAGCCTGGGCTTCAGCTCCCTTCACTGCACCAGCAGGTGGCACAGATTTCAGAGAAGGAAGCTAGAGAAAAAGATTCTTTAAATTTATAGATGAAGTCCTGGGAGGAGACCCCCAAGTTAAACTAACCAGAACTAATATGGCAAAAGGTTTGAGAATTAAACTACAGTGTTGAATAGCATCGTTTTTCAGTAGCATACAAATGAAACCAGAATAGTACTGCAAGGGCTCTGGAAATTGAATTATCATTGAAACCACAATCTACAAAAGGAGGCCAGGACCTACATGCTAAACCTATATAAGGTGACTGCCTGCTAAAAATAGAAAACATAAACAGAATCCGAGTCTCATAACATACAATACCCCAAATTTCCAGGACAAAATTAAAAAAAAAAAATCACTAATAATTTCAAGAACCATTTTCAAGCAAAATCACAACTTAAGTAAGAAAAAAGTCAAAAGATGCCAACACCCAGAAGACTCACATGTTGGAATTAACAAGGAGTTTTAAAAAGCCATCTTAAAAATGCTTCCACAAGCAATTATTAATGTTCTTTAAACAAATGAAAAAAAGTTAAAAATCTCAGGAGAAAAGAAGATATAAAGCATCAAAAGGAATTTTAGAACTGAAAAATACAATGATACAATAACTGAAATAAAATGTGCTCAATATCAGAGTGGGGATGACAGGGAAACTGTTAGCGATCCAGAGACAGACCAATAGAAATTACCCAACCACAACATCAGAGAAAATAAAAAAAACAAACAAAAAATGAACAGAGCCTCAGAGACCTGTAGAACAATAAACAAAAGATCTAACATTTGTGTTATTGGAATCCCAGGAGAAAAATTTGAAATTAAAAAAAATTTTTAAATAATAATGGCAGAAAATTCCCTCATTACCTACAGGGAACAACGATTTGAATGACAACAGACTTCTCACTTGAAACCACAGAGGCCAGAAGGAAGTGGCCTAACACTTTTTTATGTGTTGAAAGAACTGCCAACCCAGAATTCTACATCTAGTGAAAATACCCATCATGAAAGAAAGGGAAATAAAGACATCTTCAGAAAACTAAGATAGTTACCAGCAGACCTACCCTTAAAAAAATGGCTAATTTCTCCAAACAAAAGGAAATACAAGGAGGCTTGGAGTTGAGTAAAAATATGAGGCAAAGCAATTAACAATCAACTCATATAAAAACAAATATAAATGGCTCCTAAGGAGATGATAACATCAAATACCTTAGAGAAATGCTTATTTAAACCAGCTTTAAGAACAACAACAGGGGCTTCCCTGGTGGCGCAGTGGTTGAGAGTCCGCCTGCCAATGCAGGGGACGCGGGTTCGTGCCCCGGTCCGGGAAGATCCCACATGCTGCGGAGCGGCTAGGCCCGTGGGCCATGGCTGCTGAGCCTGTGCATCCGGAGCCTGTGCTCCGCAACGGGAGAGGCCACAACAGTGAGAGTCCCGCGTACCACAAAAAAAAAAAAAAAAAAAAAAAAGAACAACAACAACAACCACCACCACCAACCCTGTAATTAGGCTGGCAAAGATTAAAGAGTTTGATATTATGTGGCTCTGCAAAGGGCAAGGGGAAATTAACTTCCCTATATTCTAGTGGCAGTGCCTACCAACAGTACAAATGCATAACCCCTATAATCTGTTAATTCTATTTCTAGGTATTTATCTAATATTATCAACACTCACTACACGTAGAATGGTACAGAAAATTTGAGAATGGAAACTGATGGGCAGAAATGGGAAAAAGACTTTTCATTATCCTTTTATGCTTTCTAAATTTTGAACAAAATCAATGTATTAAATTTTAAAACTCCCAAGTCTGACAACAACTGTTGTCACCCTGTTCTCCAAAAAACCCTACTTCCTGCTTAACCACTTAAAGTCTATTTCAAAGTATCATTTATAAGCATATAACCATCCTTAAGATAAAAGAGCAACACTTTTTAACTCTTGGGCCACTTCTGGTTAGTTTATTTTAGATTATTTAGATTATGCAGTTTGCTTATCAATCACTATGTAAAAGAAATTCCCAACCCTGTTCACTGACCTTTGTTGGGAGGGGAGGTAGGATGTGGTGTAGTACTACTGGGTACTGACTTTACTAGTATGTTGTTAAGGTGAAAAAACAAACTTCCAGAACATTTTACTTGTAAGAACATATGGTAAGAAAATGCTGCTTTACTAGTTTTTTGAGAGGTATAAATTTTATACCAATGAATTTCACGTGAAACCTTTATATTGAAGGAAATTTCAAGGCCATCATCAAAATAAGTTTTGAAATAAAGAAGAGAACTATACCTCAGATGAACCTCTTTTCATTTCAAAAATACTGGGTCTCCCCTCTAAACAGTTTCGAAGTTTAACATCCCACTATTCTCCATTAAAAGTGCTATCACCATGGCTCTTAATTCCAGGATAAAGACACTGAAATGGGATCCTGTCACCATACAAATGAGTGTCTGATCTTTTCTACTGTCTCCTGAGTACAAGATTCACCAGCTGCTTCCTCTATTGTGCTCTTCTTTCTGTACTGCCAGGTAATCTGTTTTCTACCACATATATGCAAGATTTCTGCTCATATAACTATTTATTTATTGCCATGCTGCCATAACTCAGCACTTGTGTTTCTATGTACTCTGTAGTGTATCATCATCCCCAACTCATGCTGCATGGCAAAGGTGGACAGACCTCTCTTTAACAACTGCAGGGAACTGAGAGGAGACCAGCATGATCTGAGATCATGGTAACTCTTGAAAAGCCAGGAAGTACCTTAATCAGGGTAGTGGTCTGTGTTCTATCCTACACTCTGCCCCTTGATAGCCTCTACAGGGTTGCAGTTTTGATTAGCCTCCTGTGTTCCTCCTCTGCATCTGTTGGAAGGATCTTCCCCTTGACTCCAAACCTTCTCAGGCACATTCAAATAGCCACAAAGAGTAGAATTTCCAATCTCACAACAGCAAAGGGAAGGCCCAGGATGATTACCCAGACTCACCAAGACCACTTACAGGTGGGCCCAGACAGTCAGATTTCTTCAGAAGTCTTTTTGTTTTCTTTCAGGAAGTCAGAAAAAGAAAAAAAAAAGATTCGGTATTTATTTCTTTTTAAAGTGGGGTGTGTATCTCTCAAACAAGGTTTTAAATATGATGATGATGATGAACACCGCTGTGTTACACAAAGCTTTTTGACTATGTCCAATTTAAGACTGTAAGAAGGCCATCAAACTTATAAATTGGATGGAAGACACAGCTCTGCCTAAAAAAAAAAAAAGATTTTATTGATGCATGACAAAATCCATTCTGACCAATGTTCTGAATGGTAATTGAAGGACTGTAGAGTAACAGGTGCCAAACTGTGTGACCTCAAACATAAAGACCTTTTCCTCTTTCTATAGTGTGATCCAGAACAGAGCAGGCATGGAAGGTATGACTCAAAACAAATCTGGCCTTTCAGTAACTCCTGTGCAGACAGTAACAAAGGGCCAAATCTTCCCCAACTGATGAAACTGATAAGGGCAAGATATACTTCCTTAGCATGAGTCTGAGGAACACACACTAGAACACTACATCAACTTTCAGCACAACTTCCTGGCCACAATGGCATGGGAAAAATTAGCATTTATTGCTTCAAGTGAAAATATATTATAAAAACATAATAATATACAAAGAGTGACATTCATTCACCTTCTCTTCCTTTCAGCAAATATTCAAACACTGACCATTTAGTACCAAAAGAATCTTTACGCCAAATTTATTAGTCTATGATAACATTTATGGTTTAAGATGTAAGCTTTTTAATTATCTCTTCTAAATATGTAAACCACACAGCATCCTTAGCTTTTATAAGCAGAGAATAGATCCTAACACAAGATCCTTGAAGACTACAAAACACAAGAAAAAAGCCAAAAAACAGTTAAGTACAGAATAAAAGATGAATACTTTCTAGATGATGTGGGAAGAAATAATGCCTTAAACCAAAATATTCCAATTGTACTAACAACACTTTGAAGAATTAATTAGCAGAAGATTCAGGGTCTAAAATATGCAAAGATTAATATAGATTGCTTTTTAGTTTCTATTTTTTCAAAAAAAGGTAAGATACTCAACGACACTTCATTCTTTCTGAATCATCACGAACACAAGGCATACATTATAAATGCTGTTTGTAAATAAGGATAGATAGCCAGACTCTTGCGCACAAGAAGTTAATTAAACAGTCCCAGTGTGAGCTGCAGCAATATTCCTGTGATGGTTTACAAGGTATATATTTGACATAACAGAGAAGAAAGTGAAATCATTAGAATCAAAGTGGAATGCAGAGAAAGAAAATTAAAAATAAGCCTTCTCCAGGGAATTCCCTGGCGGTCCAGTGGTTAGGACTCGGCACTTTCACTGCTGTGGGCCCTGGTTCAATCCCTGATTGGGGAACTAAAGAAAAGCAAAATAAAACGTGCATATTACAGAGCACATCAGTATACCTAAAATTTGAGAACAGAATATTATACTTAGGGCAATTCTGAAAGGAATATTAAAGACTTTAATGAGTTAGCAACATGTAACAGAAAAAGCTCTAGATCTGGAGCCAGCAAACTTGGGCTTGAGGTCTAGTTAGTTCCCTGATGTGGTAAATACTAATCTCCTTGACTATATCTGTAAAATGAGGAAAATAATATTGATATTATACAGTTCTTGTGAGGATCAGAAAAGATTACAGAGACTCTCTTGTTAACCATGAAAAACTAAGTACTGAGATTATTTATTATTCTCTGGACGATTAATAGGAAGATTAGGTCAATTCAATATTTTATTTTATTATAATATTTCTACACAGATTTGAAGGTAATCTCACCCCATTACTTTTAGAGTGTCAGGCTCAATATCTGTAATAAACAATAGCAGTTACATATTTCTTATATAATATAAAGGCTTAAAATACTTACTTAAAAAACCAAGTTCTACCATTTCAGATAATATATCAAACTACCAGTCGTGTTAACTTCAAGTGTTCTTGTCTAAGTAAAAGTTTCTCAAACATGCCAGATGCTTCTGAATCTAAGCAGTGCATGAAGGGGAAATAATTTATTCCCATAAAGTTTATTAGTCTATGTTAATCTCTTCAACTGTCATCCTCCCCACACTGTCTCTTTCCCTAGAAGAATATTTATTTACCACGCTATTTAGACAACTACACTTTTTAAAAAGCCCAAAAAATAAAGTGGAAGCAGATGGATGAATTACTGCAAATAATTCAAGGAAAGTTAAGCAGTTCCATGATAAATGAACAAAGTATGAAGTAAGATAAAACACATCTGAAAAACACAAAAATACATTTAAAAACACAAAAACTTCATATTTATATTCACTTTAGCGTAAAGATCGTGCCAACTAATTAGAGTGTGTTTGTTTTGTGTGCGTAAGAGTTATCAGAAATATATACTTGCTTTTAGGGACTTCCTTGGTGGCACAGTGCTTAAGAATCTGCCTGCCAATGCAGGAGACACGGGTTCGAGCCCTGGTCCGGGAAGATCCCACATGCCGCAGAGTAACTAAGCCTGTGCACCACAACTACTGAGCCTGCGCTCTAGAGCCTGTGAGCCACAACTACTGAAGCCTGTGCGCCTAAAGCCCGCTCTGCAACAAGAGGAGCCACCTCAATGAGAAGCCCGTGCACCCCAACCAAGAGTAGCCCCTGCTAGCCGCAACTAGAGACAGCCCGTGCAGCAATGAAGACGCAACACAGCCAAATAAATAAATAAACAAACAAACAGATTTTAAGAAAGAGAAATATATACTTTTTTTTACCTTTAGATTTGGGAATTAGCTCTCCACAACTGAGTATCCGCACCTCAGCAAATGGTTTGCTAGCTGCATCTGTTTTCTGGTTTTCTATCTCTCTCACAACTTCTTGACCAGAAATCACTTGCCCAAAAACAACATGATGCCTAAAGAGTCAAGTAAAGATGACTAAATAAAAGCTTCTTATTTTAATATTAATTTAAAGTAGGTTGTAAAATAAATTAAAATAATCTTTACCCATCTAAATGAGGAGTTGGTTTTGTTGTTCTTTTGGAAGTCATCAGATAGAAGAATAAAAACAAAGTCAGAGAAAAACAAAGTTAGCATCTCTAAAAAGGAAAAGAAAATAACTGCATTGGAAACAAAGTAGCAAACAAAGAAATCATATATATGCTATCTTAACATAATAGAATCTTATTTACCTTAACCTTAAATAGAATCAAATGCAAGATGCTTTCGACAATGCATTTTCAAAATCTTGTTCTGAAATACCTATACACTGTTGAAAACTTACATGAAATTAAAGTTGACATTTTGGTGTTATTTCTATCCATCCATGTTTCTTGCATGTAACTGGGTTCTTATTGATATCCACGGTTGTACAGTGTTCTACTGTCTGAGCATACCATAATTTATCAAACCATTTCACCAGTTTATGGGTTTAACAACAGTGTTTTTCAATCTTAACATTTGCAACAGTTAAAGCCCAGGTCATATTCTGATGTCCTCATACATGTTCTGTTGGACCTGAACAGAAATGGTCCATGTAGTGTTTATAAATTTTTAAATTAGCTGCCAAGACTTAAAAATATGGATACTTCTATATAAAAATCCAGATTCCAGACCCTTTTGAAAACATGGAAAGACATGGCACCTGGCATGTGGCAATAATTGGTCAGGCTGAGTATCCCTGCGTTCTCTAATACAGAGATTAATCATTAAGTTTCTTGTCCCAGCAGCCTTTACTCCCTTATATTACTTGCCTAAGACCTATGGGTATTTGAGTTTGTCATCCCTAACATAAAGTAAACTTCACATTGAAGAAAGATACCTGCATTAAAATTTGGACAACATGGGCTTCCCTGGTGGCGCAGCGGTTGAGAGTCCGCCTGCCGATGCAGGGGACACGGGTTCGTGCCCCGGTCCGGGAAGATCCCACGTGCCGCGGAGCGGCTGGGCCCGTGAGCCATGGCCGCTGAGCCTGCGCGTCCGGAGCCTGTGCTCCGCAACGGGAGAGGCCACAACAGTGAGAGGCCCGCGTACCGCAAAAAAAAAAAAAAAAAAAAAAAAAAAAATTTGGACAACACCTAAAATTAGAAAAAAGTAATTTTAAAAAATCCTTCTTTCCTCCACAACAACCTTAAAGCTTTGTAGCTAAGAAAGCTGCTGTCTGAGTAGCTATGAAGACACACTGGTACAACAGACTGAATATGGGCATTGTACAAGATTTGTTATTTTAAAAATCTTATCAAAAAAGGCATTAGAAATTTGGAAGAAGGAACACAATTTAAGCTAACTTTTGATTAAAACACACACTAAAAAAAATTCTAACACATACATGTATTTTTAAAAGTTCACCGTATTTTAAAAACTAATAACCTGTTATTGTTTTCTCACTGTAACAGCTATGATCACCTGAACTTGCTAAAACCACCTAGAAATGTAAAAACCTAGGTGGTACACTATATATGTATTTGTGTTACATTTAGTGTATATAATTTGCATTAAGATACAGTCAATCCTCACTTTACAGATTACGTATTTGTCCACTGGCTTGCTCACTAGAATTAATTTGTAACCCCTAAACCAATACTTGCATTGCTTTCGTGGTCACTCTCAGATTCGTGAAAAAGTGTTGATGAGAATGGAAAAACTAGAACTCTTTGTATAATGCTGGTGGGAATGTGAAATGATGTAGCCATTGTGGAAAACAGTTTGGTGGTTCCTCAAAGAGCTAACCATAGAACTACCATATGATCCAGAAATTCTATTCCTAGGTATCTATCCAAAAGAACTGAAAACAGGGAAACGAAAATATATGCCAATGTTCACTGCAGCATTACTCACAAGAGACAAAAAGTGAAAACAACCCAAATGCCCACTAACAAATGAATATGGATAAACAAAATGTGGTATGTATATATAATGGAATGATATTCAATCATAAAAAGGAATGAAGTTCTGATACATGCTATAAAACATGGATGAACCTTGAAAACATGCTAAGTGAAATAAGTTAGACACAAAAGGACAAATATTGTATGATTCCACTTACATATATAGAATAGGCAAATTCATAGAGACAGAAGTAGAATAAAGGTTACCAGGGGCTGAGGGAAAGGGAAATGGCTACTCTCTGGAATGATGAAATAGTTTTGGAAAACAGTGGTGGTAGTTGCAGAGCACTGTGAATGTAATTAATACCAGTGAGTCATGCAGTGAACAAACGGTTAAAATGGCAAAGTGTATATTATATAATTAATATAAAACAATAAAACATTTAAAAAAAGATTAAAAACTGAAGTTGTTTCCTCTAAAAAACAACAGAACGCAGAAGTAGTAAAGAATAGTTATCTAGAAGTGGAAAGAGGTCAGGAGAAACCAACAGTTGGAAGAGTCTGAGAATATACATGAAGGGTTATTTGAATTTAACATATGGGTTTTGGTAAGCACAGGAGGGATTTTATTTTAAAAAGTGAAAATAAATGATAACACTCAGTGTTGCTGAGGATCTGGTGAAACTGGCACTTACATACTGTTGCTCTAGAGTAAACTACACACTTCCTTTTGGAAGTCAATGTAGCAATATATATGGATAGCCTTAAAAATGTGTAAACATTTCACTAAGTAAACTTCTAGCAACTTACATAAAAGAATTAAAAAACTCGTCAAACAATAGGTACAACAATGTTCACTGTAGCAGTCTGAAAACAAGAAGCAAACCAGATGTTCACAACTAAGATTAAATAAATAAAACCACAGTACATTCAAACAATGGATTAACATGTTAATTCATATTTAGTGATGTACAAAGAAATTTATATTACATCCAAAAGCTGATTACAGACTATATGCAACTATCTACCTGTATTTTTATTGCATGTAAAGATGCTCTGGGGATGGGATTGTTTTTCTTCTTTTAATCTGTGTGTTCTAATTTTCCTACAACAAATGTGATATAAGTTGTTTTCATTTAAAAAATCAGAAACACCTGTATATAGGCAATTGGCTGAATAAGCTGCAGTATATACACGCAACAGACTACTATGCATCTGTGGGAAAAAAAAATGAGAAAGATCTCTATGAACTGATATGGAGTGATTTCTAGGTTATATCATTAAGTGAAAAGAAAAAAACATATACAGTATGCTATCTATTGTATAAGAAAAAAGGGAAAATAAGAAAAAAATATATATCTGTGCTTATGTTTGTAAAAAGATATACAGAAAAATAAACCAGAAACTAATGAAGCTGGTTACTAATATGGATAGGTGGTGGAAAAAAAAAATGTAAAAAAATGGGGGGGGCTTCCCTGGTGGCGCAGTGGTTGGGAGTCCGCCTGCCGATGCAGGGGACACGGGTTCGTGCCCCGGTCTGGGAAGATCCCACGTGCCACGGAGCGGCTGGGCCCGTGGGCCATGGCCACTGAGCCTGTGCTCCGCAGGGGGAGAGGCCACAGCAGTGAGAGGCCCGCCTACCGCAAAAAAAAAAAAAAAAAAAAAAAAAAAAAAAAAATGGGGGAATGGGAATGGAGTGAAGAGTTAGGTGGGAGTGATACTTCAGAAGTATCCTCTTTGCTTTGACTCTTGGAATCATGTTAATGTTTTAAAAGCTTAAAAAAAAGGGCAAGAAATAAATCAACCTGAGAGGGAGAACAAATGAAATGTAATCGGAAATGAATTTAACATATTTTGAGTCACAAAACCACACAAAATTTACACTAAAAAGTACTAATCCAAGTCATTTTTAAACATGATAATGTAACTACATACCCTCACTGTAAAAACAAAAATTGCTATAAATAAATAGTGAACTCCAGTTAGTAGGTTACTCTTCACAGCAGTATAGGATGGCAATTTTTAAATACAGGATTCAACAAATGAGTAGAAATTCTGAACACACTTGGAGGGAGATTTCTCACTGTTGAAGGGAGTTACAAATGTGGAATAGAAAACACAAGAATAATCCACATGATGCTGACAGATTAAGTTCTTCTGAGACCAGAAGAGTTTACAGTTATTGAAGAGGAGAGCAAATCTTTACCCCTGGGACATGATAAAAAGTATGAATTGCTGACAAGAGCCCTGGTAACAATTTTTTTGTAGTCAGAACTGGAAAACATTAGCACTATTGACTTTGGGTTACAAATAAATTTAGTGAGTAAGCAAATTCACAAATACAGAATCTTTGAATAATGAGGAACAACTGTATTTTACTCTTTATAATTAAGTAATTTACAAAGAGATACTCAATGCAAACATCCTGTTCCTTGTTAAACTTACCCTATAAATTTACCATCCATAGGTAATTCTTTCCTGAATCAATGGTACTGAGATGATTGCAAAACAGGGACATTTCTAACTCTATAATTCCTTTTACATTTATTAGTTGCATTCTACTAAGGAACAGTTTTTCTTTCTCCCTTGTTATTTATTCATTTATTATTTATATCTGAATGGACTCCTGGATTTCCATTTTATTTGATAATATGATACCATAATTATTTATTTTCAAAATAATCAATGCTCAACTTGTCCTAATTTGGCCAGGGGGAATGCAACCCCTTCAAGCTGGCTCTGGAGTCCTCTTGACAAAAGTCTTCATCTTTTGAAAACTTTAGCAGTACAGTTCAACTCCCCTTTCAACAATTCTTTGTTCTTCCTCCTTCAAAAATTCTCTCCCTCATACATCCCTCTCCTATTTATTAGTGATCAGTAGCAGGCACACAGAGAAACGACACACCAAAAAAGTGATATTTTAAATCATCAGATCATAAATTCTTACATGAAGAACTGTGAGCCATTTGTATCCTTCCCTCTGTTGGCCATTGACAAGAGAAATTCTTTGTTGTGTTTAACAGCAAAACTCTCATCTACAGAGAAGCAAAGTTTTCAGTTATAGGTATAACTCCCCCCAAAAATTCATTTTCATTCCTCTTCATATCTTGTGTTCATATCATGTGCTCTTTAGTGTCAGACAAAATTTAGATAAAAGGTTAAAAGAAGAGAAATCCAATATTAGCCAATTTCCTCCATCTTTTCAGATTAAAATATTTCTAATTTTCAATCCCTTGCTATAAAATCCAAACACTTTATCAACCCCCTTTCAATATTATTCTTAGCACAGAGAGGCACTCATTAAACTTAATCTCTGCCATGGTAGAAACAGCAGATTGTCTTCGAATCTTGGATTAGAATTGGAAAAAAGCAGGTGGAACGTGAAACAAAATCTCACTGACTCCCAAAAGTGCAAGATGGGAAATATGAAATTAATTCCACAATCACGTTTATAGTCTTTCAAATGATCTTCACATTAATAAAAAATTCCAGACAGAAAACTTAAATTTGGGAAAAACATTACAGCCAAATTCAGAATATCAAAGATTAAAAAAAAAATCTTCATAAAAAAAGGATGCACAAAAATGTTGATATTGTCACTAAGAAATATAGCTGAATCTCTTTTAATAAAGATTAAGATCAAGCTATGGAAGTTCCTATTCTAGCACTACAATTCTAAAAGTTTATTACAGATCACTGAAACCCTTCAAGTCATATAATGTACGAATGTACTAATCACAAAAAAATCCTACCTTTATAAAAAGTCTATCACATAAAATTTTCACAAGAAAATTAACTTCATTTAGTTGAAGGTAGTTGGATATTAGTATATCAATAATCATTGATTCAATACAGAAAAATCAAATGAATACTAGAAAACATTAAAAACAATTTAAACATAAACATTTTTACCTTCAAAAAATCCTCCATAAATGGATTCCCCTCCTCGTCCATTTCCTAAGAATGAAAAAACATGGGACTCTTAGAACTGATAAATCAGTAATCTCCTCGAAGGTCCTACCTAAACACAATGCTTCTTACAGAGTAGCTACCTGAATGACTTTGAATCAACAATACTCAAACGTTCACAGCAAATTATAAGACCTTAACTTAAAGTCAATACTGACAAGATCCCAAATTACTTTCTCTCCTCTATGATTCAACAGTATGAGTGTAACAAAGCTTATTAAGATCTGTGGAAGAAAGAATGTTCAGATCCTAATGATTATGTAGGCCTTTTAAAAGAAATTACTAGTAGCTTCTCAAAGTGTCTTTAAAAACACGGTTTCAATGTTTTTACAATAATAGAGGTAAAAACCATACTGTAGTAAAGGATTACTGGCTGTGACAAAATCAAACATGAACACTGATAGGCTACTAAGAGATGAATAGTGTTTTGTTTTTTATCCAGAAGCAAATTTCTGAAATTAATTCATGTATCAAACATGAAATTTTTTCCTATGTGTTTCCTCCTTTTTATCTATTTCTATGAGTACTTCTAATTTTTTTTTTTTTTTGGCCACGCCAGGTGGCTTGCAGGATCTCAGTTCCCCAAGCAGGGACTGAACCCAGACCCTCGGCAGTGAAAGCTCCGTGTCCCAACCACTGGACCAACAGGGAATTCCCAGTACTTCTAATTGTTTGACCAATGATTAAGTGGGCTGAGAAGAAAACTGGCCTAGTACTTCTAGAGACTTGTCTAACTTTGAGATCCATGTATTTAACAAAGAATATAAATATATGATTTTCTTTGTGGGAATCAAAGTCTTACCTTCACTGAAGTCACCACCTTGAACCATAAAATCTTTGACAACTCTGTGAAAGAGACAACTTTTATAATGTAATGGCTTCTGAGTTGATTTCCCTGTCCCCTTTTCACCTACAAAGAAGAAAAATTAGTAGGCTGTTAAGTGGAAAAGAAATTAAGGAACTAGTATTAAAGCAAAATTCATGATGAAATCACAAGAAAAAAATTTTTCACTACTTCTTTAATTTTGTATCTATATGAGATTATGGATGGTCACTAAACTTTGTGATAATCACTTTATGATGCAAGTAAATCAAATCATTATGCTGTACACCTTAAACTTATACAGCAGTATATGCCAATTACATCAATAAAACTAGAAGAAAAATTTAAATAAAATAAATAAAACATTTGAAAGTTAAAAAAAATTAATGATGAAAGCTTCTGCCCAGTAAAATACACCTCTCTTGACCTATACAGACTTCTTTAAACTACAGAATTTTAACTTCCCTCAGGAATTAAAAAAAAATTCATTTAAAAAGCACCCATGCTTTTCTACTGAGTGTAGAAATCAATTTCAGATACAATCCCATTACAATTAATATGTGTAAGAATTACTTTCATGTCTAGTAAATGTTGCATAGTCAGCATGCTGAGAAGGAAATAATATGCATGAAAAAATCTAAAACATGTTAAATAAAAAATCAAAGCAAACTGAAGTCAAATGGGACTACTATTAGGGCAAGTGAAAATGTCAACAAACCTGTACAAAGACAACGAAAGTTCTCGCATGTTTTGGGGCACACATCAGAAAATAATTCAAAGACGACTCTTCCAGCTAAAAAAGAAGGTAGTTGGTTTAAATTTCTTTATTAACTTAAAATATTAAGTACTTATACATAAATGTTAAATAGGGACATTAATTTCCTTACCGGGTTGATTATTAATGGCGATGTCAAAAAAACATCGAGGACGCTGAACCTTTATTCCCATGGCTTCAATACTTCAATCTATGAGTAAAATACAGTTTCAGGCAAACAGACGAAAACAGCAAAGATTTTTCATACATTTCTGAAAACAAAACAAAACTCTGTGGAGCATAAATGAAAAATGTAGTCTGAATTTATTTTAATATTTATTTCCATGACATAAATCACGTGAATTATTCTTTTCTTTGAGAGATTAGATTGCATCTTGTGAGGCAATCAGAAAAGACATTATAGGTCTAGCCATTATATAACACAATTTCTATTTTAACAACCAAATGTAGATTGCCACCTCAAACAGAAAACTGTAGTAAGTCTGTGATTAGTGAACTAAGCAGGCAGATTACCTTTAAATAGAGAAAAATCAAGGACAAGTTGATCCAATCTTTTTGCTCCTAGAAAACAAAATAAATTTTGATTAAAATGGTGGAGTTTTTAAAAGAAAAACATTCAAATTCCCCAAAAATGCCAAAAATAATTCCCCAAGGAAGAAAGAAAGTGGGATACTTTAACAATAGTAATATATGGTAGATTTACATTCTGAGTAAAAATACATTACATTTTACATATAAAGCTATTTTTTTGATCATAAACAATAGCCTTTACTGATACGCTAGTGTAGACACAAAAAATATCAGTAAGTGAGATACTCTATGTAAGTTTTACCTACATAGCAGATGGCTATTAGTTAAGCCTTTTTTTTTTTTTTTTTTTTTTTTTGCGGTACGTGCGCCTCTCACTGTTGTGGCCTCTCCTGTTGCGGAGCATAGGCTCCAGATGTGCAGGCTCAGCGGCCATGGCTCACGGGCCCAGCCGCCCCGCGGCATGTGGGATCTTCCCGGACCGGGGCACGAACCCATGTTCCCTGAATCGGCAGGCGGACTCTCAACCACTGCACCACCAGGGAAGCCCCAAGACATTCTTTTGATAGGCGCTTATTTTAAGGACTTAGAATGTTTGAATTGTAATACTTGGTGGAGAATGACAGGGTAAGGTGAAAAGCAGAAGAAACATAGGCACTTAGTGTAAATAGCATCCAAAATGGTACACTATAAAAATGACAGTTTCATCTGTTTAGAACAGAGACTAACTGAAATGTTTATGCATTTCTGAAAATTATAATATCTAAGCTGGTAGCTCAGTAAGCAGTGAATGATATTTTAAATCGTGAAATTTTTATTGAGACAATTTTAGATTCAGTTATAGGAAATAATACATAGATACATGTTTCCCCAATGGTAACATTTTACAAAACTATGGTATAATAGCACAACTGTAGCATAAAAGCATAACAATGCTTATACACTTCACATTTCCCCAGTTCTACCTGTACTCATTTGTGTGTGTATTTATTTAGTTCTACACAATTTTATCACACCTATAGGTTCATATAACTACCATCATTCCTATCAATTTTACACATACCACAAACCACAAGTCAGAATACTCAACAATAAAAGCATGGAAGACTTTGCCCAAATTACCAACAATTTGAAAAATACAAATTCTATGTATTTATTCTTTATTGCATGGAAAGGGGGGGAAATACCATTTTCTCACAACTTCCTCCATTTTTTATTTCTAAAAGATACAATATATATACTAAAAATTTGTTTCACATGAAATAAAGCAAAAAAGATGCCTTTCAATCCTCCAGGAAACTACAGACATAGACTTCCTGAAAACAATAAAACAAAACAAAACTTAGTAATTTTAAAATCTTGCCAAGTTTGTTGTATTAAGTTTTTATTTGTATAGAATTTCAACTCATGCACGTTTGAAGTTGAGAATACGCTGAATCCATAAATCTGAGGAAACTATCCTATCTTAAAGAAAAATATTAAATTACTACTTAGTACCTGATTATCTTTTATCTTCTAAATAACTTTTACAGGCCTTCTTAAATTCTCTACTTTTGAAGGTAGAAGAAGAGAAGAGGAATTTTAGTGATTTATTTATTTTCCTCCAAAAAAAACTTCTAAAGTTATTTGTTTAGCCACATATCTCAGGTAGAGATTTTTATTCTTACAAAATGAGTATAGTATAGATAGCACTGCCCAAAACATACTGAATTGTTTACAGTTACAGTTGATTTCCTATTTACTATGTTCTTGAAAACAAACTCCAAATGTGTTACATGCACATACACAGAGGGAATGTTATTCAGTCACAAAAAAGAAAAAAATCCTCCCACTGTGACAACATGGATGGGCCTTGGGGGCATTATGTTAAGTGAAGTAAGTCAGAGAGAGAAAGACAAATACTGTACAATCGCACTTACACATGGAATCTTAAAAAAAACCCCAAAACCTGAACATATAAAGTACTGAGAATGTAATGTACAGCATGGCTAATAATATCGTGCTGCATTGAAAGTTGCTAAATAGACAATCTTCTCATCAGAAGAAAAAAAAATTTGTAAGTATGTGAGGTGATGAACGTTAACTAGACTTACTGTGGTGATCATTTTGCAATGTATACATTTAATAAGTGATCATGCTGTACATCTGAAACAAATATAAAGTTATATGTCAATTACATCTTAAAAAAAAAAGGATTTACACCAAAATATTAACATGGATAATATCTGGGCCATGAATCTAAGGGTAATTTTTATGTATTTCTGTTTTCCAAATTTTCTTCAACAAACAGGTACTAATTTTATAAGCAGGAAAAATATTTTTAAAGAAATACTAGGGCTTCTCTGGTGGCGCAGTGGTTGAGAGTCCGCCTGCCGATGCAGGGGACACGGGTTCATGCCCCGGTCCGGGAAGATCCCACATGCCGTGGAGCGGCTGGGCCCGTGAGCCATGGCTGCTGAGCCTGCGCGTCCGGAGCCTGTGCTCCGCAACGGGAGAGGCCACAACAGTGAGAGGCCCACGTACCGCAAAAAAAAAAAAAAAAAAAAAAAAGAAATACTAATAAAATGAGATAATTTTCTGCCTATTAAAATAGCAAAGTTTTTTAAAAGAATAATTCCCAATACAGCAAGCAACTCCTCTGGAAACATATGTGAACCCCTTAAGTTTTTATACCTTAAACTGGTTTATACCTTAAAAAATCCAATTGCTAGGAATCTACTGTAAGGAACTACCTTAAATTTAGAAAGCCTTCATGTATAAAGTTGGCCATCTTAGTGCTCCTTTCAGTAATATACTATCAGAAGTAATCTATTCAATATTATGACAAATGGTTACATTATGGTCTCTAGTTGAACAAAATATCATAGTTATTGAAGCAATGCTTACAAAGGTAAATAATTTGGAAAATGCTCATAATTTGTTAAAAATAATCAAGATATAAAACAGTATATGCAATATTATTATAATCACATAAACTACTCCTAGCCCTGAAATTCAAAGATTTACAAAAAGAAAAAAAAAAAAGATTGAAAGGAGGACTTCCCTGGTGGCACAGTGGTTCAGAATCCGCCTGCCAATGCAGGGGACACGGGTTCGAGCTCTGGTCCGGGAAGATCCCACATGCTGTGGAACAACTAAGCCCGTGAACCACAACTACTGAGCCTGAGCTCTAGAGGCCATAAGCCACAACTACTGAAGCCTGCGCACCCAGAGCCTGTGCTCCGCAACAAGACAAGCCACCGCAATGAGAAGCCTGCGCAGCACATCAAAGGGTAGCCCCCACTCGCTGCAACTAGAGAAAAGCCCATGCACAGCAAGGAAGACCCAACGCAGTCAAAAAAAAAAAAAAAAAAAAAAAAAGAAGATTGAAAGGAAATGATCACTACGGTATTTCGTTTTAAGACTGGAGAGTGTTTTTGCCTCACTGTACTTCTTTCTACTTTCTTTAACAAACATAACTGCTGTTATAAATAAAAAATTCATAATAGAATAGAAAATGTACATATAATTTTCTAAGATTATAATGTACATGTCTGTGTGTGGTTATAATATATATTTAGGTTATACTATGTGGGGATACTGTACTTTTCATAGAAATAGATTTAAATGGTTGCTTGAAATAACAAATCAAATATGCTTTAAGTTTAAGAAATATGAAAGACAGCATATTATTATTAAAAGCACTGTACAAATATCTTGAGTTTGTAAATGTTCTAATATTAGTAGCTAATGAAGAACAATGGTGACACAAAAGATGGCGCAATGCTATTTCTCTAACATTACTGAAATCAAATTTTATCTAATCAGAAACAGGACACAGTATTTCCTCTTTATTATTTCCTGGTATTACAATATCTAAAATCAAACACAAGACAAATATCTGGTCAATTTTCCTCTCTTTTTTTTTTTCAAGAAAGAGTAAAGAGAAAATACTGAGAGATACCAAAAATACAATTCAGGGGAAAAAGTCAAGCCTATGCAATTTTCAATAAAATAAGTCATGGGGGCTTCCCTGGTGGCGCAGTGGCTGAGAGTCCGCCTGCCGATGCAGGGTACAAGGGTTCATGCCCCGGTCCGGGAAGATCCCACATGCCGCGGAGTGGCTGGGCCCGTGAGCCATGGCCACTGAGCCTGTGCATCCGGAGCCTGTGCGTCCGGAGCCTGTGCTCCGCAACGGGAGAGGCCACAACAGTGAGAGGCCCGTGTACCACAAAAAATAAAGAAAGAAAGAAAGAAAGAAAATAAAATAAGTCATGAATTTCCTAAGGATAGTACATAAAGACAGCTTTCAGAGCAGTAGTCTGCAGGTGAACTGTTCACTGAAAAGTTGTTTAATCTAAATGAGTTGCAGCTGTTTTATAAAATGCAGCTATAAATTTTTCTTTAAAAAAAAATCACCATATGTAGCAACATGCCCCACTCCTGTACAGCAATCAGCATAGTGTGCCCCTTTAGGTGAGGTATATATGTTCCAGTTCGACCTAGTTTCCACTATTGCATGTTAGCTGTTACCGTTTATCATCTACTTGACCTCTTGCATTCACCTCACCTGCCTGACTCTCTCAGACATTTGAGTATTTCATACTTACTTTCATCTACTTTATTTATAATGAAAATACTTTTAAAAATAATCAGTAAAGTTAATAAGCTCACTGAAAAAAGTTAGAGTACACAAAAAAGCACAAAATCCTGACTTTTAACACTTTTATGTATATTCTTCCACTTTCTTCTAACCAGATAGAATTAGTCTGTTTTTTTAAATGTTTATCACTATCACAGTCATTTTTGTATGTCAACAATATATAATGTAACAAAATTTCAAAATATTAAATGCTAGGATGTATAAACTTCTGCAACAAATATATTTCATAAAAATATCAGAGAGATGTAACAAATTCATAAGTAAAAAGTTTAATTTTGTAGTTTCATACATAAAATAATTTCCATATTCACCCTAAAGTAACATGAAGGATAGGGGTGGGGTGGGGCGGGAGAAGGACACAGGCAACTAATTATTAAAATATATAGTAAAGAACATGGTATTTGTAATTAGGCAATAAATAATGCAGTGACTTTATTACATTCAAAGAATTACCTGGAAGTTTCACACAGTATGAGGGAGTCAGCATAGCATTTGGTCTTGAAAAAGGAGACAGTAAATACTTTTAACTATTAAGATGACAAGTGGGTCTTTGACATTTCTGATCCCCTTGGCTAATTCCTAAGTGTCCTTAAAAATTCAACATAGCCAAAGTACACTGGGAATTTCACCCTGACTCTCTGAAGTTTAAATGATTTTCGTTTGTTGAATTTTATTTTCATTATCATAAACTTGTCTGTAAACTCCTTGAACTCAGATCCTTTATATCTTCAACACCAAGCACAATGCCTGGCCCAGGACTATGTTACCAAAGAGAATGCGAGTTAAAGCATGAGCAGAAGCTGACTCTTACTCAGTGCCTTTTCTCCCATATGTACTGCTTCTCACCTGGGGTATCGCTAATACGTATCTGTAGTTAGTAAATCTTCTTGGCCTCTTCCACAGTTGAAATAGAGCCTGTTTTCTAGATCTGCCTTCTAGGGCTGCATTCTATTAAGGGTCTATTTTCTTTTCTTTTTCTTTAAACAGAATCCACTATAAGAGAGAACATCTTCAGTTCAAAACCAAGAAACAAAGATTGGAAGTTCTCATCTGCTTAAGTTTAATAAAAAGGTAACAATTTTCATATAAGACGTCCACCTCTAAGTGCAATCATATTAAGTTTAACTAAAACTATAGCAGATCTTGAAGATTACTTTCAAAAATGGCAATCTAACATTCACATTTTACATTCATTCTTTACCCTACCTTAATGTAATTCACAGAGATCAAATGAGAAATAAAAATGGATTGCTAAAAAAACATATAAATACATTTACGAATTCCAGATTGCTAGCGAATTAAGTACAAACAAGTTAACGTTCTGAGGTGTCAGAAAAAGGCAACTATGATCTTCTGTACAGTTCCCCTTCCCTTAGTGTCTCTGACAGTCACTAACCTCTGCCCTGGTAAAAACATAATTAACAGTGTATAGGCACTTACTAAATTCTTAAATCCTTCAGAAAACTTAAAGAGAAAAGCTGTAATGTTGCCAAGTTCGGTGTTAAATAACTTTTTGCATATACAATCCGAGAGACATAAAAATGTAGTACAACTATGTTAGTACCAAACTAAAAAGCATATACTAACTGGGAAATCTCTGCTAATATTAATATTGTACCTGCAATTATCTAAACTCTTATAATGATAAATTTATCCCACTGTCTTCAGTGATAGAATCACACCATCCTAGCAATGTTATTCAATCCAGTAACTCCTAAATAAAAAATTACACACTTTTGAAGTTTGAAGGAAATAGATAATCTGGTCCAATCTTCTGATTTTATACACTGATAACAAGAGGATTAGAGAGCTGAAGTGACTAGCTCAAAGTCACAAGCGGGAAAAAAAAGCAAGAGTTTTCTGGTTAAGACTACAGCTTCACTGTAGAAACTAGCTTATTCACAAATATTCCAGATAATGGCTTACATAATTTTACTTTTCGCCATACAACCACAATGCAATGATTTAATTATGAATAAACCTTAAGCTAAACTTTATGCACAATTAACTGTAGCTTAATATATAAACCAACAGGCTTCATGCAAGTTAAAAATCAGTAAGTTAAGGAATCATTCATGTTTTAAAAATAACCATTTTAATACCAAAAATTGATATCTATATTTATAAGTATGATGTATTTAAATTTCAAGAACAAGTTGGTAATCATTTTAAGCCACTACTCAAACTAAAACAAAGTGCAAAAGATTTCCTGTCTGGCACTAAAAGTACACAGTCCCAGTTACAGTAGTTTTCTCTGAGTATTTATAATACTGCCTGTAGTAAATTTCAAGATGCGAGATTTGCCTTACAGAAATAAAAATATACTGAGTTCTTATGGAGACCATATATGCATTAAACCAGGTCAAAACTATTGACACTTAATCAAATGAAAACTGAAACTTGGTGCTAATATTAAAGAAAAAAAAAAGAACAATACCACTACGTAGGAGACAGATTTGCAACAAACTCTTCAAATCACTTGAATTAATTATCTATGGATTCCAACTACATAGAACAAGTAAGACACCTTAGTACATCAGGATACAGAAAATAAATACATTATAATTCTGTTGAAATATCCTACAAATAAAACAAGGGAAAACATCAACATGTATTTCTTGAAAGAGCAACATTTGAAGAATTAATTGTAGATGGTGTCCTGATAACTAATAGGACTAGTTCATCCTACTATGAAGGCTACCAATTTCCCTTTGCATAGAGAATGGATACTGCCTGACAGGAAATCTAATTTAAAATATGCAAAATATCAAAAGGACAAAGACTTTACTTAGAGGCCACCGATACTGCAAGACCACAATAACAAGCACCAAAAATCAAAGCCCTTTAACAAGTCACAATAAATGTAATGTATGCTCTTCACTTCACTCATTCAAGAACTGCGGAGTTCTTTTACACAGAATTTTAGCAAACCTGAATATTTATTTTTGAAGCCCACAGCTGACGATAGTCTGAAATCAAATATCATTTTATAGATGAAAAAAACTGAGGTTCAGAAAGATGGCTGGGCCAGAAACAAATCCAAAGTTTCTGACCTAGGAAGTTTGCATACTTGTACACCCCTAACAGGGGAAGGCAACTGTGACAAGAGCCTGCAAAGACAAAAACCTTAAAAAGGTAAACAGAGTTAAAAAACAAAACGAAAAAAAACACAGAATCCTACTACAAGACAAGACCCATTAGGATCTCAGGACACCAACAATCCTGAATCATAAATTAGAAAACGTTAATGTAAAATGAGCTCTGTTTAAAGCAGAAGTATGTAATTTCTCACAGAAATAATCCCATCTCAAATGGTTAAACTAAAAAAAGGAGGAGCGGAAGATAAAACGGGTAAATTTTCGGATGCATAAAAAATATGAATGAGAGAAACAGCCATTCTAGATATGTGCCTTTTCTGGATTTTATACATCGATTTCAGAAAATGTTTACACACCCACTCACCATCGTCTATACAAAGCGGGAAATTACTGGCCATTCTTTGCCAAACGGTAATCCATAGACTCACTCACATACTTTTCTATCTGGTTTTAAGCTACTGAAAATTAACGTACCCCCTAATTTCCACAACACTTAATTGTTCCTTGGTCGTATTTCTGATCACCATTGCAAAAACTTGGTCCTGCATAAAGTACTGTTGTGGGAAGAAATTAAAATCAATGCACAAAATGGTGCTTTTGTAACATTTCCAAAACGACTTAGAGTTTTCCATTCCCGCAGACCTCGATTCAACACCTTAAAAGACTAAAGACGAGCCAAATTCGCACACTTCCCCCAAGGCATATGGAGCTCCGAAGCCATCACCCTCCTCCAAAACAGTAACTATTTCCTCCTAAAAGGCCTGCGCTGCTCACAGCTCCTCGGAACCGTGGGAGAACTTGGAGTCAGCTCTGGGATGAGAAGGGAAAGAGCCTGGATTTGAGTTTCAGGAGAACTAAGTGGCCTGTGTCACTTCAGCACGCACGATAACCGTCTGTGAGAGGAAAAGGTCGGAGTAGGGGGAAAGCCTGTCTTCAGCCTAATCTTAAACCCTGAGATCCAGGCTCCTCGCCTGCCACTCTCCAACCCTAATCTGACAGGACGCAGGTAACGCGTCCCACTTCCCCACCTATCCTCCCACCTACCCCGCATTCGTGCTTAGTCTTACGATTTTGAAGCATCAAAATCACCCCGGCTCCCTAGAGTTCAGGCCACCATCGCTGCCGCCATATTACAGCTTGTGCGGCAAAATGCGTCAGGGAGGGAGGTGTGCGCCCGAGTGGAGAGGGCGGGGGCGGGCAGGGTGAAGGCCATTTCCCAGGCCTGCGAGGCACGGTTAGAAGGCCTCTGCAACCGCAAAACTGCAAAGCTAGCGTCACGGTCCTTGGGGGCCGCCTCTGGCACCTGGCAGCCCCGATACCTCGAGGGGAAGACGATTAAGTCGGTCTGGGCCTATCGCGTCGGCTCCGCCCCTCTCCTCGGGGCCTTCCCGCTCTCGTACCCCGGCACTGCTGCAAAGGACGCCACCGAAACAACACGGGCCCCGCGCCACCTACTTGCACCAGTACACTCTCCTCTTCCCGGGGTCCAGTCCTTTAAATCGCTTCAAATCTACCGCCGCCAGAAAAGGCGCTAAGGCCAATGACCGCCTCCCTCCCCCCAGTCCCGGCGTGGAGGGAAAGCGTCGCGCCGGAAGTACGTCACGGCGCGGCCGACCGCATCTTCGGGTGATCCCTCGCCTGCGTCACCTCACCCTCCATGGAGTTCTAGGATTTTGGTGTCTGTTAAATGCCTGGTTTATAGGTAACTTAATGCTTTCTGTGTGAGATGATTGAGAGCGTTTGTAACCGCCTTGTCGTTCGTGAAATGAAGTGCTTCACTTAATAAACATTTATTGATCCTCTGCCAGGGTATTGGGAAGGAGACCCTACCTTCAAGGAGCTTCCAGTTAACGCTATGACACAAGTTCTAAAAAACAGAGATGAACAAAGTGCTGTTTGAGAAAAGGAGGAAATTATAAAGGGCATTGACGCTCTTTGTTGTCGTTTTTAAATGTTCTCACAGCAGCCCCATGATACAGATTATTATCCTTGTTTCACAGGTAAAGAAATTGAGGCTCAGGGAAGATACGTGCCTCCCTCCCAGACACACTGTTCCTAAATACCAGAGCAAGGCTTTGACTGCAAATCCAGTTCTCCAGGGGAGAACACTATTTTGGGACATATATTGTTATTTAATTGTTTTAACAGTCTAAGAATCCCTAGATTTTTAGAATTAATTCCCCCTGCTGTTCAGGGGAGTTGGCGGCAATCATTGTGGAGATATGGGTGAGTGAGTTTTAAAGGAAACAGCTAAGAGGACTTAGATTTTATTACGGTGTGAAAAGAACGTTAAGTTACAGTCATTTAAATTTTTCACTCATTTACCTGAGGTAAACTAGTAATTATCAACAACAGTTGGGCATGTGGTACTCTTAAGCATCTTCACCAGTTTTATTAGCTGTAAAACTGAGAGGACAATCCCTGCCACTTTTAAGCCATTGCCTTCATTGCAGGGGAGCAGCAGCATACTCCTCTTTGAACAGTTCGGAGGTTGTATGAATGTACACTTTGCAGTGAGGAGGGCAATTCTGCAATACCTTTGAAAATCCGATTTATACTGAGCACTCTATTAAGATAGATTTTTTAAGCGTTGGTTTGTTTGACTTTTGTTTGTTCAGCTTCCTTCAGAATATATTTTTATTTAGCTATGATATACAGATTTATTTTTTAGGTTTCTGCTTACTGGTAGAGGTAATGTGTGACATTGCTGTGACATTGGTGTATTCTCCCTCTTTCTCACCCATTCAGTCAGAGACATCTTTGAGGATATATTACAGATTATACCATAGTTAACATTTTTTTTTTGCGGTACGCGGGCCTCTCACTGTTGTGGCCTCTCCCGTTGCGAAGCACAGGCTCCGGACGCGCAGGCTCAGTGGCCGTGGCTCACGGGCCCAGCCGCTCCGCGGCATGTGGGATCTTCCCAGACCAGGGCATGAACCCATGTCCCCTGCATCGGCAGGCGGACTCTCAACCACTGCGCCACCAGGGAAGCCCCATAGTTAACATTTTGAGGTGTACAAAGGTGACATTACTAATCTTGTTCTAAGATATACTATCTTCCTAGAGAGATAGACTTTCATATGAAGTGACTGAAGAATTATTTAACAGTAAAATATTAATAAGTACTTAGATATAGTATACATTATAAGTGGTCAGATTTTAGAAGATTCTTGAAAGAAGTCTTGAAGCAGCATTACAAATGTCCATTCAAGGACTGGTGGCTGGTGCTGAACTATGACAAAGTTTTCACTGCTCTTTTCTTAAGAAGAGTTGTTTTGGGGGGAATTCCCTGGCGGTCCAATGGTTAGGACTCAGCGCTCTCACTGCTGGGGCACCAGGTTCAATCCCTGGTCGGGGAACTAAAATCCCATAAGCCGTGTGGCACGGCCAAAAAAGTTGTTTTGTTCATTTTAATTAAGCATGTCACCTTTTCTCAGATGGTTTTAGAATGTGGTAGTTGTTTTCTTTCTCTAGATGTCCTTACTTGGACAAATGAAAAATTGGCATGCTTTGCTGGGTCTCAAACATGTTGAAATTTCATTGGTCTGTGAAATCCAAAACTTTCCCAAATAGATTTGACACGGATTTATTGTTCCAAGAAGGAAGATGTTGCAAGTAACAGGACGTATTATTATCTACAGCAATATGGTGGCTTGAAGAACAAAGGATTTATTTCTCTCTTACATAATAGATCTGAGGTGAGAGGGCCAGATCAGAGGGCAGCTTTACTCCATATAGTCAGTCAGGACCTTGAGTTCCTTATGTATAATTCCAATATGCTCCAGGGCCTTGACAATGCATGATTAGAGTGTATTGCCGGTTTCAGGCGGCAGGAAGGAAAGAGGTTATGTCTTAAGGCCTAAACCAGGAAGTAATACATGCCACTTTGCCTCTAATTCCATCAACAAAAACTTAATTGCAGGGCCAAACCCAATTACAGGGTACTGAGAAATGTAGTATTGACATGTGTCCAGAAATAAGAAGAAAAGTTATTTTAATAGAAAATTAAGTCTGGGCCACATATCCCATTAAAACATAGTTATTTGAGGGACCTCTCTGGTGGCGCAGTGGTTAGGAATCTGCCTGCCAATGCAGGGGACATGGGTTCGGGCCCTGGTGCAGGAAGATCCCACATGCCACGGAGCAACTAAGCCCATATGCCACAACTACTGAGCCCGTGTGCCACAACTACTGAAGCCCGCGCACCTAGAGCCCGTGCTCCACAACAAGAGAAACCACTGCAATGAGAAGCCTGTGTATCACAATGACGAGTAGCCCCCGCTCGCCGCAACTAGAGGAAGCCCGTGCTCAGCAACAAAGACCCAACGCAGCCAAAAATAAAATAAATAAATTTATTTTTTAAAAAAGATAGTTATTTTCATAATTAGTTTATGTGACCATTTTGTACTATGAGCAGACACAAGATTTGCTGTGATGTTGCTAGTGTTTTGAAATACATTTAGACTCTAGCACTTGTAGGTGGACTGTTAAAATCACTTTTATTAACAGATTTAAAGAAAAATTTTTATAATCATCAAAACGGGGTTTCAAGGGGTGATTTCAGTTAGACCTTAACTTACTTTGTATACCTTTTTTAAAAGTAGGATTTTAAAATTAAAGTTTAACATATATTCATAAACCGTAAGTATAGCTTCATACATTTTTACAAAGTGAACATACAGGTGTAACCTCCACTAGATTAAGACATAGAGCAATATCAGCATCCCGGAAGCGCCCCTCATACCCCCACCCCATAATGCTATCACCCCACCCCTATCAAAGATAATTTCTATTCGGAGCTCCATCAGCATATATTCGTTTTGTCTGTTTTAGAAACTTATATAAATGGAATTATGCATATATATTCATTTGTGGCTGGCTCTTTTGCTCAACGTTGTGTTTGTGAGATTATCAATATTGCTGCGTGCAACAATAGTTTGTTCTTTCTAATGTCCGTATAGTACTCCATTATATGTGTGTATTAGTTGGGGTTCTCCAAAGAAACAGAAGGAATAGGATATAAATAGGAAGATAATTATTATGAAGAATTGGCTCACATGATTATGAGGGCTGAAAAGTCTCACAATCTGCTGTCTGCAAGCTAGAGACCCTGGAAAGCCGGTGGTATAATTCCAGTCCAAGTTCCAGATCCAGGGGAGCTGATGGTGAAAATCTCAGTCCAAGAGCGGAAGACCAATATCCCAGCTTAAGCAACCAGGGAGGAAGTAGAAGGGGTGAATTCCTCCTTCCTGTGCCTTCTTGTTCTATTAAGGCCCTCCATGGACTGGATAATGCCCACCCACATTGGGGAGGGCAGTCTACTTTACTGAGTCCACCAGGTCAAATGCTAATCTCACCCAGAAACACCCTCACAGACACACCTGGAAATAATATTTAATCTGGGTAGCCCTTGGCCCAGTCAAGTTGACACATAAAATTGACCATCACAATGGGTATTGAATAATTTATCTATTCTACTTTAGATGGATATTTTTGAGTTTTGGATATTATGAATAAAGTTTCTATGAACATTCTTGAATCTGGTATATTGGAGCACATATATTTTGCATGTACGTTGGAAATATACCTAGGAATGGAATTGTTGGATCTTAGGGTGTGGATAGAATCAACTTTTGTAAATACTACCAATGAGTTTCCTGAAGTGGTTGTACAATACTTTTGTTGTATGTGCCTTTTTTTTTTTTTTTTTTTTTGGTACGCGGGCCTCTCATTGTTGTGGCCTCTCCTGTTGCGGAGCACAGGCTCCGGACGCACAGGCTCAGCGGCCATGGCTCACGGGCCCAGCTGCTCCGCGGCACGTGGGATCTTCCCGGACCAGGGCACGAACCCGTGTCCCCTGCATCGGCAGGTGGACTCTCAACCACTGCGCCACCAGGGAAGCCCTGTATGTGCCTTTTGATTCCAGTATTAGTGAGAGCTCTCATTTGCAAATAAGAGATGCCCAGCTTGAAGTAGTTTAGGTAAAATGGGGAATGTATTGCTTCATGAAACAAAACTGTTGGACACTGTGGTGGCTTTAAAAACATGTCCGTAAGTTCTTTAATGTAACTTTCTTCCAACGACTAAGGCAAAGTGATAGTTTGTGATTTTTGGAGACTAGGTCATAAAAGCATTTTGATTTCCTCCTTGCTGTATCTCTTGGATCAGTCACTCTAGGGGGAATCAGCTGCCATGTCTTTAAGACACTCAAGCAGACTATGGAGAGGCACGTGTGGCAAGAAACAGGCTTCCTGTTAAAAGCCATAGAGGAATTGAGGCCTCCTGCCAACAGCCATGTGAGTGAGCCATTTAAAAGCAATCCTCTGGCCTCAGTCAAGCCTTCAAATAACTCCAGTCCTTGTTGACATCTGACTTCAATTACATTAGAAATTGTGAGCCAGAACTGTTTTGCTAAGCTACTTCTGAATTTCTGATCCACAGAAGCTGTGGGATAATAAATGTTATTTTAATTCATTAAGTTTGGGCATGTATTTTATACAGCAATGTATAACCAATACAGAGAAGAAAAAATAGATGGAATGTCACGGAACTTCTCTCTTGTCTAATTCTACTTACCTGTTTTTTGGCTTATTCTCTTGACTGACTTCTTCAAGAGGCTATGTCACATCTTGATAAACGGAGTCTCTGCCAGCTCCAATTATAAAATGCCAGAAAAGTCTTTGGTTAGCATTGCAGTGACAGCCCCAAAATTTGTGCCTCCCCTTAGAGAGTGAGGGGTGCCACTGGGAAATGTTTGTGCCTCCCCTTACAAAGTGAGGGGTGTCATGGGGAAATGTCTGTCCTGCTAAGAACTACGTTTTCTTGCATCTGAGTAAGCATATGCAAATACTTCTCATCAGTGGAAAGTGCATGAAAAGGATGTGTATTACGTCCAGACCAAGGTGTTTATGAAGTGCTGTGCCTTTTCCATGTCATCTCTTCCTGTTTCCATCAGCTGGATCCAGAGTATTTTAAAGGCTTGGGAGATTACTGAAGAAGCCTAGTTTCCTGAATCTCTGTGTGGAGAAAAGTTCTCCACTGACCAGGGTTACCCACTGGTTGTAATGTCATGTGATTGAGAAATCAAATTCTGTAGATTAAACCATTGATATTTGGCTTTACTCATTACACCAGACATCATTACCCATCTAATAGGCCAAGGGCCTGAAGCAGTACTAGATTTGGTCTAGCCTGGGTCATTTTAGTCTTTGTAGTGTGAAGTATGGAGTCTGATACCAAAAGAGAGGAAGTAGATGGGCTGGACTACTACAATTAACCTACCTTTACTTTAGAACAATGAAAATTTTTGCTTCTACCCATAGATAAATAAATTATTGTTTGTTCTAATTTTCTATTATATTGCCAATATTATGTTTAACTTTTTAAAAGTGCATTTCTATTGTCACATATATTTCACAGTAATGTAAACAAGTGTATAAATTTGAACATTCTATAGAGGTTTAAAATTTAATAATTGCCCCTAACCCTTTCCAACTACATTTCCTTGAGGTATCCAATGATACTCTTCTCTATTCCTATTCTAACATTAAAAATCCTTATTTAGTATCCTTTCTCCCTTCCTTTGACAAAAATGAGATCACATCACACATATTACATATTATGCTTTCATTTGAATAAAAATGTAGGGGCTTCCCTGGTGGTGCAGTGGTTGAGAGTCCGCCTGCTGATGCAGGGGACACGGGTTCGTGCCCCGGTCCGGGAGGATCCCACATGCCACGGAATGGCTGGGCCCGTGAGCCATGGCCGCGGGGCCTGCGCATCCGGAGCCTGTGCTCCGCAACGCGAGAGGCCACAGCAGTGAGAGGCCCGTGTACCGCAAAAAAAAAAAAAAAAAAAAGTCATGAACATCTTTGATATCTATACAGCATTCCATAGTATGGGCATACTATAGTTTATCTAGTCATTCTCCTATTGGACATTTCAGTTGTTTCAAGTTTTGGTTAATATAAATAATACTGTAATAAACATCCTTTTATGTATATCCTTATATATTGAGGCTTATAAATCTGTAGGAAAGATAGGCAGAGGTGAGATTATTGGGTCACATAATACATACACTTTTTTTTTTTTTCACGGTACTTGGGCCTCTCACTGTTGTGGCCTCTCCCGTTGCGGAGCACAGGCTCTGGACGCGCAGGCTCAGCCGCCATAGCTCATGGGCCTAGCCGCTCCGCAGCATGTGGGGTCTTCCCGGACCGGGGCACGAACCCGTGTCCCCTGCATCGGCAGGCGGACTCTCAACCACTGTGCCACCAGGGAAGCCCCTTGAACATTTTTTCACGTGCCTGTGGCCATGGAGTAAGGTCTATTGAAGTCCTTTGCCCATTAAAGAAATTTTTTTGTCATTGGGTTGAAGGAGTTCTTTACATATTCTAAATATTAATCCCTGCAGATACATCATTTGCAATATTTTCTCCCATTCTGTGGGTTGCCTTTTCACTCTGTTGATAGTGTCGTTTGATGCATACAAGTTTTTGTAGTTTGATGAAGTCTAGTTAACCTATTTTTTTCTCTTGGTGCCAGTAATTTTGGTGTTATGTCCAACAAAAACATTTTTTTACTGGCAGAATTACTCCAGGAGAAAAAGCATTCATTAACTTGTGATGAAAAAGTAAAACAGTTCCTGATGTTGGGAAACTGATCTGATGTTCATAGCTAAGCATCAATGTTATTTCAAATGAATCTGGCACAGTTTAAAGCATATTGGCCTCCTGTGGGAATAAGGAATCTCATAGAACATCAAGATCAGACAAATTCACTGTGCAACACGAAATACCAAAGATTCCCCTCTTGCTAAATGAATGAATGCTACTTCTTTACCAATTTCAGCTTTATCCCCGCTTCGGTCAGCCTTCTCTATAGTTAAAATTTATTAAGGTGCCCAATCACAGAATTGCCCTATTTCCTGACAGCACCCAAGATAGAGCAAACCTCATCTTCCTTAGGCCCTCCCCGAAATTACCCACCAAAGCCCAAATCCTGTAAGAGGTTCCTTCTAACACTCTTTTACTGAGCTGCCAAATGGTTTCCTACAGTGTTCATTTTCCTGAGCTGTAACAAGAAGTCCATCAACTGCAGGTTCCTGGTGGGTTTTGGCTGAAGGGCATTGACATTTGCTAAGAGGAAAGTTAGAGCCACCCTTTGTTAACCACTTGTCAGCCCTGTAAAAGATGCTTCTTCGTGACTTAAATCGTTAGCTAAAATGAAATTTTATAGCTGTGGATTTAAATTATTACCTTAGTTCTCAGGTGTGATTTGTATATAAATATGTATTTTATGAATGCCTTAGACTGCAAGTAAAGAAAAAAGTCGCTAACAGTGACTAAACAAAAAGGATTTTCTTTTCTCACATGGACAGTATTTCTAGAGGAAGGCAAGCTGTTGGCATCTGTTTGTTCCTTAGACTCGTCTCCTAATAATTCCACAAACGGGTGAGAAGGAGACAAATAGCCCCTAACAAGTGAAGAAACTGTCCTGTCACTATTGTTTAGGCCTTACTTTTGCCAGGAGCTGATCTGGCACTCATAGCTCAGCCTTGGTATTCTGTTGAACATAACAATTGCACAGAATACCAACATGAAACAAGGTTACTCTCTGACTGATGGGTCAAGACCAAAACAAGACCATTCCGTAATTATACCTGAACTCAGACAAAAGCAAGAATATTGTCCAAACCAGGACTTCCCTGGTGGTGCAGTAGTTAAGAATCTGCCTGCCAATGCAGGGGACACGGGTTCGAGCCCTGGTCCGGGAAGATCCCACATGCCACGGAGCAGCTAAGCCCGTGTGCCACAACTACTGAGCCTGCGCTCTAGAGCCCATGAGCCACAACTTCTGAAGCCTGCGTACCTAGAGCCTGTGCTCTGCAACAAGAGAAGCCACCGCAAGGAGAAGCCCACGCACTGCAATGAGTAGCCCCCACTCGCCGCAACTAGAGAAAGCCCGCGCGCAGCAGCAAAGACCCAACGCAGCCAAATATAAATAAGTAAATAAATTTACTTAAAAAAATATTGTCCAAACCACAGAAAATGACCAAACATCCACTTACCTTGGCTAATATGAGTGAGGGCTGCTTCTTTACCAATTACAGCTTCAACCTCACTTCTTTCTGCCTTCTAGATAAAGTTTATTAAGATACTCAGTGAAATTCTCACAGCAGCTAATGTAGAGAAAAGTCCCTCTTAAACCCCTGAATCACTTAACAAAAGGGCAAATACTATAGTAAGTTCTTTCTAACACCGTCTTAATTTGACACCCCTTAGGGTGTGTTCTGCTTCATTGCAACCAACCAGTAATTCCAACTTTAACACTAGGTGTATTCCTGGTGGTCTTTGACTGAAGGGCACTGACACAGGTCATGCTGAGTCTCATCCCTATGCTTTTTCTCACATTTGTTCTGAAACCCCTTCTATCCTGTGCATTCAGATCGACCTCAGTTTTCATATTTATTATCAGTTGATCTAGTTCCCAACAATCCAAATCAGTGTTACTCCAAGAGTGCTCTGTGATTAGTGGTTGCCTAGGGTGTTAGGGATGTTGGGGGAGTGACTGCTAAATGGTTACAGGGTTTTTTGGGGGATTATAAAAATATTCTAAAATTGATTGTGGTGATGTTCCACAACTCTGAATTAAGAAAAGCCACTGAATTATACACCATAAATGGATGAATCGTATGGTGTGTAAATAATTTCTCAATAAAGCTCTTAAATTTTTTGTGGTCTGGGACTGGTACCTGCCTACCACTACGCAAGTGCAGAAACTGAGAGAAGTTTGATGCTTTTATAGCATTCGATAGTTATTCCATACGCGTTGAACATAAATAAAAATCTGGACGTGTCTTTTCCATGTTTAAGTTTTCAAATTTCACTTTTCTAAGTATTCATTTCTATTGTATATTATAAAAATATCAGTCTTCACGGACTGGGAGAAAAACCTCATATAGTTGAGAAACACGTGCCCTAACTTAAAGACCTGAGGCCCGTGTCTCAATGAGGAACTACAATACCCAGAATTCCCGCCAAATGCGTAAGCGACGTCCATTCCGCCGACCTCGCCGCGACGTGCCCCTGGGCGTGTAGTGCGTGCCTTCGGCGGTGCACGCTGTGTTCATCCGGCCTCTTTTCATGGTTTGGGGACGGACACCACCAGAGGTAAGGTGATGTCTTTCGAGGAAAGGCTAAAACCTCTGGGATATGAGGGGGGCGTGAGCGACACAACCGAGCATGTTGCGTCCCTTGCTGGGAGACGTGGAATAGCCTGGAGTTCTGAGCCCTCGTAACCAGGCTTAACCGCGATCCTTCAGAAAAGTTCCCTGGCGTTGAGGGAAACACTTGCCCGCAGGTCCGGCCGGGTGGCGGCGATAGGTTTTCTTTTTGCTCACAGCACATTCTCGGGCCGGGGACCCTGGGTTCGGCTGAGAAACGGAGGCTTTCTTCCGGGTATTGGATTTCCCGGAGCGCGGAGGACTAGGGCAGGGCTGATCCCTCTCCCAGCCAGGACCGGGAGACCAAATTCATTCGTTCAGCGCCACTGTGTGCCAAGCGCGGAGGATGCCTGCCATTTGCAAAGGGTGTCGTTGTGTATCCTGAACAATACCTGTTCACGGCGGGTAACCTATCTCTCATTTATAGTCCCAAGGCCCCTCCTTTGGTTAAGTCACTTCCCCAAGGTCACTTAGCTGGGGACTTGACACCTTGGTATTGTAACCAGTGAGTTCCTTCCACTTTCAAATGTGGATAGGCAGGAGACTCTTTGCTTTGTGCAGAGTTGTGTATGTGTGTGACCCAAGTCGGCTTGGATCGGGATGATGTACAGATTGCCACAAAGTAGTCAATATTGTCTTATCGTTTTTTCTTGGGTACAGACAGTTTGGCGTAGTCATAGGATTCTGAGGCATACTTTTAGTGTTGGTTTGTTGATGTAATGAGGATGTTCAAGTTGAAAGAACTGGGTGGTTGTCCCAGCTTCATTAGTACTAGAGTAGTTTTTTTTAACCTTTTTGAACCTAGCTTTTCTCTGTAAAATGCAAATGATAGCATCTACCTGGCAGGTTAATTGAGAGAATTTAATGGGATAACATATTTTAAAAGTCCTTTGTAAAATATTGCAGCAGTGTTAGATGATAGGATTTTAGTCCCAGCTTTTCTAACCATTGTTTCTCAACTAGAAATATAGACATTTATAATATATTTTAAAAACAAATTATTCTTTTTCTTTATTGTCTTTGGTTTTCCTGTTGCATCACTACGCAACTACATTACTTGATTTCTTCATATGTCCTGATTGGGCTTTAATCATCTCATTTATTGCTTAAAACCTACTTAAGGTCAATAGTGATTAAACTGTTTGAGTTCTTTTAGTGTACAAGGAGAAAGGAGCAAGAAATTATCTTGAAAGCAAATATACCAGAAATCATCCCTCTGAAAAAAAATTTTTTACTATGGCTCTGAATTAATGGCTACTCTTCATAGAAACTATAAAGGCAATATGTTTATTTATTGCAGTTTTGTTCTTTTATTTAAAAAGATGCTTCTTTTTGGTTTGGGATTTTTTTCCCCCTTCTGCTTTTATAGTCAAATTTGAAAATTTCATGTTAAGTGTCAGATTTAACATTTTTAAAATGGAATGCGGGGGGCTTCCCTGGTGGCGCAGTGCTAAGAATCCGCCTGCCAATGCAGGGGACACAGGTTCGAGCCCTGGTCCAGGAAGATCCCACATGCTGCGGAGCAACTAAGCCTGTGTGCCACAACTACTGAGCCTGCGCTCTAGAGCCCGCGAGCCACAACTACTGAAGCCCGTGTGCCACAACTACTGAAGCCCACGAGCCTAGAGCCCATGCTCCACAACAAGAGAAGCCACTGCAATGAGAAGCCTGTGCACCTCAACAAAGAGTAACCCCCGCTCACCGCAACCAGAGAAAGCCCGCACACAGCAGCAAAGACCCAATGCAGACAAAAATAAATACTAAAATAAAATAAAATAAATAAATAAATGAAATAGAGTGTGGAAGGAAACCCCTTTTCCTGGATATTTAGTTTTGGATTAAATCCTGCTCTCAGGTTCAGGCTAAGAACAAAGTGTGTAGTTAGTGGAGGAAAAGCTTGTTATTTTATTTTATTTTATTATTATTATTATTTTTTTATTATTTATTTTTTGCTTTATAACAAATTTAATCAGTTATACATATACATATGTTCCCATATCCCCTCCCTTTTGCGTCTCCCTCCCACCCTCCCTATCCCACCCCTCCAGGCGGTCACAAAGCACGGAGCTGATCTCCCTGTGCTATGCGGCTGCTTCCCACTAGCTATCTACCTTACGTTTGTTAGTGTATATATGTCCATGCTGCTCTTTCACTTTGTCACAGCTTACCCTTCCCCCTCCCCATATCCTCAAGTCCATTCTCTAGTAGGTCTGTGTCTTTATTCCTGTCTTACCCCTATGTTCTTCATGACATTTTTTTTTCTTAAATTCCATATATATGTGTCAGCATACAGTATTTGTCTTTCTCTTTCTGACTTACTTCACTCTGTATGACAGACTCTAGGTCCCTCCACCTCATTACAAATAGCTCAATTTCATTTCTTTTTATGGCTGAGTAATATTCCATTGTATATATGTGCCACATCTACTTTACCCATTCATCCGATGATGGACACTTAGGTTGTTTCCATCTCCGGGCTATTGTAAATAGGGCTGCTATGAACATTTTGGTACATGTCTCTTTTTGAATTATGGTTTTCTCAGGGTATATGCCCAGTAGTGGAATTGCTGGGTCATATGGTAGTTCTATTTGTAGTTTTTTAAGGAACCTCCATACCGTTCTCCATAGTGGCTGTACCAATTCACATTCCCACCAGCAGTGCAAGAGTGTTCCCTTTTTTCCACACCCTCTCCAGCATTTATTGTTTCTAGATTTTTTGATGATGGCCATTCTGACTGGCGTGAGATGATATCTCATTGTAGTTTTGATTTGCATTTCTCTAATGAGTAAAGATGTTGAGCATCCTTTCATGTGTTTGTGGGCAATCTGTATATCTTCTGTGGAGAAATGTCTGTTTAGGTCTTCTGCCCATTTTTGGATTGGGTTGTTTGTTTTTTTGTTATTGAGCTGCATGAGCTGCTTATAAATTTTGGAGATTAATCCTTTGTCAGTTGCTTCATTTGCAAATATTTTCTCCCATTCTGAGGGTTGTCTTTTGGTCTTGTTTATGGTTTCCTTTGCTGTGCAAAAGCTTTTAAGTTTCATTAGGTCCCATGTGTTTATTTTTGTCTTTATTTCCATTTCTCTAGGAGGTGGGTCAAAAAGGATCTTGCTGTGATTTATGTCATAGCGTGTTCTGCCTATGTTTTCCTCGAAGAGTTTGATAGTGTCTGGCCTTACATTTAGGTCTTTAATCCATTTTGAGCTTATTTTTGTGTATGGTGTTAGGGAGTGATCTAATCTCATACTTTTACATGTCCCTATCCAGTTTTCCCAGCACCACTTATTGAAGAGACTGTCCTTTCTCCACTGTACATTCCTGCCTCCTTTATCAAAGATAAGGTGACCATATGTCCGTGGGTTTATCTCTGGGCTTTCTATCCTGTTCCATTGATCTATCTTTCTGTTTTTGTGCCAGTACCATACTGTCTTGATTACTGTAGCTTTGTAGTATAGTCTGAAGTCAGGGAGCCTGATTCCTCCAGCTCCATTTTTCGTTCTCAAGATTGCTTTGGCTATTCGGGGTCTTTTGTGTTTCCATACAAATTGTGAAATTTTTTGTTCTAGTTCTGTGAAAAATGCCAGTGGTAGTTTGATAGGGATTGCATTGAATCTGTAGATTGCTTTGGGTAGTAGAGTCATTTTCACAATGTTGATTCTTCCAATCCAAGAACATGGTACATCTCTCCATCTATTTGTATCATCTTTAATTTCTTTCATCAGTGTCTTATAATTTTCTGCATACAGGTCTTTTGTCTCCTTAGGTAGGTTTATTCCTAGATATTTTATTCTTTTTGTTGCAATGGTAAATGGGAGTGTTTCCTTGATTTCACTTTCAGATTTTTCATCATTAGTGTATAGGAATGCCAGAGATTTCTGTGCATTAATTTTGTATCCTGCAACTTGACCAAATTCATTGATTAGCTCTAGTAGTTTTCTGGTAGCATCTTTAGGATTCTCTATGTATAGTATCGTGTCATCTGCAAACAGTGACAGCTTTACTTCTTCTTTTCCGATTTGGATTCCTTTTATTTCCTTTTCTTCTCTGATTTCTGTGGCTAAAACTTCCAAAACTATGTTAAATAAGAGTGGTGAGAGTGGGCAACCTTGTCTTGTTCCTGATCTTAGTGGAAATGGTTTCAGTTTTTCACCATTGAGGACGATGCTGGCTGTGGGTTTGTCATATATGGCCTTTATTATGTTGAGGAAAGTTCCCTCTATGCCTACTTTCTGCAGGGTTTTTATCATAAATGGGTGTTGAATTTTGTCGAAAGCTTTCTCTGCATCTATTGAGATGATCATATGGTTTTTCTCCTTCAATTTGTTAATATGGTGTATCACGTTGAAAGCTTGTTATTTTAATTAGAATTTTGGAATTTGATAGTGATAACATAACTGTGTTAAACTGATTTTTTTACAGAAATTGCATATTGGAATGGGATTTGGAGTCATCATAATGGGAGCAAGCTACATGAAGGAAAAACAGTTATTTTTATACCAGCGTATTGCACCTGACTGCTAGTTGCAAATGGTTTTCTTTACCTAAGAAAATTTGTGATGTAAATGAAAAGATAGGTTTTTTTCCTAGACTGATTGTTTACAATATGCTTCGCCTAAGAGCTATTTGTCCATTCTCCCGGAGAGTGTTTCAGTTTCGACCTTTTAGTTTCGAACCATTACTTAGTCAGATGAATAAGTGTACAGATGAAGAGCAAATATTTGATCTTATTGAAAAAAACAAAGCCATACTTTCAGAAAAGCAAGTGGCATGTGCACTCAGTATGCTTTGGCAGTTTCAAAAGCAGAAGATCAGCTTGTTAAAAAATGTGGAATGTATCAGAGACCATCCTCAATTTCTTACTCTTCATAATTTAACTACAACTAAAATGGAATTCATGAATGACAATACCTTGGTGAATGTGTTATACATCATACAACAGTAAGTAATGTACTTTTAGATTTTATAGAAATGATTGTAGTTTATTTTTATATTTAATTTTCTAAAAATCTCTTTAAAAGGAAAAAAATGTTTTTTTCCCTTTAGCTTTCCTGATAAGCTAATATTTTTTTATTTTATTTATTTTTAGCTTCATTGGGTCTTCGTTGCTGCGTGTGGGCTTTCTCTAGTTGTGGCAAGTGGGGCTACTCTTCATTGCGGTGCGCGGGCTTCTCATTGCAGTGGCTTCTCTTGCTGTGGAGCACAGGCTCTAGGTGAGCAGGCTTCAGTAGTTGCAGCACGGTGGGCTCAGTGGTTATGGCACACGGGTTTAGTTGCTCTGCGGCATGTGGGATCTTCCCGGACCAGGGATCGAACCCGTGTCCCCTGCATTGGCAGGTGGATTCTTACCACTGAGCCACCAGGGAATTGCCCTGATATCTAATATTTTAAAGATATGTAGAGGATATTCTTTGATTATGGTAATCATTTCACAGTGTATATACATATCAAAACATTATGCTGTACAACCTAAATATATACAATTTTTGTTAATCATATGTCAATAAGGTTGGGAGAAGATTTAAAAAGAAAAGAAATTTTACATCATTCGCAAGGGAATCCAGCCTTCAGAAGAGCTGGATGCCCTAAATGAAGAATTCAGCAGCTGTATAAAGGAAAAAAGGACACAAAAGTTAAAATTAATCTGTTTATTAGTCTCATTGGTGAAATTATCCAAGGTGCAAGGGCCATTTAAGTAGCTATAGATGTCAGCATTGTACAAAGCAGAGATACAGTTGTTTTTATTAGGGTGTCAGCATATACAAGAAAGGGGCTTAAGGTTTTACTTATTTTGGGGGGTGGTGTTAGACTAAAAAAGAGTGACATCCCTTTTTTGGTGGTCTTTCTCAGATTTGCAAAGTTTTTTCTCTGAGGTACATGGTGGGATGGGTATGATAATCAGTTTTGTTTTCTCAATGGTCATATTAGTTTGGAAAATGCTGAATCAGATGAAATTAAACAGATCTTTATTGCAGGACTCTTCAGAGCCTTCAGAGCCTGCAGGACTCTTCAATATACATATGCTAATGTATATTGTGAACCTTTCAGCGGGGGTATTTTCCAAACTTACTTATCTACAAAACATTGTGTTGAACACCTCACAAGAACACCGCACAGATGGAGAAATGCTGCTTCATGGAGATTTGCCCCCAAACCGCATTTCTGTGTATCCCTCCTAAGTCATAGTTTAGTAAGGAAAGGATTTTAAGAGTAAAATATAATTCTGTTTTCAAGTTTTTAAAATAGCATGTAGTATGATTTTGTTTCGTGACTCAACCTGAAAGTCTTTGACTTTTAGGAGACAAAATAACCTAGCCTTAACATTATAAAGATGTTGAAATCGGTTAAAAAGAGGTTTTTATATGTACAACATATAATATATATTGCTTAATTATATATAGAAAATATCCATTGTTAATGAAGGTATATGCTTTGCATTGTTAGTGAAGGAACTGCTATATGCTTCTGGTGGTATAATATGTATCCAGAACTATAAAAATGTCCTTGGACCCAATAATTTTGCTTCTAAGATTTATCCTAAGAAACTAATCTGAGATACATGTAAAGATTCTTGGGCTTCTCTGGTGGCGTAGTAGATAAGAATCTGCCTGCCAATGCAGGGAACACAGGTTCCATCCCTGGTCTGGGAAGATCCCACATGCCGCGGAGCAACTAAGCCTGTGCGCCACAACTAGTGATCCTGTGCTCTAGAGCCGGTGAGCCACAACAACTGAAGCCCACGTGCCTAGAGCCTGTGCTCCGCAACAAGAGAAGCCACCGCAATGAGAAGCCCGCACACCGCAACAAAGAGTAGCCCCCGCTCTCCACAACTAGAGAAAGCCTGCGCGTAGCAATGAAGACCTAAAGCAGCCAAAAATAAATAAATAAATTAATTAATTAAAAAAAAAAAGATTATTGTACATGGTTATTCATCCCAACATTGTTTGTAATATTGAAAAACTAAGATCCTAGTAAGTTGGTGAATGTTTAAATGATAATTTATTCACATAATTAATAGTACACAACCACTAAAAATTAGGTTTTGAAGAATATGTAATGATATGGGCAAATGTCCACAATATAATGTTAACTTACTGAAAAAGGCAGGATATAAAAATGTAAAAGAAATATATATATGTCTTTAAGTATGTAGAAAAATAACTGGAAAGAAATGCTCCAAGTTAATGATGGTGGGTATTTATGAGTAGCAGAGTTATAAATGATTTTTATTACCCACTTAAAGTTTTTCTTTATTTTACAAACTTTCTCCTATAGAAATATTTTTTGCAGTCAGAGCAAAGTAGTACTTGTTAGATGTACTTTTAACATAAAATGTATCATTGAACATTTTGTTTGTTCAGTGGAGGTCATTGAAATGTACAGATAAAACGATGAGAAGGACATGGGATAAAGTATAGGGGTTTATTAGATTGTACCAAGAAATCAGAATACTGAAATGAGACCAGACCAGAAATAAGGACTGATTGTGTAAGAATATAATAACTTGAGGTTTACTTTTGCATTATAATCCTTACTGCATGTATGTTTTTAATAATTTTTAAAATGTTTCTGTATGGAAAATTATTTTCTCTTGATTTTATTGAGGTTTGGTTTTGAGGCCCATGACCCGCTAGTTGAAGCACTAGTTACAGAAGCATGGAGAAGACTGGAAAGGCAAGTACTCTGGGTTTTTCAGCTAAGATCAGGGTTATCCTTTTCAGGGTTAGCACAGTGAAATCTTATAGGGAAAGAATGGGGAGCTGCTGCCTAACTATCAAGCTTCATTGAAAAAAATGTATTTAAATTCAGTTTACTTCAAGGGGTTTTTGATTGTGTAAAGTATGCTTTCTTAGCATGGTGAAATCTTGTAGGAAAAGAATGGGGAATGTGTTTTTTTCCTTAAGAGAGAAATAAAAGTATTTCAAATATTCCCTATTTAAGGGTGTGGAATGTAGTATGCTTTAAACATATATAATTAATCAAAATATAAATAGAGTCACTGCTATTCTTGGACTAGGCTTTCTGAATTTTCTTTTCTGAAAGAGTTCTGCTTCAGAAAGAAAAACATTCTGAGTGCTAGGCTGTCAGTAAAAACCCTAGATGTTCAGGAGTCATAAAAGGAGAAAGAAGATACCAGTTCAGGAGAAAGGAAAGCTACATAACTGTTTAGCAGCATCTATAGGTACTTGTCTATCACTCCATCTTTATGAAGAGGCAGTGAGCAGAGTCTTAGAAGCTAACAGTGTCTTAGAAGCTTTCAGGTCCACTACTGTGAATAGTATCAATTCAGATCTCTTTCCTACTCTGTACACAGCTATATCTTTAGCATATTGCCATAATCAATAATCATCTAGAACGGGGCATGACCAGAAATACGGCCGCCCCTCCCCCGTCCCACACCCCACATTCTTGGGGAACCTGGTGCTAAACCATTGGTAGACGACCTACTTCTGGGTGGGGGGTTTCATAGTAGCAGAGCAGCTCCCTGCTGTGATCTATTGAAAGTCAGCCCTCAACACAAGGGTTTGTAAAAAAATAAAAAGAGAAAAAAAGAAAAAAGAAAGAAAGCAAAAAAAGAAATAAAAAATAATCATCTAGAAAAATGTGAAATTTGTTCGGAGTATTATGAGTACAGAGAAGCCTATGGTATCCTATACTATACTATTTATGTTTTATAAGAATATATGAGAGGGCTTCCCTGGTGGCGCAGTGGTTGAGAGTCTGCCTGCCGATGCAGGGGACACGGGTTCGTGCCCCGGTCCGGGAGGATCCCACATGCCGCGGAGCGGCTGGGCCCGTGAGCCATGGCTGCTGGGCCTGCGCGTCCGGAGCCTGTGCTCCGCAGCGGAAAAGGCCACAACAGTGAGAGGCCCGTGTACCGCAAAAAAAAAAAAAAAAGAATATATGAGAAGCTCTCCATTTATAAAACAGCTGAGATAGTAGCAGAGCTCATTTTGGCTATTTATGAAAACTTTGAATTTTTAAACCTAGGGGTTCTGGATAGCCAAGGTCCATTATTAGTAGAATAAATCAAATATTAGTGAGGAAAGGAAAAATCAAGGTGAGAAAGAGACAGGAGGAAAACCACAGAACAGTGCTCCCTCTAAACCAAATAGTAACCTAGGGCAGAAGAGAAAGGATTGACTAAGATAAGAAACAATAGCTGTTTATTTGTATTTAGATGAGAGGAGCAGCATAAACTTTACAGCTCCTCCTTTGTAGCAGCATATGTTTAAAGCATAAACAATGGTAAATTCTTACAATTGTAGTCATATAAAGCGCTGTAGGCCTTTGTTGTGTGAGCTGGATTAAATTAAACAAGGTACCCACCAGATCTCCGGGCTTAGAAATTCGACATTCATTTACTGAATGGAGGTTTTAGTTAATATTATCTAAACCTGTCTGTTTTCTCTCTCCATTTTTGCATTCTCTCTACCTGTAACTATCTTTTTGTTGAGGATAAGGAGAATAATCTTAGTCCTTTCATGAGCAATTCAAACTACAGTCCTCCCGCAGTATCCAAGGACAATTGGTTCTAGCAGCCCCTCAGATACCAAAATCCATTGATGCTCAAGTCCTTTATATAAAATGATGTAGTATTGGCATAAAACCTACAGACATCCTCCCATCTACTGTAAATCATCTCTTGATTAATTATAATACCTCGTACAATGGAAATGCTATGTAAGTAGTTGCTCAGCATGCAGCACATTCAAGTTGTGCTCTTTGGAGCTTTCTGGAATTTGTTTTTTAACTGAATATTTTCGATTCGCTGTTGCTTGAATCCGTGGATTTGGAACCCTTGGATACGTGGATACGGAGGACCGACTCTATTGGGTCTTTGGGGGTTAAATTTGGTCATTGTTGATAATAGCTCAAAACTTTTTTCTTCAAAGCAGCATTAAATGGTATGTGTATTATGCATCTTGAACAAATCAGTTGTAGAATAGGTGCTTTTTTCTTTTTGGTTTTACTATCTACTACTTAAACAATTAAATTACAAATATACAATTATACTTCCCAGTGAATCAGACATTTCTTTTTAATTTTTCTTAATTTCACAATAGCTCAGGTGATAATGACTCTGTTCTATATGGTGTTTTTTTAATTTGTAGCAATACTTTTATTTTTTTATAATACTAAGTAATAAAAATTTTTTAAACCCTTATTTGTAGTCCATGTGTAGAATTTCTAATAGAATCATAGAATAAGTGTTAATTTCTGATTTTTTTATAATCATGGTGGCCTATGTTAAATTTTTGTTACTGTGGTAAGTTAATTAAATGATTTTGCTATATCTATGAATTTGTTATATAAATATAATATGTAATGATTCAAATAGGATAGATTATTATGAATTAACACTATATGGTGTCATAGCAAGAATAATTAGCATACATTTGAAATTCAAATTAAAAACCCTCTTTATTATGGAAGATTTTAAACATTTACTAAAGTAGAGAAATTAGTATAATGAACTCCTTTGTATGCATCATCCAGTGTCAACGATTACCAACATATAGCGGTCTTGTTTTGTCTAGATCACCTCCAGTTCCCTCCCTACCCTTCAGTATAGTTTAAATTGTGGTATCATTTCATCAGTATTTACCTTAGTATATATTTCTGATAGACAAAAAGCACTCTTTAAAAAAATATATAATCACCATGCCATTTTTATACCTATGAAAATGAATAATTATTCCTTAAATTCCCTAATAACTGAGTTCAAATTTCCTTGATTGCTCTATAAAGGTCTTTTTATAAGGCAGTTTGTTTAAATAAGTATCCAAACAAGGTTTACTGATTACATTTAGTCAAGTTTTTCTCTGCCTTTTTTTTTTTTTTTTTTTTTTTTTTTTTTTGCTGTATGCGGGCCTCTCACTGCCGTGGCCTCCCGCTGTGGAGCACAGGCTCTGGACGCGCAGGCTCAGGGGCCATGGCTCACAGACCCAGCCACTCCGCGGCATGTGGGATCCTCCCAGACCAGGGCACAAACCCACGTCCCCTGCATCGGCAGGCGGACTCACAACCACTGCGCCACCAGGGAAGCCCTCTGCCTTTTTTTGTAAATACTCATTTTATTAAAGGATATCATTTAAAATTACACCAATCGTAAGTATACATCTTGATGAATTTTCACATACTGAAAATACACTTATACTTCTGTGTAATAGAACCAAGATCAAGACAGAGAATATCACTAGTTTCCCAGAAGTTTCTTTCATGCTCTCTTCCAATCACTCCCTACCTTCCCGCCCTAAGAGTGACCACTCTCTTGGGTTCTACTACCATAAATTAGTTTTGCTTTTATAAAAATGAAATCCTGGGAATTCCCTGGTGGTCCAATGGTTAGGACTCGGCACTCTCAACTGTCGTGGCCTGGGTTCAATCCCTGGTTGGGGAACTAAGATCCTACAGGCCGTGCAGCATGGCCAAAAAAAAAAAAAAGTGAGAAATCATATAGTAAGAACTCATACCTAGTTTATTTCACTCAATATATTTTAAAGATTCTTCCATGATATTGCACTATTTGTTCTTTTTTTATTGCTGTATAGTATTCTAGGAATATGTGCAATTTATTCACTGTACTCTTGATGGGCGTTGAGATTGTTATTTAGCATTTAGTTTTTTGCTGTTACATATTGTGCTGCTGTGCAATTCCTTATGCTTGTCTTTTAGTGAATTCAAAGTCTTTAAAAATCTGTAACAGTTCTCCTTCCTGCTCTTTTGTCTTGCCATTTACTTGTTGAAGAAATCGGGTCGTTTTTCCTATAGGAAAATCCTGAAGTTTTTCAAGCATGATTGTAGTAGAGGTTGTTTTATTTGTTAATATACAACCTTGAGTTGAAATTGTTCTGTCCTCAAAAAATTAATAAGTAAATGATTCAAACAATTTCAAGTGTTTTTTTTCCCTTTTTAAAATCTTCAAGTAGAATTTGGCTTTTTAACTCTTAGCCTGGGTTACTTTTATAATAATAAATAATCAACATTTTAGAAAAATTCATTTTATAGTAGTAATATATTAGTATTTTTTATTGCTTTTTATTTTATAACTGTGTATTATGTTTTAAGTGAAAATAAATAGTAATGATCCCCTTTGTATATTTACTTTAATAGGTTTGATATTAATGTGCTGTCAAAATTTTCCTCTTGCCTGGCAGATCAACATTTATGTTTTAGTCCATTAATGGGAAAAATAGCTGATATTGTAAATAGGAACTTGGAAACGATACAGGACTTAAGGTAAATCTATTTAGGGGCTTTGTGTCATGGTGGAAAGATTCTGGGCTTTGAATGCACACACACTTAGACTTGCTAGTTCCTAACTATGTGACTTTATAATCTCTTGGAAGTTCACTGTCCTCATCTATACAACAGGTATAGTAGTATCTACTGTGCAATGTTGCTGTGGGAATTAGGGATGAAATATGTAAAGTATAACACAATGTTGTCGAGATTTGTGATTTTTCCTTACTTGCAAGCTAACGTGTTTGCCTGCCATCCTTATGACCTCATTTAACCTTAATTACCTCCTGGAAGTCCCTACCTCTAAGTATAGTCATATTGCCAGCTAGGGCTTTAACATATAAATTTGGAGTTGGGGGGAACCATAGTTCAGTCTATAGCATACACCAGTGTTCATAGCAGCATTAGTCATAATAGCCAAAGGGTGGAAACAACCTTAATGTCCATCAACAAATGATTGGGCAATCAAAATTTGGTATATACCCACAATGGAATATCATTCAGCCTTAAAAAGGAGGGAAATTCTGATATATGTTACAACATGGATGAACCCTGAAGACATTATGCTAAGTGAAATAAGCTATACACAAAAGTACAAGTATTGTATGATTTCACTTTATATGCGGTACCTAGAGTAGTCAAATTCATAGGAACCAAGTAGAATGGTTGTTGCCAGGGGTTGGGGGAGGGGAGAATAGGGAATTACTGTTTAATTGGTAAGGAGTTTTAGTTTGAGGAGGTGAAAAAGTCCTGCAGATGGATGGTGGTGTTGGTTGTACAACAGTGTGAATGTACTTAATACAACTGAACTGTACACTTAGAAATGTTTAAAATGGTAAATTTTACATTATATATATTTTCACACATACATGAAAGTAGCTTATAGAAGCAGAGACAATAAAAATCACTGTAAAGTAAATTTTTTTAACTTTAAAAAATTATCATAGACCCATTTGAGAATCTAATGAAATCTTTGGACATTTCCCCACTCCAAACTGCAGTTACAAATATATATACAATTTAAAAAAATTGTATTCAAAGGGTTCATGATTAAACTAAATAGTAATGCTAGTTTACTAATTAATGTTAATTGGTACTAACATTAAACATTCTGATTAGAGAAGCCAAAGTATTGTACAACTGGGTTTTTAAAACATAATTTGTTTTATTGAAAAGATTGAAGAAATTTTGAAAGAAAAAAATGCAGACAGGCCCCCTATCCTAATGGTTGAGATATTCATGTCTTTTTTGTATATTGTTTTATAATTATTATCCCCACGTGTTTGTTATATATCTTACATTTTACATTCTTTATTTATTATTAGGCATATTCTTATATTTAGAGTTTTTTGATTTTTTTTTTTTTTTTTGAGGTACGCGGGCCTCTCACCGCTGTGGCCTCTCCTGTTGCGGAGCATGGGCTCCGGACGCGCAGGCCCAGCGGCCATGGCTCACGGGCCCAGCTGCTCTGCGGCATGTGGGATCTTCCCAGACCGGGGCACGAACCCGTGTCCCCTGCATCGGCAGGCGGACTCTCAACCACTGCGCCACCAGGGAAGCCCGAGTTTTTTGATTTTTGTATCATGTAAGAACTGTCTTTTGAAAGCAGAGACCTCACTTTTGTAATTTTGGTGTCTTCCACAGTGCCTAGAAGATTGATTTATGTTTCTTAAGAGTGTTTATTGGGTGAAGAAATATTCACGTTCAATATTGTCCTACTGTTATATATTAATATTAATGTAGCCTGAAACATTAAAAAATATGAAATCATTAGTGAGAAATACTTTGCCAAGATTTTTACTGGTAAATTACAGATACACAGAGAAAGTGAAGTCTACTTCCAAAAATATAGAATGAGACTTTCTATGTTGCATTCAATGGGCTGTTGGCCCAGAGTGATTTCTGAGTAAATTTCACTAACATATTTTCCTTCAAAGCATTTATCTATAGAACGAGATATTATACACACTAAAAAAAAAATACTTCAATTCTTTTTTGTCTAAAGGGGTTTGATTACTGGGAGATCAGAGTTCAAGTCCCATTAGTATTTAAAAGAAAAATTTTGTTGTATAAAACCTATAGTATTTTTATCAGTTCCTTTCCGTTTCTAAGCATTTAGTCTTAGAATTGTTCATCTTTCTTAGATAATGTAAAAATCTTTGCATCTTCTTCCTTTTTCAGGTGCTTGTCTGTTTTAATGGTCAGCATATCTTCTTTAATATCACAGCGTTTTCAAGAGCAATTAGTGAACAAAACAGAGCAACTCTTTGACACCATAGATTCTTCCCAGGTCAACATTGCAAGAAGAATAGTACAGTTTCTTCGAAATATTAAATATAGTTATTACCCACTATTGGAAAGGTGCAATAAAGTGTTTTTGAGCAATGTGAACCACCTTGATTTGGACTCCATCAGTAAAATACTTAGTCTATACCACTCTCTACAGTTTCATAGTTTTGAATTTATTTTAATGACTAAGAAGAGGCTAACAGAAATGATTCCTCGGTTTGACCACCCAGCTAGCTTTGTAAAATTGTTTGTAACATTGGGACCTGTGGCAGGACCTGAAGAAGAGAAACAGTAAGTTCAGCTAAAAATACTTTACTTTTCTTGTTGAGAATATATAGAGCCTTCAGGCTTAGATCTTGCAGTTCTGGAAGTCAGGAAAGTCACTCCACTCAACTGTAGAAGGGAGAATTAGCTCTTGTGTTCTGCTCCTTGATTCTTCCTCTGATTATCCTAACTTACATCTCAAACTCTTAGTCTCCTACTGCTTTGAATGGGGGCCAGTAATCCCCTGGTGGCCAGCACAGCAGTGGATGTGGGAGAACATCATTTAAGTGCTATTATTCTTCCTTCTTAGGCCAGGTGACTGGCTTTACACAGAGAGAGAAGACTCCCCCACCCCCAGTACAGAGTGTGGAATATTCAGAATTGTAGTAGTCCTAACAATGGACCATTTTATGCTTTGGTGTCTTCAAATTCATCATCAAAAGCATTTATTATGCACATTGGTATATGTTCCCAGTGTCAGGTTTTAGTGATTTTGGTCTGATTCCTGTCTTTTAAGAATTTCCAGTTTTGCCAGATTTTTTTTTTTAACATCTTTATTGGAGTATAACTGCTTTACAATGGTGTGTTAGTTTCTGCTGTATAACAAAGTGAATCAGCTATGCATATACATATATCCCCATATCTCCTCCCTCTTGCGTCTCCCTCCCACCCTCCATATCCCACCCCTCTAGGTGGACACAAAGCACCGAGCTGATCTCCCTGTGCTGTGCAGCTGCTTCCCACTAGCTATCTATTTTACATTTGGTAGTGTATATATGTCCATGCTACTCTCTCACTTCGTCCCAGCTTACCCTTCCCCCTCCCCGTGTCCTCAGGTCCATTCTCTATGTCTGTTTTGCCAGATTTGATGCAGATAGAAATATTTGGGCTATAAAGATGAGCAAATATTAAATTAATACATGATTATTAGATATGAGCAAACAAATAAGTGTGATTCGTAGATTCAGTTAAGCAGGGGTCCCAGGAATTACATAATAGAGGTATCTGCCTCATTTCTGTTAGCAAAGACTTCATGGAGAGTTTTATTTTTAAGAGTCCTTTGAATTATATGAAGAAATTTAAGGGTACATTTTAAGAGACTGTATCAACATGGAAACAAGATGATTATTAAAAAAATTTTATTGGAATCTTTATCTTTTTTTGTCACCATGTACTGTTAAAATCTTTTATGCCAAGGCAGTACAAAAGTTGAATTTAATTGAGTCCCTGCCTTCAAGGAATTTTATTCCACCTGAGAGTACAGAAATACGTAATTGAAATATGTAAATAGCATGACACTTCAACATAGTTTATGAATAACTACTAAAATTAGTGATATAGATAGTAACTGCTGTGGGCAGACAGAAAAGTGAGAAAAACGTGGACTAAAATGGTTGGGAAAAGCTATGGGGAGAAGCTGGGTTTGAAATGTTTGATAAGGTTGGTGAAAAGGATGGTGTGGAACTATGTAGGATGAATAGAAAAATAGTTTATCTTGCTTTCTTTAGATTTCATTTTTAGTCTTCTAAATTATTCTAAAAGACACACATATACTTTTATTACTGGATTACTTTGGATGGTTTCAAATGGACCATCTTTGTAAATTTTCAGTTAATAATGTTACAGTAAGTAGTTAGTATATAGGATTTCTGTTAATATGCAGGTATATTGACTTCTGGTCAGATCTTATTCAGTTTTAAAAAATTGGGGTAGAGTTGGAATATCAATTGTTAGTTCCTTAGCTCTCTAGCTAAGGGTTACAAGGTTTACAATGTTAGAATTATTAATTGACTAATTAATTTAAAAACATTTAATCTATATTTTTTAAGAGATAGTTTAGGATTATACTGAGGCCTTAATTACTTTGAAGAAAACAATGTATTTTTCTTTATTAGTATTTTGTATTATCCCCAGTTAGGTGGGGAGAAAATTAGAATTATATATTGAATTCAGTTTTTGTTTCTATTATTTCTTTTCTATTTCTTACCTAAGAACTTATTTTTTTAAAAAAATTTATAAGCTAATCATCAGTTTTTCAACATAAAAATATTTTTCTTTGCTTCTAGACTTAAATCAACTATATTATTGATGTCAGAGGAGTTGACTAGCCAGCAAGCCCTGGCAGTGATGGGAGCAATAGAAGAGATGGAAAGCAGAAATTCACGTCTGATTAAAAAGTAATCTTTTCTGAAATTCATGGTGTTAAGTTTAGTTGACATTCATAAGTTGCTATTTTTTTTTTGAGAAAAAAACTTATGTTTTTTTCCTGTAATCTTGGTTTTGAAGAAATAAGGAATTAACATTTAAGTCACGATTTATTTTCTAAATAATTTATTTTTCAAAATAGAGATTTTTAAATAGTTTACAGCATATTTCATTTCATTTGCTGCTGTTGTTATTCTCAAGCAGAGGATATAATCTAGGAAAGTGGAGAGCATAGAACAGAACTGACTTTTTAAAAGGACAGTTTTTGCAGAACAGTTAACATCTATATGAACTTGAATTGTTTCACACTACAGTTGTTACCTTGAAATCATACTGCCATATATTGCCTTTTCTGTTAACTTGAGATTTAAGAAGAGACAAAAATACATGGTTCAGATTGTGTATATTTATCTTTTCATTATCATAACATTATATATTCCTTTAAAAGATATTCCTTCTGCCCTAATTCTTCCAACTTATTGTCTCTTCGCATTTCGCATTGCTTTTAAGCATCTCCATTAGAGGACCAGAGGATTTAAGGAAGAAAATTAAATCAGTTTTACATTTCTATCATCATCTTGAGACAGTTCTTCAAGAACAGAAAACCTTGTGTCATTCATTGCTGTTTCTCCAGCGCAGAGCATGTCTGGCATGAAACAGCTCCTCAGTAAAAGTTTAATAAAAGTACATGAATGAACTGGTTATAATACATGTTATATCATTCTTTTTAGAATTGCTTCAATTCTGCATAAACATTTGGATAACTATAAACCAGTGGAGTTATTGAGGATAACTCAAGCATTGATTTTTCTACATTTTCAAAGTAAAGAGCTTTTTGTGAAACTCAGAGAATTGCTGCTTAGGTAAGATTAAAATAGATGCGTTTAAGTCTTTCACTATTGTTTTTTTATTTCTTTATTTCACTGTTTGTTTTCTTTAATTATGTATAGAGTTGTTGTAAGTGTTGAAAGCAGAAATGGGTAGGTTATTAAAAATGTTAAAGACACTCGTCTCCCCACCATGCCCATTTTGCCAGTGCTTGTGCTTGATATATTTTGAAATGGAAAGGAGGTCAGTAGGGTGATGAGTTCCCTAGGACGTGAATACACAAAGCCAAGCCATTCTCCTTTCCTGCTGGGATGGAATAACCATGAAAAGATTGGAGCTGCTGAAGAAGGCAAAACTCCATTTGGGAGTGCTCACATTTGGGGGCATTTAGTCTGCTTAGTTGCCTATTTTAAGGCATATTAAGTTTTTAAATTCGAAATTTTAAAAATAAATATGTGGGGGTAATGTTAGTGAAAAAGTGTTTCCATACAGATTTTCCCTTTATAATTTTAAAATTTCTGCATTTCTATGGATACAGCATTCATATTTCAACTAAGTTATTCAGTTTTCCATTGACTTTTCATTATGCTAAAATGGAGTTTTCCATTAAAAATTTTTATTTTAAGGATTAGAATAATGAATGAAATTAAAAGCAGATTAACCTTTTTCCCCTCCATTTTTCCATACTAGTTTGATTTCGCACTGTGATTTTTTTTTTTGCGGTACGCGGGCCTCTCACTGTTGTGGCCTCTCCCGTTGCGGAGCACAGGCTCTGGACGCGCAGGCTCAGCGGCCATGGCTCACGGGCCCAGCCGCTCCGCGGCATGTGGGATCTTCCCGGACCGGGGCATGAACCCGTGTCCCCTGCATCGGCAGGCGGACTCTCAACCACTGTGCCTCCAGGGAAGCCCCTTACTGTGATTTTTGAAAGACCAGGCATGGGACTCTATGCTGTAATCAAAAGAGTGACATATAATTGAAAATGATTTTTACTATAATAAGGTGATATCCATTATGGTTAAGATTTGTGGGGTTTTTTTTTTTTTTTTGCGGTACGCGGGCCTCTCACTGTTGTGGCCTCTCCCATTGCGGAGCACAGGCTCCGGATGCGCAGGCTCAGCGGCCATGGCTCACGGGCCCAGCCGCTCCGCGGCATGTGGGATCTTCCCGGACCGGGGCACGAATCCGTGTCCCCTGCATCAGCAGGTGGACTCTCAACCACTGCGCCACCAGGGAAGCCGTATGGTTAAGATTTGAACCGAAGAATAAGAGGTAGCACTTTATCAGATGAGAATTTTGCATGTTAGATATGTTATAAGAAGATTCACTGTTTTCTTAAAGAAATAACTTTCTTCTTATCAAGGTGATTAAGTACAGGATTATTGTGTCTTCATCCTTTCCATATTTAACATCAACTTTCACAAAGCCTCTATTAAGAATTTTATGTTCTAAATTAGATATCATAAACTGGCCCAGCAACATTATTTATTTGGTCAGCATGATCTTTTTTAAAAGATTAAATTACACAATACTGTTTGCCTACAGGTATGCTTACATAAAAATAGGATAGGAGTGGGAGCATCACAGGTAATTTCATTTTACCTGTAATGTTTTTATCTACTTTATTAAAAAACTTGAAGCAAATATGACAGTGTTGAAGTTTAGTAATTCTTTTTTTTTTTAAAGCAGAAGTTTTAAAAAATATTTATATTTATTTATTTATTTATTTTTGACTGCGTTGGAACTTCGTTGATGCGCGCGGGCTTTCTCTGGTTGCAGTGAGTGGGGGCTTCTCACTGCTGTGGCTTCTTTTGTTGCAGAGCACAGGCTCTAGGTGCGCGGGCTTCAGTAGTTGTGGCACGCGGCCTCAGTAGTTGTGGCTCATGGGCTCTAGAGCGCAGGCTCAGTAGTTGTGGTGCACGGGCTTGGTTGCTCCGTGGCATGTGGGATCTTCCTGGACCAGGGATTGAACCCGTGTCCCCTGCATTGGCAGGCGGATTCTTAACCACTGCACCACCAGGGAAGTCCAAGTTTAGTAATTCTGAGTAGCGAGAGCCCTTACGTATCTCTGTAATTTAAAATTTTAACCCTTCCCCCTCTTCAGTGTAGATTGTGTGAAAGAACACAATCTGATTAAAATAGTTCACATAAGTGTTTGTATAAATAGCTCCTGAAACCATTTGGGGAACCCAGGAAGTTCATGTGCTGGAATAATATGTTCTTTTTAAAAAAATATATTGAGGGCTTCCCTGGTGGCGCAGTGGTTGAGAGTCCACCTGCCGACGCAGGGGACACGGGTTCGTGCCCCGGTCTGGGAAGATCCCACATGCCGCGGAGCGGCTGGGCCCGTGGGCCATGGCCGCTGAGCCTGCGCTTCCGGAGCCTGTGCTCCGCAACGGGAGAGGCCACAGCAGTGAGAGGCCCGCGTACCGCAAAAAAAAAAAAAAAAAAAAAAAAAAAAAAATATATATATATATATATAGAAATATAATCTACGTAAAATATACATATCCCCTCCACATTACTACTCCCTCCTCCTTCTCCCCCCTTCCCCAGGTTAGCTACTATCCCTGCTTCTACTGCAGAGATTAGTTTTGCCTGTTCAGTGCCTGGCTTCTTTTGTTTAATATTTTATTTATGAGGTTTACCCATGTTTTTGCTGTATACTCTAGTAAAAATGTAACAATTTTTTTTTTAGTCTGTTCTAATGTTGACAGATATTTATTTCCACTCTTTGGCTATTATAAATATTCCTGTTATGATACGTATCCTCACATGTGTCTTTTAGTGAACATATGTGTGCATTTCTGTGGATATTTACCAAGGAGTATGATTGTTGGTTTGTAGGTTATACATATGTTCATCTTCAGTAGATCCTGCTAAACAGTTTTCTATTTTTTTTTCTTTTCTTTTTTTAACAGTTCTCCGACTAGGGGTTGAACCCGGGCCATGGTACTGAAAGCCCGGAATCCTAACCACTAGTCCACCGGGGAACTCTAAATAGTTTTCTAAAGTGACTGTGCCAGTTTATATTACCACTAGCAAAATGTGAGCATTCCTGTTACTCCATATCCTCACTAACACTTGGTATTTTTTTATTTTCTAATTTTAGCCATGGTGGTGGATTTGTGGTAGTATTGTAAACACAATTGCATATGTAAGTTTTGGAATTTGAGGAACCACCATAAGGAAAAACATGAATGGAGGTTGGCAGGTTTGTGTCTGCTGGGGGTTTATTTTCAGACAAGTATCACAAGATTGGCAAATACTGAGAGTTCCTGTCCCTTGGGTCAATTCTGCAAACAGATATAGCTCTTGGGGACTTTCTTTTCTTAATATAAAATAGTATATTAATTTTTTGTGGTTATAAGAATAAAATAGTCATTTAGTACTTATTGAGTACCTACTTTGTGTCAGGCAATGGACCAAATATTATATGAAAATCATTTTGAGATCCTTTTGTACTTCATAAGCATGATGATTGGGCGTTCACACTATTGCGTGAGATGTGCCTCCCTCAAACCTGTTATGATGTCAACATGTGACCCATCTGATGTGAAAAAAAAAATCATTTTGAAAACAGAGAAAAGTATAAAGAAGAAAATAAAAATCATTTGTAAGCCCTTTCATCTACGGTCAACAGTTTGGTTTATTTCCTTGTGGTATATACTTACATTTTATATCTGTATCTATATCTATATGCTTTCTTTTTCCATAGTTGAGAGTCATGAATGTGCAGCTTTGTATTCTTCCTTCTCCAACCCCCACACTTAACCTTAACAGCATTTTCCTACATCATTTAAAACTATTTGTAAATGTTTTTAGTGATTGGATATTAACCATCATATGATTGTACCATAATTCTCTTAACTATTCCCCATCATTGGGTATGTAGACTGTTTTCAAATTTTAGCCACATAAAAAATATGATGAATAACATAACATAAATCTTTGCCTGCATTTTTAGATTATTTTCTTAGGCTAGTTTACTAGACAGAGATTGATCATGTCAAATGATATAATTACTTTTAAAGTTCTTAAGCTACTACTAAATTACTTTCCAGAAAGTTTGCACCAACTTTTTAAGTTTACTGTTAGTGAATGAGAAAGCCTGTATCAATGCACCCCTGCTAGCATTGAACATTATCATTATTTTAATATGCTAACTTAATATTTTTAAAAGTAACTTAATTTTGTTTTAATTTATATTTGATTATCTCTTCCAACACTTCTAACCCTAAAGTTTCTTTAAAAGCTCCCAGTTTTTAATTTGTATTTTAACAACTGCTGTCCTGGTGGTAGGGTTTTTACCATAGGGGTTTGGGAAAGGAGGAGTGGAGAATGGGGTCAATTGTATGCGCTGTTATCCTGTTTTTGTTTTTTTAAAGTTGGGCTTCTTATGTAGCAGAAGAAAGAAGGGAGTCACTATTACTGAGTGGTCGCTCTTTGCCTGTTCTAGGTCATACCAGCTCCTGACACGTCACATCAGAATTTCAGTCCAAGTTCCATCTCCAGCTGCAGTACTGCAGACATTGTTCTGACACTGACGTTTTGTTCGTCAGGGACTATGGTTTTATTTTTGCATAAAAAATTGGGGCAGTGCTTTAGAACATCTTAAGGCTTCCCTTAGTAATCCTTTAAGAAGCTGTCATCTTTGAATTTATCCAACCCTTCTTAAATTAACTTATATTTTAAGCCTATCACACATACTAATTGTAATAATAATTATTCATATTTTAATACTTATATGTGTATTGGTTTTTTTGCTGATGTATTAATTTTGTTCTTTTCATTTTTCCCTCTTTCTTTATAGTTATTTGAAAGTCAGTGTCATACCTAGTGAGATTTCCCTCCTGGTTTGTGCTCTTTCGATGCTTCCTTCTCCTCACTTAGACGAAGCGAGGATATCTCAAATTGAAGCAGTTTTACCACAGTGTGACCTAAATGACCTGAATAGTTTTGCCACATCTGTTTTAAGATGTATTCAGTATGATCCCATGTATCGGAATAATACTCCTGGGAAACAGTTGAAACTACTTCAAAAATTAGATCACTACGGTCGTCAGAGACTACAAAAATGCAGCAGTTTGAATCTGTTATGGGAAGAAGTTAAATCTTTAAAAGGAGACTGGTTTGCTGATTCACTTCTTGAAGAAACTGTTGTTACCTTACAGCGTTTGATGGATGAAATTAATTACATAAATGTTGCAGGGATTGCATCTTTTATTTCTAGAAATAACTACCTCAGTACTTTGCTACTTGATAGGATAGCCTCAGTGGTCCTTCAGCAGAATGAAAAGGTGAAATTGAAATGTTTGTTACATATTAGTTTTATATAGTTGTCAACTTCTAGAAGCATAAATGTTTATCATAAGTACTCTGAGAACTTGATTGGAATTTGAAGTTTAAAAATTAAGCTCTAGTGGGAATTCCCTGGTGGTCCAGTAGTTAGGACTCTGTACTTTCACTGCTGAGGGCCTGGGTTCAATCCCTGGTCAGGGAACTAAGATCCCATAAGCCGTGGGGCGTGGCCCCCCCCAAAAAAATTAAGCTCTAGTTTCTGGTTCAGCAGTTTGTCGTTCCTCCCCTTAAAACCCCTTCCTCCAGCAGTGCAGATTTGGGGAGATCAGCTGTCATCTTTTGGTTTATTACAAGTATTGTTAAGATCAGCAGTGAAAATTCATTGACTAGAAGGAAATTCTTTTTTTTTTTTTTTTTTTTTTGCAGTATGCGGGCCTCTCACCGCTGTGGCCTCTCCCGCTGCGGAGCACAGGGTCCAGACGTGCAGGCTCAGCGGCCATGGCTCACGGGTCCAGCTGCTTCGCGGCATGTGGGATCCTCCCGGACCGGGGCACGAACCCGTGTCTCCTGCATCGGCAGGCGGATTCTCAACCACTGCGCCACCAGGGAAGCCCTAGAAGGAAATTCTTAAAATGATAGTTGTTTAAGGATAAAGAAGATGAATGATTTTTGTTTTCTTTTTCTTGTTTTCTATAATCCTGTGATAGTTACTTTTACTATTTAAAAACTATTCAAAAGAGTGAGATAAGTGTGAAAACTGAGAAAATTATAAGATCTCCACTGACGTCAGTATTCTTGAATTGTCAGTGTGTCTTACACATTTATTTCTGGAACTCGTAAAATGCTGCTTTTTGGATTATGTGAGAAGACAGTCACTTACAAAATCTATTATATAGATCAGGATATGGCTTTTACTTAGAAGACATTATTTCTAATAAGTGAAAATAAAAGTCTATAGTGCCTGCCAGTTATTAAGTATTGGATGAATGAATAAAAAAGAAAAAAGGAAAGAAAAGTGAATTATGATTATTATTATAAACTAAGAAACTTCCTTAATTACATTATATTATGAGTCTATAAAATGTGCTGATATCATGGAAATTGTGACACTATTTTCTCATCATTTTAATGACTAAGGAATTCTGGAACAGGATTTTACACCAAACAAAATCAATCTGTAGCTTATCTGATTTATTTTTCCTGCATTAATATTTAGAGTTACTAGAAATTAGTGGTGGAATTAAATAAATTATAGCAAGGTAGAAAACTTAATAAACAGAATGATACATGTGTCATTTAACTGTGGGCATGTTCATTTAACTATAGGCATGTTAGATAAAGACTTCTGCTTAAGATAATAATTAGGCTAAATTTTGTTTTGTTTTGCTGAAGTTGAAGCAATAACTTTTTTGTTCTATTTTTACAGATTCATCCTTTTGCAATCCTTGCTATTATTCTTCCGTTCAGCACCCTGAACTATGATCCACCTCAAAGGGATGAATTTTTTGGAACTTGCCTTCAACACCTTAATTCTTACTTAAGTAGGTATATTGTTTGGTAATACATTGATGAGGAGGTTGGAGGATACTGTTGCTGCTACTCTAAGACATATTCCTTTTTTAAAGGATAGTGATAATAGCCATGAGTTTTATACCTTCAAAAAATATTTTGGATCCATTTTTAAAACTTTTTTATTATGAAAAATGTCAAACTTACATTAAAAAGTGAAAGAATTGAACAAGTAGAACCTATAAACTCACTGGTTAGATTCAGTGGTTCACATTTTATCATATTTGCTTTACTGTTTGTTTCTCTTGCTCTCTTGTTTTTTTTCTAAGCCATTTCAAAGTAAATTGTAGGCACTGTGACTCTTTACCCCTAATTGCTTAGGCATACACCTCCTAAGAATAATGATCTCCTAAATCACAATACTCTTATCACACCTAAGAATATTAATAGTCCCCTAATACATAATACACAATCCATTTTTAAATCTCTCTCATTCTCAAAGTACCTTATTTAGAGTGGTTATTTTGGACCCAGGATTCAATCAAGGTTCACTCATTCCATTAAGTTGTCTCTTTGGTATCTTATGGTCTAGAATATTCTCTGGTTTTTGTTTTTTGTTATTTGTTTGTTTTTTGCTCTGCATTGACTTAAGAGAAAGATTTTTTGTTATCTAAGTTTTCTTTTTTTTAAATAAATTTATTTATTTTTTATTTATTTTTGGCTGTGTTGGGTCTTTGTTGCTGCATGCGGGCTTTCTCTAGTTGTGGCGAGCAGGAGCTACTCTTAGTTGTGGTGCATGGGCTTCTCACTGCGGTGGCTTCTCTTGTTGCGGAGCACGGGCTCTAGGTGTGGGGGCTTTAGTAGTTGCAGCATGTGGGCTCAGTAGTTGTGGCTCGTGGGCTTCAGGAGTTGTGGCATGTGGGCTCAGTAGTTGTGGCTCGTGGGCTGTAGAGCGCAGGCTCAGTAGTTGTGGTGCACGGGCTTAGTTGCTCCGCAGCATGTGGGATCTTCCCGGACCAGGGCTTGAACCCGTGTCCCCTGCACTGTCAGGCGGATTCTTAACCACTGCTCCACCAGGGATGTCCCTAAGTTTTCAAATACACAGTAAAATTGAAAGAACAATGTAACAAACATCTGTATACTGTATACCCACAATGTAGCTTTTGAATAATCATTAACATTTTGCCACATTAGCTCTGTGTGTGTGTGTGTGTGTGTGTGTGTGTGTGTGTGTGTGTATATGATGAACCACTTGAAGTGTCAGCTCTAAATACTTCAGGTTATAAGGACATTCTTCTATGTAAGCACGATACCGGTATCACACTTAAGAAAGTGAACAAGTACCACCTTCTACCTGCTCAGTCCATAATAAAAATTTCCCAATTGTCACCAAATTTTCTTTGATAAACTTTTTAAAGAAACCAACGTTGAGTTGTTATGTCACTTTCTCCTAATCTTTTTTTTTCTTGATGTTTATTTTTTGCAATAGAGATTAGCCATTTATTTTGGGTTGTGCCACATTCTGCATTTGTCTGAGTGCTTGCTTTTAACTTGCTCCTCCATCTCCTGTGCTCCTAGTAAACTGGAAGTTAGTTATAGATGCTTGATTAGATTCAGATTAAATATTTTCAGCAAAAAATGCCTTTATGTGGTGCTGTATACCTGATATTTGTATCATTTCTGGAGACATATCACATTTGATTGTTGTCAATTTTAAAAGTTTGTTCATTTTTTAAATAGAAAATAAATATGTCTTAAAGTCCTATGTAGATGTTTATTAATTGTCAGAAAGGTTGCTGCTCTGGTGCTGATTATTATGTGTCTCTTTAAAAAGTCTAAATAGTGTTTCAGTACCAGAAAAAAGTGGAGTAGAAATATTCCTTCCTACTGTTGGCCTTAGCAGAAGCAATACGTGAGGGTAGCGGAGGCAGGAAATTATTTTTTTCTTTTCTTTCTTTATTTTGGTCCTGAATTGTATTTCTTTCTGTTTGGCCTTAAAGAAAAAGGTTTTAATGGTGCTTCTCTTCTCAGACCCACATGTCTTACTTGTCAGTATAGTGTGTTTTAGAAGTGAAATGTCTGGCTCAGTAGTTACCGCTTTTTCAGTCAACATTCACCAAGTACTTATTGTCAGGTAGTCTTTAGTCACTGGAGATATAGGAGAGAATAAAAACAGGTAGACTCTACTACCATCGTTGATTTTACTTTCTGATGGCGTGAAACTGGCATAGACAATAAACAAATACATAAGGTGAAATGGTGATAAGTATTTAAGACCACTAGAGCAGGGTAGGTGTGTAGGATGGAGGATAGTGAGGTGGGCTGGATGGAGCGAGGAGGTGTCATTGACCATGGATTGAATGAAGTGAGACACCGGTCAGGATGATGTCTCAAAAAATCTAAACAGGGCTTCCCTGGTGGTGCAGTGGTTGAGAGTCCGCCTGCCGATGCAGGGAACATGGGTTCGTGCCCCGGTCTGGGAAGATCCCACATGCCGCGGAGCAGCTGGGCCCGTGAGCCATGGCCGCTGAGCCTGTGCGTCCGGAGCCTGTGCTCCTCAACAGGAGAGGCCACAACAGTGAGAGGCCTGCATACTGCAAAAAAAAAAAAAATCTAAACAATCATCATCAAAAAATCTAGAAACAATAAATGCCAGAGAGTGTGTGGAGAAAAGGGAACCCTCCTGCACTATTGGTGGGAGTGTAAATTGATACAGCCACTATGGAGAACACTATGGATGTTCCTTGAAAAACTAAACATAGAACTACCATATGACCCAGCAATCCCACTACTGGGCATATACCCTGAGAAAGCCATAATTCAAAAAGAGTCATGTATCACAATGTTCATTGCAGCACTATTTACAGTAGCCAGGACATGGAAGCAACCTAAATGTCCATCGACAGAGGAATGGATAAAGAAGATGTGACCCATATATACAATGAAATATTACTCAGCCATAAAAAGGAACGAAATTGAGTTATCTGTAGTGAAGTGGATGGACCTAGAGTCTGTCGTACAGAGTGAAGTAAGTCAGAAAGAGAAAAACAAATACCGTACGCTAATGCATATATATGGAATTTTAAAAAGCGGTACTGATGAACCTAGTGGCAGGGCAGGAATAAAGGCGCAGACGCAGAGAACGGACTTGAGGGCACGGGGGTTTAGGGGAGGCTAGGACATAGTGAGAGAGCAGCATTGACATATATACACACCAAATGTAAAATAGATAGCTAGTGGGAAGCTGCTGCATCACGCAGGGCGATCAGCTTGGTGCTTTGTGATGACCTAGAGGGGTGGGATAGGGAGGGTGGGAGGGAAGCTCAAGAGGGAGGGCATATGGGGATATATGTATACGTATGGTTGATTCACTTTGTTGTACAGCAGAAACTAACACAACATTGTAAAGCAATTATACTCCGGTAAAGATGTGAAAAAAAAAAGAGAGGGTGACTTATGTCCATAGGTGGGGAAGAGAGTCCCAGGGTAAAGAAAAGCAAGTGCAAAAGGCCCTGAGGTGAGAATATGCTTGGTTTCTTTCGGGAACAGCAGATTCAGTGTGGCAGGAGTGGAATGCGGGAGACTGAGTTGGTAGGAGAAGAGGTTGGAGAGACAGCAGAGACCAGCTTCCGCAGAGCTTTCTGCTGTGCCTGGAGAGTAAGAAATTCCTATTCCGTCATCCAAGCAACAAATACTTAACTGGGAGCTTCCACGACCAGCATAAGGTGTTAGGCTCTATAATAGGGCAGGAATTATGTTTCTCTAGGCTTGTAGACCTCTAGTTAGGCTGTGTGAGACCAGTATAAATATATTAATTATGTCAGTATGATGCTCATGGACTTTGCTACATTTTTGTGGGGTCTATATGCTAGATAGTGTCTAACCATGTCTATTTTTGTGTGTCTCTAATAGACAAATTGGGACTGATATGTATGTGTTTATTCACGTATGGGTGTATACATGTGTGGCATTCATATATACCCCCTTTTAGTAATACAATTATATATAGAAAGATGAGACTTGAAACTGAAAGATGAGACTTTGAATGTGCTCTCCTGGTTGTTCAGTTGTGTGTCAACAATCAGAAGGAAATGAAAATACATTCTTTTTTTTTTTCTTCAAATAAAGGATATAAGAGATGAGAGTTTGAGAAGTACAGCTTTGATTTTTTTTTTAAGACTTACTGGGAAAATGTTTGGAAAATTCTTGGAGACCTGTATAAGCAAAATTCTAATGGAATAATACTTTTCTTTATTTTGAATAAACATTAGTTTTGACAGATCAATTTTGCTGGTAGAGATCATCGCTATTAACCTTGTTTGTGACTTGGTCTTGCTTTACTAAATAAACTCAGCAAAACATTGAAAAGATTTAACATCTTTTTTTGTCCTTTGTAAGAACATTGCTGCTAATGGCACATTTTAGAGGACCCCTTCCCTCTCATCAGAAATGTCTCTTGGGAGAGAAAGACAAATACCATATGATATCACTTATACGTGGAATCTAAAATATGATACAAATGAACTTATTGACGATGGAAACACTCACGACATAGAAAACAAACTTATGGTTACCAAAGGGGAAAGGGGGTGGGGGAGGGATAAATTAGGAGTTTAGGATTAGCAGATACAAACAATTGACACTATATATAAAGTAGATAAACAAGTTCCTACTGTATACCACAGGGAACTATATTCAATGTCCTGTAATAAACCATAATGGAAAGGAGTATGAAAAAGAGAATATGTATATGTATATGTATAATTGAATCACTTTGCTGTATACGAGAAACTAACACAACATTGTAAATCAACTATACTTCAATAAAAATTTAAAAAAGAAAAGAAAAGAAATATCTCTTGGATGAAGCAAATCCGGTAAATAACCTCAAGCCTTATCTCTGAGACACATACCGTGTTGCTGGCTGATAGGTAAGGGAGGAGGTACTGAGTGAGACCTGAGCTTCATATATGTCTGTACCCAGCCTGGGGATCTGAGAGCTCTAGAGAGCAGCACAGGACCGTGGTGTAGACTCTGGAGCTGGACTCTCCAAGTTAAATCTCACCCTCCACTTGCTAACCATGTGACTTGGGGCAAGTCATTAAACTTCTCTGTGCTTCAGTACACTCAGTTTATAAAACGGAGATAATAATCATTCCTACTTTACACTGAAGTGAGGTTTAAATGAGTTAATATTTGTAAAGTGCTTAGAAAGATTCTGCACACATTCTGAGCAATATTATCAGTATATAGAGACTGGGATCACTTATTTTTACATACTCTACTGACCCTTTATTTTCAATCTTTCTCTTTTCAAGACAATTTTAAAGACTTAATGGAAGTATAATAATGTACACAGAATATGTATGTACAGAAACGGATGCATATCCTTAGTATATATATAGTATGTGAATTTATACAAATTGAATCAGCCAAGGAATCAGTACCCAGATCAAGAAATAGCATATTAGCATAGTACCCTTCTCCCAGGCCCTCATTTCCATTCTTCACCCACCCAAAGGTAACCACTTTACCACTCTCTCTGAACTTGTGACAGTATATATTAATTTTGTCAAGGTTGTGTTTGCATTATTTTTTTAAAACCTGGTTTTACCTGAATAAAGTATATATTACGTATATGTGAAGCAGCTGTACATTTTAATTTTTTTAATCTTAATTTTATTCTAGGTATATTGGATCCTCTCATGTTAGTGTTTCTTGGTTACTCTTTGGCCACACGTGAATATTTTTCAGAAGATCTACTGAAGGCAATTTTTAACATCAGATTCTTAGCCAAATTAGATTCTCAACTTGAACGTATGTATATATATATTTTTTGTTGTTGTTGTTGTTGTTTAGGAGTATTTTATTCACGTGGGTGATAAATGTATGATTTTTTTATAATTATGTGTTAAACTATACATATACATGTTATGCATTTTTTTCTGTATGTAAATTTCATAAGCGAAAAAAGTTAAAAATGTGATAAGATACATAAAACACTTTCAAAGAAAAACTGCTATATACTTGTTAAACATTATTAAAAAACAATAAACTTTTTGCTTTACAACAAGCAAGTGTAATATATTTTTTAATTTAATAAATTATCACTTGTATTTTATATCCAAGTTTCAGCTCTACCTACATACTAAAGCATTTAAATGTTAATACTGGGGTTTTTTTCTGTTTATAAAAGTATTTCCTGATTATTGTAGAAAATTTAGAATATAGAACAGTATAAAATAGAAAATAAAAGATTATTCATAATCTTACCACCAAGTGAAACTACAACTTTTAATGTTTTGGAGTATTTCTTTTCTGTCTCCTGCCCTTATATGTATGTTTATATACCTATAGATATTTTAAAACAAAATTTGAATTATACATATGTTCACTTTTGTTTGTCTGTTGCTTTTGTCATTGAACTATATTTTGAACAATTTTCCATGCCATTAAATATTTTTTGATGTCATGATTTTTTAGTCTATAGAATCTGCCATCATAAGGAAGTAATAAAATTTGTTAGCATGTAGGTTGTTTCCAATTCATTACTATAAATAATGATTATTATACATGAGTCATTGCCCTCATCTTTGTTTCCTTAGGATAGATTGCTAAATGTAGAATATTAGGTCAATGAATATTCTTTAGTAGTATTTTTTAAAATGTAGGTTTTTTTGTTTTTATTTTATTTATTTATTTTTGGCTGCTTTGGTTCTTCGTTGCTGTGCACGGTTTTCTCTAGTTGCCATGAGCAGGGCTACTGTTCGTTGCGGTGCGCGGGCTTCTTATTGCAGTGGCTTCTCTTGTTGCGGAGCACGGGCTCTAGGCGCACCGGCTTCAGTAGTTGTGGCACTGGGCTCAGTAGTTGTGGTTTGCGGGCTCTAGAGTGCAGGCTCAGTTGTTGTGGTGCATGGATTTAGTTGCTCTGCAGCATGTGGGATCTTCCCGGACCAGGGCTCGAACCCATGTCCCCTTCATTGGCAGGTGGATTCTTAACCACTGTGCCACCAGAGGAGCCCCTAAAATGTAGTTTTAGTATTCATAATTAGTGAGAAACATAGGTGTTTGTCCTAATCATCCCACTGAATGTAATAATTTAAAAATATAAAGCATGTGTATGCAAATGAAATGATTTTGTAATATGAGAATAAAAGTTACAACCATTATGGGGATAAATGAATGTGAAAAATGAATCGTCTTTGCTAAGTTCAAGCTATCAAAGTCTATTAATGTATTTTTTTAATTTCAGTTTTATGTTCATCTCTAAATATGAAGGTCCAATTTCGTCTTATGGAATTAAATAGAGCAGTCTGCTTGGAATGTCCTGAATATCAGATTCCATGGTTTCATGACCGCTTCTGTCAACAGCAGTATAAAAAAGGTTTGAGTTTTGTTTGGGTCAGAAAGTAAAGCTTAATTCTAAAGTACATTATTAGGTAGTGTACTGTTTTTATTGTTAAACCTAACCATGACACCAGAGTTCCCAAGAGTGCCATAACTTGTTTAATGGAAGCATTTTGTAGAGAAATTTGTGTTGTAAGAATTTCTTAATATTTAGAACACTAAACCTCTTTTGGTAGAGAGCCAAAGAACTTGTGCTGAATTTAGTGTTATTGCAGGTGGTATTACAATACATGGAAGCTCTTGTTGGAAATATTAATCTATTTTTCAGTTTGTAGATATGGGATGATTTTCATTCAAAAGCTGATTATTTTAAGTGAACTAATTATTTTATTTTCCTGAAGATTTTGGCAGTATGAATGGAGCACAACAGCAGATTTATAAAATGTTAGCAGAGGTACTAGGAGGAATCAATTTTGTAAAAGCCTCTGTTCTTACACCTTATTACTACAAAATAGGTAAGTCTTTGGTAGGTTATTAGCTACTTTCAGAAAGCCAAACTAAACAGAATCATCTCATCAATTGGAATTTTAAAACTTTTTAAAAAATTTTTTCGTTATCTTGGAAATTTTCAGGAAATTTCCTGGTGATCCAGTGGTTAGGACTCTGCACTTCCACTGAAGGGGGTATGGCTTCAGTCCCTGGTTGGGGAACTAGGGTTATTATATCCCAGGCCCATTGTATTGCCAACTCATATTTGTACCTCATGTTGTCAAGAGGCTTATTTTTATGTGAAAATATATATAGATCATTAAAAATAAGATTTAATTGGTAATATTTGTATATAAGGATATGGTATAATTAAGACAATACAGTAGTATGATTAAGAACTAAGGATTGGGGCTTCCCTGATGGCGCAGTAGTTGAGAGTCTGCCTGCCGATGCAGGGGATATGGGTTCATGCCCCGGCCCGGGAAGATCCCATATGCCGCGGAACGGCTGGGCCCGTGAGCCATGGCCGATGAGCCTGCGCTTCCGGAGCCTGTGCTCCGCAACGGGAGAGGCCACAACAGTGAGAGGCCCGCATACCACAAAAAAAAAAAAAAAAAAGAACTAAGGATTGGAAGAAAACACTCATTTATATGATACATAATACATGCTTATAGAAAAAACAGAAAGGACAGATAACAAAAAGGAAAATCACTCATGATACAAACACTCTTTACTTTTGGTGTCTATGTTTCTCCTTCTGAATTTTTTTTCATTTTTAATGACATTTTTTGTTTTCTTTCTAATTTTACAAGCAATACATGTTCATGTGTGCAAGTAATATGTACTTTTAAAAGTTCTGACTTTTCAAAAAAACAAATGGCTTATTTTATAGTGTTTGTAACTTTGTTTATATGTTGTGAATATTTTTCTATGCCAACAAATATAATTATACATTATTTTTAGTGACTGCATAATATTTCATTGAATGACTATGCTATGATTTATTAAGTTTTTTTGCTGGTATGTGCATCTTTCAAACAATGCTGTAATTTCATATAACAATAGTAATTGATACACTTACATATTATTATGTTACATACTAATTATGTGTTAGATATTATTATGTTTTATATATAATAAACTTATTATGTCCCTATAAGTTTTGCAAATTATTCTATTTTATAGATAAGGAAACTGAGCCCCAGAGACATTGTTGTTTGCCCAAGGTTATGTAGCTGGCAGATGGCAAAGCCAGGATGACCTAGGCATTCTAGCTCCAGAATTCATTTTCTGTATGAGAAAACTATATTTCATTTTCGATAATTAACTTGAAGATGCTTCAGTGCCCCAGTTTCCCTTATATATAAAGAATAGGTAATTAAACCTACTCTTTCTTCCTTTTCATTCATTGTTTCTTTTTTCATTTTTCTTGGTTTAAATACATTTTTATGATTGTTTTTATTATGGAAAAATTTCATACATATTCAAGAATAGAATAGTATAATGAACCCTCATCCAGCATTAAAAATTATTAATACTCACTAACCAGAGACCCACCTGATCTTTTTCAAGCAAATCACAGATAATGTCATTTTAGAATGTATATCTAAAAGGATATATAACCACAGTGCCATCATTTTCACCTCTACAACTATTCATAATAATCTTTTTATATAGCTTGTCAACATTCAAGTGTCTCAATTATCTTTTATATGTTTTATTTTACTGTTTGTTGGACTTTTCCAGTTGAAACCCTGTGGTGTCATTCAACATGCTTCTGTATCCCCTATTTTTCCTGTAAACCAGTATTTAGATATAGAGGCTTGATTAGATTCAGGTTAGTTTGGGAGTGGCAGTGGTCATTTTTTTGGCCAGCTTTTTCATAGGCGGTATGTGCTTCTTACTCCAACTTATCAGAAGACATACAATTCTGGTTGTCCCCTTTTTATTATATTAAGATTTATCAGTGTGTTTATATGTTGTCAGCTTATCCGTTAGGAAGCTTTCCCATCAGCTTTTCACCTACTGATTTTAGCAGCCGTTAAAATTATTGTCTAAATGCATTATTCATCAAGGGTGGAAAAGTAGTGATTTTCTACATCTGTCATTCTGCATTTATTAGTTGGAATTTGTCTAAAAAGAACTTTCCTATGTCAACTGTTTAGTTACCCTATGTACAGTTCATACAGGAAAGACAGGATACATGCATCAATCTTTGTCTTTACTAATTTTCAGATGAGTTGGTTTAGCTTCCTCCAATTGTGACCAAGAGATTTAAGGGGATTAAAATAAAACTGTAATGTGATTTGGCTTAGTGCAGTGCTAAATATAGCCCCCATGCTAAATAATAGTTTAGTAATACTTGCTGGTTGATTTTTATTCATTGATTTTCAAAGAGAGGTGATCTTGGACTAGATCATATATATAAAATAAGTTGGATAGGGACTTCCCTAGCGGTCCATTGGTTAAGACTCCGGGCTTCCACTGCAGGGGGCACGGGTTCAATCCCTGGTCGGGGAACTAAGATCCTGCATGCTGTGTGGTGTGGCCAAAATAAATAAATAAATAAATGAAATAAGTTGGATAATTAGGGAGGTACCTCATTCTTCATGTTTGTGAGAGTGCGTGTGTCTTTATATACACATATAAATATTTAAAACGTATCTTAAAATTTTACCTATAAGAATTTACCTAATTCATATTGTTGGTTCCTGTACTTTCTTACAGATTTTGAGTGTATCTTGGATAAAAGGAAAAATCCTATTCCGTATGGAAGCCATAATACAACTTTGGGAAAACTACCAAAAGTACACTCGGAATTAAATACTCAAATAGCTGGATCAAGACTGCCACCAGGAGCTGAAAAGTACCTTTCTTAGTTTCAGATTTTGTTATCTAAATGTTAAATTTGGCACGATTTAATGAACTCAGCTATCAAGGATTATTTATAGTAGAATCTGCTCCTCATGTATCTCATGCATGCTACCCACATACCTTTGCTTTTCTTGTGCTTTCTGCTTTAATCTCCATCCTTCATTGTCCAAAGCCTAGCAATATCTAAAGCACTAACCTTCAAGTTGTCCTCAGTGGAAATAAATAGTATCTTCTTCTTTGGACCTCCCATGCCTCTCTACTTTTCGGATAGCACATAGCTGCTTCCTACACTGCATTACAGTTACTTACTATGTATCATATGTTCTTTGTTAGACTATAAAGTGTGTCCTTTTATTTTTGTATCCCTCACAGTGCCTTACATATGGTAGGTGCATAATAAATATGTATTGGACAAAGAAACAAATAGATGAAAGCATGCAGATACTTACTATAATTTGGTTTAATTCTAATGAATCGGATTACTTGTCATTAATTACTAATTTAAGTAGAAAAATAACTTAGTATACTCATTTATTCATTTGGCGGTTTTTAGTTTATAAAGATGCACCCTTGTTCCTGAAAGGCTTATAATTATTCAGTTTCTCAATTTCAGAAGTAAATATTTATTTTCATCTTATGTAGGATTGCTTTGGAATTTTTGGATTCGAGAGCATTTTGTAGAAACATCCCTCATTTAAAAGGAAAATCTGCTATGAAAAAACGACACTTGGAAATTTTGGGCTATCATGTAATTCAGGTATGAAATACTTATGTAATTCAGCCTTTAAAAAACCCAGAGACACTGGCTTTACATGTGTCCCCTTTTAAGGTGAAAGTTGTAGAATTACCTTTTTTTTAATATTAAAAAAAAGCTATATTAAAATCTGTCTGAAATAGAACACCCTCTTTTTTTTTAAGAATAGTAAATAAAAATAATTTTTAAAATTGTCTCTAGAAGATCTCTTGATTTTTATATTCATTTTACAATAAAGAGAGGCACTATGGAGATGGATGGAGTTATAAGAGAAAAAGGCTAGTGTACAAATATAAGAAAGGCACATGGGAAAAAATGTCCATTGTTGGTATTGTAGGAACAGGAGGATGAAAGGAGCTGTGAAGCAGAAAAGGGTCTTCCAGGTGTTGTCAAGAAGAAGGCAACCTTCCAAATAGGGTTCAAAGGCTATGCTTATGTAAACTAATGTCTTAGGGTTCCTATAGCTCTTCTCAGTATTCTTAGAGGTCTTCCCTGATGTTTTTTGTTGCTGCTTTTGAGCTTTCATTCAGACTACATTACTTACTTTACAGATCCCTCATTTTGAATGGAACTCTATGGCACTGTCAACAAAGAATGCTCGAATGGACTACCTGAGAGAACGGATATTTGGAGAAGGCAAATCATCATCATAGTTTTTACTGAAAATTAGTTATCATGGTGTGTCATATTTGGACTTATTTTAATTAAGTGGCTTGATTCAATTAAAAAATAATGTAGAATTGATTTCTAGGTCAATTAATACCTATTAAAATAAACAGACATTTTACAATGGACTACTTTCTCTACTATCTAGTTGGGAAACTGTTTAAAATTCTTAATATAAAAGATGTAGCTTTTAAGAAACTTTAAGTAGTTTACAGTTCATTCTTTGAGTGCATACTATGTGGCAGGAACTATATTATTTTATTATTTTTTAATTTTTTTAAATTTAAATGAGACCCATTTATTATACTCCTTAAATAGCATTTCCAAAGTTTTCTTACAGCATATAATCTTTTATATAATGCACAGGATTCTTGTTATATCTTGAAGCATGAGTAAAGGTTTTTGCTATTTTAAACATTTTTAGAAAATGCAGATGTACATATTTCATTCTCCAATTTCATTTGTAATAGAAAACAAGTGTAAAGTTACCTCAACAATGCAAATGAAAGGATTAGTAAACTCAGATTTAGGAAGCTTCTTTACAGTTGATTGAGACAGATTAACAAAAGGAATAATCTGTTCAATTTAAGATTTAATTTCTTAGAAAATGGTTTTAAGCTCTGATCATTACATTGAAGATTCAGTAACTTTGAGGTTTTGATTCCCATTGCTAATCTCTTGGACAATAACATAGTGAATAATTTCTACATGAATCTCTGTATAGCCTTTTTAAAAACAATAAATTAAAGCCCTATTATCCAAACAGACCACCTCCCTATCTATTATGGTCTTTCACCTTCTTGTTTATAGCTTAGATAGTTTGAAGAGATTTAACCGTGTTGCTAGGCAACTAGCTCCTGAAGCATAACGTATTTCTTTCAACATTCCAGCCCATTCTTTTTTATCATCTTCATACCTGATGGAGAAAAAGAAAGCAATCAGTAAGTTGTTTTTAAGTAGATAGTTCTATAGATTTCCCTGTGTTGAATATACAAATGTTGTTCTCTGAGAAAACCCTACTGGCTCTTACCCAGAGGAGGATGCACCTGACTTGTAGACTAACAAACACTTGAATTCCTCCAAAAGTACGCATTCTCTGAGCATATGCCCATATTACTGGCATGGTATTTAATCTGGATGCTTAGGCAGTTAAGCCTTCTGTGGGAATCAGAGACCGTCCAGAGATGACAGGTAACAGACAGGCAATTAATCTTTCACCTTTGGACTGCTAAAGATGGCTGGTCCCCATGAGTCAAGGTCAGCAAAGAGTAAGAACTGGGAAGAGCAGGGACTGTTAGTCACTTTGATTATGATTTCAGCTGTTCCCATACACTAGTGCTCAGCATGGTACATGACACTAGTGGTCACTCTGTAAGAAGCCATTCTCTTTCCCCTTTATTGTCCTGTGTGAGTACTACTCTTGCACTTGACATTAGGTAAGAACTGGTCGTCCCCTCTGAATATTCAGGGTTATAAAGATATAGACAACTTGGGTTCCTTTGAGACCTGTGTGCTTTTCCTCTGCCTGATGCCTGGAATGCCATCTCTGCATGAGAAACTCCAAAACACTGTCTTCTTTCTGAAGCCTTTCTCACCTTCCTCAAGCAGTTTGTTGTTTTCTCTTCATTTCTCACAGTGCCCTTTGTATGGTATCCATTATGACAATTATCCTTCTATTTTAATTTTTTCCCCTATATTTATGTCCTCAACAAGCTCAAAAGTACATATATCTTATTCACATTGCTAGCTTCCCTCCTCCAGAAGCTATCAATACTTGGCACATAGGAAATACTCCCAAATCATTCTACAAGGAGTGAGTGAGATTTAAAATAATTTTAAAATTAGCTGATGCCTATCTGACTTAATTTCATCAATGGTCCAAATTTAACAGCTGTACAGCTGTACTGTGCACTGTGTGATTTTTATGTAGGGAAAAGTAGACAAAAAATATTTTACCACTAATCAGGAAAAGAACCTTGATTATCTATATAAAATTTGGAGCAACAAATTAAAAGATAAAGAACAGTTTTAAATGATCTAATGAAAAAGTGACCACATTTAAGCAATAAGAGGTTGAGGTTAAATGAGGCCTAAAAGCATTTGCTTCCTGGCAGTTATATTTTTTACTTTCAGCTTTGTCAGTCCTACATAATGGAATGATTTCAAGAAAAAATATGAGAATGGAAATTATTTTTTACATATCATAGTAAGGAGGTCTATAGATGTAGAATGTAGTACACTTATTTTCATCTCTGCATGTGTGAATAGAGATTCACTAGGAAGCTGAGGGCAGGTGGGTAGCCACTTCTCTGTAGGTCAGTGGCTTTCAACTTACTGCGTATCAAAGTCACCTGGAGGGCTTGTTACAACACAGTTTGCTGGCCCCTACCCCCAGAGGTTCAGTAGGTCTGTGGGGTGAGGAATAAAGATTTGCACATCTACCAAGTACTCAGCTGGTGCTGATGCTGCCTTGGGACCCACTGCAGATCATTGGTTCTCAAACTTGACTTGCAAATTGGAACTACCTGGAGACGTTAAAAATGTTGATGCCTGGGTCCCACCCCTAGAGATTGACTTTATTGGTATGGACTATGGCCTGGGCGTGAGGATTTTTTAAAGTTCCCAAAGTGATTCTAATATGCAGCAAGGTTTGAGAATTATTGCCCCAGATTTTATTACCTAAATGGAAAATACCAATACCTAAATTTAAAATTTTACAGCCAAGCAGATAATGATGAATGCCCCCTCCTCTTGCCTTTCCCAAATCCAGTGGTTCCCAAGTTTGTCTGCACATTAGAATCACCTGGGGATCTTTTGGAAGTTCCAAAGCCCAGACCAAATCCCAGGTCAATTAAGTCACAATCAACAGAGGGGAACAGAGGCAGCATCAGTGCTCTTTGAAGTTCCCGAGGTGATTCCAATGAGCAAGCAGTTTTGAGAAGCACTGTCTTAATCGCAAAAATAAACCATAATCAGAATCTCTCCTGCTAAAATTACCAGGAGATGCTGTACTTCCCTTTGCTGCCTGCAGTATTCTGTTGAAGCAACTTGGCTTTTGATCACCATTAGGATCCAGAGTGGCTCATGTGGGGTTCAACTGATAGCACCATTCCTTAACATCAGTGTTTCTCAAGGCTTGCTGCATATTAGAATCACCTGGAAGGTTTTAAGAACTAGTGATGCCCAGGCCCTGCCTAGAAACTGATTTAATTGGTCTGCATGAAGGCCCAGGCACTGGTATATTTTAAAAGCAGCCAGGGGACTTCCCTGGTGGTCCAGTGGTTAAGACACCACGCTCCCAATGCAGGGGGCGTGGATTCAATCCCTGGTCAGGGAACTAAGATTCACATGCCACGCAGTGCAGCCAAAAAAAAAAAAAAAAAAAAAAAGGTAAAAGCAGCTAGGGTTAAGAATCACTGCCTATTCACTCTTGATACCTATCCCCATTTTCCAAAAACCCTAACCTTCCCAGCCCTCCATTATTTCATATTTTTTTCTGCTGCTTTCCAGTCTTTCCCCATCTCATCCTCTTGCTAGGTCTAATCTCTTTCCCTGGAAATTTCCAGTTTCTTTATCTTCTTCCCTCTTTTTTGGAGGGAGAAAGGTAATAGTTAACTTCCTTTATTTTTTTAATAAATTTATTTATTTTATTTATTTATTTTTGGTGGCATTGGGTCTTTGTTGCTGTGTGCGGGCTTTCTCTAGTCGTGGCGAGCAGGGGCTACTCTTCGCTGCGGTGCGCAGGCTTCTCATTGCGGTGGCTTCTCTTGTTGCGGAGCACAGGCTCTAGGTGCATGGGCTTCAGTAGTTGTGGCACATGGGCTTAGTTGCCCCATGGCATGTGGGATCTTCCCGGACCAGGGATCGAACCCGTGTCCCCTGCATTGGCAGGCAGATTCTTATCCTCTGCGCCACTAGGGAAGTCCCAGTTAACTTCCTTTTATAGCCACTTTTTCTTGCCCCCTACACAGTTAGTTACTGTTACAACAACATAAGGAAATGATGTCTGATGCACAAAATAATTGTTTGGTTAAGCTGCCAGCCTTTCAGCCTTCTAGTTTACCAGCTGGGAATAAGGCATGTACTAGTTCAGGTATAGAAAAAATGTTACCTACTTTTCACTCTCAGGCTCAGTGTTATGCCTTCACTGATCACTCTTCCAAAGCTGTACTTATAAACTTAAATGTGCAAGCAAATCACCCACTAATCTTGTTAAAATTAAGATTCTGATTGAGTAGGTCTGGGTTGGGGCTTGGGATTCCGCATTTCTAAGAAGCTCTCAGGAGATGCCAACTCAGCTGGTCCACAGACCATACTTTGAGTACCAAGGTTCTGGACAATCTGGTGACAGGCCAGGTAAGGGCATCCAGACTTGGGAGTGGGGCTGGCCTTTAAACTGACAGGTAAAGCATAAGTCCGGCAGTTTCTGGATGAGTATACAGTATGAACTCATGCTCACCTCAGGCAACTGAGATCTACCTCCTGTAAACTCAGATCAGCAAGCATGGTGCCTGGGCTGAAGACAGCACATGTGGTGACCTGATAGTGACCAGACGTCTGCACACTGTATGCCCTGCCCCAGCTATGTTACTATGTGACTTTCTTCCATGACACAAGTTACACTTCTGCTCCCAAGACTTCTGGATACACTGGTCCTCTACGTGACATTCACTGCATTAGAAACCATGGTAAACTACACACACACACACACACACACACACACACACACACACACACACACATCCCTTTTTAAATACATTCATTTTAAGCTTAACTGTAAAATAGTTCAATTGGGTAACAACTGCAAGTGTTATACTTGGGAGACCTACCCAGCACCTATCTTGGAGGTCAAGTGGATTGCTACTTTTCACTTTTCTAAAAAGCTTTTACAACTGAATCCTCAGAAAATTGGAAAAATATTTAAATTAGATTCAAAATAGAGTTAATGAATCATGGAAAACTCAAGAGGTTAAGTGTTTATTCCAGACTCTGTTTTCTTAGGAAGTAAAGTACTCTCTGGGAGAAAGGTAAGTGGTTTGGAAGCCTTTGCTCTACTGGATGCCTAGAGCGTTCATTACACTTTTAAGGCTGGAAGGGAGCTTAAAGGATCAGTTGTCCAACTCTCAATTACTGATTAAGAAATAGGCCCCGATAAGTTCTTTCCCAAGCTCACAGCTAACTAGAAGCAGTACCTGATTAAGTAAGTGGCAATGTGTAAAAGTTCAACAGGTTCAAAGAGTGTTTAGTTTACTATCAAGAAGTAGCATAGGGCTTCCCTGGTGGTGCAGTGGCTGAGAGTTTGCCTGCCAATGCAGGGGACACGGGTTCGAACCCTGGTCTGGGAGGATCCCACATGCCGCAGAGCAACTAGGCCTGTGAGCCACAACTACTGAGCCTGCGCGTCTGGAGCTTTTGCTCCACAACAAGAGAGGCCGCAACAGTGAGAGGCCTGCGCACCGTGATGAAGAGTGGCCCCCGCTCGCCGCAACTAGAGAAAGCCCACGCATGGAAACAAAGACCCAACACAGCCAAAAATAAATAAATAAATAAAATTTTGAAAAAAAAAAAAAAAAAAGTAGCATACAGGGCTTTCCTGGTGGCGCAGTGGTTGAGAGTCCGCCTGCCGATGCAGGGGACACGGGTTCGTGCCCCAATCCGGGAAGATCCCACATGCCACGGAGCGGCTGGGCCCGTGAGCCATGGCCGCTGAGCCTGCACATTTTGGGAAAGTCTAGCTTCCTATTCAAAATTGTTTTATCTTATTGGATTTAATATTTGGTTCAGAAAATTGGAGTGAAGAAAACTTACTTCCATATGTCATTGACTTCAGTGGGTGCAAATTCTTTAGACTCCAGCTGAATCATGGCAAAACCACCAATGGCATACAGGGATCCAGCCAGGCTGACCAAACTGATGGAACTTCTTTCTTGGGGAAATTCAGTCATTACTTCCCACCTAGGAATTATTGAAGATACAGTTAATGTAAAATTTAAAAAATGCCAAATGTATTTACCGAACAATTATAGGAAATTATAATTAAAAACTTCAAGTAGCATAAACATCAAAAATTAGAAGATTAAATTTGCTACTGGAAAATATCTAAATATTCCTTTATTTGAAAGATGTAACCAAATTAGATTTTAAAGCCCTCAATATGTCAATCCAAGAATACTTCACCTTCATTAGTTAGCACCTTCAGCAGTGGTTATCAAACTGTATGCCATAAATAGTGGAGCTTTGAGGGACTTCCCTGGCGGTCCAGTGGTTAAGACTCTGTGCTTCCCCTGCAGGGGGCACGGGGTCAATCCCTGGTTGGAAAACTAAGATCCCACATGCTGTGCAGTGTGGCCAAAAAAAAAAAAAATAGTGGAGTTTTGGGGGGAAGTTCTAGGGCTCCTAGGCCCTACTGTGTTGGATTTCATTTGAATGCTAATACAAATTTTTAAAAACTCTGATCTCCATAGCATCTCAAGAAATCTCCAAACCCTTTTTAATAAAGTATGTGATAAGAATAGTTTACAAACTAGGGTTGGAAATTTTCTTTTTAATAGTTTATACTTCCTCCTTTTAAGTAAAGGATTTAAGGGAACTTTTAATGTTAATAGCCATATGAAATAGGACCACTAAAGATAAAATCAATCAAATTAATTGGAAGTATCAAGAGTCTAGAATGAGTTAGTCATTTTGGTAGCTCTCTTCCATTACTCTGGCATAAAGGTGGACCTCATAGTTTTTCTCTAAACATTATTATCTGTTTCTCTAATTATAAAAATATATGTACATTGTACAAAATCTGGAGAAACAGAAAGGTATAGAAGAAAACAAATATCACCCATGATCATGTCCTTCAGACATAATCATAAGCAATATTTTGCTATAATTTTGTCATTTTAAAAAATGCATATAAATTTAAACATCCAACTATGCATATGAACAAAACTAAGAACATAGAGTATTTGTAGCTTTGTGTGTTGCTTCTTTAACTTCTTATAACATGGGTTTTTACCCATATATTATATAGTCTTCAAAAAACATAGTTTTTAACGATCATAAAAATCTAATTCCATAAAACTTCCTTGTAATTTTCAGATAAACTAAAGTCTGTTTTGTAATCAGGCATACATGGTTCCTTAAAAAAGTAATAATAGTGCTGTAATTTTTTCTTCATTGCTAAACGAGGAGCATAAAAACTATATACTCATCTAGATGTGTGAGCTCAAAAACTTGAAAAGGACTAATTCTATGTAAAGAATATCTGTCAAATATCTTTTACATTAACTTTAAGCCAATACAAGCTTAAAAGTGAAAAAAAAAGAAAATTATAAAGAACACAAAAGAATCAAACATCTGAAGCATTACAAATATCACAAACTAAGTGGAGGTCTTTTTGTCCTTAAAGAAAATACATATTTCAAATCAAATAACCTTATAGAGAGATGTATATCCATTTATGTGTATATAATTATTCAGAAGTATTACCTTTGCATGACTAAATTCACAAAGTTAATAACAAGTAAGGATAGATTGATCACTCCAACATTTACTTGAGGGTCATGTATTCCAAATTACAAACACACATAATGCGTCAAAATGTTAGGCATTTCACACCCATAACACCAAAAGAAACACAGATGAAGATACTTCCTCTTCAGTCCTTGCCTCCCTACCCTCTTCTCCCCATGTCCTAATTGGAAAGCTTAATTTTTATCCAAAATGAGAAACTAAAACATATAGTAAGAGATGGCAGCTTACTTATTGGTGGTGAGGTCAAAAGCTTCAACTGAAGCTGAAAGACCATCTTCAGTGACGCCTCCAGCAATCACAATTTTGCCTTTATGGACTGCCACTCCAAACATGGAACGAGGGGTTTTCATTGGAGCCAGATCTTTCCAGTCTCCTCTTTTGGGGTTGTAGGTAAACACCCTGTTTGTACACTTTCTGTAAACATAAAAGACAACAAAATTGTCCTTTTAGAAGCTTTCTGTTTTGAAAGAAGCAACTTCACTAATCACTTACCTTTGCTTCTTGTTTGAAATATGTAGTAGAGTGAGGATCAGGAAAATTCTTAATCTGAACGTATGTCACCAAGCAAAGGACAATTCCAAATATAAAGACTAAAGCTATTTTAAATCTTAATTATTCTGCTGGAAGGTAGGATCCTTTACTTTTTTTTTTTTTTTTTTTTTTTTTGCGGTACACAGGCCTCTCACTGTGTGGCTTCTCCCGTTGCGGAGCACAGGCTCCGTATGCGCAGGCTCAGTGGCCATGGCTCATGGGCCTAGGCGCTCCGCGGCATGTGGGATCTTCCCGGACCAGGGCACGAACCCATGTCCCCTGCATCGGCAGGCAGACTCTCAACCACTGTGCCACCAGGGAAGCCCAGGATCCTTTACTTTTGGCAATTGCCTAGAGGCCCAGGCAGAGTAGATTTTAATCCTATCTGCTACTAAATTCAATACACAATAGAGATAACAAAAATTCATAAACCCTTTATTGTGCCTCAGTAACAAAAATGTTTATTCATTTCATTATCTGAATATCCTAAGAATGAATCAGTTAACTTAAGAAATAACTAGATGTGAATGTACCTATTTTAAATGTAACTGCAATATCATGGCTCATTTTATTTTAGTCTACCACTAATATACCAATGCATTTTAAGAAATCTGGGACTAAAGATTAGACAACTAGTCATCTGAGCTGATGAGTAATGAAAACAATTTTATATGCTAAATGGTACCAGAAAAACCTGGACTTACCTGAATTATCCTTCTTAGTATGTTGTTATGATTCCATAATTTACTGATGGGAGTTCGAATTCCAAATAAGAATTGATTAACTGGATATATTTGGTAAAGCCAAAAAGCAACCAAACAAAACCTCAACTTTTTGTGAGGACAATTTTTTTCTTTAGTTTTATAAAAGACCAGATATCTGGAGTAGAAGCATTTCCTCTAATATATGACTATGAGTATTATCTTAAAACTCCTCCATAAGAACACAATCCAAAATCATGTTCTTCAAATGCAGTGGCGATAACTAGTATAACTAGTATAACTAGTATAACTAGTATAATTCAGTGCTTATTTTAGGTAATGACTCTTTTCAAAGTTCTTGACTTTGAAAGCAATGTTCTGGGTTTTTTTTGTTTGTTTTAAAGGGAACTTTATTTATTTATTTATGGCTGCGTTGGGTCTTCGTTGCTGCGCAGGCTTTCTTTAGTTGCAGCGAACAGGAGTTACTCTTCATTGCGGTGCACGGGCTTCTCACTGTGGTGGCTTCTCTTGTTTCGGAGCACGGGCTCCAGGCACGCGGGCTTCAGTAGCTGTGGCACATGGGCTCAGTAGTTGTGGCGCACGGGCCTAGTTGCTCTGAAGCATGTGGGATCTTCCTGGACCAGGGCTCGAACCCGTGTCCCCTGCATCGGCAGGTGGACTCTTAACCACTGCGCCACCAGGGAAGCCCGCAATGTTGTTTTGGTTAATCATATTCTCAAGATTAATGTATTCTTACTGACAAGACCTGCATGCTTCTTACTGACACATCAATTTCCTAGTTACTAATACTACTTGAAGGAAACAATTTAAATCATTTGGCGGAGTCACTATGTTTCCAGTCATAACACTGCTTAATACAGATTTTCCATTCTATTACTCAGGAAAAATGTTCCAAACAAGATTTTGCTCTGTGTTTATAATATGGCCTTCCTTTAAATATTTATTTGATGGGAATATCTGGCATTAAGGAAGATATCAAAATTTCAGAATATATTATCTTTGAATATGGACAGACTGTATAAAAACCCTTTGCTTTAAAAATCATATTTTCTGTAATATATGTCATTTTAATTGAGTAATAGCCATTAACTATTAACTGCACAATATACAGTTCTTTAATTCTAGCACATTTCCATATTTTATTCTCCTTTCCTGCTTTGCTCTTAAATTCTTAATTCTGACTCCCTTTCCAGGATTGGGCATCTCTTGAACAAACTGGGTAAATGATACAAGCCAAATTAGGCAGAGTTTTCAGGGGCAGGAAATTTGTTCTCACTATTGAAGCTAAAAATCTTCATTTTACCAGACAGGCTACTGGCTTAACTGACTGACTTCTGGAGCGCTCTAAACTCACTTCTCCCTTGGGGGTATAAGATCTCTTTCCTAATGACCTATCCCTTGAGAAGTACCTAGAAAGCAAGTTATAGGAAACTTCATCCTCTTTTTCTCATAAGAGACTGGGTGCTACTGGGTATATCAGGTATATCTATTCTGTTTGATCTGTGCCTGTTTGTGACCAGTTGTTAAATATTTTGAATATCACCTGTCCAGGAGTAAATAAGTGAAACATTGCTGAGGAAAGAACTGCCCCCTTTTCAATCCCCATTCACCAGTTTCAAACTCAACTATCTAAATTCTCTCTGATGAATGTAAAGTACAAATCCATGATTTTTAAGCACTATTGTTTTAATAGTTATATTTAAAATATTATATTAAAGAGATACACTTAATTTTTATCACTTATGGCTAAATGAATGAAAAGCCCACTGGTTTTAATGTAGTAAAATATAATTATAAATTAGCCAAATAAAAGGCTTGATTATGTTCCTAAATGCTGCTTTTCCACTGTAAGAATGCTTATGTTGGAGATATTATGTTTGTTCTTAGCAATATGCTGGGCATACACAAATTGACTTTAGCAACTTTAAAATTGTATACAGTTTTCCTTCATCAATCATTTTAAATATCCTCCAATAACTTTTCAAAATTTTATTTTGAAATTTTACTTTCAAAATGTTATGGGTGAGAACCAAGTCCTATTTCAGCATGTAGATTCAAGTGAAAACAGGAAGGAACCCTTGTAATAAAAAAATCACTTGGATATAAACCATAAGGAGATGTCAGGGTACTTACTTGTCATCTGTCTTTCCTCCAAGACAATATATCATCCCCTTATGTGAAATCACACTATGGCCATAGACTTTGATAGGAAGTTTTTTAACTTCATTCCATTTGGCTGCCCTAAAATCAGAAGATAGAATTTATATGCTTTCAGTGAATTTCAGGTTCTAAAATTATGACTTTGATATAGGCACTCATATACCTGAATGCTTAGGAAACGAGAATGTCATGCCAACTTACACAGGCTCATAGCACAATACTGAATCCAGTGAAGCCTCTGTTTGAAGGTCTTTGCCTGCAACTACATAGATTTTGTCATCTACTTCTCCCAGACCGAAGAGACACCTGGCTGAAGGCAGAGGTGGAAGTCCAACCCACTCAGATGCTACATTATCAAGCTGAAAGAAAGAATATATGAGGAATTGTGGAGCTTGTTACAGGTGTACCAAAAAATACGCTATACTTTGTTGTTTAGAATTCACTGAGATAGTCAAAGTTCTCACAAGTAAAACTACAACCCAAAAAGGATCATATTTTACCTTTGAATTACCGAGAAAAATGAGAAAAGCTACTTGGCCTACCAAAATAGCTAAAAGTACTCAAACCTGCAGAACTTGAAGAAAGAGAAAATAAAATAGTCACCGGCGATTAGTTAAGAACTGCGAGATTTCTTGTCAAATTTTCTTCCCATGTTGCCTTGTTCAGGTTTGAGCAAGGAATCATAATACTTTTAGGACACTGGGGAAAAAGAGGGTCACAGTACATGAGTGAACCCCGCATGCTATATTTAACATGCTCCCAAGCTGGCGCCCGGGACAGCTGGACCTGTCGCTCAGTTCAGACAGCAGGGGCGCTAGGCATTATCTATTTTCTTTCCTTCAACATTTTTAGGTTCTCCATGCTTCACTTTATTACTTCAGATATAGGCAGGTGTTATAGCCTGTAACTTCCTAGCCTTTTTCGGGGAGTCATTTAAAATACGCTTCTCTCTCTCTCTCGTATATATTAGGAAGTAACTTTGCTTGTTCTTGCTACTGCCGATTCTGCAAGCCTAAGACCGCGCTCCAAGAGCCCACGCTCTGGGATACGTGATTCTGATATGGCTGGCATCAGCTTTAGCACTTACTATTGGTAACTTTAAGATTTTCCACTTTGCATTTTAGGACACCAAAACACAAGAAAACTGCTTTCTGAGGGTGCGCATTCACAGATTTGTTGTCCTCTCTAGTGCTACTTCTATGCAGTGGAAGAAAAAGGAATAAAACCCAGAATAATTGGATACCAAGGATAGATGCAGATATTAAAGTCTGTGGTATAGGGAGGGGTCCCTATGGAAGCCTATCTCTATCTGGTCTAGTAACCTTGGTTAAAGCAAAGTACTAAATAAAACTAGCTGAGATGAGCGGTTTGATCCCCACACATACGCTGTTAGTTTGCAGTCACAAATTTCAACATCCAGATTGTGATCACTAATGTTTTCATTTTTTGAAAAAAAATTATTTATCAAGAAAGTGGTATGTAGTATAGTAGCAGTAATAATGAGCATTTATGGAGTTTTTACTCTGTGATAGGCTTCATACTAAATGCTTGACACAGGTAATCTCATCTAGTCCTCCAGGATAGGGACTTTTATTTTCTCCATTTTACATATGAGGAAACTGAGGTACAGAAAGGTTAAATAATTTGCACAAACTCACAGAGCTTTTAAGTGATACTTGATGCAAGCTATACAAATCCATACTTTGTCTTTTTAAATGGGAACAGCAGCCATCATAATCCCAAACCGGAGGGTTTACTGCCCACACTACACAATACTGTCTACATTCCCATACTACCCCGGATAGGGCACTTCCTACAGCAGATGAGATAGTGTCTATTTTACAGATGAGCTGTCAAGCTATTTAACCTCTCTGGCTTCAGTTTTCTCACCCTTAAAATTAGAGTTTGGACCTAGATTACTTTAAGATGTGGTGTTCAAAGATTTGATGAAACTATTAAGTCTATGGAAAAAACCAGCTCTTACCTAGGTAAAAAAATTCTCATAATCTAATTCTAGTATACAATCAAAGGTCATATGAATCCTAACTTAATACATTTTAAACAGAGGTGACCAAGCAGAAAATACAAAGCCTGAGATTCTCATACATATATTTTCTTGTGAGTCATAACCCTCTTTTACAGTCAGGTGTTTTTATCCTGGCATCTTGTCCCACTATTTGTGTCTTTTAGAAGGAGCAAGTCATGGTAAATGACAGGGAGTCGACCCTTTCAACTTTATATAACCTTTTGTAGCTAAAAGGAACAACATCAAGCAGGTTTCAGAAATGAGAGGCTGTGTCAATAAAAGCAAGGGCAGTAACAGGATGGAAGAGAATAAAGATAAGGCTATTAAGTATTCTTTGGGTCTATGATTTCCAGGTATCTGTCTGTCTGTTTTTTGATGTCATTTTTACTTCCTAGATAAAATTATTGCCTTTTCAATTGAATTTACCCTTCCTGAAATTTATCTGAATTTAAAATTAGGGCTTAGGAAATTTTGTGGCCCACATTCAAATACTTATGATTACAGCTTCTATTTTATTTTTATATTTCATAGTTAACATTCTTTAATGGAACTTGGAAAATTAAGAACCGTGATTAACATGTATTATTACATTTTTCAAGATTAGAAAAAGCTGGTTAAAGAGTGTGCTTTACGGCTTCCCTGGTGGCGCAGTGATTGAGAGTCTGCCTGCCGATTCAGTGGACATGGGTTCGTGCCCGGGTTGGGGAAGATCCCACATGCCGCGGAGCCGCTGGGCCCGTGAGCCATGGCTGCTGAGCCTGCGCGTCCGGAGCCTGTGCTCCGCAACGGGAGAGGCCGCAACAGTGAGAGGCCCGCATACGGCAAAAAAAAAAAAAAAAAAGAGTGTGCTTTATAAATGCACCGTATGTCACACACTTTGAAAGCACTCAGTGACTGTGGTATGACATTCTACACATGCTTATCTTTGGCCTTTCCAACTCAAGTGCCCATAAACCCCAGGCCATAAGTAGCCATGACCTAAACAAACTCTTTTGAACTATCTGTAAGCTACAAAGTACTGGTACTGACATTATTAAAGATGAAGGTTAAGCCACTGATTCCTTCATAAACTGGTAAATATAATGTGTTGATAATATGCAACGAACTCCTTTCAAACAAACTACAAAGAGTGTTAGTTTAGGAGGATGTGTTTTCTTGGAAACTTCTATGGTTTCATAATACAGATTAAGTTGCCAATATGTCTAAGTACAACTCTGATCCAAATAAATTTGATAATTTATCATAAATAAATATTTCTAAATACAATTAATCCAAATTAGTGACACTTGTGTAGACAGTGTTTCCTAGAAGGTAATCCAAAGCATGTAAAATATGTATACAAGTTCTTTTCATTGTCAACAAAACTATATTTTGGGCAGTAACCATAAATAAGAGATGAAATGCTACCTCCAGGAACTTCAAATCAGTTCAAGGAAACTTGGAAGAAGGTAGAAAATCTGATCAATTATAACATTTTGTAATGTGTAAAGTACTTTGATTTTGGGAAATACAGTAACCTGTTTTTCAGAAAGAGGACACAAGATTAAATTTCGTTTTTACTAAAATACTGGTCTTTAAAGAATTACAGTCACAATCAACTATAAACATGACATTTTGGGTAAAAGTGCATAAAGAAAATCGTGAGCCATCACTTATACATTAATTAGAACCTCATTCTTTACCAAAACGTTTATTAAATATTAATAGAACCTCATTCTTTACCAAAATGTTTATTAAATATTAACAAGCAGTTAACTGATTCAAATACTTGTCAGCCCTCCCTCTAAGTAATGAAAATTCAAGGGACTGGAATAGCACATCAAGCAGAATAAAATACAAGCAGCCTGAATAATTCACAAGTCAGCTAACTAGATGGTGAATAACAGCCTTTCCTTTATGTCTCTACATACATGAAAACATCCTTTCTTACCTGGAAGAAGTACGACTGTAGAGGTTGATCTTTATTTTCTTCATCCACATAGAGGCCTCCTACCACGTACACCTGATTTTGCTGGGTAACAATGCTGGAATGATTTCTGGGGATCTGCTCAGCCAATGCAGTAAGGTAGCATTCATTTTCCGTGGGATCATAAGCCACTGCAGCTGTGTCATTAACCAAGAGGATGAGGTCTTTGACAAACATTCCATGCCTGGGAATATCGTTCAGGTAACCAGGAAGTAAATCTTCATCACCAACATCACCATTCACCTCACTAGCCCCAGCCTTCTCTGTGTTTTTGCTAGGTTCTGGGAGTTTGCCTGCAAAGGCATCTTTGAGAACTTTGATTTTTTTCTGGAGTTCTGGGTTGCTTTTAATTATATCATCTTTCTCAACATGATCTTTAAAATATTTCTCTGTCATAAGGCGAAAACGGATACAATCAAACACTTCGTTAAGGTTTTTAACCCTGTTTTCTTTGTCTGTTCGCACCCATTTCATCACTGCCTCAAATACCGCTTCTTCCTTTTCTACATTTAGGCTGTCATTGGAAATGACTGAGATCAGCTCCTGTGGAGACAGTTGCATGAAGTCCTCTTCCTTACAAATCTGTACAAAGCGATCAGACACAAATTCACGGGCAGAGATGGCGAGTCTTGGGCAGTCAAGAAGAAGTCCTAATCTTAGGATAGCTAGACAGTTACCAGGAGCAAGTCTTTTCTGAAGATAAGAAACACAGACAGTGAACACGGAGGGGATCTGAAAGCGGCTGGCCAATGCAAAAATATCTTGCACATTTCCGTCGTTGAGATCAATACTGGCAGAGTACAGGTACTTAATGATTAAATCCAGTACAGCAGGATCCACATTATCTAGTACTACCTCCTTTTTTTTTGCCTCATCAATTTCAGATAAAAAATACTCACGGAAGTAAGGACTACAAGCTGACAAAATCAATCTGTGGCAAGGAAGACTTTTGTCACCTGCTTTTAGTGTGCAATCGATGAATTTTTTCTCATCCAGGAGATCTTTTAGACCATCCTGAAGAAGGGTGGATTGGTAAAGCCGCAGTTCCTCTGCAAGTTCCCGCTGGGAATCCATTTTGTGAGTAACCTGGGTAAGGAAGGGGACACTAAGGCCTTAGCTCCTCACAGCACACAGGTCTAGCAGTAAAAAGGCAGATCAGTGTGCTTTGCCCGGCTTGAAGCCTTTGCAATTTAATCCCACCAGCTAAATATAGATACCAACTCTAACAAGGGAATTTAGGAGAGCTAGTTTGGAAAGAAGAGTTCTTGCAGCTGTTACAGATTGAAAGGAACAACTGGAACTTTTAATCACTAAGGAAACAGCTAAGAAACAAGAGATTTAAATGAAGTGGAAAACTTTAAAATACATAAAGCATTAGAAGATATGCTAATAAAGGCTACCGCAAGAAAATGTTTATTAAACTAACAGAAAACTGAATCATAAAAATGAGTCAGTCCGCTAAAAATGGTCTAGTGGCAAGCTACTCGGCTATCTGAATTAATGATGCAAAGTTTAAGAATATGAGCTGAGTTCATTTGGATACTCATAAGCAAGATCCCCTTTCCAATAACTGCTACAAATTTTTATTTTCTACTCAAAACAGTGGGATATATAATCTTCTTTTAGAAGTAGAAAACAAAGACTTCTACTTAGGTACTATAATTATAGATTTTTTTTGGAAAAAAAACCTTTAAAATAATAATATCCCCCCATCATGATTGAAAATAAATGCAGAGAAACTGCTATTTTCTAAGACATTCCAAATTATTGGTATTTTTAAGTGGAAAAACTATAATTAGTATTGAATTAAATTATGAAATTATTTAATTTGTTCACACCCTGCCTTGCTCTACAAAGGATTTGATGTGGCAAACATTAAGACAAGAAAAAAAAACGGTTAAAAGTCGGCCCTAGGGAAAGAAAAAATCTACACACATACAGTATGATCACTAAAGGTATTCTGTGGTTTTGTGTTGATCTTTCATTAAATAAAAATTAAAAAAATAGAACAGATGTATTGTAACCCCATGAGAACAATGTAATCAATAGAACATAGCAAAATCAGGACGAAGTGCTAATCCCTGGTATAATTTGAAAAACAGGCTTTATACACACACACAAAAAGTATATGACTAGAATCATAATTTAAGTTGTTGATTATAATAGAACACACCATATTAATTATGGGATGCAGAAAGCGTGACTTGAAAATAATCGATCCTCTGTTTACATACAAATAGCATCATATACCTCTTCACGAAATATTTTATTACCAAATTATATTCTCACATTTTTAAAAGCTCAGTGGGGCTGTAAAAATACTGTAATTTCAAAGGTTGGTATTCTTAAACATGCTCAAAAGAACATAAGCTCCATAAAGATAGGGATTTGGGGGAGGTTTGTTTTGCTCAATGCTATAGCCACAGGGCCTCACTGGTGCCCCATAAATATTTGTTGAGTGAATCAATGAATGCCCCCAGATCACGGAATTATGTATTTTTAAACTTCAAGGTCTCCATCCATCAGTAAAAGTTTTTTCCCTTATTTTACATCACGGTGAAGTCAATGGTACTGTCAGCTGCTAAAACAACAGCTGAGAGAAGAGCTCATTGACTCTTTCCATTTATAGAGGCCACTAAAGGTTTTAACACACTAGAAAAAACCAACAGCTGCTCCCTTGTTTAAACAATAAATGACTCATTTCTCTTTACACGTAACACCTAACATCTGAAAAGATTAATGAGTCAGATGCAAACACAGTGTTTTGACGTTTTGAGATTATTCCTTACTAATTGGCAATTTTATAGTCTGTTTTGCTTGAAAAACTATTGAAACAATATTCCTAGCTGCATGTTTTTGACCTGTACACATTTTTCAAGCAACATTTTCTCCCTAATATAGGTTATTATAACCCCATCCCTTAAAAATGTAAAAATCCTTTCCTATTTAAATGAAGAAACCAATTTATAGCTTTTGTTCATTGATCTTTATTAAACTCAGGTTAGCCCTTGATTGTACTATGTGTCTACGGTTGTACATACAGTTGCATCTTATTTAAATGATTTTACACACTCACTTTTTTCACTCTAGAAAAAGAGGGTTAATGTTTTGACAGAAGTTCCTTACAAAGTTTCTTTATACTGAAGCAGTGGCAAAAAACACTTATGCAAGAGAGGTCACCAAATCTTACCTGACCAAGAAATCAGAAAATAATATCATATTTTTGAAAACTTCAAAGAAGTTTCAATGAATGCAAACAAAGAGCAAGTCAACAAATAAACTATTTATTTACAAACTATTTAAAACTATTTCCTTACAAAATAAATGTATTCTTGCCAAAACGATATTGAAATTATTTCCAAAATAGTGCCCAAAACTTTACGTAGGGGTTGATATCCTCCAAAGTTAGCTAAAGTTTTTACATAAATGGTTACCTAAAAATGACAAGCTTAAGGTTTATAATTTATATGAGTGCTGGCTTACCTTTGGAGCTATGCGATAAATATATTTAAACCAGATTTTTATAATTAAAAAAGCAGCATTTTGATTACTCCATAAGAATAGTCTTATGCTTTTAGATAACACTTTCAAAACATTTAATGGTGCTGCATAAATTCTTTATGAAGCTCAACATGATACAGTCTTTTAATATCCACAGACTAATAACTTCCAAGTATTAGTTACAAAATAGACATATTTACAACAAACCAGATACATTTTGATTACAATTTCAAATATAATTTTTAGAAGACTGGCAATAAAATCTTTGACAAATGAGTTTTTCCTTAATCATTAAAAAACTCTCTGAAAAGCTTTTTCTGTAAATGTAAAAACTATGCCATGCCTTATAGCAGGTGACTAGTATCTTTAATCTTGAGATAACTTTAAATAGAAACCCAGCTCAACTCAAGATCAACTCATTACTTCCCAAAGTCCCTGTAGGGTGAATCCATCCTTCAATTTCTCTATCGCAAGCCCCAGTTCTTCTGAAAACACAGGTTCACGATCTTGTTGCTTTTTGGGAGATAAGAGGATGAGATGGGAATAGAGAAGGTGGGCAAGGAAGAGGAAAAAAAAAACCAAAAAATAGGTTTCACATAAGTTTGTGAATACTAAATACTGGAATATAGAAAAATTTTTTCATATACTATAGGTAAAATATCCTTACCTTATTGCCATCAGCAAAATAAGCCTATAAGACAAGGAAAATTATATTTCACATACTTGATATATAATAGGTTAATAGGCCAAGGAACAGGTAATTAATTTACAGAACAATTCTGTAACTAACTGTATTTATTTATTTTTTTTTTGGTGGTACGCGGGCCTTTCACTGTTGTGGCCTCTCCCGTTGCGGAGCACAGGCTCCGCGGCCATGGCTCACGGGCCCAGCCGCTCCGCGGCATGTGGGATCTTCCCAGACGGGAGCACGAACCCGTGTCCCCTGTATCGGCAGGAGGACTCTCAACCACTGCGCCACAAGGGAAGCCCTAACTAACTGTATTTTATCTTCTGTTACTGTGTGTCTAATGGTTTTCTCACCTATCTTTACAATGCTGGTAGCAGAATTCACTTCTTCTGTCAATCATTATTTATGTCTTCAAGAGTTACGCTTTAAGTGCTAAAAATGTGCTTTGTAATTGGTGTATAATTAGCATTGTTAACTTGAAAGGAGATAAAAAGAATGACTAAGCAGCTATAAAATTTCACCCCTATTTTTGGTTTAGAAGAAGATGCTGGCAAAACAAAACAAAGCAATCAGTGCTTCACTGTGTCAGCAAATGCATACACCGAGGCAGTAGTAGTTTATTATTAACTATCTTATACTTATTTCACACTTTGCTTAAAAACTTTCATTCCCAGAGAGATAGTCTAGTCAGATTCATACACCACAGTACATAGAAAGTATTATTATTATTTTGGCTATTAATTAAATAATACAAATTTGGAAACAAGAAAGTTTACTGTTCAAATAGAAATCCATTTTAAGATAATATACCTATAAACTGAAAGGAGGGAGGTCCATCTCATAAAGGTTACTTATGGAAAGTATAGACTTTAAATTAATTAAATTAACTATATTTAATATATTCTGTTATCTTAAAGTGTGAAAAAACTTTTCACATATCTGAAATCCTCTGAATAAGTATGTTCTCAAACTATTTCCCAGTTTGGTAATTTAAAAGTATTTTCACACACACAAAAAAATCCCTAACCTGAAAAAAAAACTACTCTCCAATTCATGTTTAAGACATTCTAAAAAGTCTCAAGTTCTATGCTATTTTACACACTTAAACCATTATTTAATTAAACATGACTCAGATTTTAAAAAAATCACAAGAAATTTAGTAGCTCTTCTTTGTGATGCTCACCACAAAAGCATCTGTGTGATCATCAGAGTCTATTTCTACATCATCTTGAATTTGTTCAACTGTCAGAGCTTCAAGGGACTTTGGCTGAAAATCAGTAGATGTTAAAAAAAGAAAAAAGAAAAAGAAAATCAGTTAAATCAGATGTTAAAATGTATCAAAGAGACAATATTAATCAAATAAATAATTTTAGTAAAATGTGCTGTGAGAATTGTAAATACCTGTAAAAGGATATCACAGTTACCAACCACTCAAGTCTTACAAAAATCGCTGCATAATTTATATTCTATTAAAACTAACATGAATAATAAAATGAGTCAGTTAAACCCAAGCTTTTAAATCTGAAGTCAATATCATCAAAAGATTTAAAATGACAAATTTACACAAACTTAATATGATGCTTAGAAATATCCATCAAGAAAAAAACTCTCATTGGATTTTATCTGATTTTCTGATAGTTAAAAACTATCTGATAGTTTAAGTTTAAAAAAAACTAACTTTTGTATAATAGCAAGTTTTAAATTTTCCTCAAAATAGTCATTAAATAGAATTTGTGAAAAAAGAAATTTGTGAAAAAGAAGAACTAAGATTTGTATGGAATGTTCTAAAGGTAAAGCAGAATAAATATAGTGCTGGTATCTATTAATTCATTTTTCAAATATTTGAATATCTTTAGTATATGAGGTACCATGCTGGTACTACCAAAGGTTTAAAGTCTCTGCCCTTACCACAAAAGGTGTGTAATCTAGTGGGAATGGAGTGAAGGACAAAACACAATTATAAATAACTAAATATCAGGTTGAACTCTATGAAATTGCCATTTTAGTAAAAAATGGTCAAATATTAATAATATCATATAGTTCAACCTCCAAAAAATAGCTGTAACAAATGCAATATCTATTATAATAGAAGAGTTTGGAGACAGCACAACTTCTGGCTTGTGCATGCCAGAAACTTTCATGAAGAAAAAGCTGGCACATGATCTAGGGCTTTTAGGATGAGGATGATTTTCATAGGTGGGATTAGGGGAAAGGGTATTCCTGACAGAGGGGATCAGTATCAGCAAAGGTGAGAAACCACAGGATATGGCCGAAGAAGATGAATAATCTGATACGGTCAAAATATGAGAGTCCCACAAGACAGAAGGAGCTACACAGAATATTGTACTGAATAATGCCAAGGAGTATCACTCACACTGGAGTCTACGTGAACCATGTTCTCTGAGCAGTGCACAGCCTACAGAACCAGACACTGTGGCTGTGCAGATAAGGTGGGAAAGGTAGACTGAAGTTTACTGGAATTTTTTAATACCAGCTCAGAGAATGTGGAGTACTTATAGGTAATTGGTGGGGTAAGGTTGATGGTAGAAGTGTACTGATGACAAGAGGTGACCTGATGCCCTAGTCCGAGGACAGCTGGTGTTTCAACCACGTTCAGAGCTGGGCGACTGCGTACAAGTAAATTAACCTATCTAAGCCTCAGTCTCCTTAACTGTGAGATAGGGCTAATAATAATGATGATGATACACTTTATAGTGTTTTTAGGAGGATTAAACGAGATGAGGCATATAAAGTTCTTAGAGCAGTTAACAGCAAAGAGTAGGCATTCAACATAGCCATTCAACAACTATGAATATTCACTAAGAGCCTATTATGTGCTAGTTTTGATTGCTGGAGATATAATGATTAAAGAAAATAGACAAAAATCCCTGACTTCATGGAGATTATTTATAGTGAAGGAGACTGATTAGTGTTACCAAAAATAAAGCAAGCAAGCAAGTAAGCAAACAAACAAGCAGAATAAGGGATAAAAAAGTGACAGGGGTTGGTGTTTTAGATGGATAGTCCAAAGACCTCCCTGAAGAAGTGGCTTTGGAGTAAGGACTTATATGTGGTGACAAAGCAAGCTACTATGGCTGGTTATTATTATGTACTGAGGGCCAAAGAAGGGGAAAAGAAGAGAAATGAAAGGTAGAGACAGAATGGGTAGGAGAACTAACATATTGTCTCCAATGTGCCAGCCACTTTACAGACATGATCAATAACTTTGTAAGAGAGATTACCTCCATTTTATAATGTGAAAACTGAGCTCAAATTTGCCTAGGATCACAAATAAATGGTGAAATTGGGATTGAAGTCAGGTTTGTCAGGTTCCAAGGACCATGCTTGTTCTACAACATTATTTTACAAGCAAAAGTAGCAAAGGAAACTGCAGTTTGAATGGAAAGAAAGGTATAGGAACAGGGGAGAGACTGGTACAACTGACTGAATGTGTAAAGTAAGATAATGGGAAAAATAAAAAAGGAAAACCCCGGAGTTTTGAGCACATCTGACTTTGACAATGTTAAAAATAAATAAGTAGTGAATAAATAGATAAATCAGCAAGATACTGCTTTTGAGAAAAATGACAAGATTTTAGGTATGCCAAGTTTGAGATACTCAACCATGTCCTAGTGTATCTTACTGACTTGGAAAATTATTAATTAAATTACTAAGATAAACTTTTTTTTTTTTTTTTTTGCGGTACGCGGGCCTCTCACTGTTGTGGCCTCTCCTGTTGCGGAGCACAGGCTCTGGGCGTGCAGGCTTAGAGGCCATGGCTCACGGGCCCAGCCGCTCTGTGGCATGTGGGATCTTCCCAGACCGGGGCACGAACCCGTGTCCCCTGCATCGGCAGGCGGACTCTCAACCACTGCGCCACCAGGGAAGCCCCTAAGATAAACTTTTAAATGAGAAATTCAATTCATGTTATTTGGAATGCTCATCTATGAAAATATTCAAGAAATATTTGGAACCCTGGTAAGCTTAGAGAGTATGCCAAGATCAGAAAGATTTGGGAGTCATCTACAGAAGTACAACTTGAAGAAACTGGAGGAGGAGGTGATATTACTGGGGAATATACAGAGAAGGTAGAGTAAAAGGGAGAATGCTGAAAGAAGTGCAGGTTGGGAAGAAAGCAGAAAATGATGGTTAAGGAGATGAAATACTTAGAGTGTATGTACAATATGGTGTCAACAATCCAGAGACAAGTTTCAGCTGGAAGGGGAAAGGGATATATATGGAATTTGACAGGGAGACAAACAAATTAAGTATACGGAGCACAACGAGGTTGAAGTCAGAGGGTATGAATTTGTACTTAGCTGTCCAGTCCTGCTTCTTGATCTTCCTGGTCACCTCCTGTAGTCCAAGAGCAGGAAGAGAGACAGATAATATATGTGATATGGCTCAACATGCTGAGTATCGGCAGGGACCCTGATGAAAGAGTGGGTGGTAGGGACACCAGCAACAGAGCATACGGTGAGGGCCCCAGGACAAGAACAGACAGCAAGGGAACGTGTGACAGAGCGCCTCTGGTAAGGGTACCACTGTCAGAGCAGACGGCGAGGAGTCTCTAATGAAGTGGCTGGTGAGGACAACAGTGAAACACCAGATGACAAGGGGCCCAGCTGCAGAGGCTGAAGAGTAAAGCCAAAGGACAGCTGATGTACCTGGAGAGTGGGATTGGTGCAGAAACCAGAAGTCGTGAGGAAGGCAAAGAGCAGACATGTGGGCATGATATTCAAAATTTTTCATAACTGACATGGAAGAGGATCTGATGAATAGGAACAGACACAGGCCATATTAATGGAGCAGCCTCCTGGAGTTGCTATATTGTGGGTCATTGGGGGAAGAGAATGGTATCTGTGAGGCCTGTAAGGTTTAACCAAATGCTAATGGCTGGCTGAAGTAAAATAAAAATAAAGCTGTCAGAGTGGGAGATTCAAGTCTCTACATCAGAAGAGCCTTGCAATATGGGGACATCTTGGATAGGCTGCTACCTAGAACGGCAGGAATGAATGGTGAAGCAGCCAGGGAGAAAACAGGTGGTAGGCACAAATTAGCATTGGCCATACTCACTGAGCAGAGCCTCTATATTCATCATTTTAAACAGTTTAAAATTAAATTGTACACAGTGTGTGTATATCTGAATTTTATAGATTGTGTAAAGGCAATTGAGCAAACTCTGTATATCACACACTGAACAAATTACCTTTTCTTCCATCTCATAATCCACTCCAAATATAGGACTGGTAGAATAGACTTTGTGAAGTGAATTAATTTCCTTAACTGATTCTTGTAGTTTTTCCACAGGATCTATTTTAAAGCCAAGAACATATCCTCCACTCTGTAAGAGAAAATAATGAAAAAATGAAAAGCCTGAGGAACAGTCTTTACAGTATATGATAAACTACAGCTCTAGCTGTCCTTATTTCAGAGCACAATATGTAGGCTGATTTTTTAAAATTAAAATTTTTATTATGAAAACTTCCAACATATACAAAAATAGAAGAGTCAATAAATGTCCGTGTAGCCATCATCCAGCTTCAACAAGTAACAACATATGGCCAGCTCTGTTCCATATGTGACCTCCCCATCCCCTAAATCTCCTCCTCTCACCCACTCAGGATTATTTTGAAATATATCCAGATATCACATAATTTATCTGTAAGTATCAAAGCTAATATTTCAAGATTAAAAAAAATACGCCATAGATTGTGAAGGCCAAGGGAACTGAGTTTTTCCTGAGCTAGATCTTGAAAAGGAATAGACTATATATTAAAATAAAAAAGGGAATGGCATACCTGAGGCTATCTCCTTGAAGAATTAGGAAAGAAACTTGCCCATGATAGTTTGTTGGAGAAGAAGTGTTAAAAAATTAAGTACCCGTATGGTGATGGTTGAGAGCATACACTTTTGTGTTCAAATCCTGGTTTTACAACACTACATATGATGTATGGTTTACATCATACAACTAGCTGTATGATGCTGGGGAAAGGAGTGAGTAGACATTCGTATTTAAATTTAGAATATAGCAGAGAAAAATCTCTTTTTAAAAAAAATTTATAAAAACAAATAAATGCAAAAACCAGGCATAACGGGGCGTAGCAGTCTATAATTAGATACAGTATAATCTGAGTTTGATGGTATAAAATCTCAAATAGGGTGTGTTTATCTGTATAGACCTGTGTTGCTCAAAGACAGTCTTGTGAATCAGTCAGACCTGGAATCAAAACCTAGCCCTATCACTTACTGTTATTAGACCATGGGCAAGGTTTCTAATTTCTCCAAGTCTCAGTTTCCTTGAATAAAAAATGGGGAAGGGCTTCCCTGGTGGCGCAGTGGTTGAGAGTCCGCCTGCCGATGCAGGGGACACGGGTTCGTGCCCTGGTCTGGGAAGATCCCACATGCCGCGGAGCGGCTGGGCCCGTGAGCCATGGCCGCTGGGCCTGCACGTCCGGAGCCTGTGCTCTGCAACGGGAGAGGCCACAACAGTGAGAGGCCCGCATACCGCAAAAAAAAAAAAAAAAAAAAAATGGGGAAAAAAATAGTAACTGTATCATAGGGTTGTGTAAAGATTGAAATAATGTCATGACTATAATCATAATTAATATGTCTGCCCAAAAGAGAAATATAAGCAGGATTCTTCCCATGGGGACAATTACTATATGACTTCAAACTCAAACTCTTCATATAATCTCATGTTACAGCTAATACTCTTCTTGGATATAAACTGGTTACTATAAAAATAAAACTAAAAATATAGACTGTCACATAGTTTTTAAAATCTATTAAAGATTAATAAAAATGTAAAGTATCTTACCTGCTGAGAGCTTTCTATGACAAGAGCTAAACCAAATTTTGAATCTCTAATCTTTATTGACCGCTAGATATAAAACGAAAAAAAAAATGCTTGTTTTTATTATCTGATAGTAGTGACACTTTAACACATTTTTCAACTTTTACACAGTAACTACTTTTCATAGTCCGAAGAACAGAACTCTTCCTCTTTCCTTTTTCCTTACACTCCTATAGAGATCAAGTAAATGAAAATTTTCATACTGGAAATAGGTGGCAAATTTGTAAGGCAACACAAAGATGACATCTCTGAAATATGTACAAAATTCTGGCTTAAATGTCCCCTGCTTCAGGGAGTCCGCAACTTTTCTGAATATTTTAAACCAAAGGCCAGCAATCCTTTAGTTATGGAGAGCCAGTGTCTTTTGTGGCTCCTAAGGCTGGGTTAGTTTTTAAAAGTCCCATGTGCCTATATACAATGGAATATTACTCAGCTGTAAAAAGAAACGAAATTGAGTTATTTGTAGTGAGGTGGATGGACCTTGAATCTGTCATACAGAGTGAAGTAACTCAGAAAGAGAAAAACAAATACCGTATGCTAACACATATATATGGAATCTAAAAAAAAAAATGTTCTGAAGAACCTAAGGGCAGGACAGGAATAAAGACTCAGACGTAGAGAATGGACTTGGGGACACGGGAAGGGGGAAGGGTAAGCTGGGACGAAGTGAGAGAGTGGCATGGACATATATACACTACCAAACGTAAAATAGATAGCTAGTGGGAAGCATCCACATAGCACAGGGAGATCAGCTCGGTGCTCTGTGTCCACCTAGAGGGGTGGGATAGGAAGGGTGGGAGGGAGACGCAAGAGGGAGGGGATATGGGGATATACGTGTACGTATAGCTGATTCACTTTGTTATACAGCAGCAACTAACACAACAATGTAAAGCAATTATACTCCAATAAAGATGTTAAAAAAAATGTTGCATGTGCCTTCTGTTTCTTACACAATAAATGACTAAATTCTGAAAGAACCTCCACTGCATTTATTGAAAAAAAAAAAGTATGGGCATTCATCACTGGGCATCAAAGAAGGCTAGGATAGGTCAAATATAATTAACTCAACTGGTAAGTGTGACATGAGGGTGAAGCTTGGCTAGTGGATGAGCAGTGATACCAGTGGCCTGGGAGAAGGGTAGAGGGGTAGAAGCATAATGACATGCAGGACCTGTAGAAAGTGAAACAAAACATACTTGCTGGCAGGGTTAGAGAGAACCATGGAGGATCTAACATTATAACCAGCAGACCAAAAGTCCAAGAAGGATAATAATCTGTGGTAGGTGACTGTGTATCATACTTCCAGACAGATGGGCGCTGGAAGTTGAGAAAAAGAGAGAAAGAGAGACACAGACAGACAGACAGACAGACAGCCTAAATCGTAATTGTTATGAAAACCTGGGTTTCCATCTAGACTACTTCACACCCTGCCAGGAGTACGCAGAGTCCTGGTTAAGAACCATAGAACACTGGCATCCTGCTTATGAATAGGTAATCTAACCAGGTAACTGTGGATGACACAGGCTGGTAAGATAGAAACTGGCAAGAAGATACATATATAAATATACATCTATAGGAAGGGAGTCAGGACAATGGCTGAGGCCCAGAGCTGAAGTTAGAACATGACTGCCCCAGTGACAGATTGTGATGATATCAGATTGCAAGTTGTTTAGGCCAGGCTGAATTCATTCCAGAATCCGTATTTGGCAACGGTATTCTTAAATAACGAAAAGTATCCTACTTGAAGAACAGAAATCACAAGGTTGTTTACTACTCAGTAATTATTCAGCATAATAGACATTGATATGTAAATGCAATATAAAACAGCAATGAACAATACAAACATCAACTTATCAAATACCTATGTAGACTCTGTCACATATTTCCAGCTATGCTTATAAATTCTCATATTTCTTTAGATGGCCAGAAATAATTTTTTTCCTATCAGATCCTATGATTTTCTGTTTAATGTGTTGTTTTTCTCCACCACACTGAAAGCTCCTTAAAGGCAGAAACTGCGTACTGGTTCATGAGTTTCATCACTGAGCATAGAGTAGGTGCTCAGTATTTGGCAAATGAATGATCAAATATTTTAAAGTAACTCAGTAATCAAACAATTTAGCAAAAGATAGACTTGGGAATATTTTGCAAAGAATCATCTTTCTCACAGGTTAAGAGGTCTCTTTAAAGAATGACATTTTCCAGATATCACATACATTGTATCGAATACTCAATAAATATTTATTAATGAAACTATTTAGTCTTAAGACAACTTATATTCTATAATAAGGGTGATTATCATAGGATAGCCTCACAGGATTCTCATTAACTACTTTTATGTTCCATCTAATTTGCACTAGGGTCCAGTAAGTAGGGTTTTTTTAAATATATGAGATGAAATTCTTCAGATTATTGGAGTTTACTACTTGTTTCACTGAATCACATACTTACCATGAAAGCAGCAGCAGAGTAAAAAGAACCATCTTCATCTACCCACCAACAAACTGGTCTCAGGTGTAATTAGTTCTTATTCTAAATTTTAACAGCTTTAATTTAAGCTAAAACCATTATGACTAAAAACCATCTTGATTCCTTTCACTGAACTTGTAGTATGAATCCAGCTTATAGTACATGCTGTATCTGAATACAATAAAAACTGTTCATTCACAGAATTAATGAATTCGCTCTGGCTTTAAAAGGGTTTGAGCAGAAAGTAGCAAGACAGCCATAAAGTGTGTGGGTCAGTGAGCTGAAGCCATGCCAAAGAACCACTATATACTTGCCTCCTGGAAAGGTTATGGAAAACTTTAGTAGCTAAAAGCCCTTTGAATAAAATCTAAGAAAAATCACCTTAATCTGTATGATAACTATTAAAATTTTTAGAATCCAGTATATTTCTCTCTTAACAGCAAGTTGATAATGGTGCCGTTTCCCTTGAATGGAAGTACAATTGGGTCTTTTCTGATTATCAACATTTAAAAAGTATGCTCTCAGCTAAACTGTTGCCACTAGGGAGAGAGAAAACCCATCTAATCCCAAAAGTCCTATTAACTGTTGAACAGAAATTATTTATTCTACATTAAAATAAGGTCATCAAAATGCATGCACTTACAATTTGCAGATATGGTATACTGACATTAAAACTGTCATTCATATTTGCATGCCACACGATTCTCACATTGGTAATAAAAAAAGTTCCTAAATTTCCCTGTAAAAGAGAGTGATGAGAGAGGCATCAACAATCATGTCTGAATACTTACCCTTTATTTTCTAAACACGAGAATAATTCTGATTCTCACAGCAGCATAAAATACCAGAATTGAGTATTATGAGGAGTAGTTATTCAGATGGGGAGCTGTCTATATCTTATAGAATATTTATCATAGTTTAAAACTAGAACTTTTCAAGTGTGCAAAGTTTATTTACAATTTAAGCTTATGATTCCGTGGTTAGCAAGAGCTCTTCAATCAAATGCTACAGCTTTGCCACACTGGTTATCAGTCGAATCTAGGTTGAAACACCCACAAAGGCTGGAAACTATTCTTAGTAAGAGACAAATTATTCTCTAGAAATTGATTTGTTTCTTATTCCAACTATTAGTTGCTTATATGTTTCCTCTGGTCATAATTTCAAGAGGAAATGAAAAGTTACAATCATGGATGTAGGAGTCACCAAATGAGTTATATGTTTAATTCCATAAAGAATGGATTAAAAGGCTTCCGTGACTGTCCACCCTATGACGCTCCTCAATCAGCCTAAGTTATCATGATGTGGAGGGTAGTGTGGTATGGGGGAAGAGCGTGGCTGTGGAACAGAATAGATGTGGAGGTCACTTAATTCTTTAGGGCCTGAGTTTTTCATCTGTACGTGAATAGAGACTGGACTAGATGACTTTTAAGGCCCATTCCAGCTCTAAGTCTACACATAACAAATGTTGATAAAAAGAGCATAAAACCATACAAATATGAAAATCAGAATATTACGTATATCAAGAGCTATGTTAATTAAGAGCTCTAATGCTTATTTTAACAGTTAAATAAATATACAAACCCAATCATAAATGGAAAAATGATTACCAAAGAAAGCACTGCCCCAAAAGGTTCATTAGTTCTTTGCATGGTACCTGATCACTGGATAAATTCCATACTCCATTGATTTTATCATATACATGTTCTCGTGGTAGTAATCTTAGTTGCTTATTTTGAATTAGCGCACTTCTCAATTTAAAATCACGATACATTTTAGAAGTTTCATATGCTCTATAAAAAAGAACAAAAGACTAATCCAAACTGAAAATGTGATTTTCTTAGATTATGTTTACTTATCTACAAAAATACACAGTTATATACTCAAATAGTTACTAAGGTACATTAAAAATTTTTTCTTCTCAATAAGTTTTGGTGATTATAGTCTTTTGTACTGTATTTGTCATTTCAGTGTAGTATTTACACATTTTATCTCAGTACCTATATTTAAGATGTCTAATTTTTTTAAAATTTATTTTATTTAATCTATTTTTGGCTGTGCTGGGTCTTTGTTGCTGTACGCGGACTTTATCTAGTTGAGGTGAGCGGGGGCTACTCTTCGTTGCGGTGCGTGTGCTTCTCGTTGCGGTGGCTTCTCTTGTTGCAGAGCATGGGCTCTAGGTGCGTGGGCTTCAGTAGTTATGGCATGTGGTTCAGTAGTTGTGGCTCACAGGGCCTAGACAGCAGGCTCAGTAGTTGTAGCACATGGGCTTAGTTGCTCCGTGGCATGTGGGATCTTCCCAGACCAGGGATCAAAACTGTGTCCCCTGCATTGGCAGGCAGATTCTTAACCACTGCACCACCAGGAAAGTCCCTAGATGTCTAATTTTTAAGTCAACATATATAGTATGGCACAAATGAGAAGAAGCAGATTTTTTTTCTTTAAGCTGAAGAACAATGCTTGTAAAAACAGACATGGAAATTAATTTTTCTATCAAAAAGCTTCCCTTGATTTCTCTGTTTTAGTTAAAGGCACCATTATTCTTTTGATATAAATAAAACTGCAATTACTTTTCTCACTGAAACCTGAAAACATTATGCTCACATCTACCTTTATACAGAAAATTAGAATGAATCTGTACCAACTCCAAAAGGTACCCTAGGACAGTGTATGTATCTGTGTCTGTGTATGTATGCAATAAAATCCCTATAACTTTGTTTTCTTTCCATGTCTCCCTATTGATAAATAATAAACACAGAAGAAAATTCTGATTAACTTTTGATTAATTCTAATTTTAACTCCACAAAAATACAGGCTAATTTACCCTTTTAATAAAACTAAAGGGTTTTCTTCACCTGAATAACTTTAGAAATCATTTATATAAATTATAATATGTATTGTTAAACTTCTGATTTTTACATTAATTAATCTTCTAGTATGTAAATTATGAAAGGGCAGGATTCGAGCATTTGACTATAAATCTTAATTTCCTTTAGGGTGGTAATCATCAATATTTAACCAGTGGAAAAAATGGAAACTATTCATGTTATAAATTGTTTTGGAGGGAACACATAACATTTTTATACTATTAAAGAAAAGTAGCTTCCCTGTTCCCTTCATACTCCATTTCATATTACTTCTCTAAGTAAACTGAAATAAAAAGATTAGGTATATGCCTAAGAGAGCTTAATAAAATATGTTTTCACACAAAAACTTGTACACAAATGCTCACAGCAGCATTATTCCTAACAGCTAAGAAGTGGAAACAACCCAAATGTCTATCAGCTGATGAGTGGATTAACAAAATATGTATCTATACAATGGAATCTTATTCAGCTATAAAAAGGAATGACGTACTGATATATGCTACAACATGTAGCATGCTTGAAAACATTACATAAGTGAAAGAAGTCAGACATAAAATGTCACTATATTGTATGATTTCATTTATATGAAATGCTCAGAATAGGCAAATCCAGAGACAGAAAGTAAATCAGTGGTTGCCAGGGGACCATGGGGATGAGGGAATGGGAAGTGACTACTATGGGGGTTTCTTTTTTGGAGTGATGGAAATATTCTGGAATTGAGAAGTGGTGAATATACTAACACTACCAAACTGTAAACTTAAAAATGGTAAATTTTATGTTATGTGAGTTATATCTCCAAGAAAAGCAAACAATTATATAGAGTAAAAAATCATCAACAAAATTTAAAAATAAAATAACTAGGAAAGAAATTAATTTGCAACATACATGACAGATAGGAGTAAAATTAAGAAATTTACAACAGAAAACTATACATAGCCAACAAATATGAAAACTTTCAACATCACTAGTAATAAAAGAAATTCAAATTAAAACAATGGTATATATACATACTATATATATCTGTGTGTATAAATTTTTGTGTGTGTGGTTTTTTTTTTTTTTGGCCTGTTATCTTAGCCAAACTTTAAAAAAAAAATCATAGTACTTAGGGCTGGTTTAAAAAAAAAAAGAGCTGGGGTAGTAAAAAGAGAATAATTAAGAAAACAAAAAACCAAAATAACCACAAAACAACAAAAAATTTCTCTTTAGAGAAATCACCCAATCATGCCTTCTACTGTTAGAAAAATAACCTTAATTCCTTAATTGGATTATTCAACTTGGTTATCTACATTGAACGAATTCTCTATTTCATTTTTAACTACCTTGGTAGCTAATTTAATAGACTCTTCAGCAGTTTTATGTGTTTTATAAATACCTTCAAAGTGTTTATTAAATGGTAATGCAACATGTTCTATGTATCTTCAGGATGTTTGCAATAGAGCTTGGAGGAAGACAGCACCACATGTTGAAATTTTACTCTAAACCTTTATATCATAGAATTACCTTAAAAATATTCAATAATCATTAAAGTATTACCATACCTGTGTACTGCAATCACAGAAGTAAAAAGTCTAGGACTTCCAGGAACCAAATTTGTAAATATAAACTCAAAACGAGTACTGTTACATTTTGTTAGTATATAAAGAGCTTCAGTTTGGCCTCGTAATTTCTGTAAAGACAAATTTATGTAAAACTTCAGATTTTAAGAGCAATTTCTCATTTATAGTGAAAATAAACATCAACCTCAAATATCTACTGTTTCTTCACTATATATATTTCAATAAGATTTTTCAGACTTACAGAATTAGCAGTCCTTGTTGTAATATTCAATATGCAGTTGTAACCAATAGCTAAAATTTAAAAGCAAAGAATTTAAAGAACATGATACAATAAATGGAGGGAAAAAACTATAAATACAGAACTTTTAAGCTTAAAAATTAAATATATATAAAAATACAATAAAAAATTTTTATGAAATATCTACAAATTTAAGTTAAATAATTAAAAGGACTAGAAAGTTAATTCTGCCTCTTTTTTTTTTTTTTTTTTTTTTGCGGTACGCGGGCCTCTCACTGCTGTGGCCCCTCCCGTTGCGCGGCACAGGCTCCAGACGTGCAGGCCCAGCGGCCATGGCTCACGGGCACGGGCCCAGCCGCTCCGCGGCATGTGGGATCTTCCTGGACCAGGGCACGAACCCTCGTCCCCTGAATTGGCAGGCAGATTCCCAACCACTGCGCCACCAGGGAAGCCCAATTCTGCCTCTTTTGAACAAAAATATTCTCAACATGGGGAAAAAGGAGGTTTGCTTCTCTAAAACCTATACAGTATTATTTACTAAAAATCTTAGCACCACAACATCAAGAGGAAAAAGTCTAGCTGGAAAATCTACAATACCTTTAAAAAACAAATGAAACGAAATTTAACACAATGAAAGATTGTACTTTTATTAGAATTTAATCTCCCTTCTTTGGTATTACTTGAAACAGGTTATAGCAAGTTTCAAAGTAAAGTAAAAAACGAAACCAAAAATCATTCAGTGTAGAAGCACTAATCTTGTTTATGTCCAAGAGACAAAATGGACAGACTGAAAAAAACATTCCATTTGCATTATGAGGCAGTCTGTGGTTAGTCTAGGATTTCTTAAGTTTTTATCAATTAAAGTTTTTCACATATTTCATAGTATAGCTTCTTTTGGTGTCAAGAGCCACTGTGCAAGTTTACTTGACAAATTATTTTTTTCTTTCTCATGCTAACAAAGATACTTACAAAGATTGACTCTGAGTAATGCCAAAGAGTGCCAGATAATTCTTAAATTTGTTACTAAGAGTCTACCTAAAAGCAAACAAACAGAAAAATAAGTTACTTTAAATAAGGACCCATTTTTGCAGTATAGAATGAGATGGACATGAAACTTCTGGCCCAGTACCAACAGCAACACCCACAGATGTTTTTCATACATTTATTAATTGAAAATACTTATTGCTCATATCCATTCTAGGTAAGGTATACAATGTGTGATTCAGAATCTCAGAGAAACAAAATCTGATAGTTACAGAAAGAATATAGGTATTCACTGCCAACACCTTGGTTTGACTCAACTGACAGAGGAGAAAACTGTGTACTGTTTTTTTTTTTTTCTCAGTAGAAGCTGTTCTGGGGGTCCCAGTAGGTTATATGCGTCCAACTGAGTATGAGTACAGGACAGTATAATTATTAAGCCATTCAGTGAAATCACACTTCTCAAAGAACTCTCATATATATATGAATCCCTGCCATTTGAGCAGTCTCTTAGCAGTTCTCATTTAAATGAGCCATATACTCATATACCCAGTTTTTTTGTGGTGAGCAAACTTTTTCCTCATATGAAGTTATGGCTAAGCTGAAGTCTGTTTAAGGCTTATGATTTTCATTCTTAGCCTCAAACTGATGTTCTTACACTGAAATATGTACCAAGTTAGATAAACTTCATTTCTCAAAGTATATCCTATGAAATAGTAGTCCCTATAGATGCTCCAAGAAAAAAAAAAGTCAAGTAAATCTGTACATGGTAAACTATGTGTCTTAGAAATTTGTAATACAATTAGCATATGAGGATAGTTTTGAAATATCTTGAACTAATATCTTGAACTAAGTTAACTCTCTTAACTTTGTTTAACACATTTCTTCAGCAAATTATAACCATGGAATTCTTTTGATGAGTAATCTATAGCCATGTCATACTCCTTCCTCCCTGAAAAAAACCCTAGAATATCTAAAATCAGAGAAACTAAGCCTGTGTGAATGCTGGCGTGAGATGGGATAGGAGGTCCTAAAAACAAAGGAAGGCGTTCTCAAGAGAAACTGTGGAACATTACATGCTATGTTTGACAAATAGTAAGTCACCCAGCATGGCTAGAGTGTAAAGTTCCCACAAGATCGCAGACGACTAGACCTGCATCTATCAGTCAGGGTCAAACAGAACAGAGATGGCTCACTTAAATTAGGATAACTGGGGTTTATTTACAGAAGGACTTATTACAATGGTATGGGGTGGGGCATCAGGAACCATAATTGACATATAATGCTGTTTCATATCTTATTCTCCAGCTAATATAACTTAACATTTGTAATTTAAACCAGAAATATAAAATACATTAGAAATATACTCACCGCTATCCCCATTATTTCCTTTGGTGTCTTCAATTGAATCTAAACAATCAATAAGGACTTCTCCAGGTCTTGTTTTCATTTGTCTAAAATAAATATAAAGGCTTTAATTTTTTAGCTACAACTACACCCGCTTACCATCTAGTGAGGGAGAGAAAAGGCATATGCATATAAAACAGACAAAAGTATAAATAATACAGTACCAAATGCTCAGGCATTTGAAAATAAGGTTTTCAAGAACTTAAAGAACCTGGAGATCAAGTGTGGCCTGGAGTGACCAGGGACATGGAGAGAAGTCAGAACTAAAGGAGAGGTAGGATTTGGAGAAATAAAAGAGAGAGAGGAGAATCTATGATTAAGGACCAGAAATAAGAAATGATAAGAGAGGGGGCTTCCCTGGTGGCGCAGTGGTTGAGAATCTGCCTGCCAGTGCAGGGGCACACGGGTTCGAGCCCTGGTCTGCGAAGATCCCACATGCCGCAGAGCAACTAGGCCCATGAGCCACAACTACTGAGCCTGCGCGTCTGGAGCCTGTGCTCCGCAACAAGAGAGGCCGCGATAGTGAGAGGCCCGCGCACCGCGATGAAGAGTGGCCCCCGCTTGCCACAACTAGAGAAAGCCCTTGCACAGAAACGAAGACCCAACACAGTAAAAAAAAAAAAAAAAAAAAAAAGAAAAGAAATGATAAGAGAATGTGGGAAGACTGGCCTGGCTGGAGAAGAAGGTGCATGTTGAGAGGTGGTGAAAAATATAGTAGGATAGGTAAGAAGGAACCAGATTATGGATAACCTAGAATGTCAGTCAGATAGATACGGGTTTTATCCTGTGGACAGTGGAGAAGCCCCAGAGGTTTCTGAGTAAAGCAAAGGAGTCATGCAGTTATGGAAGGAACAGATTAAAGCAAAGCAACATTAGGACTTGGTAAACAATCAGATAAAGGAGACAAAAGGAAATAAAGAATGAAGAATAGGTTGCTGACTGATAGAATGCAATCTAGAGTGCCAAAAAAAAAAGAAAAGAAAAACCTAGCAGAATATGTGGTAGAGCCTTCTAACACATTCTCAATAAAGCCAACTCAATTACCTACTGGAAATACAGACATGATCATACACTTCACTGTTGAAAAGCCATATTACCCCACTACCTAGATGATGAAGTCCAAAATCCTCAACTGAATATTTCACAATCTAGCTAATCTACCTTTCTATTTGCACCTCCTTTCTCTACCTGCCAGACCCTGCTTCTAGCCAATGAGATTTATACCTCTAAGACTCTGCATCTAATTTTTTTTTTCTTTTCTTCCTTTTCTTTTTTCTGGAATACTCTCTTCCTGTATACCCTAGCAAGGCCCTGACCATTCATCAGGGCTCAATTCAAATATTATTTTTTCTTTGAGACCTTCCCTAGGAAGAATGAACTTTTCTGTTCTATGGTCCTCCAGCATTTTGTTCATTTTTTCCATGACGGTATTTACCACATTTTTTATAGTTAGTTGTCTACATCTATCTCCTGCAGTAGAATGGGGGTGGGGTGGGGGAAGGGTGTCATTTCCTATTATTTTTGTATCTTTAGCTATCAGCACAGTCACCAGTACGTAGTAAACATCTGATAAATGTTTAATAAACTGAAAATGTTCATGAAATGGATCTTTGCTTAAGAACCCTCCAAGAATACAGGAAAAGTCAAAGAATGTGTGCAATATGTAACCGTTGCTTATAACTTTATAAATTCCCTTCCCTCACAACGCCTTAAAGGATCCAAGACCATGTTAATATTATATATCTAGCTACAGCTAAACCCGGGAAATTAATATTTCATTTTTTCCACCTAAGAAAGTTCTGTTCATAATAAAGAATCATGCGAATTGGCTAAGAAGCTCCAAACCATCAACCCAAGAACCTTAGCTTTACTGTTTTCCAACACTTACTATCCCAATGGGCACTTTTTTCCTGGACTGCCGTAAGGAGGTTTCTAACTATTCTCTTTAAAACATGAAAATTTCCAAAAACAGGGCTTCTGTTTGAGAGGCTCCAAAAGAGGGTTCCTTCTTCCTGTTGGTGATTTAAATGAATAACTAGAAACGAAGCTTACCACGGAAATAAAGTCTGCATGGTCAGGGATTTTGGAGAATGCTTACTCTCACTTCCCTCGGAGACTCAAGCTTTAGAACGGTGAAGTCATTTTTCTAAGGGCCCACAATGTGTGTCCTTATTCTAGACCTAGTTTCCGAACCCTCGTTTCCAGAGTCCCTGCTCCACGTTCCTTCCACCATACGAAACTGGCACCGCAAGCTCACTGGGGTGTACTGGACGCCCAAGCCCAAGGTGGTCCCTGCCGTATTTGGGCTCAGCTTCCGACAGGTCCCCCGGGTCAAGATGGGACCGGGGATCGTAAGGGACCGAAACTGCGTACAATCTAGACGCGCTCCGGCTGTGGCGCCTGGGGAGGGCCGCTGGGCCCCGGACAGTCTGGGGTCTCCTGAGGTGAGGACAGCAGGCGCCAACCTCCTCCCACCCTCGCGAGGGTCTTAGGCTCTGCCCGCGGGTCGGGAAATCGCGCCGCGGCGCCCTCTACAGGCTCCCGGCCACTGGGGAATCTTGGCGACTCACTGCGAGGACACGTCGAAGCGGACATCCCGGTCCTCCCAAAGCGCATCCAGCACCGACATGGTGACCGCGGCGGGGGAGGCCTAACGGCGTCTCGCCGGCTCCAAGACAACGGGCCGCCTCTGGCACGACGTCTACGGCGGGCGCCGAGACCCAAAATTCCTCAAGGTAGTGTGCGCGCTTTCCCGGCCCTGTGGTGTAGTTAAGCGGATTTGAGGCTCCAGGCAGGTTTCCGTGCCTCAGAGAAGCCGAACTGGCACCGGCGCAGGAGCGGGTGCTTGACTTCTGAATGACCTTCCGCACCTCCAGACTCGCCTCCTTAAGCCGTTCCTCCCCGCCCATCCCCCTTCCGTTCCTCTCCCTACACTGTCGGGAAATTTAGCCTTAGAGACTTCCCAGGCGGTTCACTGGTTAGGACTCCGCGCCTCCACTACTGGTGGCCTTGGTTCCATCCCTGGTGGGCCAACTAAGATCCCGCAAGCCGCGTGGTGCGGTCTGAAAAAAGAAAGAGAGAAATGTAGACTTAAAACTCTAAATTCCTCGTCTGGTTCTGCCTCCTCCGGCCCAGCCCACCTCATGCCGTCCTCGCGCCTTCTGCTTGCTCTCCAACCAGGCAGGGCTCAGCGCCTTTGGAGGGCGCCCCCTTTCTCTGTCTGGAACTCTCGTTCTCCAGATCTCTACCTGGCCCGTCCTTTGTCACTTCAGCCTCAGCTCAGAAGTGAACTAAAGCGGTTCTTAACCTTTCTTCTTTCGCTCTGCTGTGAGTACCTTGAGGACAGAGTTCCCTTTGAACCCACGCGAGCACAGAGTAGGCATTCAGTAAGTACTTTTCGAATGTATCAAAGTGCCGTCCTTCCCTCGGTTCACGACAGTTCTCTAAATCAATGGTTCCGAGTGTGGTCCGGGGACTCCAGGAGGTCCTCAAGGTCCTCGCAGGGCGCCCACAAGGTCCAAATGTATTTGTAATAACACTATTTGTCTTTTTAATTCTCAGTCTCCCTTTGAGTGTACAGAGGAGTTTTTTAGAAGCCACATGATGTGAAATTGAATGTGAAAGAGATATGAGACAACAGCTGTCTTAATAGCAAGCTGGATGTTAAAAAGATTTGCAAAAATGTAAAATAATGTTACTCTTCTCACAATTTTTTGAAAATATAATTTAAAACATGTAATATATGTTAATATATAATGAGGTTATTTTTACTTTAAATGAATTAAGTGAATTTTTAAACATCTCAATAAATATCAGTAGCTATAATCCATATAAACAAAAGCTCTTTCAGATCCTCAATGATATTTTTAAGGGTATAAAGGAGTCCTGGGATCAAAAGTTTGATCACTTTAAATTAAATGGCACTCCGGTGTGTCAGGCTTTGTGCCAAATACTGGGTATATTCATATGAAAGGCATGAGGAGTTTTTCTCAGGTCGACAAAGGTAATGGAGACAAAGGAACGTGTGGTGGACACAGACTAAAGTGGCCTCCATTGAGTCATGCCCTTGTATGATCCCATCCCCTTGGATGTGAGCAGAACCTGTGACTTTCATCCAGCTAATAAAATGTAGCAAAGATGATGGGATGTAAAAGTGATGGGATATCATTCCCATGTTTATTCTATGTTATATAAGGCTGGATCTCAGCTGACTGGAGCAAGAGAGACTCTCCTGCTTGCCTTGAAGAAGCCACCTGCTGTGATACCACCTTTAGGGCCAGCGGTCTCACGTCCTATAGGTGCAAGGAGCTGAAATCTGCCAACAACCTGAATGAGCTTGGAAGCAGATCTTTCCCCAGTAAGACTTCTGATGAGGCCTTAGCCCCAGGAAATATCTGGATTGCAGCCTGGTTGTGACCCTAAGCAGAAAACCCAGGTAAGTCATGCTTGGACTTCTGATCTACAGAAACAGGGAGATAATAAATATCTGTAGTTTTAAGCTGTGGTCATTTGTTATATGCTGCAATAGAAAACTAAGACAGAGATTGGTATCAGGAGTGGTGTGCTACTGTAGAGGCTATTAGACCCAGCAAAATTCTGTTGGTGGGAAGCATGCTGATAAAATTACTCACCTGTTGGGAATTCCCTGGTGGTCCAGTGGTTAGGACTTGGCGCTTTCACTGCCAGGGCCTGAGTTTGATCCCTGGTTGGGGAACTAAAGATCCTGCAAACTGCGAGGTGTGGCAAAAAAAAAAAAATACTCACCTGTAAACATGTGCTACATTTCATGAAAAAGCAAGGATGACTCAGAGGATCTGAGCACCATGGAAGATTATTCCCAGATCTTAAACCTTAAGCAGTAAAAATCCAACATTTGCGCAGATGGATGTCAGAATTGTTATATGGCAGTGGCTCATTTGTACCTTCCATTTCCCCCCTGTTGAACTGGAATGTCTCTAACTGTTCTCCTTTGCCAGTCTCACCATTGTATGATGGGAGTGTTGGGAGCACTGGTCTCTTTAGTTTCACAGGTCACTAAGGGGAATTGTGCTTCGAGGAACTGCACTTAGTGAATTATAACCAGGAGCCTCATTTGCTCAGATGTAAATGATTTAGATGATGAGATCTTGGATTTTGAGCTGATGCTGTAATGTGATGAGAGGGGAACCTTGGGACGGAGAACACAGTTTTGTTTCTCTTTTCCTTTGAGAGAGGCATGAATTGTTCAGGGCTATAGGCAGAATTCCAGGTGGCCTCTAAGATTCCTACCCATGGTGTACATATCTTATGTAATCCCCTCCCCTTGATTGTGGAAGAATCTATGTATAGGATATCAGTCCTGTGGTTAGATTATGTTGTATGGCAAAGATGAAAGAGTTTTGCAGATGTGATTAATGCCCTTTGAATTAGTCAAAAGGGAGACTATCCTTGGTGGGCCTGAACTTATCAGGTGAGCCCTTAAAAGGGATTTTCTTGCTAGCTTTGATGAAATAGTGTCCAAGTTATGAGAGAGCCACGTGTCTAGGAACTGAGGGCAGCCTTTAAGAGCTGAGAGCCAGCAAGAAAACAATAACTCCAGTCATCCAACCACAAGGAACCAATTCTGCTAAGGAACCTGAATGAGCCTGGAAGGGGACCCCAAACCTCAGATGAGATCACATCCCTGCAGACACCTTGATTCCAGGTAAGCAAAGAACTCAGCCCAGACTCCTGGCCCACAGAAAACACTGTGAGACCATAAGTTTGTATTGTTTTAAACATCTGAGATGGTGATAATTTATTACAGCAACATTAAATTAATGCCCTGACATCACAGTAGAACCTTTGAAACAAAGACTGAAATGACTATTTTTCAGTGCTTTTAACTGGGCCTTCATATACTTTGTTTCCCAGACTTTTTTTCTCCTGCATTTGTAAGTAAAGTTTTGTGTGTGTGTATGTGTTTTTACTTTTTAAATCAATTTTATTGAGGTATGATTTACATATAATAAAATATACCCATTTTAGATGAACTTTGACAAGTATATGCATCCATGTAACCACTTCCATAATGAAGCCACAGAACATTTCCGTCACCCCAAAAAGTTTTTTCATGCCCCTTTGCAGTCAACTTCAGGTTCCAGAAACCATTTGTTTGCTTTCTGTCACTGCAGATTTTTTTTCATTATTTTTGTTGTGATAAAATATATGTATATATATAACATAAAAAGTGCCATATTGTAAATTGATTTTGTGTGTTCTAGGATTTTATATAAATGGTGTAATAAATTATATACAGTAGGGCTTCCCTGGTGGCGCAGTGGTTAAGAATCCACCTGCCAGTGCAGGGGACACAGGTTCGAGCCCTGGTCCCGGAAGATCCCACATGCCGCGGAGCAACTAAGCCCGTGCGCCACAACTACTGAGCCTGCGCTCTAGAGCCCGCAAGCCACAACTGCTGAAGCCTGCACACCTAGAGCCCGTGCTCTGCAACAGGAGAAACCACCGCAATGAGAAGCCTGCGCACCACAACGAAGAGTAGCCCCCGCTCACTGCAACTAGAGAAAGCCCACACACAGCAATGAAGACCCAATGCAGCCAAAAATAAATAAATAAAATAAATTTATTTTAAAAATTATATACTATATATACTCTTCTGTATCTGGCTTCTTTCATTTTGTAGAATGTTTTTAGGTTCATCCATATTGATACATGTATCAGTAATTTGCTCCATTTTACTGCTGTCTTATTTTGCATTCTATGGATATACTGCAGTTTGTTTCACATGTTGGACATTTGGGTCATTTCCAGTTATCATTAATAAAGTTGCCAATAGCAATCATGCATAAGTCTTTTTGTGGATATAGATTTTAATTTCTTTTGAGTAAATTCCTAGGAGTGGAATTACTGCGTCGTATGGTAGGTGTATTTTTTTTTTTTTTTTTTTGCGGTACATGGGCCTCTCACTGCTGTGGCCTCGCCCGTTGCGGAGCACAGGCTCCGGACGCGCAGGCTCAGCGGCCATGGTCCACGGGCCCAGCCGCTCCGCGGCATGTGGGATCCTCCTGGACCGGGGCACAAGCCCGGGTCCCCTGAATCGGCAGGCGTATTCTCAACCACTGCGCCACCAGGGAAGCCCTGTAGGTGTATTTATAACTGCCACCTGTTTTCCATGACAGTTGTACCATTTTACATTCCCACCAACAATGTATCTCCATCATTTGTCAATCTGTTCAATTTTGCCATTCCATTGGGTATGTAGTGGTACCTCAATGTGGTTTTAACATGTATTTCCCTGATGACTAATGGTATTAATCATCTTTTCGTGTGCTGATTGAACATTTGTAAATCCTTTTTGTAAATTGTCTGTTTATGTCATTTCACATTTTTTAACAGGTTGTTTGGTTTCGTATTATTGAATTTTGTAAGAGCAAAGTCCTTTGTTAGGTATGTGTATTGAGAATATCTTCTCTCAGTCTCTGGCTTGCCTTTCCATTTCTTAACTTTTTTCTTCCAAAGAGCAGAAGTGTTTAGTTCTTAATGTTAATGAAATTTAATTGATCATTTTTTCTATTCTATTTAATATTTTCTGTGTACTGAGAAATCTTTCTCAACCCGAGATCACAACAGTTTTCTTCTAGAAGTCTTAACAGTTTTAGATTTTCATTTATGTATATGATCTGTTTCAGGTTAATTTTATTGTATGATATGAGGAAAGGTAGAGGTTCATTTTTGTCCCTCATGAGATTCCTTTATTTTCTATATGAATATTCAGTTGTTCTAGCACAACTTTTTTTGTTGAAGAATAGTTGATATACAATATTATTGGGTTGGCCAAAAAGTGCCTTTGGTTTTTAAGTAAAAATAAAAGACACGTTTTTCATTTTCACCAAGAATTTTATGAACAACGTATTCACCGTTTTGTTCCACTACCTTCTGCCTTTTTTTTTTTTTTTTTTTTTTTGCCGTACGCGGGCCTCTCACTGTTGTGGCCTCTCCCCTTGCGGAGCACAGGCTCCGGACATGCAGGCTCAGCGGCCATGGCTCACGGGCCCAGCCGCTCCACAACATGTGGGATCCTCCTGGACCGGGGCACGAACTCGTGTCCCTTGCATTGGCAGGCGGACGCTCCACCACTGCACCACCAGGGAAGCCCTACCTTCTGCCATTTTTCAGGCAACTTCATAGTTCTGTCTTCCCAAAACTTTTTATCTTTTTGAGCAAAGAACTCTTCCAGGTGCCTTTTACAGTCTTCCAGGGAATTGAAATTTTTTCCATTAAGAGAATTTTGTAAAGACCGAAATAAATGGAAACCTGAAGGTGTAATGTCTCGTGAATACGGCAGATGAATCAGAACTTCCTAGCCAAGCTGTAACAGTTTTTGCCTGGTCATCAAAGAAACATGCGGTCTTGCGTTACCCTGATGGATGATTATGTGTTTTCTGTTGACTAATTCTGGACGCTTTTCATCGAGTGCTGCTTTCAGTTGGTCTAGTTGGGAGCATTACTTGTTGGAATTAATCATTCAGTTTTCGGGAAGGAGCTCATAATAGAGGACTCCCTTCCAATCTCACCATATACATAACCTCACCTTCTTTGGATGAAGACCGGCCTTTGGTGTGGTTGGTGGTGGTTCATTTCGCTTGCCCCACGATCTCTTCTATTCCACATTATTGTACAGTATCCACTTTTCATCACCCATCACAATTTGTTTTAAAAACGGAACGTTTTCTTTACATTTAAGTAGAGAATCGCATGCGTAAATACGGTCAAGAAGGTTTTTTCTTTTGCTTAACTTATGTGGAACCCAAACATCAAAGCGATTAACATAACCAAGCTGGTACAAATGATTTTCAACACTTGATTTGGATATTTTGAGTAGGTTGGCTATCTCCTGCATGGTATAACATTGCTTGTTCTCAGTTAATGTCTCGATTTGATCGCTGTCAACTTCAACTGGTCTACCGACCGTGGAGCATTGTCCAGCAAGAAATCTCCAGCATGAAACTTCGCAAACCACTTTTGACATGTTCGATCAGTCGCAGCACCTTCTCCATACACTGCACAAAATTTTTTTTGCGTTTCAGTTGCGTTTTTACCTTTCTTGAAATAATAAAGCATAATATGCCAGAAACGTTGCTTTTTTTCCCTCCATCTTCCATATTAAAATGGCTACACAAAAATTCATCAATTTTGATAAGTTTTTTTTAAATGCATGCTGATATGACAGCTGTCACATACAATCTAACAAAATTGTTTCTAATGAAGTTAAAGACAACTAAGTGCTACTAGAGCCATCTTACAGAAAAAACCGAAAGAACCTTTTGGCCAATCCAATATATAAGTTACGGGTGTATAATATAGTGGTTCACAATTTTTAAAGGTTATACTCCATTTATAGTTATTATAAAATATTGGCTATATTCCCTATGTTATACAATATATCCTTGTATACAATATATCCTTGTAGCTTATTTTATACATAATAGTTTGTACCTCTTAATCCTCCACCTCTATTGCCCTTCCTCCCTTCCCTTTCCCCACTGATAACCACTAGTTTGTTCTCTATATCTATGAGTCTGCTTCTTTTTTCTTGTATTCACTAGTTTGTTGTATTTTTTAGATTCTGCATATAAGTGATATCATACAGTGTTTGTCTTTCTTTGTCTGAAGTCTATCCAAGTTGCTGCAAATGGCAAAATTTCATTCTTTTTTATGGCTGACTAGTATTCAATTGTATATATATATACCACATCATATATATATATATATATATATATTTGGCTGCACTGGGTCTTAGTTGCGGCATGCAGGATCTTCATTGCCATGTGCAGGATCTTTAGTTGTGGCATGGGAACTCTTAGTTGTGGTATACATGTGGGATCTAGTCCCCTGACCAGGGATCGAACCTGGTCCCCCTATATTGGGAGCACGGAGTCTTAACCACTGGACCACCAGGGAAGTCTCTACCACATCATCTTTATCCATTCATCTGTTGACAGACACTCAGGTTGCTTCCATATCTTGGCAATTGTAAATAATGCTGCTATGAATATTGGGCCGAATGTATCTTTTCAAATTAGTGTTTTTGTGAGGTTTTTTTGGTTAGATACTCAAGAGTGGAATTGCTGGGTCATATGGTAGTTCTATTTTTAGTTTTTTGAGAAACTTCCATACTGTTTTCTCCAGTGGCTGCACTAATGTACATTCTCACTGACAGTGTACAAGGGTTCCCTTTTCTCCACATCCTCACCAACATTTGTTATTTGTGTTCTTTTTGATGATGGCCATCCTGACAGGTGTGAGGTGATATTGTGGTTTTGATTTGCATTTCCGTGATGGTTAGTGACGTTGAGCATCTTTTCATGTGCCTGTTGGCCATCTGCATTTCCTCTTTGGAAAAATGTCTATTTATGTCTTCTGACTATTTTTTAATCAGGTTGTTTGTTTTTTGATGTTGAGATGTATGAGCTGTTTATATATTTTGGATATTAACCCCTTATTGGTCATATCATTTGCAAATATTTTCTCACATTCAGTAGGTTGTCTTTTTGTTTTTGCGATGGTTTCCTTTGCTATGCACAAGCTTTTAAGTCCAGTTAGGTCCCATTTGTTTATTTTTGCTTTAGGAGACAAAATTATTGCTATGATTTATGTCAAAGAGTGTTCCGCCTGTTTTCCTCTAGGAGTTTTATGGTTTCTGGTCTTACATTTAGGTCTCTAATCCATTTTGAGTTTATTTTTGTGTATGGTGTTAGAGAATGTTCTAATTTCATTCTTTTTTTTTTTTACTTGATATAGGTGATTTTATTTAATTAATTTATTTTCTCACATCTTTATTGGAGTATAAGTGCTTTACAATGTTGTGTTAGTTTCTGCTGTACAACAAAGTGAATCAGCTGTATGTATACACATATACCAATATGCCTTCCTTCTTGGGCCTCCCTCCCACCCTCCCTATCCTACCCCTCTAGGTCGTCACAAAGCATCGAGTTGATCCCCTTGTGCTATGCAGCTGCTTCCCACTAGCCATCCATTTTACATTTGGTAGTGTATATATGTCAATGCTACTCTCTCACTTCATCCCAGCTTCCCCTTCCCGCGCTGTGCCCTCAAGTCCGTTCTCTACATCTGCATCTTTATTCCTGCCCTGCCACTAGGTTCATCAGTACCACTTTTTTAAATTTCCTATATATGTGTTAGTATACAGCATTTGTTTTTCTTTTTCTGACTTACTTCACTCTGTATGACAGACTCTAGGTCCATCCACCTCACTACAGATAACTCAATTTTGTTCCTTTTTATGGTTGAGTAATATTCCATTGTGTATATGTGCAACATCTTCTTTATCCATTCATCTGTTGCTGGACATTTAGGTTGCTTCCATGTCCTGGCTGTTGTAAATAATGTTGCAATGAATATTGGGGTACATGTCTCTTTTTGAATTATGGTTTTCTCAGGATATATCCCCAGTAGTGGGATTGCTGGGTCATATGGTAGTTCTATGTTTAGTTTTTCAAGGAACCTCCATACTGTTCTCCATAGTGGCTGTATCAATTTACACTCCCACCAACAGTGCAGGAGTATTCCCTTTTCTCCACACCCTCTCCAACATTTATTGTTTCTAGATTTTTTGATGATAGCCATTCTGACTGGTGTGAGGTGATACCTCATTGTGCTTTTGATTTGCATTTCTCTAGTGATTAGTGATGTTGAGAATCTTTTCATGTATTTGTTGGCCATCTGTATGTCTTCTTTAGAGAAATGTCTATTTAGGTCTTCCACCCATTTTTGGATGGGGTTTTTTGTTTTTGTGATATTGAGCTGCATGAGCTGCCTGTATATTATGGAGATTAATCCTTTGTCAGTTGCTTCGTTTGAAAATATTTACTCCCATTCTGAGGGTTGTCTTTTTGTCTTGTTTATGGTTTCCTTTCCTGTGAAAAATCTTTTAAGTCTCACTAGGTCCCATTTGTTTATTTTTGTTTTTATTCCCATTACTCTAGGAGGTGGGTCAAAAAGGATCTTGCTGTGATTTATGTCAAAGAGTGTTCTGCCTATGTTTTCCTCTAAGAGTTTTATAGTGTCTGGCCTTACATTTACGTCTTTAATCCATTTTGAGTTTATTTTTGTGTATGGCGTTAGGGAGTGTTCTAATCTCATTCTTTTACATGTATCTATCCATTTTCCCCAACACCACTTGTTGAAGAGGCTGTCTTTTCTCCATTGTATATTCTTGCCTCCTTTGTCAAAGGTAAGGTGACCATATGTGTGTGGGTTTATCTCTGGGCTTTCTATCCTGTTCCATTGATCTATATTTCTATTTTTGTGCCAGTACCATACTGTCTTGATTACTGTAGCTTTGTAGTATAGTCTGAAGTCAGGGCACCTGATTCCTCCAGCTCCATTTTTCTTTCTTAAGATTGCTTTGGCTATTTGGGGTCTTTTGTGTTTCCAAACAAACTGTAAAATTTCTTGTCCTAGTTCTGTGAAAAATGCCATTGGTAATTTGATAGGGATTGCATTGAACCTGTAGATTGCTTTGGGTAGTATAGTCATTTTCACAATATTGATTCTTCCAATCCAGGAGCATGGTATGTCTCTTTCATCACTGTTTTATAGTTTTCTGCGTACAAGTCTTTCACCTCCTTAGGTAGGTTTATTCCTAGGTATTTTATTCTTTTTGTTGCGATGGCAAATGGGAGTGTTTCCTTAATTTCTCTTTCTGATATTTCGTTGTTAGTGTACAGGAATGCAACAGATTTCTGTGCATTAATTTTGTATCCTGCAACCTTACCAAATTCATTGATTAGTTCTAGTAGTTTTCTGGTGGCATCTTTAGGATTTTCTATGTATAGTATCATGTCATTGTCAAAGAGTGACAGTTTTACTTCTTCTTTTCCAGTTTGTATTCCTTTTCTTTCTTTTTCTTCTCTGATTGCTGTAGCTAGGACTTCCAATACTATGTTGAATAGTAGTGGTGAGAGTGGACATCCTTGTCTTGTTCTTGATCTTAGAGGAGAGGAAATTCTTTCAGTTTTTCACCATTAAGAATGAGGCTTGCTGTGGGTTTGTTGTATATGGCTTTTATTATGTTCAGGTAGGTTCCCTCTGTGCCCACTTTCTGGAGACTTTTTATCATAAATGGGTGTTGAATTTTGTCAAAAGATTTTTCTGCATCTATTGAGATGATCATATGGTTTTTATTCTTTAATTTGTTAATATCATGTATCACATTGATTGTTTTGCATATATTGAAGAATTCTTGCATCCCTGGGATAAATCCCACTTGATCATGGTGTATGATCCTTTTAATGTGTTGTTGGATTCTGTTTGCTAGTATTTTGTTGAGGATTTTTGCATCAATGTTCATCAGTGATATTGGTCTATAATTTTCTTTTTTTGTAGTATCTTTGTCTGGTTTTGGTATCACGGTGATAGTGGCCTCGTAGAACATGTTTGGGAGTGTTCCTCCCTCTGCAAGCTTTTGCAAGAGTTTGAGAAGGATAGGTGTTAACTCTTCTCTAAATGTTTGATAGAATTTGCCTGTGAAGCCATCTGGTCCTTGACTTTTGTTTGTTGGAAGATTTTTAATTACAGTTTCAATTTCATTACTTGTGATTGATCTGTTTATATTTTCTGATTCTTCCAGGTTCAGTCTTGGAAAGTTGTACTTTTCCAAGTATTTGTGCATTTCTTCGAGGTTGTCCATTTTCTTGGCATATAGTTGCATGTAGTAGTCTCTTATGATCTTTTGTATTTCTGTGATGTCAGTTGTAGTGTCTCCTTTTTCATTTCTAATTTTATTGATTTGAGTCCTCTCCCTTTTTTTGTTGATGAGTCTGGCTAAAGGTTTATCAATTTTTTTTTTTTTTTTTTTTTTTTTTGCGGTACATGGGCCTCTCACTGTTGTGGCCTGTCCCGTTGCGGAGCACAGGCTCCGGCCACACAGGCTCAGCGGCCATGGCTCACGGGCCCAGCCGCTCTGCAGCATGTGGGATCTTCCCAGACCGGGGCACGAACCCGTGTCCCCTGCATCGGCAGGCGGACTCTCAACCACTGCGCCACCGGGGAAGCCCCTATTTTATTTTATTTTATTTTATTTATTTATTTATTTTTTTGCGGTACACGGGCCTCTCACCATCGCAGCCCCTCCCGTTGCGGAGGACAGGCTCTGGACACGCAGGTCCAGCGGCCATGGCCCACGGGCCCAGCCGCTTCGCAGCACGCGGGATCCTCCTGTACCGCAGCACGAACCCACGTCCCCCGCGTCGGCAGGCGGACTCCCAACCACTGCGCCACTAGGGAAGCTCAAAACGTTTTATTTTAAAATATTTAATCTGTATACTGAAATGTTGAATTTATGGAATCCTTTGTTCTTTTGTTGAGCAAAGATTTTCTTACTATAAAGTTATGGAATCCATTTCGGATTTCAAGCTTATGCAAAATAAAGTGAAACATTATGGTTTATGTACAAGTTGTTCTATAGGATGTGTTCCTAAACATCATCGAGAGTGCATTAAGAAATGATGTTTTCGGGCTTCCCTGGTGGCGCAGTTGTTAAGAATCCGTCTGCCAATGCAAGGGATACGGGTTCAAGCCCTGGTCCGGGAAGATCCCACATGCCGCAGAGCAACTAAGCCATGCGCCACAACTACTGAGCTTGCGCTCTAGAGTCCATGAGCCACAACTACTGAGCCCACGTGCTACAGCTAATGAAGCCCACGCACCTAGAGCCCGTGCTCCGCAACAAGAGAAGCCACGCAATGAGAGGCCTGTGCACTGCAAGGAAGAGTAGCCCCCGCTCGCTGCAACTAGAAAAAAGAGAGCCCGCTTGCAGCAACAAAGACCCAACGCAGCCAAAAATAACTAACTAACTAAATAAATAAATTAAAAAAAAATGAAATGATATCTTCTTGTATCACTGAAAAGGAAACACTGCTCATGTAACTGAATGAAACACAAAAATTCTCAATTTGTGACTAAACTTATCAACAATTAATATATGCAATTAGGAACAGTATGCCATGCTTAAAAACATGTTCATTTTCTTAGTGTACCACATCCAAAATAGATGTGTTCTTGCTCGATTGGATTGAGTTGATGTTTAGTGTAGGAGTTTGGCAGCGGATTATGCAGGGTACGCGAATCCCACTTTTGATGGGGACAGCAAAGGGTAGAGTAGGGAAGTGAAGAAGGCTGTATGCTCATCACCTCATGCCTTCCTACTAAGATGCCTAGTTGTCTTTGTAATAGCTGCAGTCCCTGTGTTTTGATGCTAGTCATGGGAGGAATCAGGTCTCTTTTCTTCTCAAGAACAACAGCTCCACTGATGTCCAATCTAGTCAAATTAGAAACAAACCAATGACTCCTAAGTGAATCACTCTAGTTCCATTTACCATACTTCAGTGTCTCTTCCCTAACATTTAGAAGGCTTCAGCCTTTATAGTTACCTCTTTATAATTATCCTTACCATTATCACTATAAAGGCAGATTACCCTAGAACTCTAATATTACATCGCATTATTTGCCAATGTCCAGGAATTCTGAAGTATTGAATTCTTGATTCTTGATTCAGTATGTGTCTGTGCATTTTGTTATGCTGTTCTCTGCCTGGATATACTCTCTTCCCCAATCTAAACCTATCAGACTATCAAGTTATACTCCTGAATTCATATTTATATTACCCCAAACCTCCACTGAAAAATGTGCAAGCTTTTTTTTTTTTTTTTTTTTTTTTGCAGTACGCGGGCCTCTCAGCGCCGCGACCTCTCCCGTTGCGGAGCACAGGCTCCGGACGCGCAGGTCCAGTGGCCATGGCTCACGGGCCCAGCCTCTCCGCGGCATGTGGAATCCTCCCGGACCGGGGCACGAACCCATGTCCCCTGCATCGGCAGGTGGACTCCCAACCACTGCGCCACCAGGGAAGCCCTGTGCAAGCTTTTATATGTTGACCATTATTGACAAAATGCTAGATATTTCTGTGGCAATCACCCTATCAAAAGTCAGTCAATCATTTATATGTATATCCATTTATATGGATGTATTTTCATAATATCCATTATACTATATGCATTGTATGGCCTTGATCTAAGTTGATCTATGCCATGGCTCCTGTGTACCTTCTGTATAGAAAAGGACAAAGAAAATGTAATTATGTTTCATTATTAGTCATTTTTATAAAACATTTTACAAACAGTTTAAACTCTAACCTCCAAAGTAGATCTACTGTGGTGCCCAAAGTTATTTTAATAGCATGCCATTAATAGTACATAGTAACACATTTAGAAGGTTATTATTTTGTTTTACAGTATGGTTTGTACACTCAAATTGAGGTTCAGTGCTCAATGGCTGATAAAATTGCAACTTCTCACAGCATTAAACATAAACATCATGAATGGAATGGATTTAATTGTTATTGTTCTTTCATGCAAATCCAAAACACAAAAACAATCTGATGGTGTTGAACTATTTACAGTACATTAACCATTGGGTTAAATTTTAAAGATTAAAGAGGTTATAGATAGAAGAAAAAAGTTATTGTCTATTTCTCAGAATTTCTATTATCTACTGATTGTAACATAACTAGTAAAGCTTAGAAAATCCATTTTGTAAGCTATAATATTATCTGTACTAATAAAAAAAGTAAGCAATATTTTCCAGAGGCTGTCAGCTTATATACTTTTAGAATACTTATATTGTGAGAGGAGGAGGAACAATGAGGGAGGGAAGGCGTGAAGCCTGGTGGTAGGCTGCCGGAGAAATGGCAATTTTAATATAATGGCAGAAGGTCATTTGAATGGCATGGACCTCTGACTCTGGATTTTAAGTTATCTGTAGAATTGTGATGTAAACCCCATTCATCTCCCAGAACTTTAAGAAAAATCTATTAAAACGCAAAGACTTTGTGGGTATGTCTTCCCCCCTTTAGAAATCAGAAAGTGGTGCTAAATTTCGTGGTTCAGAACAGGGACAGGGGTTTGTGCAGATGCAGCAATGCATAATCTGAACCAGTTAATTCAGAGGAAGTCAAAGCTTGGAGCTGTACGTAACTATGAGAAGATAAACCCTCTGGGATATCACAGACATCTTGGGTACATAGTTGGATATTGCACAGAATCTGGAGTGATATTTTAGCCAGTCTGATTGTTACAGGCAAGGTGATACTGCTGACATCTGAGGTTCATATAGATTAATACTTATTTTCACATATGAAAATGATGATATCTTGGGAACTCAATGAAGAAGTAGAATGTTCTTTCCCCTTCTTATAGTCATTCTCATAGGTTTCATATTCTAACTCCAGTGATTCTTTGGTCTGTAATACATGTTTTGGCCACACCACACGGCTTGCTATGTGGAACAGGAACATCTCAGTTCCCTGATCAGGGATTGAACCAGGGCCATGGCAGTGAAAGTGCTGCCACTGTCCACCAGGGAACTCCCCTGGTCTGTAAGACCTGCCTTCTCTTATTCACACACTTGCCACTTGCATCAGCTGGGGATGGGCAAAGATTAGGACTTAAGACTCGTTCCTAGGGCCCTGGGAGCGACTATCTTTTCCAATAGCACTTACCACATACCACTATCTTGCATTCAGTGCAGTATTATTCTTCAATTAATTAACATTTATTCAGCTTTGTGAAAAAGATAGCCAAAGATTCTATCTACATGACATCAGAGGGAAATATAAATTCACACTTTACCATCTCAACATTGAGAGAATTTGATGTTATATAATCATATATAACAATGTTTCATTTATATTTCAGTTTTCTTTCATTTGACATCATTTAGATCTTAGATACTCCAACATCTGATGTATATCAATGCTTCATCCTGGATTTGCCAAAAGAGGCCTATGGAATAGTTTATACATAGGCACTTGCCACCTACCTAAGCCTTATAATTCCTGGTGGAAAAGACATTAAAGTTTGGACTTGAGAAATGAAAATTCAAATTTAAGAGTAGCATTAAATTATGTTGGTGTGAGTCAAGTATTTTGAAAATAAGTGAAAGTAAAGAATGACTAATGAGGAAAGGTCTTCAAAACATGCTTTAAGAGAGAACTTCTTCATATTTGGGGGGAGACAAGAGCTATGGAGTGAAAAATTGCAATTTCCTCCCCAGAGCTCACACTCTCTCTTTTAGAACATTTCTGTTTTTTAAAATTAGTAAAAATTACAAAAACAATTGTTGCAAAATTTAAAAACAATACAGAAATATATAGAACGAAGAGTAAAAGTACTCCTTCATCTGCTCCCTTTCCTCCAATAGCTCTTTTCTCCCCTGAAGTAACCATTGTTAACAGTTTGGTCTATTTCCTCCCAAAACTCTTCTATATATTCCTGAATACACTTCCACACATACGTATCCTTAAACTGAGGCAAGTGTGTAAACAAATAAAAGGGATCATAGTACATATATTCTTCTGTGTGTAGGTATCAAATCGGGGTATATAGATATCAACCTGACTTATTACTAATAATGTCAATCTTGATCTCTAGTTAAGGCGATGTCTTAACTAGACAGGTTTCTCCACAGCAAAGTTACTATTTTTCTCTTTACATGCTCTATTCTTTGGAAGTGAGTTACTAAGTCCAGCCCCCACTTATGGGAAGGAGAATTGAGCTCCATATCCTGGAGGGGGAAGTATCTAAATAAATATATTATTTGGAATTCTGTAAGAAAGATTTTCCCTTCTCTTCTATTTATTTATTTATTCAATCATTTTTTATGTCAGTATGGACACATGGTTATTTAATTTATTCTTTGGGTTATAATCCAATACTATAGAGATTTATTCTGTTGCTCAAATTCACATGTTTTTTAACTCATTCTCACTCACTCACTTACTCACTCTCTCTCACTCACTCCAAAGGCATATTTGAAAGAGGAGCAGGCATAATAGGATTCTATTTATGTTTTCAGCTCCTCACTCATTCCTTTCTCACTGAGTCACTGATTTTTAATGTCTGCCTTCTAATGGACTGAGAATCGGGTGGATGATGAGCTGTGTATGAGGCCACAATCTAAGCTGAGTGAAGATGGAGTCAGGGGAGGGACTGGAGCTCTGTGTTCCTCACCACCCCCCACCAAACACCTATTATTGACACTATCAGTGACTTTTGGACCCTTCAACATTGTCCATTCCTAATCAAAAGCCAGAAATAACCAGGTTCCCGGAATAAACTGGAACTAGTTTATAAAAACTTCCTCTCTCAAGGACTGGACTCAAGTAACCAGTGAGCTATGTGTTTTTTACTGGCTTGGATGAAAATGAAAAATTCATTAAAAAATTATCTACATGCTTTGACAAAAGTTACCATAGCTTTCTTTATGTAGATTAATTATAATATCTATTTTAAAGGCATTTTTTAAAAAGGCAAATTCACCTCAGGCCATGTTTAATTTTCAGGTGACCAAGTGACTCTAATTTTTTTTTGAGCTGCAAATGTACACGTTTATCTTAGGTAAGAAAAGATCTTCTCAGTATCTCATGTTTTCAAGTGAAACATTTTCATTGCATTTCAAAACTATGTATATATACTTAAAAAATTTTTTTTATTGAAGTATAGTTTATTTACAGTGTTAGTTGTAGGTGTACGCAAAGTGATTCAGTTATATACATATATATATATATGTATATACTTTCTGAGATTCTTTTCCATTATAGGTTATTACAAGATATTGAGTATAGTTCCTTGTGCTATACAGTAGGTCCTTGTTGGTTGTCTTTTCCAAACTATATTTGTAAGTGAATCCACGTATGGGAATGTATTTCAGACTATTGAATTCACAATAGGAAGCTTTAAATGTAGTGATCACAGCGGTTGTTATTTCATCATGCCATAGAGCAATGTTAATATGAAAATTGGAAATTAAATTAGCAGGGACTTCCCTGGTGGCGCAGTGGTTAAGAATCCACCTGCCAATGCAGGGGACACGGGTTCAGGCCCTGGTCTGGGAAGATCCCACATGCCACAGAGCAACTAAGCCCGTCGGCCACAACCACTGAGCCTGCACTCTAGAGCCCGTGAACCACAACTGCTGAGCCCTCGTGCCACAACCACTGAAGCCTGCACGCCTAGAGCCGGTGCTGTACAACAAAGAGAAGCCACCGCAATGAGAAACCCATGCACTGCAAGGAAGTGTAGTCCCCACTCGCTGCAGCTAGAGAAAAGCCCGTGCACACCAATGAAGACCCAAGGCAGCCAAAAAAAAAAAAAAAAATTAAATTAGCAGAAATTTTGTAAATTAAGTGAATCAAAATGAATCTTTACAAAAATTAATTGCTATAATTTAAAAAAATTAAAGGGAATGTTTCCAAATATCAAGGTACTATATTTTATATATCCTTACTATAATTTTAGAATCAAAGGAAGACGAAAACATTTAACTTAGGGAAGATGGAAATAGAGCAGAAAAAAAAAAAGGTATAGGAAGCATGAAAAAAAGCGGCAAAAAATAATTGCTAAACATCCCACCTAATCTTACCTACTCCAGTTGAGGTGGCTTTATAGTAGTTCTTAAAATTTTGTCACATGATTGTGTGGCCTCTGGGCTCTACAAGAAGCTGGGCTTGATTTTTCCCATTTGGCTTTTAGGACCAGGATTGATAATAAATAATGAGTGTCCAGGGACTTCCCTAGTGGTACAGTGGGTAAGACTCCATGCTCCCAATGCAGGGGGCCTGGGTTCGATCCCTGATCCAGGAACTAGATCCCACATGCATGCCACAACTGAGTTCGCATGCCACAACTAAGGAGCGGGTGAGCCGCAACTAAGGAGCCCACATGCTGCAACTAAGACCCGAAGCAACTAAATAAATAAATATTTTTAAAAAATGAGTGTCCAAAAGTTAGTGTGTGCAAAATAGACTATATAGTTTAGGGCTGACTCTGGGATGAGTTCAAATAAAAACAAAGAAGATTTCTTTTCCTTCAGTTATAATTTGTGAGAAATAAAAATATGTTCTTGTGGGTATTTTAAGGGCTGTGATAAAGTTGCTTTGCTCAGTGAATGATAAGGAAAATTTTGAACATACTTAACTAACTGCCATGTTTACATAACCATAGATTCTAGGAAATGTGACTAGAAACCACACTGTGAGAAGGAGCTGAAAAATCACAGGATTCCTTCTATCACTGTTTCCTACTCTTCTTCTGGCAAAGTCATGGTCATTCTTAGAGTAATGCAAAAATAACAGTAGTAAGCTGAGTTTTTTTTTTTTTTTTTTTTTTGCGGTATGCGGGCCTCTCACTGTTGTGGCCTCTCCCGTTGCAGCGCACAGGCTCCGGATGCACAGGCTCAGCGGCCATGGCTGACGGGCCTAGCTGCTCTGTGGCATGTGGGATCTTCCCGGACCGGGGCACGAACCCGTGTCCCCTGCATCGGCAGGTGGACTCTCAACCACTGCGCCACCAGGGAAGCCCCGTAAGCTGAGATTTTGATCCCTGTTGACCCATAGGTCAATTTCTCAATTGGTTGAGAACCTGGAGGGAAGCTGGAATATAATTGAGACCCTACCCCCTAAACCCCAGTACTGCACTTTACTTGGCCAACACTTGTCTTTTAAAATTTAGTAAGGCATTACCTTCACCAGAAGGCTTCTCTGCCCCCACCTCCATTCTCCCCTTTGAGTTCAAGGCTCCTTCTCTGTTTTTCTCTTCTTTTGGAGCACGGTCCACAATATAGTGAAATTATCTGTTCCCTCACTATATGGTCAGCCTCACAAGGGATGTTTTTGAATTCTGAGTACCTAGCACAGTGCCAGCTTCCTAGTAGATGCTTTATAAATGTGGAATGGAAATGATTCAATGCTCAATTCATTCTCATTGGCCCAATCTTCTTATGAGATGTTCTGTTTTGGCTCTATGGTTTCATCGTGATCTTCATCTTCCTATACAGCCAAAAAAAAAAAAAAAGGAAATACACTATAGTTAAATTACAAATTTTAATTATGCTACATATTTATCTAGGAATCTATACTGAAGTATAGATTCTAGTATATAATATAAACAAGAAAAGCAACAGAATTGAACATATGAATATAATTTTTAAACAATCCACACTCATTACCAGAACTAAGACTCTTTTCTAAGTTTATCTTCAACCTCTTCCTTCAGATCATCTCTAGACTTGGGTAACTATCAGGTTCATCTCCGTTGAGTTTATAAAAAAATTAACACTCACTATTTCATGCCCACTTAGGAGACCTGCCCTGAAGGCTTGGGTTGGGATGATCTGACATAATACATGCATCATGGGGCATGTAGAAAATGAAAATTCACTTGGTCGTGGAGGGACCTCTAAGGAAACCTGAAAATATGGCTAGCCATTCTCCCCAGCAGCTGAAACTGAGGCAGGACCAGAGGTCATGTGACTACCAACTGAGCATTGGCTCTCAAACTTGGCTATCCATAAGTCGGGAGCCTTTGAGATTCCTGATGCCCAGGCTGCACCCTGGACAAATGGAGTCAGAATCTCTGGGGACACAGCCCAGGCATCAGTGGTTTTTAAGCTCCTCATGTGATTCCAATGTATAACCAAAGTTGAGAATTCCTTCAATAAAGAGAGATACCCTAGATATTTATAGAATACCTAGGTATTTGGAGAAAAATGAAACAGAGGTTTCTGTGCCACCTGCACAGTGGCAGCTGTTCCAAATTGTAGGTATTGTATTGTTAATGAGCTTCTACTTAAATGATCAACCCTAAACAGCAGTACTAATGTTACAAACAGCAGGGATTTATTTATTTACCCCTGTTAATTCTCCAGAATGATTCCATGGAGACAAGCAGGCAATTATACAGATAAAGAGATAATACATTTTACTAAGAAAACTTAAAATTCAAGTTGCAGATGTCTGGAGTGTGAGCAGGGTGGCACCTCCAATGTGCTCACTGTGCCAGGTCGGGACTGACTGAGAGCCCACATCCTGCAGCACTGCCAGGTCAGCTCAGGCCACAGGCCTCCTCAGCCACCTTTTTAACTTGCAAGAATATGGGGTAGGCATGGAGAGGCATGGTTTTCATCAAGGTCAAGGACTATAAATCCAGGCAAATCTGGATTCTAATAATAGTAATAGTTAATACTTACATAGGGCTTTTCATATGCCAGGCACTGTACTAAGTGCTTTAGGTATTAACTTAGTTGAACCTTACAGCCTACCTAGAAGGTGGGTATTATTAGCATCCCTTCCTTACAGAGGCGACCTGAAGCACAGAGAGGTGAAGGAACTTGCCCAAGGTCATACAGGTGGTGTGTTATAGAATTCAGGATTTGAACCCAGAAAGTGTGGCTTCTGATTCTGTGATTTTATCCATTACTCGACACTTCCACATACAAGGGATGCAACTGCCCTTGGGTATATTATTGAAGCTCACTGAGTCTTATTTTAATAGTACTTATCTTGCAGGATTGGTGGGAGGGAAACAGCTAGTACAATGCCTGGGGCATGATTTTCTCTCTGTTGATGTTATTCTCCATCTCCAGGCAGGTTATTGTCAGCTCATTCTACCCTATGGGCCTGGATGGAGGACTTGGATGTTTACTTACAGATGAATTAGGAGAGACTAGCAATTTTGCAGTTAAGTTTTCTTGTCTCCTACCTCAGAATATAAGATAATAGATACAAGTATTGTACCCAAACAGATTCCACATTCTCACAGACCATACTTAAGAAATAATGATTTCAGAAGATGATTAATTTCAGCCACTTTTGTCCTGAGTAAAACCAACTTCACTTCAATTTGGCTGTACAGTTTAGCTAAGTTTGAAATTCCCCCCAAGGGAACCCATGATGTATAGTATAAGGATGTATAAATTTGTATATTGGTCACTACTCTGAAAGCACTTTTCTGAAAGCAGAAATCCACCCAATCAAGTCATGATAGTTGGAGTAGAGATAAAGAATTGCTTTCCTTTGCCATTTAAAAACAGTTCACGTGTTATGGCTCCATTTATATGAAATTTCCAGAATAAGGGAACCCATAGAGACAGAAAGTAGATTAGTGGTTGCCAGGGCCCGGGGAAAGCGTGAGAATGGGGAGTGACTAGTGGGTGTGGGGTTTCTTTCGGGGGTAACAATAATGTTCTGGAATTAGATAGTGGTAATGATTGCACAACTCTCTGAACATGCAAGAAAAACACTGACTTGTACACTTTAAATGGGTGAATTTCATGGTATGTAAGTATCTCAAAAATGCTATTATAAAATAAAACCATTCATGTGAATGTTATTGGCTTTGCCTCTTGTGCCTCAGTGCCGAGAAGGAGGAAGGCACCAGCCAGATGGATATTTTACAGATGACTGCTGCTCACCTTAGCAGTGATAGATGGATAGCAGCACTACAGGATGTAGGATTATGATGACAGTTTTCAGGTTGAGTAACTGTGAGAGGCTATTTGGGGTGACCAAGTTCTCCACAGGGATCCTAAACCAAATCCCTACTCTATTGCTACCCTAAGCAAGGCCTAATTATCCAGAGCTATGGTGAGAGTGACCAGACATGCCCAAACCTCTTGGCATACTGTGATTTTCATGTTGCCTATAACATAGCAGGTGTTCAATAAATCTGTGATGAATGAATAAATGAGTGACTGAGACTCCCCATGGACCCTGTGTTGGAGTAAAGTCTCTGAACACAAGCAGTGTTTTCAGTTTTTTTTTTTTTTTTACACCTGGGACAACTGCAATGTGCTCTGAAATGTGTTGATGCAGTATATTTAGAACATTCGAACACAATGAATTATATTAATATATTTATTAAAAAAAAAGAGCTCAGGATACAAAAGTAGTGCCCTCTCCCTCCTCACTACGTAGGCATTACCTAGTCTTTAAAAAAATTTTTTTTTAATTGAAGTATAGTTGATTTACAATGTTTGTTAGTTTCAGGTGTACAACAAAGTGATTCAGTTATACATATGCATATACATATACACACACACATATATACACATTCTTTTTCAGATTCTTTTCCGTTATAGGTTATTATAAGATATTGAATATAGTTCCCTGTGCTATACAGTAGGACCTTGTTTTTTATCTATTTTATATATAGTTGTGTGTATCTGTTAATCCCAAGCTCCTAACTTATCCCTCCCCTCCTTCCCCTTTGGTAGTCATATGTTTGTTTTTAGAGTCTGTGAGTCTGTTTTGTAAATAAGTTCATTTGTATCATTTTTTTTTAGATTCCACATATAAGTGATATATGATTAAGGGGAGGTGTGGGTGTGAGTGGGTGGGGGAGAGTGGATTCTGTTTAAGCTATTCTTTAGAATGATAGTGACACCCTGTGGTAAATTCTTATAATAGACTGTATTAAACAGAGTAGGTGTGGATTCCCTACTTGTCTACTTGTACTATTAACCAAATTAACCAGACTTCAAATTAAATGAGAATGTATTGAGTGCCTCTGATGCACAACAACTATGCTAGTGCTTTCATGGATATTCTTTCTTTCTAGTATTTTATATTTCACCCAGATGATCAGGTGCTAAACTAATTCTACATATATCTCTGTCTAGAGACGCTATGGCATCCAGAACCCCTTAAACTGTATGGAAAATGTGTGCATGTGTGTTTCTAGGGAAATGGACTCTTACCTTTAGTAATATGCTCCCACGGGTTCCTTGCTCCCATAACACTTGACATTGCTATATTAGAGCATGCTCTAACAATGCCATGATGATATACTTTAGACTAGCTTCATGAATCTCTTTTTCTTTGAAAGTTGCCATTTCTTCTGGCAAACCATGCTCACCCTAGGTTTAAAAACAAACTTAAGGGAATTCCCTGGGGGTCCAATGGTTAGGACTCTGTGCTTCCACTGCAGCGGACACGGGTTTGATCCCTGGTGGAGGAACTAAGATCCCACACAAGCCGTGCATCGGCCAAAGGAGGGTTGGGGGGAAACTTTAAAAAAAACTTCAAAGAAAAAAGAAAGAAAGGCAGAGAGAAAAAAGGCAAGACGAATAGGGTTAGATAGCAGCACAACTTTGTAGAGTGGAAAGAGTATTGGAATCTGTCAGTCCCAAATCTATTACTTCTTCCCGTTTGAGCTTAGTCAAATTAGCAAGTCTCAATTTCTTCATCTGCAAAATGGAGATAATAATGTCAGAGAACTATTGTAACAATCAACAGATGGCAATGAGTTTTTAGATACAATCAAAAGTACAATCCATAAAAAAAGTGATAAGTTGGACTTTATTAAAATTTAAAACTTCTGCTCTGTAAAAGAGACTGTTAAGAGAACGAAAAGACAAGCCACAGACTGAGAGAAAATATTTGCAGAACACATGTCTGATAAAGGATTTGTATTCTAAATATACAGAGAATCCACTGAGAAAACTTATGCGTATAAATTTGAAAGTGATAATCTATTACAGAAACATAAATTTTTATTTACAGCACATTTTTTCCTTGATTATAAAATAGTACACAATCACCATAGAAAACATAAAAATTAGAGAAAAGGATAAAGAAAAAAATTCAATTTATCCCATAGCTCAGCAATAATAATTTTTAACATTTGATGTATAGTTTTCCTTTTTTGCTAAGCATTCATGAGTAATATATTCATATGGTATCATTGGTTAACTGATGCTTAAAATTATCCTATTTGTTCCACCTGGGGGGTCTGGATTTCTACCGAGAGAAGGAGGAGCCCCTTTTCAACACTGACTATAGAATGTCAAATCCTGGTCTATAGAGTGACATCAGCCAAGCCCTGGAGCTGCATCTGGGACAGGGTTGGGAAGAGAAGGCAAATGCACTCCTCAGGTGTCTCTGTCTCTTCTATCTCTGAACAGGTCTAGTTTGTGTTTGGTGTGTGTATGTACAATGAGCATGTGTGAGCCTGCACACACACAGGGAAAGAAAGAAAGAGGGCTGAGAGTTCAGGGCTGAGGCTTAGCGCTTGCATTGCTGGCTGCACACTCACCAGAATGGCTTTAGGAAGCCCCTGCCAAGGGCTTTTTCCTTATCTTTAGGGATAACATAAATACAGAAACGTGCAAATCATAAGTATACAACTAGAATTTTAAAAAATCTAGATGCACCTTGATCAAGAAATATAACCAGCACCCCAGAACCCCCCACTATGCTCCCTTTCAGTGATTACCTGCCACATAAGTGACCCGACTTCTAATACCATAGATCATTTTTGTCTGCCAAGCAGATTTTTTTGATTCTGTAATGGACTCATAAAGGGAACTAACTATTATACCTTCATAAGCACTCTGAAAAGAGTAAAGTTGCATTGATGTAAGTATTTCAGAGCCAGGTAGGCCTGTGGACTCTGATGTGGGAAGGCATCATTACAGCCTTGGACCTGGACAACACAACTTGGCTCTCTTGCAATCATTGGGGTACCACCAGACCTCCGATTGAAGTCCTGTCTAACCCATGCCTGATCTGCTGCTTTAAATTTTGCTCTTCCAACTTCAGATAGTACCAATACTAATCGGTTGCCCTGACTCATGTCCTACCAGACAAAACTGACCTCCGTAGCCTTCCCCTCATCCCAGTCCTGTTGGCTTGATGTCTGCTAAGCCTGCTGTGCTGCCCACTATGGCCTTAACCAGGTGCTCTTGCTCTTAATTTGTAGACTTCTGAAAGATCTAGGCCTAGGTAATGCAGATTGAGAAAAATGAAAGAGTAAAACATGAGGAGTGAGATTCAAAGAATTGAAAAGGACAGGAAAGAATAGGGGCATTTTTTTTTTTTTGGTCAATTTTAAGAAATGAAACTTCCCAGTTTCCTTTTCTAGACTAGAGCAAAGGTAACTCAAAATAGGTCTCAAACCTCACATTAGTCCATTTTTAGGATGGTACAATAACTCTTCAAACATAGATAGAGCAGGGCCAAACGTTCCCTATATATTCTTGTTAGAAGTTACCTATTTGTTCTATGCGCAAGTTTAGTTTAGTTTTTGAAATTTTTTTTATTTAAAAAATTTTTAACATGTTCTGCACATCTTCCCTGTTGCTGGTTGGAAATCATTAAAACATCCTGGAAGGCTGTTTTGGGACAGTTAGTGTTAGGAGGAGTCCACGGGGATTTTGTGAGCACTCTATATAATGTACAATGTAATGAGTTGTAGGGAGTTGGAGGTACACACGGGGTGAGGGTGATTTACAACATCCTTTATAATTTAGAATAAAGGAGGTGGGTTTGGAGAGACCTTAGAGGTTAAAGAGATCAATCTTCTACTCAATGAAGTAATCCCTTTGACAATAACCTTGATAGATGGTTATTTAACATCTGCTTAAACATTTTCAATGATTTCCAATGACGAGAAGCTCACTGCTTACCTAGGCAAGTCATTGTATTTATTCCCATCTTGAATTATAATAAAGCTTTTCTGTGTAATGATTTGAGGTCTGCCTTCTTGCAGCTACTTTCTAGGGAACCCAGTTCTTGCCTCAGGAGTAGCAAAGAATAAGACTTAGTAAACTAATGGGCAATTTTCCTATAGTGAGAGAGTTACCATGTCATTCCTTCCTTACTCCAAGTTAAATATCTCAATTCTTTCCACCATCCCCTAGCTATCGTGGTCTCCTTCCTCAAGATAGTTAATTTTATCAATGTCCAAATAGAACAGAATACTATAGATGTGGTCTGATCAGTTTAGGGTCTAATGGGTCTATAACTTTCTTTGATTTGGATTTAATTCTCCCATTAATGCAGCCCAAGCTGGGTTTTGTTGTTGTTGTTTGGTTGGTTTTTGTTTGTTGTTTTTTTGTTTGTTTTGGTAATTTTCATCCTTTTGGCATATACTGAACTGTGGTCAATAAAAACTGTCATATCTTATTTTTAAAATGTGTATAGTTAAAAAATTAACATACTGTGAAATTAACATTTTTAGTGAACAGTTCTGTGAATCTTAACACATGTATAGATTTGTGTAACCACCACCACAATCAAGATACAAAATAATTCCATCGCTCGCCCCCCCCCCCAAATTTCCTTCCACTATACCTTTGTAATCACACCCTCCTCTGACTTCTAAGCCCTGGAAAGTACTAGTCTGTTTCCTATCACTTACAGTTTTGTCTTTTCAAGAATGTCATACAGTTGGAATCGTTCAGTATGTAACTTTTGGACTGGCTTTTTTCACTCATCATAGTGCCTTTGTGATTCATTCAACTTGTTGCATGTATCAATAGTTCATTCCTTTCTATTGCTGAGTGTTACATTGTATGGATGTACCATTGCTTGTTTATCTCTTTGACAGTTTAAAGATACTTGGTTGTTTCCAGTTTTTGGCAATTTTTATAGAGTTACTGTAACCAACCATGTACCAGTTTTTGTACAAACATAGTTTTCATTTCTCCTAAATACTGAGGAGTGGAATTGTTGAGATACACCTAACTTTATAAAAAACTTTCAAATGACTTTCCAGAGTAGCTGTACCATTTTGCATTTCCACCAGCAATATTGGAGAGTTACAGTTGTTCTGAATACTAGCCAGTACCTGGTATTGTCAGTATTAAAAAATTTTAGCCATTCTAATAAGTGTTTACTGATTTCATCCTGGTTTTAATTTGCATTTCCCTAATGGCTAAAGATGTTGGACTATACTAATTTGCCTTCTGTATATCCTTTTTGGTGAAATGTCTGCTAAGTTTTTTCTCAACCTTTAAGTTGTTTTATTACTGAGTTTTGAGAAATATATATATACATATATATAATAGATACGTCTTTAACAAACATATGATTTGCAAATAATATCCCCCAGTCTGTAGGTTGTCTTTCATTCTCTTAACAGTGAATATCTTTAATAGAATAGAAATTTTAATTTGGATGAAGTCCAGTTTATCAATTTTTTTCTTTTATAGATTGTGTTTTTGGTGTCATGTCCAAGAACTCTACCTAAACCCAAGCCATGAATCTCTTTTTATTTTTTTTCTTCTAACCATTGTATAGTTTTGTGTTTTACAATTAGATCTATGACCCACTTTGATAAATTTTGTTTATGATTCATGGTATGGGTTGAGGTTCTTTTTTTGGATATGGATGTCCAATTGTTCAAACACCATTTATTGAAAAAACTATCCTTTCTCCATTGAAACGCCTTTCCATTTTTGTCTAAATTAATATATGTGTGATTTTATTTCTGGACTCTATTCTGTTCTGTTGATTTGTGTCTATTCCTGTGCTAATAATATACTCTCTTGATTATTGTAGCTTTGTAGTAAAACTTAAAATAGAGTAGTGTGGTTTCTCTAAATTTATTTCTCTTTTTCAGAATTATTGTGGCTATTCTAGTTCCTTTGCTTTCCCATGGATTTCCTATATATATCAAAAATCCCACTGGGATTATGACTGGAATTGCATTAAACCTGTAGATCAATTGGCATCTTTACTGAGTCTTCCAATCCTTGAATATAGTATGTCTCTCCATTTACATAGTTCTATTTTAAAACCAGTGTTATGAGGTTTACAGCATACAGTTCCTGTAAATATTTTACAAGATTTATACCTAGATATTTCATTTTTGGGGGATGCTGTGTTTTAAATTTCAGTATCTAATTGTTTATTGCTACTAAATGAAAATATGATTGACGTTTGTCTTTTGGCCTTGTAGCCTGTGATCTTGCTAAATTCACTTTTTAGATCTAGGAGGGTTCTTATAGATTCCCTTGGGATTTTCTACACGTTGTCTGTGAAACAGTTCTATTTTTTCCTTCAAACCTGTGTGCATTTTTTTTTCTTGCTTTATTTCACTGGTTAAGGGTTCTAGTATGATGCTGAATTGGCGTGGTGAGAGTGAACATCCTTGTAATGTTTCTGACCTTAGAGGGAACACATTCAGTCTTTCATCAGTTAGTATGATATTAGCTGTAGGGTTTGTTTTTTTTTTTTTTTTTGAGGGTGCCTTTTCTCAATAGATTGAGAAAGAACTCATCTATTCCTAGTTTGCTGAGAGTTTTTATCTGGGATGGATGTTGAATTTATCAAATATTTTTTTCTGCATCAGTTGAGATGATCATGCTTTTTTTTTGGCTATTAATATAGTGGATTACATTTCTTCTTTCCTAATATAAATAAGCAATGATGTAATTACCCTATAAACACTGCTTTCACTGTATACCACAATTTTTTGTATGTCGCATTTTTATTTTCATTCAATTCAAAATATTTTCTGATTTCCCTTAAGAGTGTTTTCATTTCTTCAGATATATACCCAGAAGTGGAATTGCTGGATCATATGGTAGTTCTATTTTCAGTCTTTTGAGGAACCTCTGTACTGTTCTCCATAGTGGCTGTACCAATTTACATTCCCACTAACAAGGTACAGGGCTCCCTTTTCTCCACATCCTTGCCAACATTTGTTTTTTGTGGCCTTTTGGTGAGAGCTGTCATATCTTTTTACAGAGTAAATTACTTCATGCTGGGAACTCTCCTATCCTTCATTTGTGCATTTTTAAAATATACATTTAGTGATATTAAATTTTGTCATATAGGTATTGATCTATGTCCTTTTGGTCCATTGTATTTCATGTGTTAATTGTTTTAAAGTATACTATTGTAATAACTGATAATCCCTTGTTTTAATGTATCTTCAACCAAGTCATTGTTCAGAACATTGACTAGGTTAAGACTAAGAAAAGAACCTTGTAAGAATTTATAGACGATCTATAGACTTATTCATTCATCTATCACATTTTATTAAATGCCTACTTCCGTATGCCAGGTACTTTCTAATGCCCTGGAGATACGGAGACAAATAAAATAAAATCTGTTGACAGAGATCCAGGAAACAATGTGTTTTGGTACATCAGTGAATGCACCTAACTACTAAATCAACGCAAATTTTTTGAGCCTGGGTCAGGCTTTGTGTTGCATAGAGAAGACATAGCAGTGAACACGTTAGTGACAATCCCTTCCATCATAAAGTTGCTGGTCTTATCTGTACTATCACATTGCCTTGGTTTCTCCATTTTGCCTACCAAACTATCATGAAAGACTTTGACACATGACTCTCTGAAATCCCTAACTAACATCAGTTATCTATTTCTGATCTACCAATATAGATGCCCTATCAGGAAAAAAAAAAGAGGTTAATTTGTGAAACTTGCTCTGAGTTATCTCCAGTTTCTTTTCTAAGTGCTAATCAACTCTATGTTTAAGCCAGTTTGGGGACTACCCTGGTGCGCAGTGGTTAAGAATCCACCTGCTGGGGCTTCCCTGGTGGCGCAATGGTTGGGAGTCCGCCTGCCGATGCGGGGGGCGCGGCTTCGTGCCCCGGTCCGGGGGGATCCCACGTGCCGCGGAGCGGTTGGGCCCGTGGGCCATGGCCTCTGGGCCTGCGCGTCCGGAGCCTGTGCTCCGCAGCGGGAGGGGCCACAGCGGTGAGAGGCCCGCGTACCGAAAAAAAATAAAAATAAAAATAAGAATCCACCTGCTGACGCAAGGGACATGGGTTTGAGCCCTGGTCTGGGAAGATCCCACATGCCGCGGAGCAACTAAGTCTGTGCACCACAACTACTGGAAGCCCGTGTGCCTACAGCCCGTGCTCCGCAACGAGAGAAGCCACCGCAATGAGAAACCCCCGCACCCCAACGAAGAGTAGCCCCCGTTCACCGCAACTAGAGAAAGCCCGAGGGCATCAACGAAGACCCAACGCAGCCAAAAACAAACAAACAAATAAATAAAAGAAAAAGCCAGTTTGTATTTTCTGGAGCTTGACATCAGCTAATGGAAAGAATCTAGAGCCTAGTTTTTCCCTTTCAAAAAGCAAGCTGTTTGTTTATCTTTATCTTAATTCCTCTACCAACTTAAGCTTCATCCAACCTATTTTCCCTCTTGGTAGACCACCCTCTATCTTCTGTTGTCCATGTCTTCTGGTGTCAGACTTTAGCTCCTCCTTTTCCTGTGGTTATATTCTCACTTACCTCTCTTAGAAGCTTTCTGGAGGGAGGAGGTGGGTAACCAAAGTCAGAGCAATTGATCTTTAGAGAGAGTTGAGGAAAGAGAGAACCAGAAGATGCATCCTGGTGCTGTTGTCTGTGTTTAGGCCTTATTTCGAATGTAGATGTTTGGTATTAGACTGATATTCATTAGTGGTATACACACTCTTGGTTCGGCTGTGTTTCAAGGCTAGGAAAAGTGGATGCATATGGAACCGACGGCAGAAAGGATTTATTTCAGGACACAGAATGATTTGAACAGAAATTACTTACATTTTCAAAATACGATCGCTCCTGTTCCTGTTATGGGCACTTTCTCAGTGCCCCTGAAATCCAGATGAAACTCTAAACATGGAAAAGTAGTTACTGTTAAAGCCAAAAGCTCTTCTTTCCTCTCTTGTAATGACAGCATGATAATCTTTATACATGAGAGCTGATGAATATCTTCTCCTGTTGGGTTCCAGTAGCAGTAACTTCAAAAAGTTCTGGTAAATCGGTCTCTTTTCTATGACAGATATAACTATTGCCTTACCGCAAGATATTTTAAAACAACACAAACAACAGCTACAAGAACAAGAGCAGCAGCAACAAAACCCAGTCTCTTGCAAAATCCTGATTCCACATCTAAGCTGTGCAAACTCAATACTTCCAAATAATTGCCTTACACTGTCCTCCCTTTCTCTCTCATTTCACAATACAGGACTTTCCCACTAAAATCAATCATTCTTTGTCTCAGCTTATGTTTTGCTATGTACAGGAGTTAGAATTGTTCTGGACAGTTAATTAGCCATAAATCCTTCTCTAAAATATAGAACATGTCAGTTGTTTTTGTAAACCCCCTATGTTCCATTTTGCTTCAGTGCTTTTTTTATAAACCTAATTGTGTCAAGGCACTGACATATTTATTGCTCACCTTTTCACCCTTTATGCTGATCCCTGGCTGCTCACAGGGCCCTTTGAATAGATCAAAACCACTCCCCTTGTGTAAGAAAAGTCACATTTACACTAACAATGGGAATCCATAGCCATGTGTTGCTTCAGCGTGGGTCACCGGGAGCACATCAAAGCAAAGGCTGTGACTTGCTTGGATCCCTCTTGAGTTTTTACTTTCCCAGTTTCACATACAGAGGCACAGGAATGATTTATATATATATATATATATATATATATATATATATTTGGCTGGGTTGGGTCTTCGTTGCTGTGTGCGGGCTTTCTCTAGTTGTGGCGAGCGGGGGCTACTCTTCGTTGAGGTGCGCTGGCTTCTCATTGCGGTGGCTTCTCTTGTTGCGGAGCATAGGCTCTAGGCACACGGGCTGCGGTAGTTGTGGCTCACGGGCTTAGTTGCTCTGCGGCATGTGGGATCTTCCCGGACCAGGGCTCAAACCCATGTTCCCTGCATTGGCAGGAGGATTCTTAAGCACTGCACCACCAGGGAAGTCCCAGGAGTGATTTAAAAAAATTGGTTTTGACTGCTGCCTCATACTCATTCTGTGTTTTAGGAGGGAAAATGGAAAGTCCTTATTAAAAAGAAGTATCTCGGGCTTCCCTGGTGGTGCAGTGGTTGAGAGTCCGCCTGCCGATGCAGGGGATGCGGGTTCGTGCCCCGGTCTGGGAAGATCCCACATGCTGCGGAGCGGCTGGGCCCATGAGCCATGGCCGCTGAGCCTGCGCGTCCGGAGCCTGTGCTCCGCAACGGGAGAGGCCACAACAGTGAGAGGCCCGCGTACCGCAAAAAAAAAAAAAAAAAAAAAAAGAAATTAAAAAAGAAGTATCTCTTTTCTCCACTCAGACTTAGACCAGAATTTTTCTGAACATGACCCAGGACAAGAAAAGAACAGAGAAGAAGAGTGGCTTGATATGGGAATTCAGCTGTTGAGCTCCCTGGAAAGCAGGAGTCATGTGGAAGATGTGAATTTTGCCACATGCTGGGTTAGTTTGTTCGTTTCTCCTTCCATCCATCCCTTACTCTGTAGAGATGTTAGAAGCAGAGATCACAATCTCAAATGCCTTCAGAGTATGAATGAGTTTTAAAGACTACGAAAGATGGGAATTTGGGTGAACTGGAGAACACAGGTCCCATCTTAAAGAGGTGGCCACTACTCAGCCTTAGCATTTTCTAAGGAGGAGTACAAGTCCAGTGTGAACTGAATTCAGTCCAGTGTGAACTGAATTTTTAAGAGAAGCAGGAAATCCAGTTTTTTATAAAAAATCTTCCAACTTTTAAATGACATCAACTCTCTGACAGTTTTAAAATCACTGTGCTGAATGGATCTGCATTCTGAATTTGACCAGCATTTCAGGACATCCAAAGCTCCACTGTCCTTCTGAAGTTTAGAGAGGAGTGAGGAGGTCAGAAGTGATTATGCTACAAAGCATATATATATTCTATATTTTGTGATAACCTATAATGGAAAAGAATCTGAAAAAGAATCTATATCTATATATCCGTCTCTGAATCACTTGGCTGTATGCCTGAAACTAACACAGTATTGTAAATCAACTATAGTTCAATAAAAAAGGAACAGAAAGTTAATAATTATAGCTATAATAAAGAAAAATATCCTGAATTAAAAAAAAGTTTTTCTTCTGTGGCAGATTCTAATTTCCCAGTCTTTCCCCCACCAGAAACAACTTCTATTACCAGTTCTTATGTATGTTCCTAGATATATCCTGTATGCACATATATATTTTTGAAAACCACCACAATAAAGGGGAATGTAATATAAACATTGTTTTACATTTTATTTGTTCCACTTATGCATCTTGGATATTATTTTTAATCAATACACATATTGATTAAATATATAGTATTTATATTTTTATAAAAATAATTAAATGCTTCAAATGTATCGTATATAAAAATCTCATCATTTCACTGCTATGTAGCATTTTATTATATGGTACTACCATAATTTATTTAATTCTCCTGTATGATTTTAGGATTCTTTTTCTATTCAAGCAAAATCATGAATGTCCTTGTACATGGGTCTTTGAATATAAATGAAAGTGTGACAGTAGAATAAAAGTTTAGATGTGAAATTACTGGGTCAAAGAGTATATGCATTTATGTTTTGAAATATTTTGCTAAGTTTTTTTCGAAGAAATTGCCAACCTACAGCACTCCCCACAGGGGCCACCTGTCACACTGCACTCTTGCCAACAACACAGATTTTTTGTGTGTATTATCAAATTTTTTGAACTTTTCATTTGATAAGTAGAAAATAGTATTTCATTGATGTTTTCATTTTTATTTCTTTATCTATGAGTGAGGCTGAGCATCTTTTGAAAATCATTTGCTTCCCTTTTTTCAGTTATTCATTAAATGTTTCTTGACCATGTATAATATGCCATGCATTGTGCTAGGTACTGTAAAACTGAACCAAATGCACACAACCTGTGATTCATAGAACATATTGTCTAGTGGAGGTGACAGACATGAAACAATTAATTACAGAAATAATTATTTGGTTACTGTTGTGATAAGGGTAAGGTGTTATGAGAGTGTGTAACAGGGGGCCTGTCCTAGTCTAGGAGGACAAGGAGGACTTCTGGGAGAAGTAAATTGAGATCTGAAGGAGGACTGGAGTTAATAGGATGCTAACAGTAACATCACAATGCCTTGGTCTCCCTCTTCTGACCCTCCCAGTCACTTAGGGAGTGACTACACTTCCTTTCTACACCAAACTCAGGCCCACCTGACCAACAGGTGATCAGAGAACAGGATGGGAAAACAAATCTGAATCAGTTATTTTCATTATTCTGGTGAAAAGTCTGGTGGCTGAAATCAGTGACTAAGTTTTATTTTGAAATACACGTTAACTTTTTTTTTTTTTGGCTGCGCCACATGAGATCTTAGTTGCCTGACCAGGGATCAAACCCATGTCCAGTGGTTAAGTGCAGAGTCTTAACCACTGGACCGCCAGGGAAGTCCCTGAAATATATGTTAGCTTTAATAGCCTATTTGTTAATTTGTCAAAACTCAAGAGATAACTGAATTGAGATTATTTGGAATATTTGACGTGTTTTGCACCCCCTCCAATATTTTACATTTCTATGTTTTTTGACTACCCAAAACCGGATTCCTTCACCTAAACTTAATGCTGTCTAACAGTTGTTAAATCATGAAAGTTTGCTGAAAAGATCTTTTTTCAATTACAGCCCTTTATAATATTGAGACCTTGATAGTAAGATTTCATATTTGAATTATGGGGAAATGAGAGCTGGAAGACATTTTTAAAAAAAAAGAGTGAAATTAGCAGTCAGCAAATAACTTAGGGAAAGACTACTGGGAAGTCATGTGACCTCAACCTAAACCTCATTGTGTCACCTTGTTATCATAATATCGCCTTGTTCTTTTTGAAATTTTAGTTATTTGTCTTAAATTAATTTTTATTGGAGTATAGTTTCTTTACAATGTTGTGTTAGTTTCTGCTCTACAGCAAAGTGAATCAGCTATATGTATACATATATCTCCTCTTTTTTGGATTTCTTTCCCATTTAGGTCACCACAGAGCATTGAGTAGAGTTCCCTGTGCTATACAGTATGTTCTCATTAGTTATCTATTTCATACATAGTATCAATAGTGTATATATGTCAATCCCAATCTCCCAATTCATCCCATCCCTCCTCCCACTTGGTATCCATACGTTTGTTCTCTACCTCTGTGTCTCCATTTCTGCTTCACAAATAAGAATGTCTATACCATTTTTCTAGATACCACATATATGCATTAATATACGATATTTGTTTTTCTCTTTCTGACTTATCTCACTCTGTATGACAGTCTCTAGGTTTATCCACGCCTCTGCAAATGACCCAATTTTGTTCTTTTTTATGGCTGAGTAATATTCCATTGTATATATGTGCCACATCTTCTTTATCCATTCCTCTGTTGATGGACATTTAGGTTGCTTCCATGCCCTGGCTATTGTAAATAGTGCTGCAGTGAACATTGGGGTGCAAGTGTCTTTTTGAATTATGGTTTTCTCAGGATATATGCCCAGTAGTGGGATTGCTGGGTCATATGGTAATTCTATTTTTAGTTTTTTAAGGAACCTCCATACTGTTCTCCACAGTGGCTGTATCAATTTACATTCCCACCAACAGTGCAAGAGGGTTCCCTTTTCTCCACACCCTCTCCAGGATTTACTGTTTTTAGATTTTTTGATGATGGCCAGTCTGACCAGTGTGAGGTGATAACTTCATTGTAGTTTTGATTTGCATTTGTTTAATAACGTATGACGTTGAGCATCTTTTCATGTGTTTGTTGGCCATCTGTATGTCTTCTTTGGAGAAATATCTGTTTAGGTCTTCCACCCATATTTTTATTGGATTGTTTGTTTTTTTGATATTGAGCTTCATGAGCTGTTTGTATATTTTGGAGATTAATCCTTTGGCAGTTGCTTCATTTGCAAATATTTTCTCCCATTCTGAGGGTTGTCTTTTTGTCTTGTTTATGGTTTCCTTTCCTGTGAAAAATCTTTTAAGTTTCATTAGGTCCCATTTGTTTATTTTCATTTTTATTTTCATTACTCTAGGAGATGTGTCAAAAAAGATCTTGCTGTGATTTATGTCAAAGAGTGTTCTGTCTATGTTTTCCTCTAAGAGTTTTATAGTGTTTGACCTTACATTTAGGTCTTTAATTCATTTTGAGTTTATTTTTGTGTCTGATGTTAGGGAGTGTTCTAATTTCATTCTTTTACATGTAGCTGTCCAGTTTTCCCAGCACCACTTATTGAAGAGGCTCTCCCTTGTGTATTCTTGCCTCCTTTGTCATAGATTAGGTGACCATAGGTGTGTGGGTTTATCTCTGAGCTTTCTATCCTGTTCCACTGACCTATATTTCTGTTTTTGTGCCAGTACCATACTGTCTTGATTACTGTAGCTTTGTAATATAGTCTGAAGTCAGGGAGCCTGATTCCTCCAGCTCCATTTTTTTCCTCAAGATTGATTTGGCTATTCGGGGTCTTTTGTGTTTCCATACAAATTGTGAAATTTCTTGTTCTAGTTCTGTGAAAAATGCCATTGGTAATTTGATAGGGATTGCATTGAATCTCTAGATTGCTTTGGGTAGTATAGTCATTTTCACAATGTTGATTCTTCTAATCCAAGAATATGGTTTATCTCTCCCTCTGTTTGTGTCATCTTTGATTTCTTTCATCAGTACCTTATAGTTTTCTGTGTACAGGTCTTTTGCCTCCTTAGGTAGGTTTATTCCTAGGTATTTTACTTTTTTGTTGCAGTGGTAAATGGGATTGTTTCCTTAATTTCTCTTTCTGATCTTTCATTGTTAGTGTATAGGAATGCAAGAGATTACTGTGTATTAATTTCGTGTCCTGCAACTTTACTAAATTCATTGTTTAGGTCTAGGAGTTTTCTGGTTTCATCTTTAGGATTTTCTATGTATAGTGTCATGTCATCTGAATATTGCCTTGTTCTAATCCTGTCTGAAACTATCTGAGGATGGCTTTATTGGGAATTCCCTGGTGGTCCAATGGTTAGGACTCTGCACTTCCACTGCTGAGGGCACAGGTTCAATCCCTGGTCAGCGAACTAAGATCCCCTATCCTGCATGCCATGTGGTGTAGCCAAAAAAAAAAAAAAAAAAAAAAAAAAAATGGGGATGGCATTATGCAGTTAAGATTCAGTTTGCTCTCTAATTTGAGCTGTTGGTATCCTAGCACTGTAAAATCTGTGTGGTTGTGATGATTACCCAGGCATAACTCAGAGATATTGTAGGTTTGGTTCCAGACCACCACAGTAATGCATATATTACAATAAAACAAGTTTCATGAAGTTTTTGGTTTCCCAGTGCATATAAAAGTTATGTTTATGTAGAAATGTGCAATAGCATTATGCCTATAAAAACCATGTATATACCTTAATTAAAAAATATTTTAGGGGGCTTCCCTGGTGGCACAGTGGTTGAGAGTTCGCCTGCCGATGCAGGGGACACGGGTTCGTGCCCTGGTCCGGGAGGATCCCACATGCTGAGGATCAGCTAAGCCCGTGAGCCATGGCCACTGAGCCTGTGCGTCCGGAGCCTGTGCTCCACAGTGGGAGAGGCCACAACAGTGAGAGGCCCGCATACCGCAAAATAAATAAATAAATAAAATAAAATAAAATAAAAATTTATTGTTAGGGAGTTCTCTGGCTGCCCAGTGGTTAAGACTCTGTACTCCCAGTGCAAGGGGCACGGGATGCAGGGGGCACGGGTTTGATCCTTGGCCAGGGAACTAAGATCCCACATACCACATGGTGGGGCCAACAATAAAAAAATTATTGTTAACAATACTAACCATCATTTGAGCTTCCAGCAAGTCATAATCTTTTTGCTGGTGGAGGTTCTTACCTCGATGTTGATGGTGCAGACTGAGACTGATCAGGCTGGTGGTCGCTGAAGTTTGGGGGTTGCTGTGGCAATTTCTTAAAATAAAACAGCCACGACATTTGCCCCATTAACTGACTCTTCCTTTTGCGAATGATTTCTCTGTAGCACGCAATGCTGTTTGATAGCATTTTACCCACAGCAGAACTTTAAAAATTGGGAGTCAATCCTCTCAAACTCTGTGGCTATTTATCAACTAAGTTTATGTAATGTTCTAGATCCTTTGTTGTCATTTCAACAGTTCTCACAGCATCTTCACCAGGAGTAGTTTCCATCTCTAGAAACCACTCTCTTTGCCCATCCATAAGAAACAATTCTCCATCCTTTTTTAAAAAAAATTATTTAATTAATTTATTTTTGGCTGCGTTGGATCTTCATTGCTGCATGCGGGTTTTCTCTAGCTGCTTTTGATGTGCCTTCTTCTCTTAAGCTGAATCATTTCTAGCTTTTGATTTAAAGTGAAAGACTATCCCTTTCACTTGAATACTTAGAAGCCATTGTAGGGTTCTTAACTGGCCTAATTTCAATATTGTTGTATATCAGGGAATAGAGAGGCCTGAGGAGAGAGAGAGAGAGAGATGGAGAATGTCCAGTCGGTGGAGCAGTCAGCACACACACAACACTCCAACACTCACTGATTAAGTTTGCTGTCTTATATGGGCATGGCTTGAGGCACCCCAAACGATTTTTTTTTTTTTTTGGTGGTACGCGGGCCTCTCAATGTTGTGGCCTCTCCCATTGCGGAGCACAGGCTCCGGACGCGCAGGCTCAGCGGCCATGGCTCACGGGCCCAGCCGCTCCGTGGCATGTGGGATCTTCCCGGACCGGGGCACGAACCCGTGTCCCCTGCATCAGCAGGCGGACTCTCAACCACTGCACCACCAGGGAAGCCCTGCTCTCCAAACCATTTTAATAATAACATCAAAGATCAGTGATAACAGATCACTGTAACAAATATAATAATAATGAAAAAATTTGAAATATTGTGAGAATTACCAAAATGTGACACAAAGACGTGAAGTGAGCAAACGCTGTTGGAAAAATGGCACCGATAGACTTGCTGCAGGCGGCGTTGCAACAAACTTTCAATTTGTAAGAAACAAAATCTGTGAAGTGCGATAAAATGAAGTAAGCCTGTTAGTAGCTTCTTGAAGACTAGTTGTTTTCTTTTGGGGGGATGTCAATAGCTTTTTTGATGGCCACATGGGGGAGCTCCACCTTCCTTAACAGTTACCTTGGAAAATCACATTCTATGTTTTTGTTTGCATATTTATTTATTGTGATTACTTTTTATTTTCATCAAAGTAATCACCCACAAAATTAAGAACAATCAGATGGTTCTCACCTCACCCCTCTACAACTTAGTCTTACTCCCTAGAACCACCTACTATCTATTTTTTAGCCATTTTCCCAAGTATCTATATTTGGCTCTCTGTTTCTAAATGTGGGATTTATACTGCCCTATCTTGATTTAACAACTTCAGATAGTATATTACATATGTTCTCTTATGGTAGATGTGGATTTAGCAATCTAGCCCTCTGACTGCCAGGATACACCCTCCCCACCCCACCCCCATCCCCTGCCCAGTTGTGTAATTAGAATGCTTTCAAGTGAGAATTACAGAAAACTCTGACTCTACAGGCTTCATAAGGGAATTTGTTATCTCCATTTAATGTGAGGCTGAAAATAATATTTCTCAAGATTGCACAATTCAGTGGCATCACTGAAACCTGGGTACTTTTTATCTTTGCTCTGCTATCCTTGGGGTATTGACTTTGTCTGCAGATTGACTGCTCTCATGATTGCTAGATGGTGGCAGCAAATTTATTTGTCTTTTCCACATGTCCAGAGGAACAAGAAGAGACTGACTCTTCCTTCCATTTCTGTTTAAGAAGCCTCCCAACAGACTTGGATCTATGTTTCTTCCTAAAACTATCACAACTAAAGGGAATGGGGTTGTCATGATTGGGACTAGTTAGATTTACCCTTTACGACTGGAGTTGGGATCAGCCTCCTCTAAAGCACGTTGCCAAACAGAAAATGGTAGATACTGGAACAAAATCTAGGTGGAGGAAGGTGGGAGATGGAGGGAAGGAATGTTGGATAGGCAATAATACTCCACCATGATAATAGAATTATGTCATAATTTTTGGTTCAATTGATAGTCATGCATAACATCATATCATATAAATATTGTTCACTCCTGAGCCAAATAATGTTCTATGGTTTAATTTCTTTGCTTTTATAGTTCTTGTGCTTGCTCTTCCTGAAGTTGATGATTGTAACATTTGTTTTATGTATATACTTTTCTATTCTTATCCTTATTTTTTTCTATGAGATTTGTCAAATGCCTTTCAATAGTTTCCCAAATGCTGAGCAAGTCAGATAGTTTATTATCTTCATTCCTTTTTCTGGGAACATTCCTCCTGGAGCTCTCTGGGGATCACTCTGCACTGGTTGTTCTCTAGGTCAGCTGTCAAACTGCGATTATTCTTGAACTCATTCTTAAATTTGACACTCCGTTTGGGGGATCCATGATTTTTCTTTTTCTTGATTCATTTGCTTATTTTGCTGGACTCATTCGCTTTCTAAGAAAGGGAGTAAGTTTGTTTAGCTATTACGTGTCTGCAAATGCTTTTAGATTACTCTAAAGCTTGACCAGGTATAAAATTCTAACTTGAATTTCTAGGATGAAAGTCATTATCTGTCAAAGTTTTTAAGACTTCTTACTTTTTGCCTTCTATCATCTAAGGTCATTATTGAGAGATTCAAGGCCATTCTCATTTCTGTTCATTTGTATGTGATCTTTTATTCTCTCTTCTGAAGACTTAAAGGATTTTCACATTATCCCCAATGGTCAGTAACTGTATGATGCTTTCCTTGGAGTGGGACTTTTGAAATTAATAGTGCTAGTCATTTGGCAAGTCCTTTCAGGCTACAGACTTGTGTCCTTCACCTTCACTAGTTGTCTTAAATTATTTCTTAGATTATCACTCTTTCATTTTTTTTAAAGTCTTTATTGAATTTGTTACAATATTGCTTCTGTTTTATGTTTTGCTTTCTTGCCGTGAGGCATGTGGCTTCCCGACCAGGGATTGAACCTGCACCCCCTGCATTGGAAAGTGAAGTCTTAACCACTGGACCGCCAGGGAAGTCCCTCATTTTGTCTTTTTTTCTCTTTCTGGCACGTAGAATAATCAGATGTTGCATAACCTGGACTAATTTTCTGATTTTCTTATCTTTTGTATTTTTCATTTTTCCCTTATTCCCCTGCTCTCTTTTTCCTACTTTCTGGGAAGACTTTATTTTCCAACCCTTCTATTTAATTAAAAAATTTTTCAATGTATAGATTTTTAATTTCTTTTTTTTTAAATTAATTTATTTTTGACTGCGTTGGGTCTTTTTTAAAAATTAATTAATTAATTAATTAATTTTTGGCTGCATTGTGTTTTCATTGCTGTGTGCAGGCTTTCTCTAGTTGCAGCGAGCGGGGGCTACTCTTTGTTGTGGTGCGCGGGCTTCTCATTTTGGTGGCTTCTCTTGCTGTGGAGCATGGGCTGTAGGCACACAGGCTTCAGTAGTTGTGGCATGTAGGCTCAGTAGTTGTGGTTTGCAGGCTCTAGAGCGCAGACTCAGTAGTTGTGGCGCATGGGCTTAGTTGCTCCGTGGCATGTGGGATCTTCCTGGACCAGGGCTCAAACCCGTGTTCCCTGAATTGGCAGGTGGATTCTTAACCACTGCACCACCAGGGAAGCCCTAGATTTTTAATTTCTAAGAGTTTATTCTTGGATTATCTGTTTTTGTAGTGCTTTTTTTTTTTAAGGGTACACCTTCTGTCTGAGACTATTCTCTTGTTTGTAAGTTTTAATCTCTTCCCTGTATTGTATACCCCCTTTTCCCTCCCCACTCCTTGAATATTTTGTGTTCTTTCTCCCTTTCTTTTCCTGTTTGCTTGTTGTGATTACTCTCTTCTATGTTGTCTTCTAGAAATATCTGATAAAAATCTGATAAGTCATTCACTTATATTTAAGGGCAGAATCCTAAGCAGTTGATTGGAGGTCTGTGTGTAGCCACTTCTCCTATGAGATCTTTCATGATTCCTCTAACCTATGTGCTTTTAGTCTTTTAATCCCCAAAGCACTCTGAATCTCTCTTATGGCATTCACATTCTGCTTTATATCAGTTACCTCTAACCTAGCTTATAAATGTAAACTCTCCTATGAGATATGGATTCATTCCCCTGGGATAAGTCACATCAAACCAGCCTGGATAACCCTGGAACGTTTTCTTTCTTCTATTTCACTGCCAATGTTGTTTATCACTGTCAGTTCTTGTTAATCAGGAACATGGTTGAAATTCCTGGATTAACCTTGCATAATCTGGTAAAAACAACCATAGGGTATTTTGCTAAATTTACTAAATAAAGGTTATCTATCTGTGTTTTATTTTTGCATTTTCATTGATTTGTGGGCAGGATAGTTATCCTCCAAGGTGTTGTGTCTGCCAATCATCAGGGAGCAGCAAATGATACCCCAAGAAGCCATAAAAGAGGGCTTGCTAAAAATTGGAGTGATTTGTATACATCCATTGAATCAAAGAGTGATGTATAATAAATGCCTCTCAACTCAAACAAAAGTATAATTAGAAAAGAATTTTTCTTTTAAAGATGGTGAAGAGCTTCTAAGAAATATAGTGCTTCAAAGTGAATACATTTTTGTCAACTTCTTTAGCAATAGTCATTATTCACTTGACTATCAAGAATATATATTTTTAAAGAAGGTAAGAATGATTTTAGTGCTAATAGATTAAATATTTTACGTCTCTGTTATGGACTAGAGAGAACATTTACCTTGAAACATTGCTATATAATTGTATATCAGGAAACAATGGCTAGTGTGAAAAATAATGATGTTTTTTAAAAAATTGAGTCAACTAATGTAAAAGAGTTGATAGAAAGCTCACTAAGATTTTCTGAAAGATGAAAAAAGTGAAAGCTTAATTTATGTTGATGGTGAAAAAGTCACAATTTGCTTCCCTTTGCAGCCAAAAAAACCCAAAAAAACCAAAAAGACTCTGAGTTTTCCTGAATCTTAAGCATAACAGAGATTTATTTGCTTAGCTAATTCCCTGAAAACTGTGGTGTGTGAGTGGCATGTTTCTGTGCTTGTGTCTGTTCTTGGCCAGGTGAAGTGATAGAAGGGGGAAGAAAGCAGGGTGCTTGATCTCAGAGACGCCTTACCTTTGCCTGATAACCCAAAATGGGGAAATGATGACCAAAAAATGCGCACTTAGGACATCATTGTGTGTATTCAAGCGATGGTGAAAAAAGGTATGGCGGTTTTTAAGAATTGGCTGCCATTCTTTGACATGCCTCCCATCAAGGAGTATATATCCCCTCCCTTTGAATCTCAGCTGGCTTGTGACTCACTTAATAACCAGTAGATGGAGCAGAAGTGATGCTGTGTGACTTCTGAGGGTAGGTGAGTCACCATGTAAGTTCCCATGCTGCCATGTTGAGAGAAAACACTTGTAACAGGATCTATAAATGGAAGTTTAAGCTAAGATCCTAAGATGACAAATGCCAGATGGCAGAGTGGATTGTGAGGATTTGTCAAGTTTCAAGGGAAGTTTCTAAATCTTTCTCATATCCAAGTTCTAAAGGATAGGGTTGGAAATGGGAAGAGAGGATTGGATAGAGGATGTCTTTGAAGAGGGCTCTGTTGTGAGCCCTCCCTGCTTCCTTTCTCTTCATCTTAAACATGGTGAGAAGAGTTCCTGAGAAATCTTGATATGTGATTCATGCATTTGGGGTGGGTGGGCAGAGGGTAGCCATGAGGACTGATGTCTGACTTTTGACTGAAAAATGTAAAAGACAAGAATGTGGACTATCCAGCTGATCCAAGGGGAGCAAAGGATGTGTGTGTGTTTCCTCAATCAGACATGGTCACTGGGAGAAAAGACAGGCCTGAGGCTCTTTTAAATCTTGTCCAAGCCTGGGCAGAGTGATGGGAACCCAAAGGAGAAAATGGAGTGTGGAATGCTGAGGTGGAGCAGCTAGCGGTGTGGGGGGGAATGCATCCACCAGGACTAAAAACAAAATTGAAAGTTCCCACTGAGGACTTCTAGAAGGACTCATAAAAGGAACCATAAATTAAAGAGCCAGCTTTAAACGTCTATCAGATAAGAGGGCAAGGACCATTTAATGACAGTCTTTTTTTTTTTTTTTTTTTTTTTTTTTTTCCCCGATACTCGGGCCTCTCACTGTTGTGGCGTCTCCCGTTGCGGAGCACAGGCTCCGGACGCGCAGGCTCAGCGGCCATGGCTCACAAGCCCAGCCGCTCCGCGGCATTTGGAATCTTCCCAGACCGGAGCACGAACCCTTGTCCCCTGCATCGGCAGGCGGACTCTCAACCACTGCGCCACCAGGGAAGCCCTAATGACGGTCTTGATTAAGTAATAACTTTCCTGTTCTCCCTCCCTGCTCCCCTTTCCCTTCTCTCCTCCTGCTTTGACCCTTGAGGAGTCAGATAACACATAGCAAAATAGGACATAGGAGAGAAGGGGTACAAGCCCAGGGTGGAGAGGTGGGATCATATTCCAGTCTTTGGTTGACTTACGTACAAAGACCTCAGTTGGAAGAGGGGAGAAGTTTAACTGTTAAATCAAATTCAATGTTTTGGTAATTACTTGAGATTGTGCACTTTCACATTCATTCTGAGACTTTGTTTGCAACTTGATGTGGCCATTTGGGCTTTTTATCATCTAAGAATGACCAGAAAAGTCCAGGACTGCCTGATTTTTATTCAGGGTGAAAGAAGGAGGGAACCAAGGAGCAGACCCTTTACTTACAATTTGAACTTCCCTCCTTGTCCCAACCTAGGAAGCTCTTTTATTCTTCTGGAGGTAAAAAGATGCCCTTTCTTTCAATATGGCACCATTACCATGGTTTTTACAAAGTTCTAGGCTTAGTCTTTTAGGTTTTTGCTGAAATCTTGCAAGTCAAATCCTGTTGCATTTCAAAACAAAATTATCACTGTACCTTCTCAAGCACTTGCAACTCATTCCCTTTGCTTTTGTTTTCAAATTGTTGTGTCTTCTGTGAGCTGATGGAATAACTTGACTGGCTTCTTTGTCCTAGGCTAGGTAGGTAGGTACCGTCAGGGAAACTAGGAATAACTAGGGGTTATGAGACCAAAACTGCATTAGTTTAATATTTAAAAAATATTATCCTGCCTCACACCAGTATTAGGCAGGCCGATGGCATGTATTTCCACTGGTCTCCATTTGGCTTATACAGTAATGTACTAAGGTAGGGGGTGCCATTTGTGAGGTTGTCTCTGAGTTATAGGAGCAGGTGTAGAAATACCAGTTGACTCCATTTCAGCAATTGTGGTGCCTACAGAGGAATTATTGCTTCCTTCAATTTGTGGACTTGTGAGACCTCAGTTGGTGGAACCAAAAAACTAAACTAAAATAAAACTAAGTAAAATCAAAGTCAAATGGCATTAGAGGAAGTGCTAGAGAAAGACCTTTATTATTGATCAATATGATATGGCAATTTTAAATCTCACCTGACCTTGGAATATTGTATGTTAGAGTTATCATTATCTGAGTTATGGTGCCAGGAACTCTTTTTCTGTTCATTTCCACAGATCTTACTCTTGTGGTTAAAAAAATGAGTGAAGTTTAGGTACAGATGGAACAATATCTCAAATAAACTGTTTTAGGCTGGCCGTAATTCCTCAAGGAACATGGAATAAAATGGTTCAATCAGCATTCTGGAACCAACTGTATTCTCCGCATAGTATAGTATTTACTATTATTGTTGAACATGGAGTAACATTTTAATGATAAGAAACTGGGAAAATCTTATTGGCCACTCTCCTTGAAAGATTTTTGATAATTTGTACCATTCTTCCAGACTATTTGTTTACAGTTACCTATTGGTTGATTCCTTAATCTCAGTTTGGTATAAATATAGATGTTGTAGGGACAATTTGTGTTTCACTGAAAAACTGTGCACTGTTTAGAGGATATCCTTCCATGTTATATGGTTCTGATTTTTTATAAGCTTTTCACAATTCTGTAAATTGTTGATAACTGATTGCAATGTAAAACAGTTCTTGTCTATAGACATGCAGATTCTATCCTGTCTAGTAGAGGTGCAGTTGACTACTCTCTGCCACTGTGGAAGAAGCTAGTTTTGCCTCCATTTGCATGTTCATTTCACCATTTCTTTACTCCATGGAAAGTTGTGCTTTTTTTGACTTTCCCTTTGAATTTGTTGTAACACCTCCTCAGTTTCCTCACTGAGTTAAATATCTTTAACACACGTTCATTTTCATATCTGTATGAGAGTCATGAGTTTACCTTAAAATATTATCTTTTAGGGACTTCTCTGGTGGCACAGTGGTTAAGAATCCGCCTGCCAATGCAGGGGACACGGGTTCAATCCCTGGTCCGGGAAGATCCCACATGCTGCAGAGCAACTAAGCCCATGCACCACAACTCCTGAGCCTGTGCTCTAGAGCCCATGAGCCACAACTACTGAGGCCATGTGCCACAACTACTGAAGCCCGTTCACCTAGAGCCCGTGCTCTGCAACAAGAGAAGTCACCACAGTGAGAAGCCCGCGCACTGCAATGAAGAGTAACCCCTGCTCTCCACAACTAGAGAAAGGCTGTGCGCAGCAACGAAGACCCAACGCAGCCAAAAATAAATAAATAAAATAAATAAATTATCTTTTAACAGTGTATTGTCAAAATATTAGTGTCTGGCAATCCATACGTTGCTCACCAATGACATGAAGTGGTGATTATTGTAGCAGAGATTTGAAATGGAACTATGAGTTTTAAATCAAAGTTTCTTGCTCACTTATCCTGGAAAATCAGTGGCTTTGGTGCTTATGCTGCGTAGCCTGTTATTTATGGGCAACAGATAAAAGGGCAAGGAATGTACATGTCTGGGGCAAGAGAATTCCGATGACTGCAAAACTATTATGGAATCCCTTAGCAACTCCCCCTGCTCACCTTCCCATTACTGAACCAGAGGACAACAGGAGAACAAAGAGACCAAAATATCAACATCAAATTACAGCAGGCAAGGCCACCCATACCTCCCTGTGCTCCAGGGCATCCAGAAGGAGTTCCTTTCTGATAATACCAGCAGAGATCATCCCTAGAAGCTTAGAAAAATGTAAAGGCCAGTTTCTATATTTAACTAAGAGACTTCTGATGTTTTTTGATGGCAAATTAAAAAGAATCAGAGTGGTTCCTTGGCATGAAAATCTTCTCCAGACACACAATATTATTATAGCAACAAGTCATGAAAAAGGCCTGATATAGGTTGACATCCATGACCTTGTTAACATTGATGGGAGCTTGTGTGGAAACCAACTTTTGTCCTCTTTGAAGTCTGAAGGTTTGAGTAGACTCTAGCTGCTTTGCTAGGGCCCTGACCCTGATTAGTTCTGATGTCTACCTTTTAAGATTCTCTTAGCAATTTGGCTGCTGTACAAGTGCTGCCAGGGGCATGTGCTACCATTCCTCACAAATATGGTAGCGTACTTGGCTTTACAGTTTCTGACGCAGATGAAAACAATGCCAACTGAAGTGAAGCATAGTCACTTGTTGAAGTATAAACACATTCTAAGGGAGTATGTTTTCCCCATCTACTGGCCTCATCTACCAACTCCACTTTTTTTTTTTTTTTTTTTTTTTTTTTTTTTTTTTTGCGGTACGCGGGCCTCTCAGTGTTGTGGCCTCTCCCATTGCAGAGCACAGGCTCCGGACGCACAGGCTCAGCGGCCATGGCTCACGGGCCTAGCTGCTCTGTGGCATGTGGGATCTTCCCGGACCAGGGCACGAACCCGCGTCCCCTGCATCGGCAGGCAGACTCTCAACCACTGCGCCACCAGGGAAGCCCCCCAACTCCACTTTTGATACTACTTGGTCACTCCTCAGGCAAGAAGGGAGACAGTATTGTGTGTGATCACGTTAAAGTCTAATTAGAGCAGAGATGTCATATAAGCCTGGCACATTTCTCTGGACACTTTCTTGGTGATGGGAGCAGAGTTACCCCCATCTAATCTTGATAATAGTTATTTAAATAATTGTTGCACCGTTGCCTCATATGAAACACATTCACATTTTATTTTTTAACCTAAAAGTTGAAGCCACTTTGTAACTTGGAGAATTAAGGTGAGCTCATTAAAATTTTATGTGGATTATTGCCCTCTACTGAGGCTTTATGTCAATGTCCCTGAGTTTTAAAAAGGGAGAGGGGCGCCATTCCACCCTGATCCCTGTGAATCTATAGAGATTAAAAATATGCAACACGGGGCTTCCCTGGTGGCACAGTGGTTGAGAGTCTGCCTGCCAATGCAGGGGACGCGGGTTCGTGCCCCGGTCCGGGAAGATCCCACATGCCGCGGAGCGGCTGGGCCAGTGAGCCATGGCCGCTGACCCTGCGCATCTGGAGCCTGTGCTCCGCAACGGGAGAGACCACAGCAGTGAGAGGCCCGCGTACCGCAAAACAAACAAACAAACAAAAAAAGCAACACGATGCCCTGGGCCTAAAGGTTGTAGCAATATGAGCTTGTCAGGCAATTAATTAGTGAATGGAGGTACATATATGTATAGGAGAATGCTTCCTTGGGCTCCCATATGTTCTTCATTTAGAGGTAAGTCTAGAAGCAGGAGATTGTAGTGTATGCTAGTCCAGTGGTTTCTGGCAGAACTCCTGCAAGGGTATAAGAAACAGAATCCAGAATCTAGGGATAGATTAGGCAGGAGCTAGGCAGGGAATCAGGAGGTGAAATATTCTAGAAAGAGCATGTCATTTGGAGCCAGACTGAAATGGTTATCTGGGTATTTCCCCTTCCTAGCTGTTTGTAAGTTACTTAACCTCTCTGAGTCTCAGTTTCCATAACTGTATGGTGGAATGGTAATCACCACTTCATAGGTTGTTGTAAGGATTAGAAATACTGTATGTAAACTACCCAACACAGTGTAGGTCCATATGATGGCATCTACTCTAAATTGGTTAAGATACAAGTCCTAGTAAAGGATGAGAGCTCCAACCAGGTGAGCGGAGGCAGATGCTCATTTTGAAGGACTCCCATGACTTGGGTCAGAGAGAGGTCAGGTAGGTCCTGCCTGCTTGAAATTCCAAGGCTCATCCCTAGCAGAGTTCACCTTGTCTACAGGCTGAGAGGCCTGGGGCTGCTGATAAGGATTGGCTCAGAATAGGCCTAGGACTGAGGCTAGCCCCTATAGGGGTCAGAGGACAAAAAGGGCAATCGGAGAAGGCAGAAAATGTCAGTGCTTCTTGTTAGTAAGACTTACCTGTATCCTCGTGGAGTGGTCTTTGGTCTCTTGTCTAAAGAGACCAGATCTTTTGGGAGGATACTGAATTCTCAAATGTGTGTGTGTGTGTGTGTGTGTGTGTGTGTGTTGCAATTTTACTGTTGCAGGAGGAAAGGACGTTAGCAATAATGATAGTTATTCATAGAATCTTTTCACTAACCTATATTATTAATGCTATCCTCACCACAAGTGTAAATATTATCATTTTTGCCTAATACATGAGGAAAATAAGGTAGAGAGTGATCAGGTGACTGGGTCATGTCACAATTGGGACTAGAATCTATGTAGCATTTCTCCTGAGCCAGAGCTTTTCCCATTGTATAGATTTAAAAATAAAATGTATTGAAGGGATATTTTTGGTGCTGATAATAGGGCATATTTTCTTCTGTGACTTGTGGGATTTTTTTAAAGCCATGTAACAACATATGGGCAACTTTTAATTGTACCTCTATGTAGATTACACTTGGAGTAAAATTTATAGGAAATTTTACGGCAGAATTTACGTTCCCAGTCCCAGGGAAACCTTTCCTGATAGTACACTTTTTGAGGCAGCCAACAGCTCAATAAACAGGATGGTTCTGGATTTGTCTGTAGCCAGCTGTGTAGCTTTAGGCACGTTTCCTAGACTTAAAAATCCAGGAGACTGTCATTCTAGCCTTACTGTCTTACGTGACCTATGAAAGCTTCCTTCAGCTCTAAGTAATGATGATACTGCACTCCAAACACTGTATTTTACAGACAGTATCATATGTAGGTATAACCACCCTCCTTTGATACAAGAGAACCCTGAGGCTCAAAGAGATGAACAGACTTGCCAAAGTCATAAATGGAAGAGCAGTTTTCAGTGCAGGATGGGGACCTCAAAGCCCTCGCTTGTTCTACTGTGCCAGATCACCAATCAGTTTATCTCTCTCCCCTTTACTGGTAAAAAGTCAAACTGTTAGGGTAACAGCCTCCAGTATGGGGGTACCCCCTCAGGCATGAGCAAGATACTCTATTGGGGAACAGAGAAGAATGTCTGCACTTTGATTTATATTTATCTCATACTTTAAATATTTCTATTTTGGGAGTGTATTTTAAAATGTATATAATCAGTGTAATAGTACGTGTATGTGATGTGTAAATACATTAATTTACACACATCATACATGGAGGTTTGTGGGGTATGCAGTAAACTTATTTTTTCCTGAAAGTAAAAAAATTTGGCGAGCCCTGATTTTCAATCTAATTTTAATATTTGATTTAAAAATATTGTGAAAATAAAAAGGCCATAAAAATGTTGTGTAATAGAAACTCAGTGGTAGATAATTCTATTTGGATTATTTGATCTTTTGGATTATTTACACTTTTAGATTATCTGGGGCCATTATTCTACATCAAAGCAGATGCCAGAAGGTTGATTGAAGAAGAGATGTCTGCTTCATGTGGGTATCGTTTGACTTTTGTAACCTTGCTTTTTCTTTTCCTTTTTTTTTCTTTTTAACTTTTTATTTTATATTGGAGTATAGTTGATTAACAATGTTGTATTAGTTTCAGGTATACAACAAAGTGATTCAGTTATACCTATACATGTATCTATTCTTTTTCAAATTCTTTTCCCATCTAGGTGTAACCTTGCTTTTTCTGATATTCTGGTAGTAATAATAACTACTGTTTATATATTTATGTGCCAGGTACCTTGATAGCATTTTAAGTGGTATCTCATTTAATCCTCACAATGGCCCTGTAAGTCAGGATTAATAGCTCCACTTTATAGACAAGGCAATTGAAATTTAGTAAAGTGCCGAGATTTGCCCAAGATTACCCAGTTAGAATTTGGACTTTGGTCTTTCTGACTCCATAATTCACTTCTTTCTTGTTTGGTAATCTGTGTTAAACATGTTAGATGTATTTGCTAAAATATTAATTTCATACAAATCAAGGTTTTTTTTCTCCTTTAGAGCCATTAAAATGGATCCCACAATACACATCTCATCTAAACCTTATCACAAAATTTTCAAAGTGCTCATATAAGAGATCATTCTAAAAATTATATATTTTATGTCTTTTTCTCCTCTTTAAATAGAGGTAAAATTAAACTCTGAAAGGGTTCCCTAATTAGCATATTTTATGAACAGTTATATTACTCTCAAGACTTTAAAATTACTAAATGTTAGATTATTAGAAGTAACTTAAAATGGGTAATTTTGCTATTTGATATAGGAAAAGTTAAGGCTATAAATTATTTTATTGTTTAATTAGGTTTGCTACATAATTCCGATTTGTCCCATTAGTTTCTATCAGAAATTGAATACGTTGTTTCATCAACAGAAGGCAAATTGTTTATTAATGTTAGGTAAGAAAAGCAAACAAAGAGGTTACAAACAAAGAGGTTAATAGAAAAAAATCTATTAATTATGTGTGAAGCAGTATTTACTAATTTAATTTGTCTTTATAAGATACAATTCACTTTCAGTGAACAGGTCATAGATTTAAATAATATTTTCAATTGAAATTTTGGAAAATGGCTAATCACATAGAAAAGAATTTCAGGGACAAAAAGGATTAAATTTGGCCACTGGGTGTCAATCTTGATCCATATTCACAAGTAGTAAAGGCAAGAGAAATCAATCTTAAGTGACTTCAGCTTTTCTTTGTAATTTTCTCTCCAGAGAGTTAAGGGAGTGGTTTTATTTAATAACTAACACGGTAGCACATTTTCTCTTTTAAAGTCTTTGTGATTTCTCTTTCACCACCATGAAGAATCTTCAGAAAATCTGAGGAGAAAAAAAGACTAAAAAAAGTAGCAAAAGAAAATCTTTAACAAAATGGACTGATATTTGCACTTGTAAAATCTTCTTGGGCTAAGCTGTGTTGACTGGCTATGTAAGACATCACTGGGTCACTTTATTTCTGCACAGTACTCTCACTATGTAAAATTTCAAAGCCCCATAGGTCAAATATTGGTCTGGAAAGTATAGCTCTCTTAGTGAAACAGTGCATTTTTTTGTTCATGATTACTTTTTCAAACTTGGAAGTAAAACTGTAAGAGGTGTATAGAGTGGGGGAGACATAGCCCCACGATCCCCTTATATTTACCTCTTTCTAATGTATCCTAGAATCTAGATATACTCTGTGCATACATAAACATTTATGTGTACACGTCTCCTCCTCTTTTTGGGTATACAAGTGGCACAATATACATGCCATTCTGAAACTTTTAAAACAATTTATTAGTGTATCTTGGAACTTGCTTCATGTTAGTCAATATAGATCTGCCTCATTCTGAATTGAGACCATCCTTTTTTTAAAGATAATAACTAGTGCTCCGATGTTCTCATCACTTAGTATTTTAAGAGTGGCACCATGGGCTTCCCTGGTGGCGCAGTGGTTGAGAGTCCGCCTGCTGATGCAGGGGACGGGGGTTCGTGCCCCGGTCCGGGAAGATCCCACATGCCGCAGAGCGGCTGGGCCCGTGAGCCATGGCCGCTGAGCCTGTGCATCCGGAGCCTGTGCTCCGCAATGGGAGAGGCCACAACAGTGAGAGGCCTGCGTACAGCAACAACAACAACAAAAAAGTGGCACCAAAGGCAAGAATTTGGTAGCACGTGCCAATCCAGATTAGAGGAAATGGAACGAAGAGAAGTTCGAGGCCTTTACCTCTAATGTCTGCAAGCCTTTGATGCCTCTTCTCCTCCTCCTTCCAACCCCCTCCAACAATCCCAAACATGCCTCCGACTTCTGTTATCTTACACTCCCTGATGAGCCTTTTTAGAAATTGGTGGTCTACTTATGCCAAGCCACAGCCATATGATTGTCCCCAAGACACATCATAGCATTGTAAGGGCCCAGAAGAAAACATATCATAAGATTAGATAAAGTTGGATATTTGCAAATAACATTAAAAAAAAACCCAAACACCTCTCATTTGCATGAAAACCATGCAGCTTGATTTCATTCATTTCTGAACTACTGAACTGGATTGAGCATATTTTCATTTTCTCAAATTTAGTAGTTCGACTTAAGTCTGTCATCCTAGTAACAGGGCTGCCTCAAATGAGGGTCTATAATTATGGTGGATGCTGTGGCCCCAAATTTACCCTTCCATTATGTTGGACTGACATTGAAACCATATTGGACAAAGTGCCAGTAATCTTTCTAAAACCAGTGCAATCATGATGTGCTGAGATATAGCCTCAACAGGTAGCTGATGATTCCTGACTTTCTGGAGCTGCTGCACTCAGCTCTTGGGTTTCAATATCCCCTCCCATCCCAAGCACCATGGAAGGCTGTACTTAGGTTTTGAATTCATCTGGTATTGAGCACTTTCAGTCTTGCTCTGTATCTCTTGGTATCATTAGCTATACCCTGGGGGTTAAGTGCTGGGCATACTTTTTACCACACTGTGTTCTCTTTCTCAGCACAGGCCCCTTGGTTAGTAAATGGACCTTTGAAAAGACTCAGGGCTTCATAATTCTACAAATGGTATAAAGCAGGCCCATTTGGAGTGACTCTGTTGCATCGCCTTCTAAGAGCTAGGAGACATGGTTGGTGCTTGTGTCCAGAGGGGAATGTTGGATGTTTTATGCCCTGTTAGGATTTTCAGAGGCTGCCCTTGATTTGCAGCTGAAGTCTCTAGTGGCCTTAGAACCTTCCATTGCACCTTGACTGGGAATGACTTTAAGTCAAGGCTGCCCAGCAGGTTGATTTGCAGGTCTTCCGGAGCAGTGTTTCAACGCATCCTTAAACTTTGCTGCTGTTTAACTCATCAGGCCTTGAAGGCATTAATGCATCTTCTGAAAGGGTCCTGCATAAAGGTGGAGGGCCAGAGATGCCAGCAGCACAAAGAAGAGTGGCTCTCAGGCCTCCACCACCAATCATCCAGAGGGATGAATTCCCTTCCTGGATTGCTCTGGGGAACTTTGGCCTCTAGTTTCTACTTTTGCCTTTGGCTGGTAACTGCTGCCAAAAGCAGGGTCAGATTAGCCTTTCGGAAAGACAAGTATGGGAATTAGTGTCATTTCTTACGTGCCCTTGGCCTAGGTAGTAACAGTTTTTCATCTATGAAATAAAAATGATAATAATGACACTGCCTGTGGAAATCAGTGAGATGGTGTTTGTAAAGAGCTTGGTACAACACTCAATAAATAGTTGTCACTAACATTAAGAGAGAAGGTTGCTTTAGTAGTTACCGGAATAGGGTAGTTTTTGTTGTTCCTTGACTAAAAGAGGACCTGCCCTCCTGACTCTGATTCATGAAGCTATGTAACTAGAAATTCATTTTCTTTCTTTTTTAAAATATTTATTTATGTATGTATTTTGGCTGTGCTGGGTCTTAGTTGCAGCACGCAGGATCTGTTACTTGCGACATGCGGACGCTTCGTTGTGGCATGCATGCGGGATCCAGTTTCCTGACCAGGGATTGAACCCAGGCCCCCTGCATTGGGAGCATGGAGTCTTACCCACTGGACAACCAGGGAAGTGCTGAAATTCACTTTTTAAAATCAAAATGTCTTGGTAAGCGTGAGAGAGAACATTCAGACTTGGCAGCCACTTACACGTTAGTGAGAATAAACTAATCTTATTTTGATAGGGAGTGATAAGGGAACTGAGCACTTTGGAGAAGAGAAAGAGTTCCCACTGAGTAGATGAAAAGCAAAAATTATTAAGCCTCCAGTCACTACAGATGAACTTCCTCTACTTTAGAGTTCTATACAGAGCTCCTCTATTTCCTTGAAGTCTGTGCCCCTTCGGGAAGAAATATCATCTAGTGATCCATGCGTATTTAGTCCCATGGCTCCCCCGCTCCATTATTAATCACTCATTAATTTCTTTGCTTAAGTTAGAGCAAGACTGGAAACAATATGGGGGCAGGGACCCCAGATCTGCTTTTATTAGCGCATGTATAATGCCATAATCAATATTTGTCTTTACTATACTACAAAGCTACAGTGATCAAGAGAGTATGGTACTGGCACAAAAACAGAAATATAGATCAATGGAACAGGATAGAAAGCCCAGAGGTAAACCCACGTACCTATGGTCAACTAATCTATGACAAAGGAGGCAAAGATACACAATGGAGAAAAGACAGTCTCTTCAATAAGTGGTGCTGGGAAAACTGGACAGCTACATGTAAAAGAATGAAATTAGAACACTCCCTGACACCATACACAAAAATAAACTCAAAATGGATTAAAGACCTAAATGTAAGGCCAGACACTCTAAAACTCTTAGAGGAAAACATAGGCAGAACACTCTGTGACATAAATCACAGCAAGATCCTTTTTGACACACCTCCTAGAGAAATGGAAATAAAAACAAAAATAAACAAATGGGACCTAATGAAACTTCAAAGCTTTTGCACAGCAAAGGAAACCATAAACAAGATGAAAAGACAACCCTCAGAATGGGAGAAAATATTTGCAAATGAAGCAACTGACAAAGGATTAGTCTCCAAATATACAAGCAGCTTATGCAGCTCATTATGAAAAAAACAAGCAACCCAATCCAAAAATGGTCAGAAGACCTAAATAGACATTTCTCCAAAGAACATATACAGATTGCCAACAAACACATGAAAGGATGCTCAACATCATTAATCATTAGAAAAATGCAAATCAAAACTACAGTGAGGTGTCACCTCACACCAGTCAGAATGGCCATCATCAAAAAATCTACAAGCAATAAATGCTGGAGAGGGTGTGGAGAAAAGGGAACCCTCTTGCACTATTGGTGGGAATGTAAATTGATGCAGCCACTATGGAGAACAGTATGGAGGTTCCTTAAAAAATTAAAATAGAACTACTATATGACCCAGCAATCCCACTACTGGGCATATACCCTGAGAAAACCATAATTCAAAAAGAGTCATGTACCACAATGTTCACTGCAGCTCTATTTACAACAGCCAGGTCATGGAAGCAACCTAAGTGTCCATCGACAGATGAATGGATAAAGAAGATGTGGCACATATATACAATGGAATATTACTCAGCCATAAAAAGGAATGAAATTGAGTTATTTGTAGTGAGGTGGATGGACCTGGAGTCTGTCATACAGAGTGAAGTAAGTCAGAAAGAGAAAAACAAATACCATATGCTAACACATATATATGGAATTAAAAAAAAAAAGGTTCTGAAGAACCTAGGGGCAGGACAGGAATAAAGATGCAGACATAGAGATTGGACTTGAGGACACGGGGAGTGGGAAGTGTAAGCTGGGACAAAGTGAGAGAGAGGCATAGACATATATACACTACCAAATGTAAAATAGATAGCTAGTGGGAGGCAGCCACATAGCACAGGTAGATCAGCTCGGTGCTTTGTGACCACCTAGAGGGGTGGGATAGGGAGGGTGGGAGGGAGACGCAATAAGGAGGAGATATGGGGATATATGTATATATATAGCTGATTGACTTTGTTATAAAGCAGAAACTAACACACCATTGTAAAGCAATTATACGCCAATAAAAATGTTAAAAAAATATTTGTCTTTGAAGGCAGGTAAATGGGCATATTTTATAAATCTCTCTATGTATAAATATATATGTACCAAAATCTATATATAATTATAAACTATATATAACTGGACCATATATTTTTATATTATTAAATATATATTCAATTGACTATGTATTTATATATGAGTATGAATATTATATTTGAATATATATAATTATATATGTACACTTGAAAGTGATACATAGTTTAAAGCCTATATCCTTAATATTTTCATTCTGATGAGTACCTTCTTTCAGAAGGGAACTTGTACCTTTTCTAGTTAAATGTGCTTATTTTATAGAGAGGAATTTAAGGGCCAAAATGGAGAAGTTATTTCCTCTAGATCTCACAACTCATTAGTGGCAGGTCAGGGACTAAATCTGGGGTCTTTTGTTCCAAAATGGTGCTTACTATATAATACTCAGCATAGCTGAGTAGTCAAACAGTGAATGCCTGGGATGGCAGCTAGGTTAGTCCAATACATACCTGCAGATTTTATCTGGAGCCAAGTACTCAAAAAGACACAATTCAATTGCGTGAAAATTTATACTTCCTAAAATGAACCTATCTGGTTAGAGGTCAGAATAGTGGTTACCCCTGGGGGAAGTGATTGAAAAGGTCATGAGAGGAGCTTCCGTGATGTTGATAATGTTCTATTTCTTGATCTGGTGCTGACTACGTGAATTAATTTGTGAAAAATTCATCTAACTGTATACTTAATGATTTTTGTGTGTGTTTTATTCTTTAATTTTAAAAGTTTACTTAGAAGAATATAGATTGACTAGGCACCATCTACATGAAAGACCTTTAGATGCTATATTTTACCCACATTAAAGTAAGAATTGAAACAAGTAGTGTAAGGACAGAGGTGCACATTTTAGAATGATCGTATTTAATCCTCCACCTTTGTTCTTTTATTGTCTCCTGGAAGTCCAGTTTCTCCAAAGTAACTAAATTTATTTAAACAATGTAACAGATAAAAATCTACCTCTTGGGCATCTTTTGACCAAATGGAATTGGAAGATACGAGGGCTTGTAGGTTTATGATTATTACCATGAGCCCAGAGTTAAAAATGCTTGTCACCTGTTTGGCCATTTTTAAGTGCACTTATCTGATCTTCTTTCCACTCCTGGCAGTAAAGGGGATGATAATTCCTCCTCTGGGCCTCGCAAGGACATTGTTCATGGGAGGAGGGGCGGAGGTACCAGATGTAGAGCCATGAGTTGAGCAGAGCTATTTCAGATGTTCAGCATGTTTCTCTGCTTCTGCTCTTCACAGTGTGAAGGCTTGTGCAAGGCAGGTTCAAGCATATTTTTCTTGAAATGAATGTTAGCACAGAAGGGAGTGGGAATTAATGGGTTTT